>NC_132800.1:44877772-45477772 GCF_048594095.1 Paramormyrops kingsleyae
ATGTACGTAACCATAGCAGCTTACTCTCTGAAGATAACCTGCTACTGAGCAGGTTATGTTCCAGGGTCAGTTTGTTGCAGAAGGTTACTGAGCATGGCGTGCCCTTTTGATGACGATCCTGTGGACATGGAGGCACAAATTATACAAGGTTTTTTTCGCCGGGAGAGAGTTATAAGACCGCGTATTGATATCTTTTCATTTGCAAATGATTATTTGAAAAAGCGTTATCGGTTTTCAAAAGAATCGTTAATTTACTTAACATCTCTTGAAACCGCATATTGCAAATGTCACGAACCCAAACCGCGGGTCTGCGCTTAGCACAGAAAACATTCTGTACATAGCACTTCGGTTTTTTGCGTCAGGGCATTTTTTGTACAATATGGGCGACGCAGAGCATGTGGGAAAGGCAACTGTGTGTAGAGCCGTTCGCACAGTATGTCTGGTACTTAACGCTTCTTACACACGTTTGTACAGTTCCCTGTCCATAAAGCTCTGCGTGTTATTAAAGAGGAATTCCACAGAGGTAGGTTTGTCCTTTGTAGTAAAATGTATGATGCATATTTAATATGTAGTCATACTATTTATATCTATACATGTATTCATCCTGCACACACACACACACACACACACACACACACTTGATACTTCCATATATGACTTTCTGTTTCAGGGTTTCCAAATGTAATTTGGAATACATGTAATACATGTATAGTGACAATAAAAGGCATTCATTCATTCATTCATAATTGGGTGCATTGATGGCACCTACATTCCTATTAAAGCTCCTTTAATAAATGAGGGAGACTATGTTAGATAGATAGATAGATAGATAGATAGATAGATAGATGTCTTTATTGTCACTATACAAGTACAGCGAGATAGCGGAGGAAATCTATTCATAGTATCAATGTGCAGGTAACTTGATTTTGTATCCTTAATTTTTTGCCTTGTTAAAATCATCAAACTCATTACTTTTTTCCACTAACTATAGGTAATCATTACAGGACAGTACAATGCTGGTTACCACTGGTTGCCCTCAGATGGGGTGAGGGGAGGTGGTGGTGGGCCCCCGCCAGTTAGACGGGCTTCAGCCTTTTTTCTATTAGCTACATGACAGAAAGAATATACTTAATCGTGTTTAATAAATAGTTCAGTAATCGTGTAATCAAATATTACCTTTTTGCAGAATGTTTTTGTGTTTCATTTTGACTTGGCTCAAAGTTCTTCTGGCTCCAGAAGGATTACACCTTATTAAATAAGAAACCATATATTCCTAGTCGATACACATTGTTATTTTAACCTAAAGAAATGAATGGCAGGACAAGTAAATGCTTTCATAGTGATTTAACAGTCAAAGGGATGCGGAAGAGGTGTTTAATTATTTTGCATTATAATAAAAGGGGAGGCGATGTCAAATTTGCAATTTAATACACACGCATTTACTCTGTCCGTTATTTTTTGCCAAGCCAACTCTCTTTCTTTAGCCGATGCAGCCGTATTGCTTTTTTTCCATTATTATTGGCTTGAATTCGTCATATGCGTGCATTAAAACTTCCAACTCCGCCTCTGTGAAGTATGCCGCTCTCTTTTTTTCACTTTGATTTTCCATTTTGACTCGTGAAATCGGCGATCAATTGAAAACGTCATTATGTATGCACGGTGCACGCGCATTAACTCTGGGTAACCAATAGGAGGTTGATTGAACTTACTCTTCTCAGGTGTTTTGGAACCGACATACTCATGCGGGTTTAGGGTATATCAACCCAGAGGTTATGATTTACTGTACCAAATGGTAAGTTAACCAAGCTTTCTGGAATACCCCCCTGGCCACTTGACCTAAACACAGTACAGAGTTTGACCAGCAAGTGAAAGAAAAACAGCCAAGGAGTTGCTCAGTATATGTGGGAACTCCAATTGAGATTAAGGACCTTGCTGGTCCCAATGGTGGGGTCACTCTGCTGACTACGGAATTTGAACCTTCTGAGTCTGAGCCCATAGAGTTGCCCCCCAATTAATTATTTAAATACTTTTTTGGGCAATGCATAATTACATCTGTTTTTTTTTTTTTTTTTTTTTTTTTTAATAACCATAGTATTCTAAAATGTAGAGAATCATATAATTAGACATTCCCAACACAGCAACTGAATGTCCTTCATGAGATCATTTTACCCCAAACAAACACAGACCACCTGGGGGGTATTCCAGAAAGCTTGGTTAACTTACCATTTGGTAAATCTTAACCTCTGGGTTGATATACCCCAAACCCGCATACCATGAGTATGTCGGTTCCAAAACACCTGAGAAGAGTAAGTTCAATCAACCTCCTATTGCTTACCCAGAGTTAATGCGCGTGCACCGTGCATACATAAAGACGTTTTCAATTGATCGCCGATTTCACGAGTCAGAATGGAAAATCAAAGTGAAAAAAAGAGAGCGGCATACTTCACAGAGGCGGAGTTGGACGTTTTAATGCACGCATATGAGGAATTCAAGCCAATAATAATGAAAAAAAGCAATACGGCTGCATCGGCTAAAGAAAGAGTTGGCTTGGCAAAAAATAAAGGACAGAATAAATGCGAGTGTATTAAATTGCAAATTTGACATCGCCTCCCCTTTTATTATAATGCAAAATAATTAAACACATAACCCTTCCGCATCCTTTTTACTGTTAAATCACTATGAAAGCATTTACTTTTCCTGCCATTCATTTCTTTAGGTTAAAATAACAATGTGTCTCGACTAGGAATATATGGTTTCTTATTTAATAAAGTGTAATCCTTCTGGAGACAGAAGAACTTTGAGCCAAGTCAAAATGAAACACAAAAACATTCTGCAAAAAGGTAATTGATTACACGATCACTTAACTATTTATTAAACACGATTTAGTATATTCTTTCTGTCATGTAGCTAATAGAAAAAAGGCTGAAGCCCGTCTAACTGGCGGGAGCCCACCACCACCTCCCCTCACCCCATCTGAGGGCAACCAGTGGTAACCAGCATTGTACTGTCCTGTAATGATTACCTATAGTTAGTGGAAAAAAGTAATGAGTTTGATGATTTTAACAAGGCAAAAAATTAAGGATACAAAATCAAGTTACCTGCACATTGATACTATGAATAGATTTCCTCCGCTATCTCGCTGTACTTGTATAGTGACAATAAAGACATCTATCTATCTATCTATCTATCTATCTATCTATCTATCTAACATAGTCTCCCTCATTTATTAAAGGAGCTTTAATAGGAATGTAGGTGCCATCAATGCACCCAATTATGAATGAATGAATGAATGCCTTTTATTGTCACTATACATGTATTACATGTATTCCAAATTACATTTGGAAACCCTGAAATAGAAAGTCATATAGGGAAGTATCAAGTGTGTGTGTAGGCTATAGATATAAATAGTATGACTATATATTAAATATGCATCATAGATTTTACTACAAAGGACAAACCTACCACTCTGTGGAATTCCTCTTTAATAACACGCAGAGCTTTATGGACAGGGAACTGTATAAACGTGTGTAAGAAGCGTTAAGTACCAGACATACTGTGCGAACGGCTCTACACACAGTTGCCTTTCCTATATGCTCTGCGTCGCCCATATTGTACAAAAAATGCCCTGACGCAAAAAACCGAAGCGCTATGTACAGAATGTTTTCTGTGCTAAGCGCAGACCCGCGGTTTGGGTTTGTGACATTTGCAATATGCGGTTTCAAGAGATGTTAAGTAAATGAACGATTCTTTTGAAAACTGATAACGCTTTTTCAAATAATCATTAGGAAATGACAAGACATCAATACGCGGTCTTATAACTCTCTCCCGGCGAAAAAAAACCTTGTATAATTTATGCTTCCACGTTCACAGGATCGTCATCAAAAGCGCACGCCATGCTCAGTAACCTTCTGCAACAAACTTACCCTGGAACATAACCTGCTCAGTAGCAGGTTATCTTCAGAGAGTAAGCTGCTATAGTTACGTACATACCCAGAAAGTTAACCTCCGTTTTTGGAACCGAAAGTTGAGGTTATCCACTAACTTACCCTTAAACTTACCCGGGTATGTCACATAACCTGCTTTCTGGAATACCCCCCTGGGGTCTGTTTCACAAAGCAAGATTTTTTGCTTAGCCAGGTAACTTGCCAGATTTAAGGTAGTTTGGGCTAAATAGACCTTATTTTCATCAATTTACATTTAGCCCAGACTACCTTAAATCTGGCAAGTTATCTGGCTAATGAAGTAATCCTGCTTTGTGAAACAGGCCCCTGGTCTTGTTAAGCCTCCAGACGAGTGACAGAGTCTTTT
Source organism: Paramormyrops kingsleyae (assembly GCF_048594095.1). Lineage (NCBI taxonomy): Eukaryota > Metazoa > Chordata > Actinopteri > Osteoglossiformes > Mormyridae > Paramormyrops > Paramormyrops kingsleyae. The sequence continues at coordinate 44,882,081 of NC_132800.1, forward strand.
AACATATACAAACTGAAGATCTTCGGTAACTGTACCTGTGAGTTGACGAGGCGCATGCTCGTCTTGTTGCCCACGTCGGTACTGTATTTTTGGGTGGGAGCCGCGTTGAACCGGAGCACCGCGTCGTGTTTATCTAAGCGGGGAAGCGCAGGCGCGCGCAGCGGCTGTCATGCATCTCTCGCGGCATTTCCACAAACTCAAGTGATTCACTTCACCCACAGTTTGAACCAAAGCAAATTACTTTTACTGCAGTTTTAATCCACATAAATCGTTTATTTGGTACTTTTAACCGGCTTTACAGCTCCTTTCAGCAGCAGACACCGTGTTGCGGCACGATGGAATCTCTCCGTTATGAACCCCGCGTCATTACGCACATTTGACGAAAAACTCACCAATTTCTGCTCCCAGCGCGGAGTTCCCGATGGACCCAGAAGACATGACCACAGCACACGTCTTCAGAGGTCCCAGACTCTGCTCCAAACTCCGCCTAGGTAAGTACTCCTGCCACTCGTTTCCAGAGAACGGACCGTCTTCCGGCTCTATCGTCCGGAGGGGAACCCGAGTCCGCAGCTCGTGCATGAGATCGCTCTGGGTCAGGGTAACATTCCGGTGCATCATGTTGCGAGGGACACTAAACTGGTTTCTTTCCCAAAACTCCCCTATGGCACGACGCATCGCCACCCCGATCTCCGTGGCGTTTTCATCCCACACCGGCCAGTGCTTCTTGTGCACCTTCCACACAAACGCTTTCGCAGTCACCGTGGCTGCGGGGTCCAATCGCTCAGGCAAAAACGATTTCGGCAGGATGAAGTACAGCATCATTAGCAGGCAGGTCGCAATCGTGAAATTAAACCCCCAATGGGGAGAGTGCAGCCGTAGTGATGGCTTCATGATCCAGATCAAAAGCGACATCGGTAAGTGGCTAAATACACTTTTCGTTAGGTAGTATTTCACGTGTTTTTCAGGACTGGTCCAGATCTTTCTCTCCAGCACAGGTCAGACGTTTATTCAAGAGTGCATTTGTAAATTTGCTGACTTCCCTCTCAGCTGACACGCAAAATTCCGCGAAATCACCAATTAAGCGTCTGTATAAACTGCAGTATAAGACACACAAAGGGGTGGATAATTGAAACAAGCAATAAGGTGGGCGTGCTGCGTAAATGATGAAACCAATAAAAACGGTCGTGGTTAATTTTTCAAGCTCTGGACGGATTTATGGACCTGAGTAGGCTATCCCGAGAAACAGCCTCACAGCCTTCCCTCATGCGTATAAAACAGATGTTTATCTCCTGGAATTTTATCGTGCGTTGCTTGGATTACACACTATCCTCATATACTCCGATTAATCTACGTGAAAATACTATGCCTAAGGTGGACGATCACGACCAGTGTCCTTTCTGACAGCCATCGGGCTTTCGCCTGTTCGGTCCCCCTCTGCGCGTTTTCCTGATCTTGGTCAAACCTGCTTTGTAGGACTTTCCCCTTCGCTGATGTTGACTCTGCGTGTTGTGTGGTCAAATGGTCGGTTTGTGCCTTTAATGTATATAACTAATATATAGACTTACTTGCAGCTTACTGTAAAGGATTCTGGCATAGATCATCATCAGGCAGGAAAAAGGAAGAGTACCAGGAGGATAAAAAACAAAATTGGGAGGAATGGGAATGAACTAATGAAACCACCAAATAACACAACAAAGCAACTGGACTAAACAGGAAGCAGGACTAGAAAACCAAGCAGAGTTCACAATAAACAGTGACTATGAACACACAAGCGCACACATAGTACCGTATCACAGTAACTTGAACACAACTATTGAGTAAAGAGCGGAGTAGGGGCAGGCACTTACGTACAAAAGGAACCTGGGCTAAGGAGAGGGACAAGGTGTGGAACATCAGACAATCAACCGATAACAACGGTGCAGGGAGTACAGCAGTAACTTATACTAATTATAATGAACACAAGAATTGGGGAAACTCCAACCAACACTGAAAGAAACACTAATCACACATTAGGAGCATTAAAATAATATATGATACGGGTATCCCAACCATTTTATGTTCGCGGACAGGTATACATCGTACAGAAATTTCACTGATAGGGAGACAAGGTGCAGTCGGATCAACTGGCAATTTCATGTTTCACCGTTTCTATTCCCCCCCCCCCAATGCGAACCGAACGCGCGAGGGGTCGTGATGGTTGATGATGGTTGATGATGGTTATGGTGGCGAACGTCTGATATTGATTTTTATATCACACAAATAAAAGTATGGATTGTCTTTGTCATGATATAATCGGTCTGTCCCAGATAAGATAGTGAAAAGCTGATTATGACAAAAAAAAATAGCACAACATAGCACCGGCGGTAGTTGCATTTCCCTAGCAGAGCCACACGGTGGCAGTAGCACGCCATAACACAATTGCAGGTGAGCCTGTGTCTCGGGCTGTGTCTCATAGTTATCCTTATACGTGTTTTAATTATTTTCATTACATTTGTATTTATTTCACTTTCGTATTCAACATTTGTTTCCTTAGTTTTTTACAGTTTCATTCTTTTTTATGGTTTTTGTTGGGTGGAGTGGTGGCTCTAATGCTAGGGATCTGTGCCAACAACTGGAAGGTTGCTGGTTCAAATCCTCTGAATGCCTGGAGTGCTTCTATTCCATTGGGCCCTTTAGCAAGGCCCTTAACCTGCAATTGCTTCATCCTGGGTATGACGTTAATCTACATCCAGCCCTGTAAGGAGGTCCTCCAGCTTACAGGGAATTTTGGGGGTTGGTGGCAGAATTGACACTCCAGCCACTGGAAAAAACTCACACTGCTCCATTTTGGACCAGTGTGGTGCTGAGGTATCACCCGCAACATGGCTGCACTCAGGTTCTCATCCCTGAGGTGGTTTGTTGTGTGGTGGGTGTGGCAACACATTTTAATAAGTGCATGCTCCTTACCTCTCCTCTATGACTCCATATGACACAATGTCCTTGAGCAGTAAAATGTAGGGGGAGGCTGGGTGGTTGGGGTCCTCTGGTGCTCCTCTTGGCTGAGGTCGTGTGGTCAGTGTCTCTGGGTGGCCGCTGGCCTGGCCTGTTGGGGGCAGTGCGGGGGTTCTGCCCCCCCTGGGGTGGGTGGCGTGCTGCGGGGGGGGATCGGGGGGTGGGGCCTCTGGGTTCTGCCTGTGCCGCTGCGCTGGGGTGGGTGGATTTGGGGGCGTGGGCTCTGTCTGTTGGGGCCGCTGCTCCGGCTCCCAGGCGGGTGGTCGCCTGCATACGGGGGGGGCCTGGTCTGCCCGGGCCCGTTGCCTGGTGGGGGCGGGTCGTTGTCTGCCATTGCCGATTCCGGCGTGGGGCCCTCGGGCGCTGTGGGGTGGTTGGGGGGGGCGGTGGGGGGAGCCTCTGCCTCGCTTAGGGGGGGCCTGGGGTGGCCGGGGGGCGGGGGTCACCCCGCCTGACCGGACCAGCTCCCCGTTTGCCGGTGGGCCTGGGGTTGTCCCATCCTTGACTGCTGGCTGGGGTCTCATCGGGCGTGGTGGGGCGGGACTCTCCCGGTCTGCGCTTGGGGGGGGGTTCCCTGCTGACGGGCTGCCTGTGGCGCCCCTGAACACCCCGGTTGACTGCCCCTGCCGGCTGTGCGGGGTCGGTGATGGGGACTAATTGGGGCCAGTCAGGGATCTGGCTCCGGTGCCGGGGGGGGGGGTCCACTCCTGGCACGCCCTTATTGCTCCCCTGGGCCCGACACCACATTTCACATAACACTAGGGCCTTGAGGGGCGGTGGGGAGGTGCAGGTGGGGCTCTGCCGTCTGCCAGCGGTGGGGTGGGGTGGGGTGCCCGTGCCTGACTGCTCACCCACTTTTTGCACTTAGTCATACACTACCGTTCAAAAGTTTGGGGTCACTTCGAAATGTCCTTATTTTTGAAAGAAAAACATAGTTTTTTTCAATGATGATAACTTTAAACTAATCAGAAATACATTGTTAATGTGGTAAATGACTATTCTAGCTGCAAATCTGTGGTGTTTGGTGCAATATCTACATTGGTGTATAGAGGCCCATTTCCAGCAACTATCACTCCAGTGTTCTAATGGTACAGTGTGTTTGCTCATTTGCTCATTGTAATCATCAGAAGGCTAATGGATGGTTAGAAAACCCTTGTGCAATCATTAGCACAGCTGAAAACAGTTTAGCTGGTTAGAGAAGCTATAAAACTGACCTTCCTTTGAGCAGGTTGAGTATCTGTAGCATCACATTTGTGGGGTCGATAAAATGCTCAAAATGGCCAGAAAAAGAGAACTGTCATATGAAACTCGACTGTCTATTCTTGTTCTTAGAAATGAAGGCTATTCCAATGCGAGAAATTGCCAAGAAACTGAAGATTTCCTACAACGGTGTGTACTACTCCCTTCAGAGAACAGCACAAACAGGCTCTAACCAGAGTAGAAAGAGAAGTGGGAGGCCCCGCTGCACAACTGAGCAAGAAGATAAGTACATTAGAGTCTCTAGATTGAGAAATAGACGAGTCACAGGTCCTCAACTGGCAGCTTCATTAAATAGTACCCGCAAAACGCCAGTGTCAACATCTACAGTGAAGAGGCGCCTCCAGGATGCTGGCCTTCAGGGCAGAGTGGCAAAGAAAAAGCCATATCTGAGACTGGCCAATAAACGTAAAAGATTAATATGGGCAAAAGAATACAGACATTGGACAGAGGAAGATTGGAAAAAGTGTTATGGATGCACGAATCGAAGTTTGAGGTGTTTGGATCACATAGGAGAACATTTGTGAGACGCAGAACAACTGAAAAGATGCTGGAAGAGTGCCTGACGCCATTTGTCAAGCACGGTGGGGGTAACGTGATGGTCTGGGGTTGCTTTGGGGTTGGTAAGGTGGGAGATTTGTTTAGGGTAAAAGGGGTTTTCAATAAAGAAGGCTATCACTCCATTTTGCAACGGCATGCCATACCCTGTGGACAGCGCTTGATTGGAGTCAATTTCATCCTACAACAGGACAATGACCCAAAGCACACCTCCAAATTGTGCAACAACTATTTAGAGAAGAAACAGGCAGCTGGTATTCTATCTGTAATGGAGTGGCCAGCGCAGTCACCACATCTAAACCCCATTGAGCTGTTGTGGGAGCAGCTTGACCGTATGGCACGCAAGAAGTGCCCATCCAGCCAAAGCAACTTGTGGGAGGGGCTTCTAGAAGTGTGGGGTGAAATTTCTCCGGATTACCTCAACAAATTAACAGCTAGAATGCCAAAGGTCTGCAATGCTGTAATTGCTGCAAATGGAGGATTCTTTGACGAAAGCAAAGTTTGAAGGAAACAATTATTATTTCAAATAAATATCATTATTTTTAACCTTGTCAATGTCTTTACTATATTTTCTATTCATTTTCCAACTCATGTGGTAAATAAAAGTGTGACTTTTCATGGAAAACACAAAATTGTCTGGGTGACCCCAAACTTTTGAACGGTAGTGTATACACAGTCCATATTACATTAGGGCCTTGGGGTTGCGGGGAAGGGGATGGGGGACTCTGCCATCTGCCAGTGGTGGGGCCCTCATACCCGAACTGCACCCACTAATTTTAATGCATTGTAGACATAAACACACAATTCTCTCACACATATACATGCACACTTCACACCAACATGGGACGGGGAGGCAATGGGTTGAGGGGCCCCCCCTAACTCCCTGTCTCTTGGGCTGTGGGCCGGGTGGTCCTTGGCTCTGCTGTGCCGTGGTGGGGCCCTGGCGGGCAACCCGGTGAATCTTGGGACGCTCTGGGCCCTGCTAGGCGGATTGGGGGGTTCGGTTTGGGCTGGGTGGGGGGTCTTTGTCTATATGGGCCCCCCTTAGTCCCTCGCGGGCTGCCTCCTGGGTTGGGCGGGTGGTTGTCTCGGGGACGCATGGCCGTGGGCTCTTGTGCCGGGGGGGCGGCGGGGTGTTCTCGGTTGCCTGGTCTCCCCTGCCTTCGCCTTGGGCCTGGGGGGGGGGGGCTGTCGCTTCCCCTGACAGCATCAAATGCCAGCATATCCAATGACAAATCAGCTCACACCAACACTTGCACATACAAGCAATCAATATCATTATTATTACTTTTTAGTGTGTGTTATTGATATAGGAATTGAAATATATATAGTATACACTCACCTAAAGGATTATTAGGAACACCTGTTCAATTTCTCATTAATGCAATTATCTAATCAACCAATCACATGGCAGTTGCTTCAATGCATTTAGGGGTGTGGTCCTGGTCACGACAATTTCCTAAATGCATTGAAGCAACTACCATGTGAATGGTTGATTAGATAATTGCATTAATGAGAAAATGAACAGGTGTTCCTAATAATCCTTTAGGTGAGTGTATATATAAGTATAGTCTCCTCCTTGGATTGCCACCTTATCGTGGTGGAGTGGTTTGCGTGCCTCAGTGAACCTGGGGGCTATGTTGTCAGGGGCAATAGCCCCTGGTAGGGTCTCCCAAGGCAAAAAGGTCCCAGGGGAGTGGCCAGACAAAGAGCAATCCAAAAGAACCCTATGAAAAAGTATAAAAACAAAGTCCCGTTTCCCTCGCCCGGACTAGGGTCACCGGGGCCTCCTTTGGCGAGCGCCTGGTGGCACGCGGGACTGTCCCCAGGTGGGCCCACCACCCGCAGGGGGAATGTCAGGGGTTCGGTGCTTTGTGGATCGGGTGGCGGCCAAGGGAGGCCCTGGCGGTCCGATCCCCGGCTGACAAAACTGGCTCTCGGGACATGGAATGTCACCTCTCTGGTGGGGAAGGAGCCTGAGCTTGTGCATGAGGTTGCGAGGTATCGACTAGATATAGTCGGGCTCACCTCAACACATAGCTTGGGTTCTGGAACCAATCTCCTGGAGAGGGGCTGGACGCTCTTTTACTCTGGAGTTGCGGTGGGTGAGCGACGCCGGGCTGGGGTGGGGCTATTGGTGTCCCCACAGCTCGGTGCATTAACAACGGAGTTTACCCCGGTGAACGAGAGGGCTGTTTCCCTGCGCCTTCAGGTCGGGGATAGGTCTCTGACTGTCATCTGCGCTTATGCACCGAGTGTCAGTTCAGAGTACCCGGCCTACTTGGACTCCCTTAGTGGTATGCTATTTGGCGTGCCGCGGGGGGATTCCATCGTTTTGCTGGGGGACTTCAACGCTCACGTGGGCAACGACAGTGTGACCTGGAAGGGGGTGATTGGGAGGAGCGGCCTCCCTGATCTGAATCCGAGTGGTGTTCTGTTATTGGACTTCTGTGCAATGCATGGTTTGTCCATAACAAACACCATGTTTGAGCATAAGGGTACGAACATGCCCGGGGCTACAGGTCGATGATCGATTTCATAATCGTATCATTTGATCTGCGGCCTTCCGTCTTGGACACTCGGGTAAAGAGAGGGGCAGAGCTGTCAACTGATCACCACCTGGCTCAGGTGGCAGGGGAGGAAGCCGGTCAGACCTGGTAGGCCCAAGCGCATAGTGAGGGTCTGCTGGGAACATCTGGCAGAGGCTCCTGTTCGCTGGAGCTTTAACTCGTGCCTATGGCAGAATTCCAACTGCATGCCGGGGGAGGTTGGGGACATTGAGTATGAATCTCCATTGTGGAAGCGGCCGTACGGAGCTGTGGCTGCAGGGTGGTCGGTGCCAGTCGTGGCGGTAACCCCCGTACCCGATGGTGGACACCAGAGGTGAGGGGGGCCGTGAAGCTGAGGAAGGAGGCTTACCAGGAATTATTAGCCCGGGGGTCTCCGGAGGCAGCTGACGGGTACCGGCGGGCCAGGCGGAACGCAGCTCGGGCAGTCGCAAAAGCAAAAACCCGGGCGTGGGAGGAGTTCGGTGAGGCCATGGAAAGTGACTTTCAGTCGGCCTCAAAAAGGTTCTGGCAAACCATCCGAAGTATCAGGAGGGGGAAGCAGCTCCTGGTTCCTACTATTTATAGTGGGGTGGGGGGGGGGGGGTGCTGTTGACCTCACCTGGGGACATCACTCAGAGGTGGAAGGAATACTTTGAGTACCTGCCTCAGATACATCTACGCACACTGCCTTTGAGACATCTGAGGGCACAGAGCCCGAGGGTACTGGGGGGGGCTTGCACATCACTGGGGCTGAGGTGGCCAGGGTGGTTAAAGAGCTCCATGGTGGCCGGGCCCCGTTGGTGGACAAGATCCGCCCGGAGTTCCTGAAGGCTTTGGATGTTGTGGGGCTGTCGTGGCTGACACGCCTTCTCAACAGTGCGTGGAGGTCAGGGACGGTGCCGCTGGATTGGCAGACCGGGGTGGTGGTCCCCTTATTTAAGAAAGGGGACCGGAGGGTGTGTTCCATCTACAGGGGGATCAGACTTCTCAGCCTCCCTGGGAAAGTCTATTCCGGGATACTGGAGAGGAGGGTGAGATCAATAGTCGAATCTCGGATTCAGGAGGAACAATGCGGTTTTCGTCCTGGCCGTGGAACACTGGACCAGCTTTATACCCTTGCAAGGGTACTGGAGGGGGCCTGGGAGTTTGCCTATCCAGTCTACATGTGTTTTGTGGATTTGGAAAAGGCTTACGACCGGGTTCCCCTAGGTGCTCTGTGGGGGGTGCTTCGGGAGTATGGGGTCCGGGGTCCGCTGTTGTGGGCGATTCGGTCCCTGTACGAACGGAGCAGAAGCTTGGTCCGCATTGCCGGTAATAAGTCGGACGTGTTCCCAGTGCGGGTTGGACTCCGCCAGGGCTGCCCTTTGTCATCGATCCTGTTTATAATATTTATGGACAGGATTTCTAGGCGAAGCCAGGGTGTTGAGGGTGTCCAGTTTGGTGGCCTCAGGATTGCCTCGCTGCTTTTTGCAGACGATGTCGTCCTGTTGGCTTCATCTGCTGGGGATCTCCAGCATGCACTGGGGCGGTTCGCAGCCGAGTGCGAGGCGGCTGGGATGAAGATTAGCACCTCCAAGTCCGAGACCATGGTTCTTAGCTGGAAACGGGTGGTTTGCCCTCTTCGGGTCGGGGAAGACGTACTGCCTCAAGTGGAGGAGTTTAAGTATCTCGGGGTCTTGTTCACGAGTGAGGGTAGGCGAGATCGGGAGCTGGATAGACGAATTGGAGCGGTGTCTACAGTTTTGCAGGCGCTTAACCGGTCCGTCGTGGCTAAGAAAGAACAGCCAAAAAGCAAAGCTCTCGATCTATTGGTCCATCTTTGTCCTTACCCTCACCTATGGTCATGAGCTATGGGTAATGACCGAAAGAATGAGATCGTGAATACAGGCGGCCGAAATGATATTTCTCCGCAGGATGTCTGGGCTCTCCCTTAGGGATAGGGTGAGAAGTTCGGATATCCGGGAGGGCCTCAGAGTAGAACCGCTGCTTCTTCATGTCGAAAGGAGCCAGTTGAGGTGGTTTGGACATCTGGTGCGGATGCCTCCTGGGCGGCTACCCGGAGAGGTTTTCCGTGCATGTCCTACAGGGAGGAGGCCTCGGGGCAGACACAGGACTCGTTGGAGGGATTATATCTCTCGGCTAGCCTGGGAACGCCTCGGTGTCCTCCCCGAGGAGCTGGTAGAGGTAGCTGGGGAGGGGGAGGTCTGGGTGCCTCTCCTGAAGCTGCTGCCCCCGCGACCCGAACCCCGGACAAGCGGCAGATGATGGATGGATGGATATAAGTATAGTGTGTTTTCACAACATTACATGGTCTCAAAGCGCTTTACAGCATCCCCGCCTAAAGCCCCAAGTGAGCAAACTAGAGGCGACAGTAGCAAGGAAAAACTCTGAAGGGAGGAACCAGACTCAAAGAGGGAGCCCATTCTCCTGGGACTGGCAGGGAAACTCAATTGATCAAGATGGCAAAGTCCCGATTCACATTTTCCCAGTCTTAACATTTGAGTCAGAAAGCGGGGGGCAGGGAGCTGATGACAGGCAAGTGCTGGAGCTGCATCAGATGACAGGGCAAACAGGGAAGATGTAGTCGGGCCTACTCATGCCTGTAACTATACCATACCCTTGATTTGATTCTTAGCCATGGTAGCCTGATGGAACACATATCTATTATTCATCAGAATCCTCTGCTTTTCGATCATTACTTGTTAATGTTTGATCTGCAATTAAGTTTAACTTTCATCCCTGTATCTATAAGCTGTAAATAATTCACAGACACTGTGGGGCTGGCAATGCAAATGACAAAGGGGGGGGAGGAGTGTATAAAGATGGAGATGCCTCCTTTATGAGGTGGTAGCCAAGGTCTTCCCAAGGTTGGCAGTCATTGTAGGAAACACCTAGCATTATCCACTGCTAAACAAAAAGAAAACATCATGGAGATCATGGTGCACTGTTTGTTAGACAAAACAAAGAGGGGGGTTAATTATAAATGCTTGTTTATTGAAGCGACACAGTAAGCAGCTGGTTTGCGTGGGTGGGGAGCACAGGTTCTGACCTGCAAAAACCGTCAGCGTTTATGGCCGCTGGTTATTTACCATAACCTGTGTTGATCGCATTTCCAAAGGAGACGACATCTTGCAGACTGCAGTAAAATCGACAGGAAATTCAGTTTTGCTTGGTAACAAAGGCTGTTACTGTCACTAGTCTTGATTTTCCTAATAATAATAATAATAATAATAAAGGTCTATCAATTGATTTTATTTAAAAATCAGTGAAATCATCACTGCCCATAGGAGAAAAAACTCTCCTGATGGGTAAAATACCCGGAGAAGAGTTCAGCTGTTAGAATCCATGCAGAGTCACCTTCCCAGAGGAGCAGATGTCATAATCAGTCCCATGGTTGAGTCGCTTTATGAGGTTCTTCTCGAAGGTTATGGGGTGGTAGTGTCCCATAGTGCACTGCTTATTACGGATGCTTTCAAAGTAGTGGCAGAGACTGGTTCTCCTGCGCGACGGCAGGAACTCGTACACATTGATCTGCTCACAGAGGTTCATCATCACCACAATGCCTTAAGAGAAGAAACAGGAAGTGGTTATGCATTACCCAGCAACTGTCTGTTTAGTGCTCTACTGCAGTCTGGCTAACAGCTAACTTACCCAGCATGCCAGAGGACGGGGGGTGGGGCTGAATGTGCACTGGGGAGTTCTCCTGAATGATGTCCCACAGGTTCCACTGAAAGCTCGGACTCAGGATGTAGAACGGCTGCTCTGGGTGGAGCTTCCTGTACTGCAGGTACGTCCTGAAGAAGTTAAAGTCTGGTTTCTTATACCACTGTGGAGGCAGAGCAGCTACGATTTACCTTGATGAAGATGAGGGTTTGTGACCTCACAGACGGGTCACTGCAAATCGAGATGTTACGGTGTGAGGTGTGAAGGCTCCTGAACACAGAAGCTGATATGGAGGCAGACAGTGAGAGCCATTGACACCCCAACATGGGGGCGTTAGGTAACACTCACTGCATAGAGGTCTTTGGAGTAGGGAGAGGGGTCCCACACAATTAGGACGCCTGTGCTGTACAGGGGATCAGTCAGGAATCCAGTATACTTAGAAGTCAGGACCTTTGGGGCAGGAGAGAGAAAATCCACTAAACTCTTGAGAAATTCACCAGAAGTACCGGCAACCTCAATATCTCAACCAGTTAGTTACAGCATACATGTGTGTTTCTCTGTAGTGAATAATTAGCAAACAATATACATGCTTATTGTCCTGGATGGCTAAAGATCAGTTGATTCCCTTGCTAGTAATACAATTGCCCTCTGTATCCACATATGTATAATTATATTTTATACATGCACTTGTAATTTAAATAACTTTATTCTTTGTATTTCTCCACTGAAAACACACTGTGGCTGTAGGTTCTTCCTTGTTAATATTCCTTAACAATACAGCACAACAACTATTTACATAGTACTTACACTGAATTAAGTAATATAAGGAATCTAGTGATGATTCAAAGTACAGCCCCCCCACCCCACTATGATAGGCACCCCTGGTAAAGATGAGTAAAAATGGCTGTTAAAAATCAACCTTATAGTGAATTAGCTTAATCTTACACTGAAAAGAGAGAAAGATCCAACCTTGAATTTAATTACATGTATTCCAAGCAAATATTTCTTGAGGGATATATTTTTTAACAAAACTTTAACAAAAATATTGGTACCTCTGTATTCAGTACTTTGTACAAACTCTTTTTCCCCAATGAAACAACAATATATAACATCTCATAACATCCTATAAGGTGGGAGAATACAGAGCAGGGACCCTGAGACCGTTCCTCTGTGCAGATGTGATCTACCCTCCCTTTAGGACCAGAGCGATCAAAGTCACTAAAGACCCCTCCCACCCCAGTAACTGTCTCTTTCCTCTGCTGAACTCAGGCAAATGGTTCCACAACATCATAACAAGAAGAGAGAGACTCAGGAGGAGCGTCTGCCCTCAGGTCATAAGGCTCCTCAATCAGGACATGCCTCACTTTTATTAGTACCCGCACTGGACTGTGGGGGGTCCGAGGATACCGAGAAACAACTGTACTTATGTCATGTCAGGTCACCATGAATTAAGGAAATACAGTGGTACCTCAGAACTCGAATTTAATCTGTTCAGAACTCCGGATCGAATCGTAAAAAGTTCGAGTTGTGATCGAATTTTCCCCATAAGAAATAATGGAAAACCAACTAATTGGTTCCTGGCCCCAAAAAATTACACCTAAATATGTTTTTTTAGCATTTAAACACAAAATGAACCGGATAAAACAAGAAGAGCATATACTGTACTAAACACATCTTTATCAAAACAGTAATTTGTAAAGTAAGAAAATAAATGTATCCAATCAATGTGTAAAGTTAAAAAAAACAATGTGCCCTGCCCCAATCGTCCTCTCCTTCCATGTGCCATGCCCCCTCGTTAATCCCATGTGGAATCCCCATGTGATCAGCTGTTTCTGGTCGTTGTCATTAGTTCTCTGTATTTCATTCGCGTTTCAGTTTGTTTCCCCAGTCCGCTCATTGTATTGTCCTTCTGCGTTTTGCCTCCCTTACCCGTAATTAAACCCCGTATTTCCCAATACCCTGACGTCTGCGCCTTTGTCTCCGTTCTGTCCCTGCTTGGCACAACAATATTATTATAATTAAACGTATTAATGGTTTATTATTGATATTAAAATAAGCAATAAGAAATCTTTATTTTTTAATGTATTTTATTATATAATAATAATTACTGTTACTGTCTATCATTGTCTAAATGTATTTTTACTGTCTAAATATATGTATTCAGTTAGTGTAAACATGCACGGTGCTATCACAGCTAATGTGAGGCTGCGACTGAAGCTTTACCCTTTGTTTACACTGAGAGACGTGCCGCCTGACTCATTTCCCCACGCGTACAAGTTATCTTAGGTCAGTGTTCACGGTTTGAGTTCTGAGATTCAGATCGAGCTATAGGTAATTTTTTTCAAACTGGTTGGTTCGACTTTTAAAGAAATTCGAGTTCTAATGAGTTCGAGAACTGAGGTAACACTGTATGTCTATTAAGCCATTGTTTCCAGTTGTAAGGAGTTTTTTGTCATTTAATTAGAAAGGCATCAGTCACACTTTCAGTATGGGACAACACAGGGTACTTATGGGGGTTCAGGGGAATTACTTCAACATGCAATGTCACACCAGCAATAAAGTGCCTCTAGATGGTGGAATTGAACGAATTCCAGTACAGGCTAAACCCTGGTTATTGGCTGTGTTCGAAATGCCCACTTGCCCACTATATAGTGAATCAACCAATTTGTAGTGCCATTTGAATATTTAACCGTAAATTTCATTCAGTATACAGTGGTACCTCGGTTCTCAAACTTAATCCGTTCCGGACTCTGGATCGAATCCTAAAAAGTTCGAGTTCTGATCGAATTTTTCCCATAAGAAATAATGGAAAACCAATTAATTGGTTCCCGGCCCCCCAAAATTACACCTAAATATGTTTTTTTTTTTTTAGCATTTAAACACAAAATGAACAGGATAAAACAAGAAGAGCATTTTTTTCTTAATGGCTTCCAAAACAATAAAGATCTTATCCCAACATTACCCCTGTCCTGCCCCGATCATCCGCTCCTTCCGTGTGCCACGCCCCCTCGTTAACCTCGTGTGGGATCCCCATGTGATCAACTGTTTCTGGTTGTTGTCATTAGTCCTCTGTATTAAGTCCGGTCATTAGGTGTGTTCGACTTGTTTAAATAACTTTATTATTTATCTGACACTATTTCATACCCCCTCCTTATTTATTCATCTCACACTTTATTGGATCCGTGGTGCACATCGCTGGCTTAAAGCAACGCATTCTGATCCTGACCCAATGCATCACGGTTAGATGCATTGCGACCTCTCACCCGGCTGCACAAACTGGAACCGCCTCCGTGACGACACACCTTTACCTTTATTGGCTGAAGAGTTTAGTTACATGCATGACGTTTGTATTCCAGGCAGTTCCAATGCCTAATCTGCTATTTCTCCCGAATATCACATAAAGCAGTGAGAACTGGTTTTCAGTTAACTTACCTGGTAAAATAAAGTTTAAACAAATGACATAAATGCTCTAATAGTACACGTAAGTTAGTGGTTTATTTATTGTTACTGTAATGTTGCGCTGCTTTATTTGGTTAATCGTCCAGTCTGTGATGAAGGCATTTAAGTAAGAAATGCATTGTAGTATGACTCATTTCCTGGCGCGTACAATTTATATTAGGTCAGCGTTCACGGTTCGAATTCTGATATTCAGATCGAGTTTTAGGTCAAACTGTTTGGTTCTAGTGAGTTTGAGAACCGAGGTACCACTGTATACTGCACTACGAGTCACTGCCAGGCACACCAAAATGCAGTATACAGAAGCTGTACCCTACATCTTTCGACTTAGACCACCATGCACTGCAGCCTGTCATGTGGCTGTCAGAATGACTGGGAGACTTTGCTCCGTCTAGAATTGTAACCGATAACTGTTAAGGAGCTCACTTGTGAAATACTTGCACATGAAATATAAAGACAGTGGCAGGGCTAGTGCTGTTTTAAAAACAAATCGTTGTTTTAATGCATTCTACTGCTTTGCATGGATAACGTAATTCACAATTAATACATTATATTGAAGATTAGTATAAAACACCATAGTTACAGCTGTGGTCTCCATCATGATTGCGTAGGTGTACAGTCAAATATGCTATAAATAAAGTTACATGTGCTCATGTTTGCGTTGACAAGTTTTATTTTATTTTTTTATTTCAATGTTGTGAAGACATACAGTACCAGTCAAAAGTTTGGACACACCAAGCCACCAAACGACAGTAATAGTGTCACATCAAATGACCTGGCCACTTGACCCAAACACAATACAGAGTTTGGGAGGAGTTTGACCAGCAAGTGAAGGAAAAGCAGCCAATGAGTTGCTCAGTATATGAGGGAACTCCAATTGAGATTAAGGGCCTTGCTTAAGGGCCCAATGGTGGGGTCACTCTGCTGACTACGGGATGTGAACCAGCAACCTTCTCAGTCTCAGCCCACAGAGCTTCCCCAATTAATTATTTATTTAAATACTTTTTTAGGTCAGTGCATAATTCGATATGTTTTTTTTTTGTTTTTAAAATTATAGTATTCTAAAATGTAGAGAATCATAATTAGACATTCCCAACACAGCAACTGAATGTCGTTCATGAGATCACCTTACCCCAAACAAACACGGACCACCTGGTCTTGTCAAGCCTCCAGACGAGTCTTTTAACATATACAAAATGAAGACTTTAGGTAACTGTACCTGTGAGTTGACGAGGCGCATGCTCGTCTTGTTGCCCACGTCGGCGCTGTACTTTTGGGTGGGAGCCGCGTTGAACCGGAGCACCGCGTCGTGTTTATCTAAGCGGGGAAGCGCAGGCGCGCGCCTCAGCTGTCATGCATCTCTCGCGGCATTTCCACAAACTCAAGTGATTCACTTCACCCACAGTTTGCTACTCTGAAATTAATTCCTTTTACTGCACTTTTAATCCACATAAATCGTTTATTTGCTATTTTTAACAGGCTTTACAGCTCCGTTCAGCAGTAGACACCGTGTTGCGGCACGATGGAATCTCTCCGTTATGAAATCTGCGTCATTATGCACGTTTGACGAAAAACTCACCAATTTCTGCTCCCAGCGCGGAGTTCCCGATGGACCCAGAAGACATGACCACAGCACACGTCTTCAGAGGTCCCAGACTCTGCTCCAAACTCCGCCTAGGTAAGTACTCCTGCCACTCGTTTCCAGAGAACGGACCGTCTCCCGGCTCTATCGTCCGGAGGGGAACCCGAGTCCGCAGCTCGTGCATGAGATCGCTTTGGGTCACGGTAACATTCCGGTGCGTCATGTTGCGAGGGACACCAAACTGGTTTCTTTCCCAAAACTTCCCTATGGCACGACGCATCGCCACCCCGATCTCCGTGGCGTTTTCATCCCACACCGGCCAGTGCTTCTTATGCACCTTCCACACAAACGCTTTCGCAGTCACCGTGGCTGCGGGGTTCAACCGCTCGGGCAAAAACGATTTTCGCAGGATGAAGTACAGCATCATTAGCAGGCAGGTCGCAATCATGAAATTAAACCCCCAATGGGGAGAGTGCATCCGTAGTGATGGCTTCATGATCCAGATAGAAAGCTGCATCAGATAGTGGCTAAATACACTTTTTGTTTTTCAGGACTGGTCCAGATCTTTCTCTCCGGCACAGGTCAGACGTTTATTCAAGAGTGCATTTGTAAATTTCCTGACTTCCCTCTCTGAGCTGACACGCAGAATTCCGCGAAAGCACCAATAAAGCATCTGTATAAACTCCAGTATGACGCACAAAGGGTGGGCGTGCTGCATAAAAGATAAAACCAATAAAAAAGTCGTTAAAGGCTAGTCGTATTCCATCGAGACTCGTGATTTGAAATGGCCACAATTTTATAAGCTCTGGACGGATTTATGGATCTGGGTAGGCTATCCTGAGAAACAGCCACACAGCCTTCCCTGATGCGTAAAACAAATGTTTATCTCCTGTGATTTCATCGTGCGTTGCTTAGATTACACACTATCCTCATATACTCCGATTCATCTATGTGAAAATAATATGGACGATCACAACCAGTGTCCTTTCTGACAACCTTCGGGCTGTTTTGATGTATTTCTGCCCATCTCAACCCGTCCAAATGATGATCACCCTAATGCTCTGACAGCCCTTGTTATGAAGTGCTTTGAGTGGCTGGTCAAAGGTTATATATGTTCCACCTTCCCTATGACCATTATCCACTTCAGTTTGCTTACTTACCCACTTGGACAGTGGCAGAGGGAACTATGTGAGATTACTGATTGTGGATTTTACCTCAGCTTTCAATACCATAGTCCTCCTTACATTGTTTTCCAAGCTCAGGACTCTGGGTATGAATGCACCCCTCTGAGACTCGGTCCTAGACTTTCCCACAGCAGACCCCAGCCGGTGAAGGTGGGATTTCACATTTCGGCTCCCATCACCCTCAATACTGGCTGACCCAAGACTGTGTTCTGAACTTGCTGCTATTTTCTTTTTATGCACAAAATTATGTGGCCAAACACAGTGCAAACAAAATAATCAAATTCACGGATGACACAGTAGTGATTGGCCTGATCTCCAGTAACTACGAGAAGGCCTTTCTGGATGAGGTGGACAGTCAGACACAATGGCATCAGGCTAACTGTCTCTTACTCCACACCTGTAAGACTAAGGAGGTGGTGGTGGAGTTGAGGCTTAAGCAGGCCGATTGCATGCAGCCTTCTCAGCATAAAAGGGGTCACAGCTGAGAGGGTGAACACATTTTCATATCTAGAAGTTTGTATCCCTGATGACCTTGCCTTGTTGAATCATGTACAGACTCAGATATCTAAAGCCATGAATCGACTGTAACATCTAAGGCAGCTGAGGAGGTTCAAGGTCTCAGCGGCCATTCTCAGAACCTACTACTCAGGAGCATCCTCGCCTTGCGAATCACAGACTGGCTTGGCAACTGCTCTGCCCTGGACCATAAAGCTCTGCAGAGGATGGTACGTTCATCTGAATGCATCTGTAATGTTGATCTGCCCCCCTGCAAGACATTTACCTCCGACAATGCAGGAGCAGAGCTGCCAAAATCTGCAGGGACACAACCCACCTCCTCACCAGACTGACATCTGATGAGCGCTTCTGCTGTTGCTCACTGAAGGAGCTTCTGCCCTCAGGCCATCAGTCTGCTTAGTACCTGACTGACACTATTTCATACCCCCTCCTTATTTATTCATCTCACACTTTATTGGATCCGTGGTGCACATCTCTGGCCTTTTTATCTTATAGTATAACTTTCATTTTTCTCATGTCTATTTATTATCATATTGTTACTTTTAATGTCCTTCTGCTGCCACTATTTATTATGGCAGAGTGACCACCTTGCATTTTACTGGGCGTGATGGTCTGACTCTATACCTTGTAAGTGACAAATATAACCCATGAATCCTTGAATCCTCTATACAGCAAGAAGGACCACTTTCTAAAGATGCATGTGGTGCATGTTTACTAGGCATAAGAATTTGTCATAGTATTTATATGTGGACAGGCATATTAAAACTGCTATAATATAATATACACTCACCTAAAGGATTATTAGGAACACCATACTAATACGGTGTTTGACCCCCTTTCGCCTTCAGAACTGCCTTAATTCTACGTGGCATTGATTCAACAAGGTGCTGAAAGCATTCTTTAGAAATGTTGGCCCATATTGATAGGATAGCATCTTGCAGTTGATGGAGATTTGTGGGATGCACATCCAGGGCACGAAGCTCCCGTTCCACCACATCCGAAAGATGCTCTATTGAGTTGAGATCTGGTGACTGTGGGGGCCATTGTAGTACAGTGAACTCATTGTCATGTTCAAGAAACCAATTTGAAATTATTCGAGCTTTGTGACATGGTGCATTATCCTGCTGGAAGTAGCCATCAGAGGATGGGTACATGGTGGTCATAAAGGGATGGACATGGTCAGAAACAATGCTCAGGTAGGCCGTGGCATTTAAACGATGCCCAATTGGCACTAAGGGGCCTAAAGTGTGCCAAGAAAACATCCCCCACACCATTACACCACCACCACCAGCCTGCACAGTGGTAACAAGGCATGATGGATCCATGTTCTCATTCTGTTTACGCCAAATTCTGACTCTACCATTTGAATGTCTCAACAGAAATCGAGACTCATCAGACCAGGCAACATTTTTCCAGTCTTCAACTGTCCAATTTTGGTGAGCTCATGCAAATTGTAGCCTCTTTTTCCTATTTGTAGTGGAGATGAGTGGTACCCGGTGGGGTCTTCTGCTGTTGTAGTCCATCCGCCTCAAGGTTGTGCGTGTTGTGGCTTCACAAATGCTTTGCTGCATACCTCGGTTGTAACGAGTGGTTATTTCAGTCAAAGTTGCTCTTCTATCAGCTTGAATCAGTCGGCCCATTCTCCTCTGACCTCTAGCATCAACAAGGCATTTTCGCCCACAGGACTGTCGCATACTGGATGTTTTTCCCTTTGCACATCATTCTTTGTAAACCCTAGAAATGGTTGTGCGTGAAAATCCCAGTAACTGAGCAGATTGTGAAATACTCAGACCGGCCCGTCTGGCACCAACAACCATGCCACGCTAAAAATTGCTTAAATCACCTTTCTTTCCCATTCTGACATTCAGTTTGGAGTTCAGGAGATTGTCTTGACCAGGACCACACCCCTAAATGCATTGAAGCAACTGCCATGTGATTGGTTGATTAGATAATTGCATTAATGAGAAATTGAACAGGTGTTCCTAATAATCCTTTAGGTGAGTGTATATGTCTATTTTGAGATGGGAGTCAAATGACCAGCACAATGGCTCTGAAATTTAGTGTCTTCAAAAGAAACATACTATGAAAATTCAAAAACGTTTAATCAAGTCTGTGGAGGTTAAAACTACACTGTAATGAACACAGTCAAGGTAAAAAGACATATTTGTGTGGCGATGACGGCTGTGGTGCCCCCTGTGGGCACGGAGGTGTTATGTGTCTGTTATCTGCCAAAGCTGATATAACTACGCCCATTCAAACTGGATCTGACTGTTTTGCCCGCGTACAGTTCTGGTGAACAAGCTCAACCCAGGTTTAAAAGGGAATGGAGCTGGGGGCACTTGTTAGGCAGCTCAGTTGGCGCAGCTGCCCTGTCACATCTGCAGGCTATTAATAGGCTGTGCTGGGGGGGGGTGTGTGGAAACGGGCTGGTGGCAGGAGAGGACAGTTACATGTGAGGCGTCCGGGACGAGCGCGACACGGGCATCTGCACATCGAGGGCCGCTGTGGCCAGGAACCACAAGAAGGCAGGTAAGAGGCTGGCCCCCCACTGTATCTCTCTGTACGCGACTGCTCAGCCTCTAGTCTTTGTGACTTTTGATTGCCTATTTACTGAATTAATGTTTTGTGTTTACAGCCATGGAAGAGACAAAGAAGCAGTGTTTTGATTGGCTGTCATTTTGTCATCATCATTATCGTTATTATTATTTGTATCAACAACATTGTTGATGTTTATGTTTTGTTATTATAATCGTTATTATTATCATTGTTGTTGTTGTTGTGAATGTTGTGAGCTTCACAAACAACTTAGAAACATTGCTTTCCAATACCTAATACTGTCTTATTTTTATATGCTTTAATTATTGGAGTAATCTATCTGTCTTTCATTGGGCAGAGTTTGAGGTCAGACAGGCGTGCGCATGGAGCTGATCTGGATGCTGGTGCTGGGGCTGCTGGGGGCTGGTGTGGTGGCAGCGGAACTCGATGGCCGTGGGGCGTGTGCCTGGTGGATGGGTGGGATCCCGGGGACACCTGGGCATGATGGGCAGCCAGGCCGGGATGGCAGGGGTGGTCGGAAGGGCGAGAAGGGCGACTCTGGACAGCCTGGTGAGCGCTGTCAATCTTGGGGTTGGGGCGGGGGTGTGGTGTAATAAAGAGAGGGACTAACAGGCAGCTTGTCCCTGCTGCAGGTGTACCAGGGAAGCGGGGCGAGGTAGGTATGTCCGGGAATGAGGGCCTGCCCGGCTACCGCGGCTTTCCCGGATACCCGGGTCTGAAGGGAGAGCCAGGTGAGACGGCTTTTGATTACCGCTCGGCCTTCAGCGTGGGTCTAGTAGGACCCGTAAAAGCTTCTGGCGAGCCCATCCGCTTTGCCAAGCTCTTCTACAACGAGCAGCGCGACTATGATGAGCTCAGCGGCAAGTTCCGCTGTGCTGTGCCGGGCCTCTACTACTTCAACTACCAGCTGGTCGCCAGAGGCCAGGACACCAAGGTCGCCCTGTACCATGGCGCCAAGCCCGTCACCTTCAGCCTGGATCAGTACCAAGCCGGCGACCTAGACCAGGCCTCAGGGTCTGTGCTGCTGCAGTTGGTGGGGGGCGACGAGGTCTGGCTACAGGTATATGGTGAGGAGGGGCCGGCCGGAGTCTACACCGAGAACACCGCTGATTCCACCTTCACCGGGTTCCTGCTCTACCCAGACCTGAGGGCAAATTTGCTGGCTAAGCACCGCTGTTAGCTGCAGGACATGGAGCTGGGGGGGGTTGATTGTCTTTTTGGGCGGGGGGGGGCAGGAGAAGAAAAGCTGGACATCACACCATGGACACCAGGGGGTGTACTGCACTCTGCTCGCTTTCTATGTTTTAGTGCACATGACGGGCATCTGCAGGCACGTCCACCGATGTCACCTCCACGGCCCCTTTTCACTGGGCATGCTGGGAAGCCGCTCGGGTTTCAGTACACTGACAGCTGCCTACCCACCCGTTGGCATGTAGCAAAGCACGGATTTTAATATCACTGTATTTTTGCTCTGAATAAAGGTCACAAACACGCCACTTGGCAGCTCTGCCCCATGCCTCACATTGCAGAAGTTCCTTCTGTTCCGTGGAATGGCTTCAAACCCTCAGTGTCCCCCCTGTCACTAACAACATAGTAATGTTGATGCTTTTATCCTTATTTTTTGAGCCATGGATATGGAATATGTAAGCGATTTACGGTTTTATTCATTGGGAATTAGCTATGTTGTGTCAGAATCTCATTAAAACTGCCATCTCTCTTGAATTGAAGTGCACTGTGTGCTGACTTCAGATGCGAAGCCCGTCAGAAGCCCATTCCCTAGACCTGCTTTGCAATGTAGCCAGTGTCACCCTGCAGTTTTTTTGAAGTTGAGCTTGAGCTCTGATCCAATAGTGTGTGGGATTTAGCCGTTGGGAGGAATTCACTGGAGTAACAATGGACCAGCTGTGGAGGATGTAATTCTGAACTCCGATTCCGGTCACTAACACCTGGCCCCAGGTATTTACAATTAATCTGCCAGCAGTTTAACCAGCAGCTTCTCATGCCTGGCTGGACAGCGACCAGGCCCCCAGAGAAGGAGCCGCCGAAGCGTCTTTCAGTCAGTCAACTTTATTCAGAACGGTTTCTTACAGTCGTACATTAATTCGTTGTTTTTTTTAAATCTTAAAATGAGTGAGGAAGTGAGGGTTTAGGTTTGTGGAGAGAAAAGGCACAGGAAGGCAGAGCATAAAGATTCTGGGATACCCATGTCGCCATGGGAGCACAGACAGGCGGCAGGCATGCCAGAGCGATGTCCCCTTGGCTGCTCCAGGTGACAGCAGCAGTGTCTGTGGTGGCATGGGAGGGGGACTAATGGGCTGCTCCTTCTGGGACCACTAGTTCTCTCTCCAGCTGCGTGTTCTACTTTTTCCGGTACTCTCCGCTGTAGGCACGGTGGTCCTGGGCCTCGTCATACCTGCTGTACTCTCCCATGATGTCCTCCAGCTGCGTGCCTGTGTGCTCTTGGGGGCTGTAGCTGGCATATGGGTCCTCCTGGCCGCTCTGGTAGGGCTCGTACATCTGCGGGTCGAAAGCCGGGCCATCAGGCTGTGTGGCATAGCTGAGTCGGTCCTGCATGGCCTCTCCCTGGTAGTGGGGCTCCTTGTGCTGCACGGGCACATCTCGCTCCTCTTCTGGCGCCCAGCCCCCCTGCCACTTCCGTTCTCTTGCAGCGCTGGCCCCCAGCACGGGTTCCTCAGCGCGCCGTAAGCGGCAGTTGCGGTCATATTCAGGGTCACAGTCGGGGTCGGGCTCGACAATGCCACTGTTGCGGGTGCCATCGAGGTTCAGGTGTGGCTCAAAGGATCCAGAGTCTGACTGCTGGGGGGGAGGGTGGCCCCCACAGCTGGGATCTAAGGGGTGGCAGGTGGCAGCGCTGCCATGGGCGGGCCGGACCGCAGTGTCAGGCAGCCTGCTGGCAGCGCTGCTCTGGGCATCACTCGCCAGGTCCAGGGGCACGCAGTCTTCATCGTAGAATACATAGCAGTCATAGCCTTCCTTGGTCTTGCCCCGGGGCCCCAGGCGGTGCCGGGGGTCCTCGTCTGGCTGAGCAGGGCGGCCCTGCTGGCAGTAGGGGTCGTAGCGTGGGTCGCAGGCGGTCGGGTCGTCCATTGCGTGGCGCTCAGGCCCGGCGAGCCGTGCTCCCGTCAGCGGGTTGCAGTTGTTGTCATGGAGCGGGTTGCAGGGTGGGGCCTGCATGCTCTGGGCGGCAGTGTTCAGGCAGTACGGGTCGTAGCGTGGGTCGCATGCCGTGTAGCGCTGGTATAGCCCAGAAGGCGCCTTCGGGATGGGTCTCGACCCACACCCAGGGTCCTTCTGGGGGTCGCAGCCCAGGTACGCGTAGGAGGGGGCAGGTCCCAGGGCTGCCTGGTAGCCATAGGCGGCCCGCAGGTGATACTGTAGGCACTCAACATCCTTGGAGTCGCATATGCGCAGGAGCTCCGCCTGCTGCTCAGTGGACAGCAGTGGCGACAACGCCGGTGCGTAGAAGAAGCTGGGCGCCACGGCCTTGGGTGGGACCCAGACAGGCGCCGGCACTCTGGGCTGGGAGACACCACAGTAGGGGTCCCTGTAGGGGTCACAGGCCTTCACCGAGGGGCTCCGGGGGGCCTCAGCTTTGCCGACTGGCCGGCCGATGTAGGACGCCACGCAGTTGGGGTCATTAGTCTCGGCGCAGGACTTGTAGATGTCACCTAGGTGCCGCAGGTAGAGGTTGTACGAGCGGCGACCCTCGGCCCGGTTCTTGTTCTTCAAGTAGGCCAGGTAGACGCGGTCGAGCTCCTGCACCTGCAGGACACACAAGCGCATGTGCCTCGTAAGCCAGGGAAACTGACACCGCAGCCGCCACAGGAGACCCTGGACCTCTGACCCCTGATATCTGTGACTCCACTCCTGCCCATCTCAGCCCACTGCCTGTCTATGTAACACCTCACATCTTAGGATCCTTGCTTGTCTTTTATTCTTGAGAGCTCTGTGGCGGGCGGGGGGGGTCTGTGGGTACTCACCCCCTCCTGGTTTCCTGTGTCTGTAAAGTACTTGTACCAGCCCCAGAAGTCTGAATGCTGGTTGTACCAGCTGATGTTCCTCCTGCTGCGTGAGAGCTTCCTGGAGGCGGATGTGGTAGCGTCTGCCAGGACCCCGTCTGTTGGGATGCAGCCCATTAGCGGCATGCTGACGAGAGGGGGAAGAGAAGGGGGGAAGAGGAGGCCAAGAAGGAGGCGCCATTCTTACCGTCGCCCTTCAGACGTCGACCTGTGGGCCCGGCGCTCAGGAATGCTGCAGGGAAGAAAGGTGGGTGTGGCAGAAGATTCAGATGCTACGTGTTAGAAATGCATACAGAACTCCAGGGGGCAACATGGTGCTTTGAAGGGCTGCCGCGGGGGGTGGCTGGTGGGTGGCGGGGTGCCTGTTAAACTACAAAGTGGAGGCCAGGAGCCCGAGGCAGCCAATTAGCAGGCTGCCATAAAAGAGCAGCTGCTGCTGCCTGCACTGCAGTGCTCCCACAGTGCTTTACTGCGCTTCTGCAACACGCAGCAGGCCGTTGTCTGCAGGCCCACGTGCAGGAGGAGCTTTCGGTAGGCGGGATGTGTTTTACACCTCATATCACCATGGACTTCGGGTATGGGGGCAAGTTAAAACCCACACTAGCACATCTGCAGAGTGACGATCAGCTGGCGTATCAGCTTTCACCTCCATATCCACTGTATCCTGTAATCTAAAATTACACATAAACTGCTTTACAATAGCCAGATTCATTGGAGATAACAAACATGGCATCTTACAATTCAATACATGTTGTGTTTTGTGATGTAGCTGAGAGCAGTACTGATCTTACATGACCAGTGATTTTTAGGACTTCTTTTTGTGAAAACTGCTTGTTCTTTATTTCAAGCTTTATGTGGTGACTTAGTAAAACCAAATGCTTAAAAGCATTTTAAAGTGGCTTCCTGTGTGACTGATATATATTATGTATTGTTGCATAAGGTGATTTCCTCTCAGGCATGTGCTAATTCATGATTTTCCTACTTAGTAATTTTTACTGTTACTTTGCTGGGATGATTCAGATTAAATAGTTTGTCCAAGGGGTCAACAAACGAGAACCTCCTTGGGCTTTGGTCATTACCCAGCAGCCTGCCAGCCGCGCACTGGGGGTGGATTTGCCTACAGGGGGTATTGTCCTGAACACTAAACCCCAGGGAAGGATGCGGCTCACCTGGTAATATCGCCACAGCGACCAGCATTCCGGTGAGGATGGAGAAGAGGCCGACTCCTCCAGCATGAGCCATTCCCGTTGTGTTCCCACTTTCCAATGGCAGATGACTCGGATTCAGGATGTAGGGTGACAGCCTGCTACCTGAGGTGGGTCATTTTTCAGGGAGAATCACTGTGGTAAATTTTACTCTGGTGAGTCGACAACTCACAGTCCCTGTGCTGCCTAAGGGTATCTGCTACAGTTACTGGCTCATCCCTCAGTGGGTTCAGCCACTGGGCCATCCCTGTCCTCAACATTTTCAGAAGAGGCCCCCAAACATCTGCCAGCTGTACAATCTGCTGACACTTGATAAGTGTGGTTTTGGCTTGGGGGGAGAGGGTTCGGGTTGTAGGATACTGAAAAAAGAGCCAGTCAGTAGAGTGGACCCTCAAAGTGACTGTGATGTGACTGATGACCATCGGCGACCAGCAGGCGATTGACAGGCTGACTCAACTCAGCAGGACATATAGTACTGTGCAAAAATCTCAGAGGAGGAAGCTACAGTACTGCACGAGAGTCTCAGAGCAGTTAGCTACAGTACTGCGCTAAAGTCTCAGAGGAGGAAGCTACAGTACTGCGCTAAAAATCTCCAAGGAGGAAGCTACAGTACTGCGCTAAAATTTTAGGCAGTCAATGAAAATGTTTAAGGCTATTAATCTGGGTCATAAATATTAATTTACTCAGAAAATAACACAATTTAACAATAGAACATTAACAATAACAAATTAACAATGACAATAAAAAGTCCAGGAATTTCTTATGTTCTGCAAAAAGTTAATATCTTGTTGAATGGATAGATGAACACCGCTCCGGTCTCTAAACCTCTTCATCCCATATATCTGTTGAACTTCAAAACTAGCTTGCGTAATTAATTTATTTATTAACTCAATCAGGTATTGATCAGCCAAACAGGGTGTGCTGCTGGTTGAATAAAAAAAAATACATGGATGGTTGCTGCAAATACTGGGGTGACTTTAGGAGAGGTTTAGAAATGGCTGAATGAACACAATTTGTGAGACTTTCATTAAAAACTGACCCTCCCAGTAAAGGCTTAGCTCAGCTTTGTAGCAAACCTGCATGAAATCTGTCACCCAGGAGTGACTTTATACCGTCCCGGCAGGAACGTAACTAGAAATTCTGGGGCCCCTGAAAATCCCCTCCATCCCCTTCCAATTTTACATATAATCTGATGCATTCAGGGGCCCCAGTAAGTGCCGGGCCCCCAGAATCTGCCAGGCTCTCCATACCCATCCGACACCCCTGTGTCTGGTGCACATAGTCTTTATGCTTGGATGAAGGAATTCAAACTTAAGTTTGTGAAGTTACACTTGATTAATATTTCTATTTCTTTACAAACCACGACACGTGATTTGACATGTATCTCCTTGCACAAAGAATGCTGGGATGTAACACAAATATAGAAAGGAAAGCAGAACCATAAAATACAGGTAAATATAGAGGTGGCTGTTTGCAGGGGGGACGTGGGGGGTCTTACCTGTGTGACTGGCGGGTGGGCTGTACACCTTGTAGGACCGGCTGGAGCTCCTCACACTGGGCTGAACAGGATATGGCGCTTCTGCTAGGCTGTGGGGGACTGAGTTGATGCGTGCAGGTCGAACACAAGCCCCCTCTCCAAGATGCCTCTGTGCACCCCTTGCAATCAATTGCTGCTTGCCAGGGATGGGGCAGCATTTTAAACCGAAAGGTGTGTCTCAGGGCTGGGGGATGCTGTTAGCTGCACCGTGATTGGCTGTCGGCCTTCCACCGGATCGACCAATGCGGTCACATAATTAGCGAAGTGCAGCAGGACCCAGCTTGGGGAAAATCATAAAAGCAGAGCCTCCGAGATTAATGGGCTGTAATTTCTCTGGCTGCCACGTTTGATGGCGTCCTAGACTCCAGGTAGAGCACAAACAGCCCAATAAATGCAGCCAGCCACTCCCCCTGCTGCTTTGGAGTGAGAGAGCAACTACAACTTTCCAGTGGAAAAAGCAAGGAGTCGCTTTAGGGCTGCTGTGAGTCTGTGGGCCTGCCTTTCTCTTCCAGTGCCTGAATCCTGCACATGTCACATTCTAAAAATATAAGCCTTTATTCACTGATTTCACTGTCAGCTAAGGTTACCCCTGCCAACTGGCACTCGAAAATGCTCTTAGTGCACCGAATATTCAAAAGACCAGAAATGCTGCTCTATGTCTTCATTGTCTGAATAGCTGGAAATCCCCTGGGTGCTTCTTAATCATGGTCATGTGTTACCCCTGAGAAAATAGAACTCCACATAGGTTACTAGCCACCTATCTATGACATTAACGTTAAATGACGTTAAATGCAAAACATTTGTCTGAAGGACCCTTTAAACTTCCAACTGTAATGCATCCTGCTGATTCCTCATTCTCTGTTTCCTTCATTTTGCATTTGAGTTGCATGCTTGCAACGTTGCTTGTTCAGCTTAATACTGTAATTCAAACAAGGTGGATCTGCAAAGTCCAGGAGCTCCTTTGCCCTCATTCTGCTCCTAAGTCCTCATCTGGCATCTCACGGGTCGACCCAGAACTGCTCCAGGAAACCAACCAGACATAACTGATGATGACAGAATAAAGTGAGAGTATATAAATCTACAGGGTGAATTAAAAAATGACATTAGACGAGCTAAAAGGAATGTCGAAAGGAAGATCACATTGGAGACTAAGGATGATGTTAAAAGTTTCTTCCAGTATTTTAACTCTAAAAGAGCTCTAAAAGCTGAAATTACTAATCTGCAGGATAGTAAGGGTCTTATAATTGAAAACGACATTGATATAGTAAATGAGTTCAATGATAGTTTTGCACGGGTATTAACTGTTGAGGACACTAGTAACTTACCAGTTCTTATTACTAATCCAACATCGTCTATAACTAATATATATATAACTGAAGCTGATGTTTTGCAAAGCCTAGCTAAGCTCAAAATAAATAAATCACAGGGCCCTGATGGCATCTTACCTACAGTATAGTGTTAAAAGAGATGAGGGATATTATTTGCCGACCCTTAACTTTACTGTTTCAAAAATCCTTATCTGAAGGTGTGGTACCTTCTGATTGGAAGCATGCCAACATAACGCCCATTTTCAAAAAAGGGGATAGAAGTAATTTGTCAAACTATAGGCCAATCAGTCTAACTTGTATAACTGGTAAAGTTATGGAGGCTATAATCAAAGAGAAAATGGTAGATTACCTGGACTCAAATAACATTTTGAGGGATAGCCAGCATGGATTTAGGAGAGGTAGATCCTGTTTAACAAATCTGTTGGAGTTTTTTGAGGAAGCTACTCAGGAAGTTGATGATAAGAAGGCCTATGATGTCATCTACTTAGATTTCCAAAAGGCTTTTGATGTTGTCCCCCACAAGAGGCTCTCACTTAAACTCAAAGCGACAGGTATTTTAGGAACTGTAGCGACCTGGATTGATAACTGGTTAACGGATAGGAAGCAGCGAGTAGTTATGAAAGGCTGAATGTCACAGTGGGCCTGCGTTCATAGTGGGGTACCGCAGGGTTCAATTTTAGGACCACTATTGTTCCTAATTTACATAAATGATATAGACACCAATATATACCGTATTTTCCGCACTATAAGGTGCACTAAAAACCCTTTGATTTTCTTAAAAAATAACAGTGCACCTTATAATCCAGTGCGCTTTAAATGTGGATTAATTTCTTTTGTGCATACTGAACTCGAAGCGATTTGAATATTTTAGTATTGAAAAGTGAGTGTATTGTGTAGTGCTTCACGTGTTATAAATTAACAATTTCAAGAGTTATTATGAATACGCTGACTTTTGATTTAGCGGTATAAGACTCTTGTTTTTTTACGTGTTAAAGAGTAGTGAAGACGCTCATAAACGTTTGAACAATGTTGACAGTCATTGTGAACATGTGATGTAAAATAAATTTTGGTTGACTGGCTTATCTGACTGTTTTGTTTTGCTTAAAGCGCATTAAAGTCCGCTGCACCTTGTATGTGGAAAAAGTTTGAAAATAGACCACTGATTGACGGTGCGCCTTATAATGCAGTGCGCGTTATAGTGCGGAAAATACGGTATAGTAAACTGGTGAAATTTGCAGATGACACCAAGGTGGGTGGTGTAGCAGATACTGAACTAGCGGCTCAGCAGCTACAGCGGGATCTTAATTTAATTAGTGACTGGGCTGACACCTGGCAGATGAAATTTAACATAGACAAATGTAAGGTACTCCATGTAGGGAGCAGAAATATAAAGTACAGGTATTATATGGGACCTACTGAAATAAAGGTAGCTGATTATGAGAAAGACCTTGGTGTGTATGTTGATGCTTCCATGTCTCATTCTCGCCAGTGCGGGAAAGCAATAAAAAAGGCCAATAGGATGTTGGGGTATATCTCCAGGTGTGTGGAGTTTAAGTCAAGGGAGGTAATGCTAAGATTATACAATTCCTTGGTGAGACTTCACCTAGAATATTGTGTGCAGGTTTGGTCACCATATCTTAAAAAGGACATTGCGGCCTTAGAAAAGGTGCAGCGTAGAGCCACAAGAATGATTCCCGGTCTTAGAGGAATGTCATACGAGGAAAGGTTAGTTGAGCTAAATCTGTTCAGCCTCAAGCAAAGGAGACTGAGGGGGGACATGATCCAGGTCTATAAGATTCTAACAGGTTTGGATGCTGTTCAACCAAATAGTTACTTCAGCATTAGTTCAAATACAAGAACTCGTGGCTATAGGTGGAAATTAGCGGGAGAACATTTCAAACTGGATTAAGGAAGCACTTCTTTACACAGCGTGTAGTCAGAGTATGGAATAGTCTTCCTGATAATGTAGTGCAAGCTGAATCCTTGGGTTCCTTTAAATCAGAGCTAGATAAGATTTTAACAACTCTGAGCTATTAGTTAAGTTCTCCCCAAGTGAGCTTGATGGGCCGAATGGCCTCCTCTCGTTTGTATAGTTCTTATGTTCTTATGTAACCAGGGGTGATTTTCCTGAAGCCTTCTTAACGCTACGTCGTTCGTTAGTTCTATCTTTTAACACAGAACTTAAGAACGACGTAGCGTTAAGAACGCTTCGGGAAACTCACCCCAGGACTCTAAAAGCCCAGAACTGGCTACCACCAGCTTCAGAGATCAAAAAGTCTCCTGATATGGCTTAGAAAGCAGGTTTTCATGAGAGAAACTCTCAGAATAATGATCATGTCATGCAACATGAGGAATAAGCTATTTCAAGTCCTTTCATGTCCACTTTCTTGTAAAAAAAGGGTTTTCTAAGATTAAATGGCATCGGAGAACGCAGACCTCATAGCAAACAGCCTCGGGAAATCACACATATATAATTAGGGTTCCGGACAGCTCGCTAACAGGTGTCCTGCATGACAAACGGACCTGGAACACAGTCTGGAAAATGATATGGCCGTCACTCCATCTCAGGCACTGGAATGTCAAGGATTCACAGTGTGCAGAAACAGCTGGAGCAGACGTATTTTGCAGAAAAGAGAAATGAGTCAAAAAGGGAAATGCACAGAGCGAAGTGCTCGCTCTCCCTGTCATCATGGGTGCCTTCAAATGGCTGTGCTCATTTGCACCTCTCTGTGGTGTGACTCTCCAAAGGGTGAAGTGTGATTGCAGTAGGACACAAACAACTGCCCAGCAATGCCTGACTGGCACTGCCAGCTGCAGAGTCACCTTGACTCTCCCCTGGGCCATTAAGGAGTATGTCCCACACCAGGGTATGGGGGAGAAATGGACACTGAGATAGGTGGCTGGGTCCCAATCCACCGGCGAGGCTCAGTGCTTGAGACTCTGCTTGAAGACCACTGGAGGTTTGTTACGCCCTCATGAGGCTGGCAACCGCTGCTGAAAATTAAGCCTGACAGCGTGGATTCCAGACGCGCACTCTGATCTTCCTCTGGAAAGCCCCTGGAACCCCACCAGCACAGGCTGCCATTATCAGACCCCACCAGGTCAGTCTGATTGTAGACGCTTCCCCTTATGCTAAAGCGGAAGTCACAGGACCATTACTGTGAGCCTGCAGCTGCTTTCGCAACTGGGCTTTTAGACACGTGCAGGTTCAGCAGCTCTCAAGCAGGATCGGTGCCAAGGAACACCAACGCCCCTGGCTGGCCATTAACTGGGGGTACAGTATCTGGGGCTAATTTCATCAGCTCGGGGGGGGGCACCTTAAAAACTTTGTTGTAAGTCAGGCTGCCTCTCAGATCACGCCGCACCATAAAACCCAAAGCTCATCTGGCGAGCAGGACATCAAAGAGTTTTGGCCAGAGTGGAGACGGGCCCCCGAGGTGCCGGAACGCGCTCGTAAGCAACTCCTGGCAGCCCCCATGGTGCGCTACTCGTGGCATGGGCTTACAAACCACAGATACTTATCCAGTAAACTTTGTTTGGTCTGAGACTATTCTGTCATATCATTATGCTCACACATTTAAAGGGAATACATGTATGGTGGAGCAGTGGTTAGCACTGTTGCCTCACTTGTCTGGGACCAAGGTTTGAGCCTCAGCCTTGGTTCTGCGTGTTTGGAGTTTGCGTGTTCTCCCCATCTTGTCATCATGGGGTTTTCTCTGGGTACTCCAGTTCCCCGCACAGTGCAAGAACATTCTGAGGTTAACTGGAGTCACTAAATTGCCAACGTGTGTGTGTGTTATTGTGGCCTGTGATGGGTTGATGCCCCATCCTGGGATGTTCCCTGCTTTACATCCATAGACTCTGGACCTGTGAAGCTGAATAAGACAAGTGGTTACAAAAAATGGATGGATAGAGGTACAGAATCTATGGAAAGAGTAAGTCTCCTTGGGATGGTCACTATAGAACATTATTGTGAAGCTGCTTTAGTCAAAGTAAAGAGGGCAAAAATGTGATTTAAATATTTACTAATAATGCCTATAGCATAAAAAAGTGGAATGTATTTAATAACTAAATATAAACACAAGATTTCATTTTATTCTACAAGCCTGTTACATTATTTTGTGATTTGCTAAATAGGTGGTGTGAAAATCCACATGAGGTTTTTCAATAATGTAGGTAAATCTTGTTAGTCTGGTAAAATGTCATGGGTGACCCATGCTAACATCCATACGCCTCTTATATGAATATTTTCACATATGAAAATTCTTTCCAGAAAGAAAATCAAAAAAGTAACTTTTAATGACAGCATTTCCAAAGAGTGACCATCCTCCAGGAGGGGGAGTGAAGCACAGGTATTGACTTTATTACAGCAAAAAGAAGATCCCAGGTATCAGCATCTGTCAGTCTCCACCATCTGAACAAACTCCCCGGCAAGGTCAGCAAATACTCAGCAACATAGCACATCAGACATTCAGTCGTTAATTACTGATCACAGAAACAGAAGCGTCCAGACGATGTGCCCTTCACGTGTTTGAGAACAGTAGGTGAGTAGAGGTTTTTTTTATGACAACAGGTGAGGCAGTACTTCAGCAAGAAAAAAGAAAGCATTGAGATCACACAAAATAGTGTAAAGCAGCATTTCCCAAACCCTAGTGGGCTGTTAGGGTATTGAAAGAGGGCCCACCAAATGATGCCACACATGGTTTGTAGGTGAACTAATGAGGCTTGACAGCAAGCACCAGAGTGGATCACTGGCTTTCAGCAGGATCTCTTAGACCAAAAGGGAAAAAAAACAGATGAAACCAATAAAGTGCAATTACAGACATTAAAATCGAAGGTTAGGAGAAAATGCAAATTAAAAAAACAGTTTTTTGACTACAGCATTGCAAGTATGCAAAGAAAGTTGATATTTGGTATTCAGATTTGACGTGTTCTCTTACTGGAATTTGTGTATATGTTAAAACTTAAGTATTTGTGTGGTTATATTTATTGTGGGCCACAACTCATTTTTGAATTCTAAAAGTGAGACATCATTTGATTTTTTTTTTTTATTTATTTTTAT
Source organism: Paramormyrops kingsleyae (assembly GCF_048594095.1). NCBI lineage: Eukaryota > Metazoa > Chordata > Actinopteri > Osteoglossiformes > Mormyridae > Paramormyrops > Paramormyrops kingsleyae. The sequence goes on from NC_132800.1 coordinate 44,915,565, forward strand.
CACATTTGAAAACGGCTGGGAGGTCCTGATCTAGAGTTTGCTTCACTAAAAATTCTGGTCAGCAGCCGCCACTGCAGGTTTACACTGCATTTATTGTATTCTTTATTTTTGGTATATTAATTAAGCACTGGGAGAGTTGCGCCTTGGCATGAGAGTTTCCCTTAGAATAAATAAAATGTTATCTTATCTTGCCTGGTTTGCTTTCTGTACTTGCAATAACTGTTCATCTATAATTTAAACCACAGTGTGTTATTTATCCTAAAGGTACAAGTTTTTAGGATTTAGGGGTAAAAGATCAGCTCTGTTCGCAAAGCCATTTTGGAAATATATCCTCCGTAAATATATACTGTTTCTCATGTTTTACCTAGATCAATAAGTTTGAAAATATTGCAATTTTGCTGAGATAGCTTTAAGAAAGAAGCATTTCTTTAGGAAATCAATGTCTACATGCATGCATACAGTATGTGCTGCGGTAAATGATAATGCATAGTGGATAAACCGATTATGGTGTCAGTGAAATGAGTAAAACTTGTGAAGCATTGCGTCTTCACTTTGCTGCGGTGACAGACAGCGGTCGTAACTGAAACCCTAAACTGGTGGCAGGTCACAGTCCTCCTGGTCGGTGGGGTCCATCCTCTCGATGCCAATGTGGCTCCTGATGAAGATGTCCCTCACAGCGGTGATGGTCTTTTCCGGCAGAGAGCGGGTCCGGCCCAGGATCCAGGCATATTCCACGTGGAAGATCCGCAGCACGTCGAAGCAGGAGTACACGGCTGCTGAGGTCTCATAGTCAGTGGACAGGATCCAGTATGCACTGTAAGGTGTGACTGGGGGTCAGGGGGAATTCAGATGAGCATTCATGTTGTTACATTCTCAGCTGACACATAGTAACTTTACACTGTTTATGGTCCAGATTATGAATTAGCTCTCAGAGTAGCCTACTGAATGCTTGGAATTCAATCTGCTACCGGTTCAGGTTGCAGGAGATACCCGATATATTTGTCCATGAATACTGTACCTAAGAACTGAGTACTCTACTTAAAAAATGAGTAATGTACTTTGTACCTCTCAAGTTAAATGTGCAGTAGGGATGGATTAAGTTATCTGGGACCTGAGGCTGGCATCAACATGGACATTCAGCATGGACACTCAGTTGTTGCCAAATTAATTAACCATACTGTTTTTCCCGAGGTGGGTGAGGCCCTGATTGCCTAAAGTAGCCTATGTATTGATCCACCCTTGACTCTATGAGCTGGGTGAAAAAATGTAAGGCTTGGTATAACCTTTAAAAAAAAAAAAAAATCCAAGCTCCGAAAGCAAAAACAACAATAAGCATCTCTGACACACACTGGCAGGAAGCACAATGGTGAAAGAGCATCTTATGGGCAGAGCAGTAAATCACTGTGGTAACATGGCGGCCTAGCACTCACAGAAAGAAAAGCTCACTCCCAGCTTGGCAGGCTGGTTCACATCCTGGACCACAGCTGTGCCTTCAACGGACTTCAGTTTTCCTTTCCTGGGGGGGGTCAGAGAAAATTAGAGGAATGACAGCATGCCTCAACTGATACAAGTAGCGTCTGTTGTTCTCTGTGCGTCGGTTACTGCCTCGTCTTTGTTGCTCGGCTGCAGCCCTCTGGACTCTTTGTTCTGGAAACAGTGCCGAATGTCTGAACGTAAACAATGGAGGCAGTTTCTGAGGTGTGACTCCTCCCCCGGCGACCCGCCCGACACTCACAACTGTTCTGTGTTGACCACCTTGATGGTGCCGTCCTCCCGCATAGAGTAGTTGGTCTCCATGCACTTGCCTCTTTCGAAGGAGGAGGGCAGCTTCTCAATCTCATACCATCTTCCCAGGTACTGCCATGGCCATTTGAAGACAGAAAACACACAATTAAGAGGAATGACATGCTGTTGTAGCAGTGCGCGGTTCACCTGGTATAGAAGCAGTGAGAAGTGGCCTCTAGTGACCTCTACAGGCTGTTTATGGTTTCATTTAACATACTGTCTCCTCTTGGCACCACACTGTCCATCTTTGACAGGTGTTCATAGTCCTCAGGGGCAGATTAACCTACTGTATCTGAGGGCTCTAGGATGACATCAGCATGGACACTTAGGTGTTAACGATTTAACTAACCGTTTCATATATCCCGAGGTGGGGTGAGGCCCTGATGATTGCTGAGGCCCTAGTCCACCCAATTAGAAAATAATAATCATTTATATAATATGAAGAATAATTTACACGACTGTATTGCATGGTTTGAATATCTGCCCTATCGTTTCATACAATTACAGATTCAGCAGCAGGTGCTGAGCACTCTCTTCTGGTATCTTTACACAAAAGCTTTATGCCTTTTTTTGCTTTATTGAATTGATTTGGAAGGTTTTTTATCCTTCAGGTTAAGGCCTATGACCACACCGCATGCTTGGGTGCAAGTAGTGAAATATCTTTTTGGCCTTTTAGATTGGCTGGTAAACTGTCCTGTGAAGTGGTTAATCCTGGGAGGATTGTGGCTGGCTGGCAGTGAGGTACCGGGTAATGTGTAAACTCTACCGTGTGTCCCAGCTGAGCAGTCACAGTTAGCGGATGATACCTTTTGGAGTTCGAAGTTTGGCTGGACCTCTGGCTGTGGGCAAGGGCCCCAGTGGTAGACCTGCCCCCCTGCCAGGGGGAGGAGCAGGGGCAGCAGGATGATAAAGCGGGCCTTCATTCTCACTGAGTGGCTGTGGCGGTGCTGGGGAAATGATCAGCACGGTTTACAATAGGAGACAAGTTGGCAAAAGCTAAATAAAAGCAGGACTGACACTGCATGTCTTTCCACATCCTCCCATCTACACAACTAATGCCATCAATGTCTGGGAGGAGTAACGACAAGCTCATGAATATTAATGTAAACACCTGCTGTTGTAAAATGGACATGTTCAGCATCAGGAACTCAGTTCACCCAGAAAGTGGCTCTCTGTTTGGCCACTGTACGGTTTGAAAAGCAGTATTGTAAATGGCTACTCTGAGGTTCACCACACGTAATGCGGTGCCAGGTTACTAGAAGCAGGTACAGAAAGACTAGTTTTGGATTATAAAAAAATGCAGTGAATGTGTAATGTATTTAAAAACTATCTTAGGGTCAACAGACACATGATCTTTGTTCCTATTATGTATGCTGTAGTCTCTTAGTGTTTGCACCATATTTTACATCAGTTGACCATTCTTTGTTTTTGCACATTCATAAACTCTTAACTAGACTTCAACCCCAGCCTTCAGGTTGATAAGTTTGATAACTTGATAAGTTGTCTTGTAATGTTTAAATGTAAGGCTCAACTCAAATCTGCCATCTGAACCTCACCCTCGCTCCCTTGTTTTGTCTCACTCCCAGGGGCACTGACAGCTGCACCTCATTCCAGTGATTACCTAATGTCATATAACCACCCTATGCAGTCTGCTCAGTGCGAGGAATTGACTCATGCATCATTACCAAGGGTCTACTACCTCCCCGGGTTTCTGCAGAGTCCCGTGTGTTGGCTTTTCCCGCCCCCTGCCCGGTGATGTTTCCTAACCCTGCTGCCAGTACATATGCGTTTCTCTGCTTTCCCATGTTGGCCCGAGTGCCTGTCTTTCCTGGCATCCCAAAGACAGACCTTTTAGCTGACTGATCCTGGACCGTACCTACAACTTCGACTCCTGTCTCTCATTTTTGACTTTTTTTTGCTGTGCATCTGGATATATGATCCCAGGGGTTTTCGGAACTGAACAAATCCTGGTTCTCATTAGCATTAAGTCACACTGGCATCTACAACTAAAGTTTTATAGTAATAATCTTCAAACACATTCCTAATATATATTCTTATAAACAGGAGAAACATTAAGGTGTGTGTGTATATGTATTCATACACACACAGACCTGTACTAACATCTTTGTGGGGACCGTGAATTCATTTCTATGGGCAAAACCCTAATCCCAACAATGACAACCATAACCAAACAAAATATATCTCTTTTGCCATTTTTAGTTTTTTATTGCAGTCATTGATTTTTATAAAATAGAATTTTTCCTTGTGAGGACAGAAAAAATGGTCAGCACAACGTCAGAATAACATTTTTTTTTTATTATTATTACATTTGATCCCCACAATGTAATAGGCCTATTTGTCCCCCACACACGTTCTTAGGTCTGTGTACATTGACTCAAGTAACTGTTCTCTGCCTGCGTTGCTGAGTTGTTAAGCATTACATATAGAACTAATTCGCCTACCAAATGACAATCAGAAACCCAAAAAACGTTTTTCAGATATGATGCGACCTGCTACACCATTGACGATGTGCTGCAGTGCGTGGATGATACTCTTACCTCAGTGCAGCTTGGATCCCGACTGATGCTTACAGCTTCGTTTGGGCCACCGGATGCTTCAATCTTGTCGGAAGCCTGTGCAGACTGACTAGGCGCTGGGTCGTACCTCCTCCTGAGCTGATGCGACTTATTAGTCTAATTGAAATCATGAGACATTCCGCCGTCAACCATACAAACAGCATTTCCCTTTGTATATCTGCATGAATGCTGCATTGTTTCTGCGCCTTGCTCACTTTTTCCTTTTTTAAAAGGTCGGTTTTTTACACAGTACAAATAAACAATTATACGAGCGTAGCCTCGTATGCAATCCGCTCTAAATAATAGAGTAGGTTAAACCCCAAAAATAAGGCTTTATTAACCGCTCCAATTTTAAAGTCGCGTTTAGGTTAAATGTTGAATGTACGCGACAATACCATCTTCGATGTATAAATTACCATTTAGACTTGTGACCTATTAAGTCACTAGTTCCCTTCCTGTTCATGAATAATTTGTCATTTTTCCAATAAATGTGACCACCTTTGTCATTATGTTATCATATTTATACGTCTCAAGACGATCTTTGGTAGCTTAAATGGAAACGAAGCAAGGCCGGGGGGTTGAATCCTGCCCATGTGTGTATATGGAGGATTATGTCTGTATGCTGCCCCAGCCCAGCACACGTTTCCTCCTACACGCCAAAGATACGCAGCTATGCAACCTGGACGTGCCCTGCGACTGACAGCTATGCAATCACGTGCCCTGCCACTGACAGGACTACCGCCTCGTGGCGCGGCGCTGCCTGGGGTATGCTGGGTAAGTTGCTGCAAGATGGACAGTCTCCTGTTTTTCGGTGATGGATCGAAAATTTAACACACATCTTACATTGAACTAACTGAATGACTGCTGTAAACTTCATATCCATCTTTATGGCAAAAAATCCACTAAGAATGGAAAAATTATTAAGAATTGCTATGTGAGAAGAGAGTGAACATCGCGCAATAGACGAAGAACAACAGTTATGAACCATTTTAATTTTCAGTGTAAGTGTCTGACGAAATTTTATATATAAAGGTCGGTAATAACATCTGTTTTACGTTTGGGTGTTAAATACAAAGCGATGGTGGGAAAGGGAGCAACTTTCTGAGGTAAATCTCAATTTTCTTCGCTAATACAGACGCTAGCTCAGGGATAGTCGGGGGGGGGGGGGGGGGCGTTTAACGTAAATAATTACGGCACTGGACTCAAAATCCATGCTACAGAAAAGCTTCGCTTTCCCCGTAAATTCGCGCCGACTGTACCTGCGCGGGTGTGACGTCTAGAGAGCAGACAAGAGGCAGACCCCGTAGTGCAGGAGACAGGTTGTTTACTTCTATAACCGGGTATTACAGAAGCCAAGTACACAAGACAATATCGTGGTCGGGTCGGAAGCGGGGAGTCATAAGCCGGGGGAATCAGCCCAACAAGCAGGCGCAGGACAGGACAACAAGAGGGGAGGACGAGCAGTGGAGACGGGTCGGGATCGCAGGAGCAGGCGGGCAGGCGGGGCAGACGGGAGCGGGCAGGCAGGCAGGGCAGACGAGATCGGGCAGGCGGGTAGGACAAGCAGGAGAGACGCAGGAGGCAGGGATGAGAGGAGAGACAATAGACAGAGAAACGCTCAGTATGGCACATAAATATGGCAACAATACTTCGCAACGTCTGTTGCGTGCGATCTGCTTAAATAAACCGGGGCAATTAGCGGTGATCCCCTGTGGTGGTGCGTCCCGCCCCCATGGGCGTGACAGCGGGCAGCAATACAACAATCCACCGATACCCCGGAGTGCTGCCAAAATCTTGTGTGCATGCGCTGACATCTATTATGTCGTAATAAACCGGTGCTTCTGCCAGAACATGCACTGTATTTGTATGTAATTATATTGTGAGAAAAACTGTGTTGTTTTTAATTGCTATATAAATTTTAAAAACCAGAGGATAATATTAAATAAATACAAATCATATATACACAATTTGTGAAGTTCAATTTACTACATATGCAAATACTAGCTACATTTTTAGTTATATTTCCAGTAATATGTATTCTGCTTGTACCAGTTGCTTCTTTTGATTAGTTTCTCATTTTCTTTCTCCCATGAAGCATGGAGAAGGACATTGTGACTGAGGAGCTGGTTCACTCCAGGTCCTGGCTGAATGAGGTGAACGCGGAGCTTCAGAAGTCTGTGGACCTTGCTGAGGTCAACATCACAACTTTGCGCTCAGAGATGGGCTTCCTGCGTAGTCAAGTCAAGAGGTGGGGCTTATCCTGGTGCAGTGACTGGGGGAGCTGCCCTATTACACAGGAAATGTGCCAGTGTTAAATTAACACTGCATGGTGTCTATATGTGACCACACCATTCAGTGTTACCTTTAACACTTTTCAGTGTGCAGTGAGTGTTGTTTTTACAGTGTTAATATTTATTAACTCTTATAGTGTTCAATTTACAACCTAGAGTGTTAGGACAACGTGTCTCCACCTCTTCCCAAATTGCAAGCCCATATGGGTGGCACACAAGTACAAAATGGGTGGCCCATATCTGCCCTATTTTAATGTGCACTCATTTGAACTCATTTGGGCATTCAGCTGCTGTGTTTTACTAACCCACCATAATAAGAAAGACTTAGACCAATATAGCCTTTTTTCTTTTTATGCAAGTTTTATTTCAGTTCAGCTCATAATAATCAAAAAACTGTGCTGAGAATCTTCTGTGGTGTGAAAGTGATTGAAATGTAAGGCACCAAGCATAGATTATGAAGCTAGATTCTGTTAGACTGCATCACATAATTATTTAGAAGGGCTGAAGGAGTGTATTCCCGCTAAAGCAGATATAATGGATGGTGGCCTCATTGGTTTTAGACCGCAACTTGTGATCGAACAAATCAAATCACTTTGCTCATTTAATATTAAGATTTTCATTAAGCTTAATTTTTAGAAACCCACCACGATCGAGGCTGGTATGGCACTGATATTAGTCTTTACCACATTTCATTATCTGTGTTTTTGAGTTGCCTTTTGTATGTTAATTGATGTGGGCAGAGTAGTTCTTATATATGTGCATCCCTGTAGTAATCTTAATTGTAAAGATACAGAAGATCCAAATGATCTTCCTGGGAAGAGCAGACTTATAAAAGAAACAAAATGAGTGGTTTTCCATAGTATTTTCCTCCCAGCCAATGCCTTCTCTCGTCAAACCATAGAGGCTAAACCACCCCACCGGGTCCTTAGCTGGAACGCAACAGCCATTTCGGTGGTTTTTGTTCTCTTGCCTTATTCATCACAATCACGGTGGATAAAAAAAAAAATCTATTAAGTCAAAAACAGTACTGTGTTATGCTATGCAAATATACATCCAGCACCATTGGTCTACAGGGGAGTGGGTGGTACCAGGAGCTGCACGGAAAAGGGTAGCACAACTGTCCTGACACTTTTCCACATACGTTAATCATCCAAAGGCAGGACTTGCAGACAAACATACTCCCACACCATTAATATAAATACACCAATCTGGAGACACGGCCTGTACATCTCCAAGAGTTTTTGCTGTGATGCAGCAACAACAACATTCTCCCAGCTCTCTAATATTCAAGATTTGTCAGAACCCAGCCAGCAAAACTTTAATGCAAAACAAGAAAAAGCTGTAAGGTCCTGTTTGGTCAGAGTCTTTCTCATGATGGTGGGTAAATCTGGGATGGCTCTTCAGATCCTCATGATGTCTTGTTCGCATATTAAAATGGGGCAGATATGGGGAGGTGGAGACTCTTTGACAACACTCTATGTTGTAAATTGAACACTATAAGAGTTAATAAATATGAACACTTTAAAAACAACACTCACTGCACACTGAAAAGTGTTAAAGGTAACACTGAATGGTGTGGTCACATATAGACACCATGCAGTGTTAATTTAACACTGGCACATTTGCTGTGTAGGTCATGTGACAGTTGATTTCTATCACTCAGCATGGAGTGGTCTGTCACAGAGGCGGAGGAGCTAACAGAGGAGCTGGAGGAGGCGCGGGCCCACCTGGCTGAGCAAGGAGTAGCTAACTCCACCCTGCAGATGACTATCAGACGGCTGGTAGGTGGTGGGAAGCTCCTGGGGCAACCGTAGGGGGCTTGGTTCTGAATGCAGATCTGAACTGTGGGGCAGCTCTTCTGTAGCAGTCCTCATATCTCCATCATTCACTGTTTCTGTCACTTCATGGCAGGAGAAGGAAAACGTATCTCTGAAAGAGCACATTGAATCTGTCACTGCCAAGGTATGGGCGTCTACTTTGAAATGGCACCCTCCTGTCGTGGCTTATTCTAACCTCGACTAAACCGGAGTGACGTGACGTTACACGCTGCAGATGGCCTGCATGCTTCCGCAGACAGAGATGGACAAGGAGCGGATCGCCAGTCTCCGAGGTGACCTGCAATTGCTGCAGGTAGACGGCTTGGCTTTGGGACATCTGGACGGCGTGATTCAGAGTCCTTTTTCCCAGTTGATGCCTCTAATGCCGCGTTGCTTTTCCAGGACCAGATGGATGAGATGAGACTGGCTCTTCTCGTCAAAGAGGAGCTCATTCAGAAGGTTTGTTTATGAATCATGTGCAGATCACTTATGCTTTTAAACTGCAGTGCTGGCAGTGTACCTGACCTTCATACGCATATAAATGATGAGCATTTTTATTATAGGAAGCGTGCAGTAACACTATTTCTGGTGTGTTTTATCCAGAAAGATTTTATGATTGAGGAGCTGGAGAGTTCGCTGGATGAATACTCCATAATAGCACAGGTACTGAGCACAGCACTCATACTCCAGCTGGCAGAAGATGAAAGCCGTCTTGAGGTGGGTCGTGATCTCTGTTCGCTTCATTTTTTTCTGGAGGATCTCAAAGAGAAGATCAGGGAGCTTGAGCAGCATCAGGAGGAGGCTGTGATGTACGAGATGCCGGTGGATCCTACGGAGTATTTTTAACCAGAATCATTAGTGCACATGCAGGCCGGACATTAATTCAGATGCGGGAGTTAAGATCATGGTCACATATGTAAGGCTTACAGATGAGAGGCACTTTGCAAAGTGCAGTACAGACACAGCAGGTCAGTGGATTCACACTTTCGGAATGCTGGGAAACACTAACGGACATCCCCATGGTTTCTGTCTCACAGCAGCTCTAGCAGTGGTGCCTTTCAGCCCTTCAATGGCACATTCTCTCCTCCCACCGCACCCTGTGTCTGCCTGAGCCATGAGCTGAGGCTGCAGTTGCCCCAGGTTTGTTCGTGTGTCTGTGTGTGTGAGCGCACCCTGTCTGTGGTGCAGGAAGGACACCCGGGTATCACCCCATAGGACACAGCTTGTCCAATCCAAAAGCCACCTTGCACAAGTCATTTAGGGAATATTGGTTTGTATTCTTGACAGACACCTTTACCTGAAGCGTTTCATGAAACGCCATCCGATCCCCAGGAAGAGACTGACTCCGAGGAGCGGGAGAGGGAGACCCCAGAGAAAACTGCTCCCCCTGAGCCCCTTTTGAAGAGGTAAGCTCATTTTTTCTGGGGGGGGCAGCACACGTGTGGCGTGAACATCGTTTTCAAGCTTGTACCGGCCCCTCCCTCCCCTCCGCCCTGTATCAGGCAGGAGGTGCCCTGCTGGAGGTGGCCATTGCAAGCAGTGGCTGCTGTGGCCCTGGGCCTTATCTCTCTGGGGATGATCACCATCACAATGCCTGGCTGCCTGGACTGCCTGGTGACAAGCTGCTCCAATGGCCTGCGAGCCATGGGCCAATTCATCCTCCAGCCTCACTGCTCCCTCCACCACACAGACCTTCCCCCCATCTAGAGAGCTTTCTTCACCTCAAACATCATGCATTAATAAAAGCAAAGGTGGCCTAGCTTCTGCCTGCTTTGTCTCTTTACAGTTTTAGAATAGAATATATTTATTGTCATCTTACATATTCGAAAAAACAGTTTGCTTCTCACAAACAGTGAGAATAGTGATTATTGCTCCTGGTGGAGAAATTGTGCAAAATTGAGAGGGGCTTCCTGCATAGTAATTATAAATAAGATAAAAATCAGGGGGGAAAATGGAAAAATATATAAACATAATATATAAATAGGTCAGGTGAGGTTAGGGAGAGTGCAGTGGTACAGCACGTTACACACACCCACCTGGCTGACACAAGGTCCAGTCCCTCCCTCCGCAAATGGGGGCGAGGGGTGCATGGGCGTAAATTTCATTTAACAGTAGGGGGGGACAATAAATATAAAATTTCTCATGAGCAATTTTTGAAGGGGACACAAATAATACAGTCAAAATGTACTTATAAAGATATGTCCCCACAATGAAAAACTTTGCTTCTATCATTATTATTGTAGCATGGAGACTGCGTCATTATGGTTATTTTCAATGTTTTTCTCATGTCCAATGACAAAGCATATTTTTCTTCAAAGCTATTTATTGCATTGTTTGTTATGTTGTTTACAGTCAAGCCATCAACATACAATAAAATTTAAACGACTGTTTAAATGCATAATACAAATTGATTATACAAAAAAAATACAGTGGGGTCAGTTCGGACGTAGCACAGTGCTCATTTAGTAAATGCACAGCTAAACAATATGCTAATTGTGGCCGTTAATATTAAGTTAACATTATGCCAAGTCGTCACAAATAAAACAATGCATGGCAAACGGCTTTGGCGTGTTAGTTGAAGTGCACTATGCAACAAGCTATTGTAAACAAGCTAACGTTAACTAGATAAGTAATATTTTAATCGCTAATATGGCAGATTCATGGAAAATTACATCGGTAATCAGCATTTTTGCCGCAACTAATTTATAAATGAGTCTGCATCAACTATATTAAAGAGAATCGCTTTATTTAAAGTGAATAAAATACCCTACTTACTGCAGTTTAACATTAATTCAGCCTGATTCGTGTGTGTAGATTAGGTTAGATGAACTGGGAAAGCAGGCAGTTGGCCAAACCACTGTGAGGAAGGGGAGGGGGAACTCAACTGTTTCTAAATGCATTTTTTGCGTTTGTTTTTTTTTCTACTTACAGAATTATTTTAGGTATACATACATATATTTTTCACAATAGATTTTTTTTTTATATACTTTTTTTTGGGGGGGACAACCCTCGGATAGGGGGAGACATGTCCCCTCCGTCCCCCCCCGGGATTTACGCCCATGGAGGGGTGTCGCATGTTCAGGGTGCTTTTACCGGCTAGCGACGTGCCACTGGTGTCAGTACGGGGGGAGCAGATCGCATCGAGTGACATTGGGGGGGTTACACCAAAATAAACATGTGTAAGAAACCGATGATTGTGCGTAATTTCTGCGAACACCATCTTCACTTTGAACATCCAGTAATTCGTATAAAGGTTAAATATCTGTACGTACTTACTTGTGGATCCTTTTAACGCGCTCCGGTCATTATTACCCAGTGATACTTGCGCTACGATTCACGGGATTTCGTATGCAAGCATGTGCTATTGGTTGCTGCAGTCGTTTCGCAGTTTTTATCAAAATGTCTGGTGTTTTTTTAGATACAAAATTACGGTAATTAGTATTATTGTACCTATATCAGTATTTGACAATATTTGACAGTATTTGAGAATGAAGTTGTAAATAAAGGAAAAGACAAAAAATAATTAAAAAGAGACTACGGTGTTAGCCTATCAATTGAAGGTTAGTTGGCACAAGGCATTGATTTTGATGAAGTGATTCGCAGGTTTGAAGGCTAGGAGAGGAATCTGCATGGTTTTAGTCCAGCTAAGTGCTGAAATATTTATGTATTTGTTCCTGTTTATTTTTTCACTGTATTATTTCATTTATGAATAAATTTCCACATGCATTTGTTTCTAATTTCTGAATTATTTGGGTCGCTATTAATTATGCAAATCTGTTTTGTTACATAATTTTTAACCATAACCACATGAAATTATGAATGTATATACATAGGGGAGCAGCAGTTATTTAACGAGAAGTGCACAAACGGAAACATTCGGCCGTAAAGTAATGTGGAAAACCACAGGGTGTGCAGACAGCTGCGTAGCGTGAAGCCTCGCAGTTGGAATAGTCCATTTTATCGAACATGTTAGTGTGCCCACCAGTGCACTAATGTCGACGCTACAGCTCGATCATCATTGCAGTTTGGAATATCTGGCAGACCCCCGCGATCAGGATAGGTGGTTAGAGGATGGATGGATTCATGGGGAAACGAAGGCCTCGCTATCAGAGATACTCAATCACAGGTATCTTATTGAAATCTAGGAGGTTTGTCTGAGCGACAAACATTTAGCACAAACTATTTTGACACGCAGGTACCTTTCTGAATTTCCCATATAGTGTGCGAGAGTGTGTCCTGCGGGACCCTTGCCTTGTGTAAACAAATGAAAACGACGCAAAAAAAACATTAACCGGTATTCTGACAAAACGTCCTACTTTATCAAAACATCCTACCGTAGTGCTAATCGATAGCCCTAACCCTAACTCTTACCCTAACCCTAACCCCCCAAAAACCCCTAAAACTCTTACCTTAACCCTAACCCTAACCCCTAAAACCTAACCCTAATCCCAAAACGGTGGAACTGCACATGCGCAGAAAGGCTCGATAGCACGTCTCGATAGGTATACAATGCTTCAGAATACAGGAAATGCTGCGATGATCAGGTGTTAAACACGTTTCAGAGAATACGAAAGAGAAGACATTTTTACGAAACCCAGCAAAGCCGCTAAAATTAATGGAAACCTGATCTTGAGAAATACGTACTCAGCTGTAACATTACGGAATGTTCCGTGGTATTATATGTTAAATCAACACATGGCGTAAGGGCAAGGGTTTGAGTGACCACTAGGTGGCACCAACCGTGACTTCTTGTTACAACCCTATTCAAAATTAGCCTGTCTACAGACTTTAACGCATTGACATTATTGTATAAGTTTGTCGTTAGGCTGCATTTTGGTACCATTAAGTTTAACGATTCTTGCTACCTTCGAAATTTTTAAGAAGTTTCCCATGCCAGATGCGTGAATGTTTAGAAAGTACACACGTTTAGTTTTTGTTATAATAATTGTAGATTAAATCCAATAGAAAACAGAATTTTATGGTGACAAAATTATTTAAACCTTTAGCAGTATAGAGGTAATAAAAACAGATATTTTAAATATTTTAGTCCCAAGATGACGGTAAATCGCCACGCTTCAGAAAACTTATTAGAGGTGAAGGACTTTTATGCTAGTCAATTAATTTTGTATTTTGATTTAAATTTTGCATATTCCTTTCCAGTTATAAACATTTTTCTTTTCATAAACTGCTTCTGACCTCCAAGGTCACAAAACTAAATCTCACATCAGCTCCAGGCAACAGCTGCAGGCTCACACAGCATTTACAAAGGACACAGGTTACATTTGAAAGGCAACAACAAATAAAAAGTATGATTACAAGCCAAGTCATTGGGGAGCCAGTTTGGTTGTCCACCTGTAGTTTTGTAGGGTTATTGCCGACATTGTTGTCAGGGTGCAGAATAAACAGATGAAATCCCTCAGAGCAAAGCAGACAGGCGTCGCCAACAAATACTGACAAGCGAAAAACACAGCAAGGCTGCATGAGGCGAGTTTCACAGCTGTCTGCCATAGCGACATGGGGATGGGGGAGACTCACGTCTCTGCCGCAGGTGTACAGATCTTAAGTTTTTTTATGTGTATCTATACACATACACTTTAAATAAAGAGGAAAAGCCCTATTAAGACCCCTGATACCTGATGCGATAAACTAGCATAGCTCCTGCAAAATATATTTAAGCAACATAAGATTCAATTTTTACATTGTCAGATATCCCCTATATCTGGGATACACTGTCAGAAAAAAAATACCAGTTTGTACCTTTGAGGGTATAATTACTTGTCAATGGGGCTGCACCCTCAAGGGTCTCCCAGCTGTACCTTAGCTAGGGTTTGCCAGCTCCATAAAATCCTGGACACCCAGTCACTAACCAAAATGTCTGTACAAAGCGACACCATTGCAAAGGTTTGCTTAGGTCTGTTTAATTGGGAAACTGATTGGCACATTCCGTGTCCCGGAATAAAGGTGTTTTTTCCAGGACAGGCGACCAAAATCCAGCATGGAAAAGCCTGGGTGGGTGGCAACCCCTAGCTGTAGGTAAATACACACATGCAGTGGCTTCCTGTAATTCATTCTTAGTTCCCTTTAATATCTATTTGTCTGTAACCATAAGTGATGTTTTTTGTGAATCATGTGATCCCTTAGTCCTCGCATATATGTTTACGTCACTTTGTTAAAAAACACACGTTTGAAGCAGTTTGAAAGTTTATTATTAATTAACTGCTGTGGACGAAGGAGGTGAAAAGTATGCTTGGTGCATTCACTATACTGACAGTGCAAGGGGCATTTTTATTAGTTGCTTAATATGGTTTGTATTGTGCTAATAAGTTCAAATTATGTCAATACGGATCTGTAAGCAGGGTTGTCATCGCTTGTCAACTGGCTGGCGTGAGATTTTCAATCTGTGCACACATTTGCATGTGTGTAATAGTTCTATTGTCTTGTAAATACTGTCTGGGGTTTGCAAACTACTCAAACACTTTTGATGTAGATAAAATTAGGTTTATAATGGAATAATATAGATTTCTTGCGTGGGCGTGATAATCTGAAAGTGTGACTGTCACGCCAGATGTGCAACAGTTGGCAACCCAGCTCTAAGTTGAGTAGAATCTAATTAAACAAATGCAAGCTGTCTATAAGATGCTAAGCTTCTGGATAAGTAAGCTGATGATTACGGTTTCAGTAGATAATGCAGGCAGATATTAATACTCATGTCACGCGTATAAAATCCACAACAGAGAATCAGCTGAGTTGTACAAGGTTACTGTGAATCAAATGAAAAGGTTTTCTAAAACATTCCTTCTACAATTTCAACAAAACAGCCACTTTTATGGGTCATTTTCCATGAGTTCATTTGATTGTTTGGGCCCTTGTTCAACCGGTAACCCTTAGAAATCTGAAAAAGGAGACAAAATGACATCATCTTCACATATTATATTGAATATAAGTTTATTTAATTTCTATCTCAAAATCACATGGCTGGATGGATGTAGAAAAACATCCTTTAATAATACAGTGGTACCTCAGTTCTCGAACTCATTATAACTCTAATTTCTTAAAAGTCGAACCAACCAGTTCGAAAAAAAATTACCTAGAGCTCGATCTGAATCTCAGAAGTCAAACCATGAACGCCGACCTAAGATAACTTGCACCCACGGGGAAATGAGTCACGCGGCTCGTCTCTCAGCGGAAACAAAGGGTAAAGCTTCAGTCTCAGCCTCGCATTATCTGTGATAGCACCGTGCATGTTTACACTAACTGAATACATATATTTAGACAGTAAAAATACATTTAGACAATGATAGACAGTAACAGTAATTATTATTATATAATAAAATGCATTTTAAAAATAAAGATTTCTTATTCATTATTTTAATATTAAAAATAAACCATTAATTCGTTTAATTATAATAATATTGTTGTGCCGAGCAGGGACGGAACAGAGACAAAGGCGCAGACGTCAGGGTATCAGGGAATATGGGGTTTAATTACAGGTAAGGCAGGCAAAACGCAGACGGACAATACAATGACCGGACTGGGGAAACAAACTGAAACGCAGACAAAATACAGAGGACTAATGACAACAACCAGAAACAGCTGATCACACGGGGATTCCACATGGGGTTAATGAGGGAGGACACGGAAGGAGCGGACGATCGGGGCAGGACACATTGTTTGGATACATTTATTTTCTTACTTTACAAATTACTGTTTTGATAAATGTGCTTAGATATGTTTAGTACAGTATATGCTCTTCTTGTTTTATCCAGTACATTTTGTGTTTAAATGCTAAAAAAACATATTTAGGTGTAATTTTTTGGGGCCGGGAACCAATTAATTGGTTTTCCGTTATTTCTTATGGGGAAAATTCGATCAGAACTCAAACTTTTTAGGATTCGATTCGGAGTTCTGAACGGATTAAATTCGGGTTCTGAGGTACCACTGTAATAGTAACAATAATAGTAATAATAATAATAATAATAATATATTACTGGTATGAATTCTGCATATAACTCACATTATGTCTAATGTCATATGTAAAATTAACAGCAAATTTCACCGCATTCCAGATAAACACACTGTCCAGTTTTAAATCAAAAATAGGTTGAGAAGCTGTAAAATGATAGCTGTGGTGCCCTGTGGCATTGACTAGTACAGCTGGATCGACTGGGGGACGTTACCTTTGATTTTCTTGGCAACCCAGAGAGCTTTTGGGTTGGAGCAAAATCTTCCCTTATTTGTCTGAAACCTAAAGCAGAAGATCAGAGGAAGTTAGGAAACCCTGTACACTCTGTTTTGGAGGAAGCAGTGCTGTAACCTATAAGGGACAGACAGTGTATGGCTCCATTGTACCACTGGACCATGTCACCACCAATTTTATGGAAGATACATATAAAAATATATGTAAAAATTGCACTGTTAATTTATTATTGCACTTAATATGGCAAAAGTGTTTGACTGAAGGAATCTGTCATCTGATCAACTATTATCAATGTGGCACCTCCTAAAATGTGGTGGTAAACATAAAATGCTTTATTTGCCACATGCACAAGTATGAGTAGCTTGGAATGCTTCTCTTAGCCTACCCCAGCTTGCGCTCCATGGCTTGGGGGGTCAGGGGCAGGGGTCACGGCACAGGGTCAGCCAACATGCTACACCCCTGGAGCTGGGGGTTAAGGGCTCACAGTCATGTGACTGTTATGCTGAGGCTGGGGCTTGAACCAGCAACCTTCTTATCACAGGCACAGAGGCTCACAAAGGGGGAGAAGACAGGAATACAATGCAGCAAGTAGGGAACCTTCACTGGATGCTCAACACCAAAACATAAGACCCCCAATTGATTTTCAATGTTTTTCTAATTATAGTCAAAACAATCTATGCTGAACTGACATTTGAAGACAGTCAGCAGGGAGTTCTCAACCTTTTCATATCCAAGGACCCTCATGTCCGAAAACATGTTTGGGCCCCCCTACACAGGTTAAGATATTGTTTCTCTTGTATGTGTACTGCAGTAATAACAACAATTGCTAATGTTTATTAATACAAATATATTATCCAACGCTATTTTTTCCTCAGGTAATGACACTGCTCTGAATGTTTATGAACAAAAAGAATTAAATCAAAGACCTATCTGTAAAATCATAAAACTGATAACCATTAAATGTGCGCTTAATAACTGAACAGACCCTCACTTTAAGGTATTAGCCTTCAACAAAATAAAACATATACTATAAATTACAATATTTTAAATTAAAATGAAATGAACCATGTAACAATGATCACTTTCCCCTCCACCACCTTCCCTGTGAGACACCGCTACCTGAATGGTGTGATACTAGCTGTGAATTTTGGGATTCTGTGCAATTTCACAACCAAAGCTCTCAATAATATACGACCATAGACTCTCAGACCCGCAACTCTCAGACCCGCCGCTCTCAGACCCGCCACACTCAGTCCTGCAACTCTCAGACCCGCCGCTCTCAGACCCGCCGCTCTCAGACCCGCCACACTCAGTCCTGCAACTCTCAGACCCGCCGCTCTCAGACCCGCCGCTCTCAGACCCGCCACACTCAGTCCTGCAACTCTCAGACCCGCCGCACTCAGTCCTGCAACTCTCAGACCCGCCGCTCTCAGACCCGCCGCACTCAGTCCTGCAACTCTCAGACCCGCCGCTGTCAGACCCACCGCACTCAGCCCTGCAACTCTCAGACCCACCACACTCAGTCCTGCAACTCTCAGACCCGCTGCTGTCAGACCCACCGCTCTCAGACCCGCCACACTCAGGTCCACCACATACAGGCCCTTTCCGCTTGAGTTGACATACGTGTAAAGAACAAAGAAATATGTATTTTGTTGGTTTAACCAAGTGTAGTTTATATGTTTAACGCAGTGGTGTCCTTAGGCCTATTTTAGACCCCCCCCCCCATAAATGTGTGTTTATTCCCTCAAGTCATGAATAGTTTACCATCAGTCCTCCTCCCCCCAGTAAAGACTCAGCTCCCCTATCCATTCATGTTTAACTACGCCCCTGATTTAACTTTTTTTTTTAAAAATTTCCAACGCATATATTTGTGCAGAATCTATGTTTCAGGATTGTCAATCTATTCTAAACTAAACGTGTAATACCTCAAGTTTTTTTTCTGTTTAAACGTTTGCTGTTTTGGTATAAAAATTCACACAACAAAAACACAAACTGCATACTTATTGATATCAGCAGTTATGTACAATTGCCTATATATTTGTAGATCACTATAAATACAAAACGTAAAGTATAACACTACAAAACATCATTCATTCTGGATACATGAAATACATTTACATAAGTACTGAAATACTACTGAAGCAATATGGTTACGTGATCATTTTATTCTTTTATTTAATTGTCGTTTGCGCATGCGGCATCCTAAAAGTGGCAAGGCTGGAGAATGGCGAATTGTTCCGCGCATGCGTGAACCTGAAGGACGGCTGCAGCCGGACTGTACTGGAAGCTCTCGCATTGTTTACAATCAGAAAGGGATACCATTAGTTTCTATTAAGAATCGTTAATGATTACCTAATTTAAACGCATAATAAATGTAAATCGATATGAATGGTATTGTGTCGTTCCATTTTTTCTCGTTTTGAAAATATATCGGTATGATTGTCGTACGTTTTGTACGTTTTTCAAGTAAATTGCGCCCCCCGGTCCCCCAATAACAATTTTTAATTGTTATTCGTAAATAACAAAGAACGACAGCAGTACACAAAGGAATGTGTATGAGTCCGTTACGCTTTCCCTAATATCTACTTTTTTCATTTTACATCATCATCGGTGTTGAACTATCAGTTTCGCTGTGCATCACTGACTAGTTTCAGTTTCCTTTTTACAGATGTTTCGCTATGACATCTGACACTGGATATGACTCCTGTTGTGATTAATGTCGATGACTCACACGATGGCCTCCACGCAGAGACCCATGGCCTTCTGGTGCCGGTAGCCAGTGATTGTATAGGGAATGCGGGCGCTGGACACCGCTGTGCAACAGCCGGACAGACGGCGACCTGAAAACAAAATTCTTACGGCAATTCCTTTCCAGAGGAAACATTCCAGTAATATATTTGTATTCATGTCAATATTTAAAACGAGCACAGTTATTTACAAAAACAAGCAAGCATTTTCCCTTGCATTTTTCCACATGATAATGTCGTTTCCATTCTATTTACATTAACCTCCTGAGACCACACCCATTCATTTATGTCCATTGTAGTGGGCATTTTGTTTTTGCATCTTTTCACTGATGTAAGGAAACGTATTTATTCCTGTTGTACACTAAAGAGGACATGCTGTGAGATTAAAAATAAAAATTAATTTGAAAAAATCTAAATTGTAAGATGTCATTTCCTCCAAAGACAAATAACCTAAAATTGAAGGACACTTTTTCTCCTTGGGTCTCAGGAGGTTAAATGTATAACACACATATGCCACATATGCGTACATCAAACGGAGGAAGAGCGACTTTTATTTTGATTGTAATGGTAGCGGATCATAAACTCCTCATTGACTCCAGATAGAATAATACCCATCAATGTAATTTGCATAAAGATGCAAAATAAACCGCAAAGTTAATTGAACACGTATATTCCCTCTCGTTGATGTCATAGTATCCAGTATACGTGTATCATTCCCCAGACACTTAAATGTCTCACCCCTAGAACTGTATCATATACAATCTCAATCTAATGAGTATCCCGCAAGGGCATTAATGTAATTTAATTGCAAAAAGTGCTGCACTCACTTTTCTCTCGCTGCGCAAAGCTGCAGGCAGCAAGTGCGATCAGCACCACGATGGTAGCGTAGCGGACCATCTGGCAGCGCGTGAAGGGGCTCTAAAGGCGACGTCGGATTCTGGAAGTCAGTCTGCGAAGTCGCACTGTACCTGCAGTTGTGTCGCTTCTCTAAAAAGAAAAACAAACAGCCGTTTTAAAGCAACGGCGAGCGGCCCCATCATCGCGGAAGCTGCCGTTTACCACGCTTTCTTATCCGTCTATTTTTTGCGCACGGTTTGTCTTTTGCGCACTATTGAAAATATCACGTAGGCGTGTAAAGCGGCACACTGAAACTGAGTAGAGGTTGCATAAAAGTTACTTAAGTGCATAACCAATGCCTCCCCCAGAAAAAAAATTATAAAACACCATCTTGTCCATGTCTTTCATCTTAACGTATTTCAAAAGCACTCGTCATATCTGAAGACGGTATGATTACTCTTAGTGGTTTTCCTTCTGCGCTGAAGCATTAAACCGTATAAGATATCCGTAAACCCAACATAACGTCTCCTACACCCAAACCCGAGTGTCGGCTTTTATGAAACATAAAGGCCAAGGTGAGGCTCCCACCTTTTAAAAGCCATGAATCCAGCACTGTCGCGTTTCTGGGTAACGATCTTCTAAGCCAACGATTCTCAACCTGTGCGTCGCGACCCAAATTTCGGTCGCGAGATGTTCTGAAAGGTTGGAAATGTAAGCATTTTAAAACGAGCAACTACACTGATTCACGATCAGATTTCCCAGCCTAAATCCTAGAATTAACCAATATAAACGGGTCTTGGGTCTGCAATTGCTTAGCGCAAAACTAGTGAATATTCAACCAGTCCAAAAAGCCAAACCGTAGATGCTTAATTTAAAATGCTCTGCCATTCGCGATAGGCATTAATTGGTGTAAATTGCAGAGTGCACTGCGCCCTTGATCATAGCATTCATTTAAACCTATACTTCATAGGGCCTCGACTGAGCTGACATGAAAATTGGGTCGTGGTGCAAAAAGGTTGAAAAACACGGTTTTAAGCAATGGCTCACAGTATCTTTTGTTGTGTATCAGTTTGTTGTGCCTCCAGTGCAGTGATTAAAGCAGCAGGTTTCATTTCACACTCCGGCCGGAAAAATAGCGCAGACTCCCTGCCGCGTGGTAACGGGAGGTGTGAACTCAGCAAAAAAAACATGGTCCGGGGGCGTTGAATTTGGCACGCAGTGTCAGCAAACTGCAGACCCAAAGCTCCTGAAGCTGTGTTTGGGGACAGAACGCAGTGTGAGGCCCTGGACACACCAGCTGCCTGGTAGCTATGGCGCTGAATTGGCTGGCTAGGATCTACACGTTTGTCCAAACAGACATGATTGAAAACTGGAAAACATACTGCTGTTCTACAGCAGTTAAGTTAGTATCAGACACATCATTGGGTAAAGTCTGTCAATAACTGCTGCCCTCTGGTGGTGATGCTGCTGAACACGCTCCATAGCAGAGGTGGGTGAATCCCCATTGTGGTGTACATATTAACGTGCCAGTCTCTCACCTCAAATTTCTGCAGGAATCCACGAAGGTGTTGCTTTGTAAGGGGATGCTTCTGTGTGGCTTTGCATGCTATTTATGCTTAAAAAAGGTTTCCGCTCAAATGCATTTAACGGTTTAAATGTAAAACAGCAAACAAGTACTATATCTTGCCCATTTTTACAACAGGACCCCCCCTGTAGTGTTAATCCACACATTTTAGGTAACAAGAGCCCTTAAATACTATTTCTCCTGCTGGTGGGCACAGGAAGTCATCTGCTGCAGGTACAGCAAAAATCCAGTTGGGTATAAGGACAAAGAGAGGATAATCATTATTATTTATTTAAAAGCAGCTTTAATTCTGTATGATGAAATCAGTAACAAGCGTAATCATTTTTATTTATTTCAAATGTAGCCTTACTTTAATAATGGTGTTATAATAATATGATTTAAAAAGCAAACGTATCCATCAAAAAATGTCTTCATATTCTGGCTGTTAGCTGAGAAGCGGCGACGCAGGGCAGCTCTGGTACGTGAAAAGCGGTGGCTCTTAGCTTCTTGTCCTGGCATCTTTCGTGATCACTGGGACATCTCTGAAGATGGAAACAAACGCAGGATGTGACTTCCAACAGAATGTGGCAAACCCGGCACGTTTCAGAACCACAAGGGATCAGTGTCTGTTTAAATATTTAAATTAAATTAACCTCAATAAAAAATAATAATTTACTCGCATATTCTGAGAGGGACTGAGCGCACAACCTCCTGGTGCCTGACAATGACGCTGTAAAGTAGGGGATTCAGGATGATTTTAAGAGTCCCTGAGTGACAGGGTACTGGGGCTGAAAATGACATGCTCTCATGGGACCCACAATCAGTAACCGAGTCTGAGGTGCCCATTAAGAGCTTATCTCCACGGCAGCAGGTGACATCGCTTTCTCCTGTTGGGCTGTATCAGTAGGACTGACTGTTGGATGAGCAGGCTGATTAAATAGCCCATTGATCGGTTGGTTACCTTTCATTTTCTTTATCACCCAGCGAGCTTTCGGGTTGGAACAGACCTTGCCCTTTACTGTGTCAAACCTACAAGAGAAGACAAGGATCTGCCAGATGCTCCATCTTTTTTATCTTTTCTGTAAAAATAATGGTCTTGACGGCCATCTAGGGAGTCAGACACAAGCCCAGCAGAGCCTGCAGGGTGGCGGGGTCATGGAATGCCACACTCATGGCTTCTTGCTTGGCCTCATGGTTTCATTGACACTTTACACAGGACGGTGATGCAGAAGGTGTCTCCAACATGGCGGGGGTGATGGGACACTCACACGATGGCTTCCACGCAGGGACCCAGGGCATTCTGGCGCTCGTAGCCATAGATATCGAAGAGGATTGGAGCGCTGCTCACCATCTTGCAGCAGGTGGTGGACACTTTGCTTGGGCGGCGATCTGACGGAAAAGGGGGTGAGAGGGATGGTGTCGGGAATTGGAGGAGGTTTCAGACTGGGAGGAAGTCCATCCTGCCTCTCTGAAGGCATCTCAGCACATCTGTACCACGGGTAGGCAGCCCTGGTCCTGCAGTGCCGGTATCCAACAGGTTCTCTATCCTACCAGGAGTACCTACCTCTGCTCTGTACGGATACAGATCTGGCCCCACGACACTACTATCCATTGCTCACTTTAAATAACATTATAAACAGAATTAATCAGAATAATACACTGCCATATTTTCACATTCCAGCCATTACACTTCTCACTGTCCTTTTAAATTCCAGACTAATCTGTTACCCAGGCAACCCTGTACCGGATAAGCGATTGGACAATCCATGGAGGGACTGATCTGTCGCTTGAACACATACTAACAGCACAGGAAAGTACAGTAATAACCATCCAACCATCCTCCAACTGCATATATATGGAGTACCATAATAACTGTGTAATTAAATATTGGCATTATAATTTAGATTTATAATTAAATTTATATTTACATGTATTCCTATATTTATATTTATTCCTTAAACTTTCTTTAGCTTGTATAGCTTGTATATTACTGAGGCTTCTATAGAAGGATCCAAATGTCATCTCATTGTGTTTGTACAGTGACAATAAAGATATCTTATGTTATCTCATCTCATCTCATTTCATATTATGATGTCTTATAATTTTATGCAGAATAGTTCACACTTGTTGCTGAACATGAAATAATCTCAGTCACTATTGGGAAATGAAATACTCCTAATTATTAAAGATCGTTAGTGTTTGATAGTAAAATATCTCTGACACACATAGAGCCAGCCTGCAGATCCTCATGCCTGCATTTATACAAGCTGCATAAAGTCGATATCACAGTAAAATAGTGCCTCCCTAAAGATGAACTTGCCCTCATTTGACGGCCGGCTCACTCACAGTCGTCCTGCTTGGTGACGCTGACAGCCAGCATCAGCAGAACTGCGATCTGACACATCAGGCGAGACATCTTTTGGTTTGGGCTGCTCCGGGGCTTGTTGGTCGACCTTGGAGGGAGACTAAGTGCACACTGCAGTGCAGCCTCAGCGCGGGGCTTTTAAATGCACTGTGTGATGCCACAGGAAATACGAGGTGTGCCCCCCGCAGACAAACTAACCGCAGCCTGAGCTACAAGATGGCGTCTTTGTGATTACAGCGACTGAGCATCTCACCAGAGATATGATGCGATATATGATTCATACAGCGACTGAGCACCAGCACAGAAAACATAGGCGACATAACCCCAGCATTCTTCCATCACTGACACCACTCAGGCCATTCTCCCCCTGACCTCTAGATGGCGCTACAACTGTCTCCTAGCCCAAACCACGATGCTTAGAACAGGTTTTCCCCCAGAATTACCAAACAGGTGAACTCCTTTTAGCTCCCGCTATGCCTAGTAGAAACAAAGGGCTCATCAAACTTGGCACCACCCTTTGGAGTTCACACAAATGTGTGTTCCATTGCATGCTTGCTTATAGAATGATTATATAATTTCACTCTCAGCAATAGTGACTATTTTGGCCATGTAGCACAGCGCTGAGAAGGCTGCATGTGTAAACACACACATGCACACACACATACACGTGCAAACTCACATGCACACACACACACACACACATATGCACACGCATGCACGTACACACACATGCACACACGCACGCACATACACACATGCACACGCACATGCACACACACACATACATATATAGACACACGCATGCGCACACACACATGCACACACAGACACATTTATGCGCACACACACACACATATGCACACACACGCACAAACACACACACACACACACGTCGGGTAAACATATCATTATGGGGGCCGCTTATTCATTTCTATGGGAAAAACACTAAGTATGACAAACTTAACCCCAACCCAGTCCTAACCATAACCATAAGTAACCAAGCAAAAACAGTTTTTGCATTTTTAGTTTTTTCATTGCAGTCACGGATTCTTATAAAAGAAAAGGTAAAGTATAACCACTCACGCACACACGAGGTAGCAGTTTCGTGCGTTTGGATGTTTCTGGAGCTTAGATGTTGTTAGATTGTGGTAGAGGTTTTATGAAATCTTATGGCTGTTGCATCAGTCACTTGTCAAACAGGTGGGGGGGCTGTGTTTTCAGAAATATATGATTACAAAATGTTTGACTTGTGAATTAAGTCTTCAGCAAGTTTATAAGTGCAGAACAACCCCCCCTCCAGCTAAACAGCAGTCAAAGCAAGGTGCACCCCAGGTCTGAGGGGTATTAGTGCAATCATTTGGATGCATGCTGAGTTTTTGACTTAAGGGGGGAGAAGCTGTATGATCTGAAACCTCTTTGGTGAGATGGGATCTGGTGAACAGCAGCATAAGAAAGATGCAAGAGTCCTCACAGTGTCGTGGAAAGGAGATCTGCTCACTCGCACCCCCTGGAGTCTGACAGTAAGCTTGCTCCTGCCCCCTCCCCCGTATGCAGCATAACAAGCAGGTGATGCCCATGCAGTCTGGTCTCATTATCAACACCATCGCAGACTGAGGCTCCTGCTGCAATTACGATGGCCCCCATCCATTTACAACGGCAGACGCGCCTATCTGAGGATCTGCACCCTGCAGCCGGCACGGCACGTGCAGTTACAGTGACCGTCGAGGTGCATCAGGATATGAGAGTGTTCTCTGCGGTCTGGGGGACTTCCTCTGGTTTTCGGTTTAGTGGGGCTCACTAATTTAATGTGTGCAATCGTGTCCCATATGACGAGGAGGATAAGGAGGAGTGAGACTCCCAAAGAAACAGCCCCTTCCTCCCTGCCGCCTCTAGAAGGGCACGGCCCCAGTGTCCGAGAGTGTGTCTTTTGAACTGCATACCGGATCCTGAGTCCTAAGCGCTCACATTATTTCTGTCCAAAATTCCATAATTTGTAATTTGTGTGAAATAAAATGAATTTCTCAGAAACTGCTTTACAAAATAAATGTAAAACAATGCAATGGGACACAATTTGAACCAAAAATAGAAACCAAGCTTTACAAAGCTATGAGTGAATGGTTTAATGTTGAATTGGACTTACTTGGATTGTTGTCAGTGAGGCACATATATTACTGTCATCAAGATACAAAGTAATCTGGCTTTATATTCACAATTAATCAGCTAGCTGTCTAGCTGTCAACATTAATATGTTAAAATCAGTGGTATAAATTAATCCATACAACCAAATAACTATCATGAATATAAATGTTAATTAGTACAAACATAAATACTAGCTCAACAGATGAATTCATAAAGCATCCTTTCATTGGTCAATTAGATGTCAAGCGGTATCAATAGACAGAGAAGAATGTGCGTGCTCCATCTATAGAATAATCTATCGTCAAGAAGGTGACAGGCGGTTTTCATCAGATAGTGACGATATATAAACATATATATTCGAGCGACTTCCCATCATAACCTCGTTCCCGTCGCAGTCTATTACTCCTGAAGCTACCCTGGTAACCACACACACTTCTACCGTAGCAGTTTTTGCTGATACACTGGGATTCATGCTGCATTTGTTATCAAAAAATGCACCTTGAATGTTCAAAATGTGAGCACATTCAGTTAATTGATGCCAGAATCAGTGGCTGGTGACTTACGGCCCAAATCATGTGTGAGGCTGAGCGGTTGAGCCCCAAGGGATGCTGGGTACTTACAGCCGGTTATCATGGGTGCCATACAGGCGACGATGACCAGGATGGTGACAAGTGGGGGCCGCCAGGTGCATGGGGTCGGCATGGTGGTTCTGGTTCTCGGTGACCTGCGGGGCACGGTGGGCTGTCAGATCTGTAGCTGGTCGCTTGGACCGCTGTGCTCTTTAAGCTAAGGCGCTTGGGTGGGGACTGCCAGCAGCGGCGACGGCTGTTACATCCGCTGCAGACCCTGTACCCAGTCACACGTCCCCAGCTCGCGTGACCTCAGAGCTAGACGCAAACTCACAGGCCGGCAGGAGGTGTGACCAAAGCAGCGCGCATCACTGGGATGTGAGTGCAAGACCAGAACCAAGATACTGATGGTATCAGCTTGGCAGCAACAAAGAGGCACATGCAGAAATGGGGAATAATTCAGAGTGTCATTAGTGTAGTTAGTTCTGTCAACTCTTGTGAGTTTCCATTTTAGTTCTTGCTTATTACTGATTAGTCGCCGGCTCCAAAAGAAACCAAAAAAATGCCAACACAGCCCTGCCAGCTGCAAAGCCCGTGAGGTGGTGCACCCTGCACACGATTCACGGGACCCCTCCACTCCCTCATGAGCAGCAGATCTCCCACCAATCCTTTGCGTTGATCCCCCAGTGCGTTAGAGTTGGGGATCTGGCCCGGCCACTTGTGGACAGCTCATCACGGAAAATGGCACGATGCATCTTAGAAACACTTTATTACATCAGCTAGGGGGGGGGGGTTATGTGTGGTGGGGTGCTGGTAATCATAGAAATTTCACACATCAAGTGGATCTTTCCGCCCCAGCTGCTTGGCGGGCACAAGCGCAGTGTGCAGAATATGTCTATGTTGCACTTTTTCACTCAGCAATTAGAAGCTGCATGCATGTATCTGACAGCTATTTTTAAAAGTGTGAGAGCATTGAGGTTTGGGTGTGGGGGAGGGTATTTATTTAGATTGTTTTGCTCATTCCTATATTCAAGGAGGTAATAAAAGTTGGTCTTTACGTTTCTGGCTTTTCTGCCAGCTGCCAGGCTTGATGCCAGCTAAGGATTTTCGATGAAACAATTCATGTTGGACCCCCAAACCCAGACTAGTCTAATTGTGTTGCAAATTTTTTAGGGCCCATGTTACTCAGTGTCAGGGTCAGCCCCTGCTGTGGTCCTTCCGTGTCCCTTCCCCGTTTGACCAGCAGGCATCGCTGGTCATCCCGTTCTTTATGTTAGTCTTTGTTCTCCCCTGTTACCTGTCTGGTCATGTGGCTCAATGTGTTGAGCATGTGGTTGTCTGTGTATCCTTCTGTCCTGTTTGAATCCCACCTCCTGTTTTTGTATTTTGCTCCCTAGTGTTTCATTTGAGTTTCTTTAGTTCTTGTCTGATTTTGTAGTTGGTTTTGGTTTTGTTCCTTGTGCCCCTGCTTGTGTCTTTACCTGTTTAGTTCCCTAGTGTTGGTTTATGTTTCCTTGGTTAGTTTCCCTGTTTTTTAGTTCCTTTGAGTTTATTAGTTTCACCTGTGCCCTGTTTCCCTGGTCTTTGTTAATTAGCCTCACCTGTCCTGTGTTAGTCTCGTTACCCCTTTAGTATTTTAGTTCCTGCTTCTGTTTAGTTCTTCAGTGGTTCATTATTGTCTGTGTGCTGTGTTGTTTGTGATGCTCAATGGTTTTGCGATTTTCTGTGTTTGATGTGTATTCGGTTTTTGATTTAGTCTTAGTTTATCCCCTTTAGTTTTGACCCCTTGTGGTCCTTTTGGTTTCATTATGTTTGTAGTGTTTTCTGTTATATTTAATTAACCCCATCTGTTCCTGGAGCTGCCAGTGGGTCGTCCACCCTTCTTCTGTGCCTGCACTATGCTTCGTTCCCGTTCCCGTTCCCGAGCCGCCCACAACCCTGACAACTCAGGGCTCCTTGGAACCATCCTAACCCATTTTAAAGCACTACAGATAATGTCTGTCCCCTCCAGTGAAGAAGTTTGCCAGCTTGAAACCCAGCGTGAGTTAAACTGCGAAGTCTGCTTTGCACTTCGAGCGACTTCCCATCATAACCTCGTTCCCGTCGCAGTCTATTACTCCTGAAGCTACCCTGGTAATTTTTTTTGCTCATCCCTTGCACTCATGAGCGCTGGAGCCTTTTTGTCTGGAGGACAGATGACTGTCTCCAGTGTCACGATGATGAGAGAGATCCGTGACTCTCAGGCTGGGTGCTGCATCAGCTCATACTGATGTGAGTAAAACATGGTGGCCAGGCTGCTGATGCTCTGCATTCTTCCCGCTTTGCGTGCGTTCTCGTCAAAACGGACGTCAGCCGCGAGGTGTGAAAATGGTGGGTTGCATTCTGACAGCGGTGGGGGCTGCGTCTCACTCCCCAGAAAAACCAAGATGAGCAGGCTCTTGCAGCACAGGGCCCTTCCTCCTTCTCTCTGGGACAGCTGCATAGCTGCATTCTGCATGATTGCATTTCCTGCAAGTGTATCATGCTTGTTTCATTAGCCAACAGCGGGATGCATAAGACAATCAATGAGAGGGGGGCATTTTGTCTATGATGCTCAATTAAGATCTTTACCATATTTATGAAGTATTTTTAAAGTCTCGTGCACTTTCTAGCAGATGATCAGAAGCTCAGTGCAAAACTTCCCTGTTTCCCTCGGAATTCATGCTCCCAATGAGTGACAGGGGAGGGGGCACTCTAGAAGCCAATCAGCTGGATCCGGTGACCCTGTGTCCCCACCCCCTCTATATACCTCTGATGGACAGTCTTTTTAAAAGTGCAGTTGCAGAGTAGGCTGAGATATGGCTGTTTTTGCACTGGAGCCACCCCAACCCCCTCATACCCTCTCACACGCCCTGTGGCACCGCTGATCAAACGCACTGCCAGCCCCCCTGCCACACACATGTACACATGTACATTTATCACATTTGCTAATCTGATAATAAACATGGTTCGTGACTCCAATAGTCCTCTACAGACATATGGAGACCAAAAGAGAGAAAATCTCAAGCCGCCATTGAGTAAGATGTTTTTATGAAAAATACAGACACATAAAGTACATAAATCAATACTTAGGGCCAAAGGTACATAAATAGGTACATAGTAATAAATATTGTATAAAAGGCAATGATAAATAAAAAACATTAATGCATTAATGACATAATACAGCTATATTTTAGGCAGTCTTGGCTGGGTCAGCTATTCATGAAGAGGGTGACCACATACACATACAGCAAGGGAGTTCTGGAGCTTTTTCCAGCCATCAGCAGGGGGCATGGCTACCTCTGTCTGCCAGAGGGTAGAGGGGGGGGGTGGTTGGATGTGGCGGGGGCTGGGGAGCCCGAGCTGAGCCCCAGAGGTGTGGCAGGTGGTTGGATCTCAGGAGCCTTGGACTTTTGGAAAAGTCTGCAGGAAAAGAGACACTTTGGGTCAGTGATGTGCAGGTGACACTGCTGTCCCTGCTACACGGATGGCCTGTCTGTGCTGTGTCTGTCCCCTGGTCTGATCCTGTGTACTTACAGCTCCACAACCTTCTTTTGGACCCAAGGTTCGCTCCAGTGGCTGCAGATGTGCTGTCCCTCTGTCTCAAAGCTGTGGAATAACAGAACCGGTAAGTCCCTCCACGACTCTCCTGAAGCCGCTGGGGAGGGCATGCAATCAACTACGATCACCTGGGGGGGGGGGAGCATTTCTTAACACAGGTTTAAAAATGGTGCTGTGGGCTTGGGCAGAGCATTTAACATGTGTGGTTTGCAATAAGTGTGTAATAGCCAGGGTCACATGTGCTTACATGACGGCCTTCACACAGGGCGGGTTCCATTTCTGGAGCCAGAACGCCGTGATGGGGGTCTGGATCTCCTTCCTGGACACCGTTGTGCAGCAAGTGAAGATCTTCTCAGCATCTGCAGAAGGGACATTGTGAAACAGGTGCTATGCCTCCCCCCTAAAATCAGAGCTCTGGTGGGTTAAAGCAGGGCCTCAGGACCTTCTCTTACCCACGACTGCCGTCAAAACCATGGCTGTGAGCATCAACGCGAAGAAACATCTCCTCAGCTGGCCGTAGCTCACCATGGTGACAGAGTCCTTCACGACAGCAGAGTGACAGTGGGCCGGTGCTGGTGGTGATATTTATGTTGTCAAAAAGCAGAAGTAGCTGGTTGCAGGGTCGCTGCTTTCTTTGTCGCTTCCTTCCTGTTGCAGTTCTATTCGTCGAGGAGGGAGCCCTCAGCTGCCACCCCAGTGTGTGGAAACCCCTGGTCTGGAAAAATGACGAAAGCAAGCCGCTGAATGGGGAAAGCCAGCGGGGTTACGAAGCCATAGAGGAAAATGTGAGTCATGTGAACACTGGACCAGAATGGAGACTGAATGAATGAATGACAAACAGAAAGAATCAATGGAGAAACAGAAAGTGAGGCCGTACAGTGAGGTGGAAGAGGCCGGCATCATGCCTTTAAGAGTGACCATCTTATCTTAAATCTTACCTTAAATCTTACCTAACTGGGGGGGGGGGGGGGCTCTTGGTTGTGCTGAGCATGGCCGTCCCCATGGTAACATTTGCACATACCCTGACCCAGCCCTGCCTGAGAACTGTTAATGAATCTCCTGTAATAAACCCACAACTCATCCACCACATTATTCTGCTTTTTTAGGCTTGGTGAGGCCCAGTGCATGTGTGTGATGGGGGGGTGTGGTGCAGGCATGTGGGAATTCTGTGCGGGTTGGGGGGGGGGGGGGTGTTGTGACTGTTCTGGCAATCAGACAGAAGAGGAAGGAAGCGCATAAATTTAGTGGCCGGCTGCGTGGGGGGAATTTCTGTGCTGGACACAGGATGCTCGAAGGGCTTAGAGAAAAAGCTACTTGGCGAGGGTCAGACCGGCGTGTGGCCACCCCCCCCCCACACAACCCCCCCCCCCCCTCACACACCACCCCACCCTTTCACGCCTCTTCATCTCTGAGGCAAAAGTGCTTCAATCATTTAATGTTTTCAGAAGTGCTCCGCTCTTCCTGCTCATAGTTGCAGTATGACCTAACCCCCCCCACCCCCCAAAGTGTTATACAGCAGAAAGCAGAAACCGCAGCCTTACAGCAACACCTCCCCCCAAAGCTCACACCCATTGTGACATTTTGGAAAATTCTGACTATTTATATTAACTTGAGAAATTACATGATGCTTTATGTGCCATTTGCACAAGTAGAATGGAATGTGCTTCTTTTGGCAAATCAAGCCCCCCCCCCCCCCCCACACACACACACACACACACACACACAGACCTGTACTCATCTTTGTGGGGACTGTCCATTCATTTCTATGGGCAAAACCCTAATTCCTACAATGACAACTTTAACCTCCACCCAGCCCTAAACTTAACCATAAGTAACCAAACAAAAACATTTTTTGTCATTTTTACTTTTTTCATTGCAATCAGGGAATTTAGTAAAATTGATGTCAAAACATTTGATCCCCATAACGTGATGTATATCTGACCCACGCACACATAGTTTCACAGAGAAGTTTGGTGCCTGAGTGCAGGGTGAGGCCATTTATCCAGTGGCCCTGGTGGGTGGGGGGGGGGTGCTTTACGCAGAAGTCGAGAGGCTGCTCGCGTCACCATGGAAAACCGGTGCTGGCCATGACCTTTACGCAGAAGTCAGGAGGTTACTCGGGTCGCCGTGGAAACCTAGCAGCTTGAGAAAGTGGGACTGAATGGGGTTTGAGTCCCAGCCCAGGGTGAGGCCTGCTCTCAGCCCGCAGAATGGTGGGAGTGAGAAGGGGTTGCATGTGGGCTGTGGCGGCTCTGCTAGCAGCTCATTGTCACACACCTATGGGGATATGGCTTTGATCAATTTGTTAGATTCATGCCCACAGTCCACATGCATTTTTTCATTAAAGTGAGGTAACCTCATAATGGAATTTTTTAAGTTAGTGGGGCATAAGAGGGGTCAAACTTCATACAGATGGGCCAACCTTATCATTAGCCAATGATATGCTTTGAATCGGTGAGTGCCTGGGAAAGGGGCACTCTGGGAGTCAATCAGCTGGAGCCAGTGACCCTGTGTCCTCACCCCCTCTATACGCCTCTCATGGACAGTCTTTTTAACAGTACAGTCACAGAGTAGGCTGAGATATGGCTGTTTTTGCACTTTTTTCTCAGTAAAGGTAAGTCACTGGCAAGACTCTGAGGCAAACCTGTCTGTAGAGATGCTTTCTGCCAAATGAAATCAATTGATCGCTCGATGAAGGCGTGGCCCAGGTCTGTCGTCATGGCGACACATATTGCTATGCTCCCCAGCTGGAATAGACCTGGTCACTCGTTCGGTAAAGGTCTCAGCATGACTGAACTTCTTGCCTTGTAATTCCGCAGGGCCTGTTTATACAGATGCTAACGGATGTGGCCGGTGGGGCCACTGTAGGGTACCGCTCATGATCAACAAGCGGAAATGAGACACATAAAAGCAGCAGATGGACGACACTTGCTTAGCGTGGCTCCAGAAATACCCCCAGTGCTGGTGACTGGTCTCTGGCTGATTCAGAAGGGAGGATCACATGATCCAAGCACCCCGGACCAAAGTCTTCAATCCAGTCACAGAGCAGTAAGGAGCACTGGGCTTGTATTGGTTTTACTGTGCTCGTAGCTACTTACATTTAATTTATTTAGCAGACACTATTATTAAAAGTGATGTGTCAGAAGTCAGCCAGTGAGTGGCATATCAGGCACAGCATCCAGTGACCTTCCAGTCACAGGCACAGCATCCTAACCCGCTGAGCCCCCTCTATCCCCCTTAGTTATTTTATCCTGGCCACTTAACTCTATAAAAAGGAACCCCCCCCCCCGAAAATCTAACATTCAATGAGGCCACGGCAGGCAGCACTTGGCATAACGCACAGGGACACCCTGGATGGGATGACAGACCATCGCAGGGCACACACTTACACACACACATGCACACACACACACACACACGCGCACACACATATCTCATTCATTTTTATTAGAAAAATGCTAATGCTATGATGACCTTAACCCCTACCCAGCACTAACCTTAACCATAAGCAACAAACCAAAAGTCTTTTGGCATTTCTAGTTTTTTGATTGCATTCACAGATCTTTGTGGGGGCCTGAAAAATGGTCCCCACGGCCTCAAAATAACAGGTTTTTACACACACGCACCACAGGCCTTCCAGAAACAGCAGTCTGCTTTACTGCGTCTTTCTGAGGTGCAAGAGGAAACAGGAGCTGGGGGTCAGCTTCACATGCGCAGGGAAAGACACTCAGAACCAGCGTGCCGCGCTCGATATTAACGAAGAACAGCAACCACAACACGAAATTCACTTCCTTTAGTTTGATACCCAAGACTGACTAACCACAAGTAGCATAAACAAAGTTAAATACAACATTTAATGAAAACACAAATGTCATTGTTTCAAAGGTTTCATATGGATGATATGTCACAAGTTGTGTACAATTTTAAACAAGCAAGCTAATAAATAATAAATATATTTAACATTCACATATAAAAATAAATAATTGTTGCAGAACAGCAGAGAACAAAACAAGACTTTCATAAGAACTCTTCTCAAAATGAAGACCTTCACTTGGTCTCTAGCCAAAAGGCTTCAGAAATTTAGTAACGTTTCTACTTATTGGAACAACAGCTTGTGAGCTGCAGCATTTGCTGCTGATGGTGCTTGGAGGTTTCCCTCAGGTCCTCTTCGGTGGTTTACAAGGCATGTTAGTCTAAAGGAAGGAGTGATAAACAAGGGTGTTAAGATCAAAGAATGCCCCAAGACGAAGTAAAGAAGCTTTAGGCTAATGGTACTAAATGTTCAGTTCTGTTGGGTACAAATTTGAAACAATCTTTTTCTTTGACTATTGTTCTGGTGTGGTCGGCAGTTTGGCCCATTCTTTGCCTAAAAGGGCTTTGTTAGAAAATATCCGTAGGGTACCTTCTGTGTATCCTATCCTTATACCGTGTGAGATCTGTAGGCCACTGTCATGTGACAGGGGGGCAGTACTGACCTGCTCAAGTTCCTGAAGTTTGGTTTGGACCCAGGTGGAATTTGGGCTGCAGCAGTAGAGTTTGCTCCTGCTGGTGAACCTGTAGGCAGAACAAAGGGCCTTGATGAGATGGAGGTCCCTCCTCTTATCGGTTAGGGTGGCTGTTATCATGAGAAACTTCTGGATCAGCATGATGACCGCAGAGGAATCATAGGCAGAGTATGGGAAACAGAATATGGGATTGCTCTGAGAACAGCTGTATGAGTTAGACGAAGAGAGAGAGTGACAAGGGGAGGAAGAGGCTCTGTCTAACAGGTAGAGGAAGTGAGGTGAGCTGGGGGCCCCTGGGGGCCAGAGGAATAGCAGCGAGCGGCACTCACACAACGGCGTCCACACAGCCGCGCCGCGCCGCCTGTACTCTGCAGTCCGTGATCTCGGTGTGGATCTGCAAGATGCTGGTCCTCTTACAGCACCCCCTGCGGGTCACCTTGAAGGGCACTAAACAGGAGAGCAGGTGCTCAGTGACACAGGAGACAGCCACTGTCGGGAAAGGCCCCGACCCACCTGGGACTGGCGGCACGCTTACTTACCGGTGGACACGCAGGTGGTGAGCAGCAGCACGATGAGGACCAAGAGGGACATCAGTTTGACGATAGTGAGAAGCATATTGTCAGCAAGGGGGGGAGGGTCAGCTTGCTGGGACGAACCCTCGAGGACACATCCTTATAAAGGGGAGCAAAAGAGGAAGCAGGCTGACAGACACCCCCAGAAACACGCCCGAGTTCCTTTTCAGGCTTGGAATAATCAAGTCCTTCGGTGACACATGCTGAGAGGAGGTTCTGAAGTTTGGCTGGAAAGGAGAGGTCATCCAGGAAAATGCCTGCCTGCAATTCCTCCTCCATAACCCACCCCACAACCTCCTCCCAGGTTTCGTCTTTGTGGCTCAGTGGTTGTCTTGAATCGGACTCGCAGTTAACTTGGGTGTGATTTTCACCAAAAAAAGCCTACTGAGAATGGGCTGGTCATGCTTTTTGAATAACATGGTCATTCTCCTCAGGTTCAAAAGGCAAGGTCCTTGGCCTCCCGAGCAGAAAGACACTTATCTATCATGTAATCTGACATCATTTGTGGTCCAGAACAAAGACACAAAAAAACAGACAGCAACACATCCACACAGGCACACTGGACCAGGCCTTTCCTGTCACGTGAACTGCAGTGTGCTTTTTGTGCTGCAGTGTCACCAGCAATTCAAAGATCCCCAGCAGCACCTGTCAGACATCTCTTTAATGTTTACTTTCAAATTAGGCCATCAGATAACATATTGGAAGAATGTGCTGTTGTACTTGAAGAGGTGTCAGTGGTTCAGTGTGTCAGAGGCTGTGACTGGAAGGGCCATTTTCCTCCACTTAACCAGAGTCGGGTCACGGGGGCACCAGTCTAAATAGGGATGCCCTGACCTCTGTCTTCCTAACCAGCTCCTCTGGGGGAATACCAAGGCGTTCCCAGACCAGCAGAGAGATATAATCTGTCCAGTGTGTCCTGGGTCTGCCCCAGGGCCCTCTCCCGGTTGGACATGTCCAAAACACCTCCCCAGGGAGCCGTCCAGGAGGCATCCTAGATAGATGCCCGAACCACCTCAGCTGGCTCCTTTCGATGCAGAAACTACTCCCAAACTTCTGAGCTCCTCACCCTGTCTCTAAGGCTTAGCCCAGACACCCTGTGGAGGAAGCTCATTTCTGATCAGGGTGGGGTCACATCATCCTTGATTTTTTTCTTCATGGATTCATCAGTTTTTCTCAATTGCACTTTGTCTGGTCGCTCACCTAGGACCAATATGCCTTGGGAGACCCTACCAACAACGTAGCTCCTAGGATAACAGAGGCACAACCCCCCACCATGATGAGGTGTCGATTCATGGAGGGGTCACTGGTTGGGTCCCTGAGCAAGGCCCTTAATCCCGATTGTTCCAGTGACTGGCTGACCCTGCTTTTTCAAATGTATTTTGCTGTGGAAAAAAGCTTTTGAAAAATAAATAAAAGCTAATCTGCATTTCCACAGGTGGATGATGGTAATAACGATGGTGATGACTGACTGACCTCACACATCAGACAGGCAAAAATAAAAACCAAGGTCATGTTAGGAGCATTTTACTGCTTCTGATCAAAAAAAGCCTCGTGGTGGCTAAGTATAGTGCCTTTGTGTCACATATAGAGCAGAGCCTGCTGACTAATGCTGATATAGCCAGGAAGAGTTTTGGGAAAGCCCCACTAAAGCTGGGGTGGAAAGCCCCCACGAGGCCATGCCTCTGGCGCTGAGTGCACTGTAGGGGGCACTGATGAGCCCATGAATGGACAGGTCCACAGGTAATGGTGTGTGTGGGGAGGATCCAAGGGCGTAACTTTGGCTGGAACATTGGGGGGGGGGGGGGGGTTGAGGAGTCTTGTATTAACTGGTTTTGATTTATTGGGGAGTCTACAACCCCCCCCCATCCCCCCTGTAATTTATGCCCATGGGAGAATCTGCTCGTGGTCAGTCTGGTGCTTACGACTGCACTGAGCTCAGTCTGAAGTGAGCAGCAGAGCTCAAGACAAAAATCTCATCAGGAGGCAAATCATCAATGTTAACATCTGCTAATGAGCACTCATATGTATCATATTTATTCATAGGAGTATTTTAACCAGAAAAATGTAGCATGAACGAGTGATCGAGATTTCAATGAGTGATCGAGTAGCAGCGTAAGGATAGTATGAACTGTGATATATCAGTTCTGAACTGGGAGTACAGGACACAGGAGTGAGGACAGGGGACAGCAGGGACAGGAGACAAGGAGAATGGGACAGCAGAGACAAGGGACAGCAGGGACAGGAAACAGCAGGGGCAGGAACAAGGAGGACAGGGGACAGCAGAGACAAGGGACAGCAGGGACAGGAAACAGCAGGGGCAGGAACAAGGAGGACAGGGGACAGCAGAGACAATGGACAGCAGGGACAGGAAACAGCAGGGGCAGGAACAAGGAGGACAGGGGACAGCAGAGACAAGGGACAGCAGGGACAGGAAACAGCAGGGACAGGAAACAAGGAGGACAGGGGACAGCAGAGACAACATAAGAACATAAGAACATAAGAAATTTACAAACGAGAGGAGGCCATTCGGCCCATCAAGCTCGTTTGGGGAGAACTTAGCTAATATCTCAGAGTTGTTAAAATCTTATCTAGCTCTGATTTAAAGGAACCCATGGTTTTAGCTTCCACTACAATAGCAGGAAGACTATTCCATACTCTGACTACACGCTGTGTAAAGAAGTGCTTCCTCAAATTTGTTTTAAAATGTTCTCCCGCTAATTTCCACTTATGGCCACGAGTTCTAGTATTTAGACTAATATTGAAATAGTCATTTGGCTGAACAGCATCCAGACCCGTTAGAATCTTATAGACCTGAATCATATCCCCCCTTAGTCTCCTTTGCTCAAGGCTGAACAGATTCAGTTCCGCTAACCTCTCCTCGTAAGACATTCCTCTAAGACCAGGAATCATTCTCGTAGCTCTTCGTTGCACCTTTTCTAAGGCAGCAATGTCCTTCTTGAGGTATGGTGACCAAACCTGCACACAGTATTCTAGGTGGGGTCTTACCAAGGAATTATATAAGTGTAACATCACCTCCCTGGACTTAAACTCCACACATCTAGAGATATAACCCAACATTCTGTTCGCCTTTTTTATTGCTTCCCCACATTGGCGAGAGTGGGACATGGAAGCATCAACATACATACCGAGATCTTTCTCGTAATCAGCTACCTTTATTTCAGTGGAACCCATAAAATATCTGTACTGTATATTTCTGCTCCCTGCATGGATTACCTTACATTTATCTGTGTTAAATTTCATCTGCCAAGTATCAGCCCATTCGCTAATTAAATCCAGATCCCGTTGAAGCCTCTCTGCTGCTTGATTAGTATCTGCTACCCCGCCCACCTTAGTGTCGTCTGCAAATTTAACCAGTTTACTGTATGTATTCGTGTCAATATCATTAATGTAAATTAGGAACAATAGTGGTCCTAAAATTGAACCCTGCGGTACCCCACTATAAACGGAGGCCCACTGTGACATAGTGCCTCTAATAACTACTCGCTGCTTCCTATCAGTTAGCCAGTTTTTGATCCAAGCTGCCACAGTTCCTAAAATTCCTGCAGCTTTAAGCTTTAACAAGAGCCGTTTGTGGGGGACAACATCAAAGGCTTTCTGGAAATCTAAGTAAATCACATCATAGGCCTTTTTGTGATCAATTTCACTTGTAGCTTCCTCAAAGAACTCAAGCAGATTCGTTAAGCAGGATCTACCTCTCCTAAATCCATGTTGGCTATCCTTTATAATGTTATTTGCATCTAGGTAATCTACCATTTTCACTTGAATTATAGCTTCCATTATTTTTCCAGTAATGCTAGTTAAACTGATTGGCCTATAGTTTGCTGGATTACTTCTATCCCCTTTTTTGAATATGGGTGTTATATTAGCATGCTTCCAATCTGATGGTACCACACCCGCAGATAACGATTTCTGGAATATTAAAGTCAAAGGTTAATAATAAGGCTAATAATATCCCTCATCTCTTTCAAGACTAAAGGTAAGATGCCATCAGGCCCCTGCGATTTATTTATTTTGAGTTTAGCTAGGCTTAGTATCACATCAACCTCAGTTATACATATATTGGTCATAGACGATGCTGTATTCGTATTAATTGGTGGTAAATTACTTGTGTTCTCTATTGTGAACACCCTTGAAAAATAATCATTAAACTCGTTTACCATATCAATTTCGTTATCAATTATAAGGCCCTTACTATCCTGCAAATTAGTGATTTCAGCTTTTAGTGCTCTCTTAGAGTTAAAATATTGGAAGAAACCTTTACTGTCATGCTTAGCCTCCAATGCAATTTTTCTTTCTACATCCCTCTTTGATAGCCTAATGTCATTTTTTAACTCTGCCTGTAGACTTAGATACTCCTGCTTGATTTTGAAATCATTAGTTATTTTCCAGTTGTGGAACAGAGCCCTTTTCCTCCTGACTTTATTCTTAATTTCCTTATTAAACCACCTTGGTTGTCGTTTCCTAGATTTAGTTTTGCTGGAAACAGGTATGAAGTCCTCTTGCACTTGCAACAATGTGCTTTTGAAAAATTCCCATGCCTCTTCAACTGTTTTGCTATTTAACTCTGTCCAGTTTACAGTTTCTAATTTCCGTCTCATACCATTAAAGTTAGCCTTCCTAACATTGTATACTTTTAATTTAGACTTTGCTCTTCGGACACTAAAATTAACCTCGAATTTAACCATGTTATGATCACTACCGTACAATGGGTCTAAAACCTCTAATTTTCCAATCCTATCCTGGTTATTACAAAAAACGAGATCAAGAAGGGCTTCTCCCCTGGTAGGAGTATTAACAAACTGAGTAAAAAAACAATCCTGTACTAATTCCACCATCTCAAGTTCATTTACAGAAGAGCCAGAGACTGTGTCCCACTGTATCCCAGGTAAATTAAAATCACCCATAACCACCACATCATTTTTATTACTCATAATCCTGATATCATCATATAATATTCTGCTTTCCTCTACAGCTACATTAGGTGCCCTATAACAAACCCCGACAATTAGGCCATTTGAATCTTTAGCATCAAGTTTGATCCATACAGCTTCTGAATTTTTATTTTTATCAGTGAGTTCCCTTGCCTGCAAGTTTTCTTTTACGTATACTGCAACACCACCTCCCTTCTTGCCTATCCGGTCTCTACGGAACAACGTATAACCATCCATATTATATTCATCACCATCATTGTCACTCATCCATGTTTCAGTTATTCCTATAATGTCGTAATTGTCTGAAGAAATTAAAGCCTCTAAGTCATTAATTTTGTTTCTAATACTCCTAGCATTCAAATACAGACCACTAATGGTAGGCCTTTTACATTGTCTACTTTTAATATTTATTTGGGCTTTCCGTCTCTCCCCACATAAATTCATAACTGACCTCCCTGCCCCCCCAGTCCCTAGTTTAAACATTCCTCAACTATTCTGCACATACGCCTCCCCAATACACTGGTTCCCCTATGGTTCAGATGCAACCCGTCCGGCTTGAACAGGTCCCACCTGTTCCAGAAGGTCTTCCAGTGCCCCATAAACCTGAACCCCTCTTTCCTACACCACCATTTTAGCCACGCATTTAATCCCCTTATCTCAGCTAATTTTGCCTGACTTGCACGTGGCACGGGAAGTATTCCAGAGAATACCACCGTGGATGTTCTGCTTCTAAGCTTATCCGCGACTTCTATAAATTTATCTTGCAGAACAGCCCTTCTGCCCTTTCCTATGTCATTGGTGCCAACATGCACCACGACCACTGGATCCACCCCGGCTGGGGCCAAAAGCCTGTCCACTCGATCTGGAAGGTCCCCTACCTGGGCACCAGGCAGGCAAGACACCGTACGGGACCCTCTATCACGGGTGCACACATAACTATCTACACCTCTTATAATTGAATCCCCTACTACCACAACCTCCCTCCTACTGGGGTTAGGTGGCTCCTTGGTGCCCAAGGGCCCACCTGCCTCCCCAGTCTCTTCCGGCTCTAAAGCTGGAAGCACCTGAAAGCGGTTAGAAACCGTTACTTCAGGTGATGCCGCCTCTGTGAACTGTGTACGCCCTTTTCTACGTCTACGACCTACGTTCACCCAGCTCTCTCGACCTACCTGTTCATCATTCTCCCCCCTCCCCGCTTGTGACGTACACATAGTCTCCCTAGAAGGCGTATTAACTCTCTCCTTTAACTCATTGCTATGCTGGATGAGAGCCAGTCGCTCCTCTAGGTCACGAACCTGGACCATGAGTGAGTCAACTAACCCACATCGCTCGCAGACGAAGTCCGACTGGACGCAAGCATCCAGAAGGGCAAACATCTTGCAAACACAACACTGAGTTGGCCCCATAATTACCTAACTCACTATGTCCCCGTCCTTTACTCCCAGCCCAGTATATTAATAGAGATTATTTAAACTTTTAGTTGATCTAATTAACGTATAGTTAAAACAAAGTGCCGAGTACACTAAAGCACTAAATTAACACTTGCGTTAAATCGGTACTTTATTATAAATTATCCGGCAGCGTCAGCGATAACAACCTTTAAATTTTACTTTTAAAATAACCAAATTTACAATTACTTACCCGAGATTAACTTCCTGCTGAACCACGTTTAGCTAAACTAAAGCGAAGTTGCTCTAGGGAGGCCAAAAAACCACAAAAACCCTCTCAAAGCAGGCTACTGCCGGAGCGGGAAAAAAAGTGGAAAATGTCCTCCCGGCCCCGACCGGCGACCGAGCAAAGCTCCGGAGCAACTGACCTTTTAGAGTTAATGTTACCGATGTTCGATAATATTACCCGCGGGTGTTTGATGCGAAGGACGCAAACAGAAAAGCCGCTCGCGCCCGCAGCTGTCGGTAACACTCACAAGGACAGACAAGTACACACGTAAAAATAAGAGTAAAAAATGAAAACAACAACAACCACCCACGTAACCGTGCTGGCACACAAACGCTCAAATATACCTTTACAGATAATTCAAATCAAATCAACCGCTTCAACAGGCACACAACACAACACAAGTGCACACAGCGACTACACCACTCCCGATCAGTACAGCAATCCCAGCAGCCTCTACAGCAATCCCAGCAGCCTCTACAGCAATCCCAGCAGCCTCTACATCCTTGGGGTTGGTTGGGGTTAAGGTTCTGGGGGACAGGAACAAGGAGGACAGGGGACAGCAGAGACAAGGGACAGCAGGGACAGGAAACAGCAGGGACAGGAAACAAGGAGGACAGGGGACAGCAGAGACAAGGGACAGCAGGGACAGGAAACAGCAGGGGCAGGAACAAGGAGGACAAGGGACAGCAGAGACAGTGTGGACAATGTGAGTAGTGACACAGTAGCAGT
The DNA here is from genome assembly GCF_048594095.1 of Paramormyrops kingsleyae. Lineage (NCBI taxonomy): Eukaryota > Metazoa > Chordata > Actinopteri > Osteoglossiformes > Mormyridae > Paramormyrops > Paramormyrops kingsleyae. The sequence continues at coordinate 44,958,466 of NC_132800.1, forward strand.
GTGGACAGTGTGAGCAGTGATATGTCAGCTGTAAGAGGACAGGGAACAATGAGGACAGTGTATCTCTTATTCTGCTCTTCATGCATCTGCAGCTGATTCTTGGCAGAGACACATCTCACAATTTTCTCATTAATGGTGCCCTCCCCCCACATGGGTTTTAGCACCAAGAAGGAAGCTACTTGAGGTGGGGGGGCGGGATGGGCTAAGGTGATGCATGCAGAATAGCAATTGATAAGTTTACTAATGTGTGCAGCAGGTAGAGACGGTCTTCAGGACCAGCGGCGTGACCCCGGTGACCCCCTGACCTCAGCTGTTCTATAATACTTTTTTTAAGTATGAGATTGGACATGTTCAAGTTCTGAGTTATTGGGAATGCATCAATACATTATGATGTGCGATACTACTAATAACAAGGGCTGGGAACTGAACTTCAGTACTTTTGCGGTATTGTTTGAAATGCTCAAATCTTATGGGGGCCAAATTCTGATACCCAAACAGTAAATATCAGCGCCAGTGAGCTAATTAGCATGCAGCATACTTGTGTAGAGATCTAAAGTCGCTGGTGACTGGCTGTCTGACATAACTTTACACAATCACATCCTATAGGCCAAAGGAAAAATGTATGAGCTAATAGCCACCTACCTGCCAATCAGAAAATAGCATTTGTTGCATGTGACCCTGCTGCAAGCACGTAATTACATGAATATGTGCACATATGGAGTGCAGACGAGGTGGAAGTGGCATGATGTGGAAGATCCGATGAATGCGGTAGGCAGGGCTCTAAAATGTCATGGACTTAGGCCATGGCACAGGCAGGAAGAAGGTGACGATCCACTTACAGCTCCAAGACAAAAGGGTTTATTAAAACAAAAACAGGCCTTTCAGTGTAGATGTCCTGCAGTGCTGGTAGAGGGGTTCCCATGGTGCGTTCTGCTGTGCGCACTACCCTCTGCAGGGCCGTCCGTTGCTGTACAGTGCAGTTCCCGTACCACACCGTGATGTTGTTGCACAGGATGCTCTCAATGACTCCAATGTAGAATCTCCTCTGGATGTTTTCGGAGATCTTAAACCTCTTTAGACGCCTCAGGTGATAGAGGCGCTGTCTGCCTTTGCTGATGAGGAAGTCCGTGTGTGTATTCCAGGTGAGGTCCTCAGTAATGCGGACGCCGAGGTATTTGTAGTGGGAGACTCTCTCCTCAGGGGTTCCATTGATCTGGAGGTGGGTGTGAGTTTGCTCATCTCTCTGTCTCCTGAAGTCAATCACCATCTCCTTTGTTTTACTGATGTTCATGGAGAGGTGATTTGCCTTACACCACTTTGCTAGACCGTCCACCTCACACCAGTAGGCCCTCTCGTCATTCCTGGAGATGAGTCCTACCACCACTGTGTCGTCGGCAAACTTCACAATGGAGTTAGTGGAGTGCCTGGCCTGCAGTCCGCGGTGTAGAGGGAGTAGAGAAGGCGGCTCAGCACACATCCCTGGGGGGCCCTATGTTCAGTGTGAGTGTATGGGAGTACACATCCCCTATTCTCACTGACTGTGGTCTCGAGGTCAGGAAGCTGTGTATCCACCTGCACAAGGACGTACTGAAACCCAAGTCCTGGAGCTTTTCCGAGAGGGTGTGGGGGACTATGGTGTTGAATGCTGAGCTGTAGTCTATGAACAGCATTCTCACATAGTTACCACATCCCTCATCAAGATGGCTCAATGTGGTGTGCAGGACCTGTGCAACAGCGTCTCCGGTGGATCTGTTTGTCCGGTATGCAAACTGCAACGAATCAAAGTCGGAGGGAAGGAAGCAGCTGATGAAGGGTTTCATGAGCCTCTCGAAGCACTTCATCACTACAGATGTCGGGGCTACTGGGCAATAATCATTGAGGCTGGCTGGGCGGGTGTTCTTCGGGATCAGAACAATCCCTGATGTTTTAAAGCAGGTGGGGACTACCTGCTGGGCTAAGGAGGCATTGAAGATGCTGGTGAATACCGTGGTCAGCTGATCTGCACATACTCTTAGCACACGTCCCGGTATGCCATCTGGTCCCGCTGCCTTCCTGCAGTTGGTTGCCCTCAGAGCTCTCCTCACATCATGTTCAGACAGTATCAGTGGTGCCGGTTCAGGAGCGGGGGCAGGTGCAGGTACTTACCCACTGAACTATGCAGCAGTTTCAGGGGCAATGGAAAACACACTAGGGCAGGGTTATTCAAATCACGGTCCTCGAGGTCCGAGCACTGCTGGTTTTCCAGCCTTCTTTTACCTGTCAGTCAGGTGTGAAGCCTCTGACCAATCAGAATCAGTAATTATTAAACTAACTACCTGGGAGAACTGAAAACAAGACCTGGATTTGGAATCGAGGTCCAGATTTGAAGAACCCTGCACTAGGGACTTAAGGGGCAAGCAATAGGGAGGAGGACAGGATGGTCAGCAATACCTGCTGGCCAAACGGGGAGGAGACACATACTGTAGGGTCAGACGGTACAGGCCCTGACACTAAAGTGTCACACATTGATCGTGAGACACACACTGCTGCCCTAACAGATGTAATCTCACTCCAGACTTTTAATGAAACTTGAGAGCCCTGGGAAAACAGAAATAAAAGGCTGTGACCTGTTATGATCACGATCGATTCCCCCCCAGTAACTAACCAATAACTAACAAAACGACTCAACTCAAGCTGAGGACTCACAAATGACATTTACCACAAGTAACAAGCACTGCCTCTTTATAACCGAATCAAATCACTAAATCATATGACTCAAGGGAAGGCAAGGGGCATAAGGATACATTAAAACAGAAGACATTCAAATCACAATAAAAACAAAATCCTAAAAGCCAAACCAAACAAATAATTTGTTAACTAAAAAGATAAAGTGGCAGTATATGATTAAACTCCAGCTAATGTTAATTTATTAAAAAGCTGCAGCAAACAGTAAAATTTTAAGCCACGATTTAAATGAGCTGAAATAGGCCCTCTGTTTACTGGAAGGTTTTGACACGTGCTGTCTTAACCTGTGCGATACGTTCTAATGCTTGGTCATGTGGGTTCCTGCGCTGTTGCGCTTTTGGATGGCTGGTTTTGTAAGTGTTTCCCAGTTGTCTGTGCAGGATGACTCATAGCAAACTAGGTAGCATGGTTTTTCACACCTGTGGTCACCAGAGAGAACGCAACGTCGCCCAGAGGAGGCTGGAGAACAGACAGGCGAGGGAGTGATTGCGCAACATCTGCTGCTCCGGCAGCCTCCCCCTGTGGAAAGTGTGGCTATTCTGTGAAATTCCCCAATCAGCAGCTGGTTTCACTCCTCAAAAGACAATAAGAGCTGAAACATGACACCAGAGGTCTGACTGTTTTTGCTATGTTTGTTGTGCTACCCGTGTTATAGGTCGGCACGTCTTCCTGAAACATGTCACACTTTCAAAGCTACAGCATCACCATGATGCTGGGTTGCTAATAAACTTCTCATTAAAGTCACTGTGGACGTCAGTGGATGCTGATGTCGACCGTTTTCCAGAGAAACTATGAACGTGTTGACATTTCTTGTAAGTGTCGCCTGTAGTCAGTCAGAGCTGCTTCCTCTTGGCGACCCCATACTTTACAAGAAATGAGATCTAGCCTCCTTCAGACAGGTGCAGAGGAGACCCTGAAGGACTACATGTTGGTGTTTATTTGTGTATGCAGAGGTAATCTGGGCTTGTCACTATACTGTATGAATGTTAGTGCTTAGAATACCAGGCTTTGAAACTGAGATCTGTGATAGTTATCAGCCTAGGTCCCAGCTAAACCCTGAACAGGAAACTGTGGCCACCTAGCGGCAAAATGAGTTAGCTCATCACTCAGCATTGTGTTTGAAATGCCTGAGAAAATACAGCATATATGATCCCCAGCAATAAGTCAGTTGCTAGGGATCACATCACTATCACTTGTGCTCAGCCTTCAACCCAAGTCTCAATTTTCTGGACATGCATTTTTTTATAAAATAAAGAGAAAATATTAGGTGGTTTGACAAGCTGTTCAACTGCGGAGTTCATGGAAACCCCAGCAGTGAACGAAAGCATTATGCAAGCAGTGACATTCAGTACTGTCCTCCCTCACATCGACCCGAAATGCAGATTCTTAATTAATTAATTTTGGGAATAACAAAATGTGTGAGGTGATCAGAATTCTAGCTTAAATGAGACTGCTGTCATGACAACTTAAGTGACAAGTTTCATGGTCATGTGTGGTCAGAGGTATATAGTCAAATTCTTAAGGCACTGAACCTGGGAAAGCAAAGAGTGCATTGTGTGCAAGACAATTCAGTGCAGTAAAACAACAAGTACACAATAAATAAGCAATAAATAGGTGATGCAATGAGGATAAGTATGTGCAAATAACCACAGGAGTAGTGCAGGAGTGGAATATTAACAATGTTGTGCAATACAGTGCAGTACACGGACAGCAGCAGGTCACTGATCATGTGGTGCAGGTGGTGATGCCCCAGTAGCACTTTCCTGAGGGCAGGAGTGTGATGGCCCTCTTTTGAAAGGCATCTCAAGATCCACAGTGTTTGGGGAAATACCTTACATAAGTGAATGTGAAACAATAACAGCCATGTGCTGTGAGGGCTAAGTCATTGGCTGCCCTCTTGTGGCCTGACAGAAACTTTCACAGTACAGGAACTTCTTGTATGGAACTAGAAGCTTTTTCCGGAATCAGGGACATTTTTCATGTTCACACTGCAGGAACTCAGCCCGATAGTTCCTCGGAGGTTGTTCCAGTACCCCTTTACTCCAGATTTGGTACGTTTCCTTTGCTTACAGCAATAGCTTGCTGATTGATTGACCACAAGCACTGGCGCTAATTGGACGTTATGCAGAAGTGCCGAAAAAAGAGATATAATTAGCAGAGGAAATATTGAGCAGATGGAATTATTTTTGTGCCTCAATTACATGTAATGCATCAGTTAATTTTTTTGCTTGCATCTCTATATTTTTGAAATGGAAAATAAGGCTGATAACCAATATACTGTAGTGCTGATGGGATACATCAGGGAGAGCTGCATGTTGGACAGGTGCCAGCCCTGTACATAATGTAAATAGCCGTGTACAGCTAGCGTGGTGTTTAATGTTATTTGTTGTAAATAGTGGTGTTTGCATGTGTGCCCACCATGTGTGTTAGGAGGTATTTGGGTGACTAGCATGGTAGGCAGTGTTTTCACATTTTGTGTGCATGGTATGGGTACAATAAAAGCCACCTTGTGGTTGAAATAATAACTGTTCCCTGCCTTGTCAATTGATTATTGCACTGGCATGGTGGTTTGGCCAGTGACAACCTGTAGGGAACATGAGGGAGCAGCTGGCAGACCGGCAATGGCACAACAGCAAAAGTCTGGGGGTGTTCACAGCTAAGGCGGAGGACTGTGCTCGGTAGGGCTACCCTCACTTCCACCTGGCAGTGCAGAATGAGCTGGCCCTCCATGCTTTCCTGTGGGCATTCTCCCCGGATCCACTGCACCAGCACGTGTGCATGTTGAAGCTAGACACGTTGGCAATGGCTGTAAAGTGGGCAGAAGAGACTGAGAAAGTGCTGGGCACAGCGTTGCGTCCACCTCAGAGCTGAGCCTGTACCACGGCAAATGTCGAGTGAGAGGAGGTGGATGAGGACGGGCTGTGGCACTTCCTATCAGTGCTGTTCAGCCTGCAATGCCCCAATCAGGAGGCTCATAGAGGGCATCCTGGCCCACGTCCCCCAGACCAAGTGTGTCATCTATCTTGCCGATCTGCTGATGCAGGCCACTAACTTCACTGGGGCACTCTGGAACCTGTAAGCTTTGCTCTAGTGAGTAGCTTTGTTCAGCATAAGACACACTTCCTGGGTCACATCATCAGTGGGGAAGGTGTAGCCACTGACCTGGAGATGATGGCGGTGGTGTGGGGCTGGCCGACGCCGCATACAGTTATGGAACTACACAGCTTCCTGTGGTTAGTGCCGTATTACCAGCACATTGTAGAGAATTTCACCAGTGTTGCAAAACTGCAGCACTATCTTACAAAGAAAGGACATGGACATTTTGCATGGATAGAAACCTGTGCCACGGCATTTAACCAGCTCCACACAGCATTTGCCCATCTCCTGTGTTAGCATACCTAGAGCTATGTCTTCCCTTTATTCTGGACATGGGTGCTAGCAGTGAGGGGCTTGGTGCTATGCTTTCACACATAGGACTTGGATGGGAGCGGGACCTGGAGCTGGACGCTTAGTCAGCAGGAACACAACTATTGCGTGACGTGACAGGAACTGCTTGCTGTGGTACAGGCATGCAAACACTTCTGTCCCTACCTCTGAGGCTGGTGGTTCTGGTTGTGGAGTGGACATGCGTCCCTGGTGTGGATCCTGAGCTTCCACAACCCAGAAGGATAGCTGGCTCGCTGGTTAGAGGTGCTGGCAGAGTTTGATTTTGAGTTCCAGCACCACCCCAGGAAGGAGCACCATAATGCGTCCTGCATGACTGCAAACTGCCATCATTGCTGCCAGGTGGAGGAGCGGGAGCAGCTCGCAGGGCGGCCAGGACTTCAAATGCCAGCAACTCATCGGCGAGTAAAGCAGTGATCCCATGCTGGTCAGGGTAAAGGAGTGGCTGGTTGAGGGTGGGCGACTGGGCTGGGAGGCGATCTTGGCCTTCAGCCCAGAGACCCAGGCCGACCACTCCCAGTAGGGCACCTAGGAAGAGCGCTAGAGTCTGCTGCAGCTGCTAGTGCCTCGGAGCCTGCTGTGTGGAGGTCAGTGCATAGAGCCACTGGGGCCGGGCACTATTGGCTGAAAGACGCTGGGGAAGCTGCAGCAGTGCTTTTATTAGGCTGGCGGCTGTCAGGACACTGAGCTGTTTGTGCATTGTTGTGATGCGTGTGCGGCTCAGAAGGGTCCTAGCTGGCAGTCTCAGGTTCCCCTGTAGACATATCTGGTGGGTGAAGCATGTGGGGAGTGGATGTTCTGGGCTCTTTTCCCCAAACTGATGCTGGGAACTGCTACATACTTGTGGCTATGGACTATTTCACAAAGTGACCCAAGGCATACGTGGTTCCCGACCAGAGTGCCATCACCATAGTGATGAGGAGTTCTTCTGTTGAACAGATGCACAGTGACCAGAGGAGAAACTCTGAGGCGCAGGTGTTTGGTGAGGTCCACTGGTGGCTGGGGTCTTGAAGACCCTAACCACCCCCCTTCACCCACATAGTGCAGGGCTGATCCTGTGAGCTTATCACACAGCGTGTGCAGTGTTAATTTAACATATTTAACACTGGCAAATTTGCTGTGTGGACGCACGGTATTTGTGTAATTCTGCCATATCGTTTACACAGAAGTTTCCTATATTCCTGTACCATGCTATTTTCGCGTATCTGTTTGTAATATGTTGCCATCCTGTACGCAGAGATTCTGACTTTATTACCGCGGTTATTCGTGTATGTTAGACCGCCCTCAGTGTATTACATGCAGATTCAGCTGTAATCCTTAGGCACCATCTTGCGGTTAAATGGTGTAATTGTCATAATTGAGTTCATGCTTAAGTAATGTTTAGTCATTGTCTTTCCTTTGTTGTATTTATTCCAAAACCACACACACACCACACCATACCCCTTAAGGGCTGAAGGTTGTACTGAGAAGCATACTGAATTGGCCTGTATTTTCTGTTTCGTTGTTATACTGCTAACTGCTGCATCAAAGGAGAAATTTAAATCAAAGACAACCTCCCCGGCTGCAAATGTTACCTCCTCCTGAACTGGTACACCCTGCTACGTCCCAACAGGTGTTTTGCTGCATCAGAAAGAAGGGGCAGTCACTCAAGCTTGACAGCCAATGAAGGGGCCCTGGGGAGGTCCTGGAGCAGATCTCCGGGGTGGTGTACTGGGTGCAGATATCAGAGCAGCACAGGACTGTCATGCTGCATCATGATCGCTTGGCTCCATTCCAGGCCCTGGCCCACCTTGAGCAGCCAGGATTGGTGGTGAATGCCCTCGGCAGCAGGGACCGATCAGGATGGTGGGGGACTTGGAGGCCCGTGGCTGCAGAGGGCTCACCTCTTCCGGGTGCGCTTTTCGGGAGTTTGTGGGGGTACCGGGATGAGTAACCCCCTAGGAGGGGGGGAAGTGTAGCACTGGCAGGATCCATTGGGCAGCGCTGTGTGTTGGACCAGTGCCAGCCGTCTACATAATATAAATAGCCATGTACAGCTAGCGTCTGAGGTGCCATTGTTGTCTGTATCGTAATGTCCTGTGCAGTGTTTAATTAATGTTATTTATTGTAAATAGTGTTGTGTGCAACTGTGCATGTGTGCCCACTATGTGTGTTAGGAGTAATCGGGGCAACTAGCATGGTACACAGCAAATGTGCCAGTGTTAAATTAACACTGCATGGTGTCTATATGTGACCACACCATTCAGTGTTACCTTTAACACTTTTCAGTGTGCAATGAGTGTTGTTTTTACAGTGTTAATATTTATTAACTCTTATAGTGTTCAATTTACAACCTAGAGTGTTGTCAAAGAGTCTCCACCTCCACATATCTGCTCCATTTTAATATGCGAACAAGACGTCATGAGGATCAGAAGAGCCATCCCAGATTTACCCACCGTCATGAGAAAGACTCTGACCAAACAGGACCTTACAGCTTTTTCTTGATTTGTGTTGAAGTTTTGCTGGCTTGGTTCTGACTAATCTTGAAGATTTGAGAGCTGTGGTCTCATCGCATGTTGTTATTGCATCAGAAGAAAATTTCTCTTGGAGTTATATAGGAAGTGTCTCCAGATTGGTGCATATATTAATAATGTGGGAGTATGTTTCACTGCCAGTCCTTTGGATGAATAACATATGTTGAAAGGTGTCAGGGCAGTTGTGATACCCTTTTCTGTGCAGCTCATGGTACCACCCACTCCCCTGTAGACCAATGGTGCTGGATGTATGTTTGGAATAGCATGACACAGTACTGTTTTTGACTTAATAGATTTTTTTTAATCCACCACGATTGTGATGAATAAGGCAAGAGAACAAAAACCACAGAAATGGCTTTTGCTTTCCAGCCAAGGACCAGTTGGGATGGTTTAGTCTCTCTGGCTTAACTAGAGAAGATATTAGCTGAGAGGAAAATGCCTATGGAAAATCAATCCTTTTGTTTTATTTTTTTTTAAGCCTGGCCTTTCCAGGAAGATCATTTGGATTTTCTGTATATTTACAATAGAGATTTCTTCAGGGATACACATATGTAAGAACTACACTGCCCACATCAATTAACACACACCAACACAGGCAACTCAAAAATACAGATAATGAAATGTGATAAAGACTAATATCAGTGCCATACCAGCCTCGATCATGGTGGGTTTCTAAAAATTAAGCTTAATGAAAATCTTAATATTAAATGAGCAAAGTGATTTGATTTGTTCTCCTATCGCAAGTTGTGGTCTAAAAGCAACGAGACCAAAATGCTTTAGCGGAAATACACTCCTTCAGTCATTAAGATAGCTCTCACCCTTTTTCAGCCCTGCTAAATAATTATGTGATGCAGTCTAACACAGTTTAGCTTCACAATCTGTGTTTGGTGATTGGTGCCATACATTTCACACACTTTTATACCACAGAGGGTTCTCAACAGAGTTCTTTTATTATCAAGAAGTGAACTGAAATAAAACTTGCATAAAAAAGAGAAAAGGCCATGTTTGTCTGAGTCTCTTATTATGGTGGGTTAGTAAAACACAGCAGCTGAATGCCCAAATGAGTTCAAATGAGAGTACATTAAAATAGGGCAGATATGGGCGACCCCTTTTGTACTTGTGTGCCACCCATACTGTATGGGCTGGCAATTTGGGAAGAGGTGGAGACACGTTGTCCTAACACTATAGGTTGTAAATTGAACACTATAAGAGTTAATAATTAACACTGTAAAAACAACACTCACTGCACATTGAAAAGTGCTAAAGGTAACACTGAATGATGTGGTCACATATAGACACCATGCAGTGTTAATTTAACACTGGCAAATTTGCTGTGTAGGTAGTGTTTCTGCATTTCGTGTGCATGGTATGGGTGCAATAAAAACCACCTTGGAGTTGAAATAATAACTGTTCCCTGCCTGGTCAATTGTGCCAAATGACATGGCCCACTTGCCCATTACAATACTTTTGTCTAGTATTGGCAGTGAAACTTGCCAGTGATTATTAGTCAAATAGAGATACATCGTTTTTTATTCTGTGGAAAATGAAAAATCACTCTGTTGGCCAGATATGATAATGTATTATAAACATGTTGCGGATCGTATAAATAAAATATAAACAAAAAACTTCCTCCAATAACAAACAAATAGGCCTAACTAACATAACAACTTGTGCATCCTCCATTGTATCAGGTCGTGGTGTACTTCGGTATGAAATTATGTCTTAAGTTTAACATACAAGCCTACAATATATCTTGTATTTCTGTTTCTTGCAATACACCTGCCCTCTGCTACTCTGGTAAAATATCACTACTGTACGCATGCGCCGACCGCGACCATCTGCACCCACCAACATGATGAAAAGGGTCAGCGTGCCGGACTGTACACCCACACAGAAAAGTGAAGTATGAGTTGGGCCAGGGGCAGATAATATGAAGGTAAAACAGTAGCAAAACTCGAGAGCTTGCTAATTTGAATGTGAGAACTTGTAAAATTAATATTTGTATTTGTAAGTTGAAATTTATACTCACAGCTCTGATGTGAAAAGCTGCATCTAATCGATTTGCACACACAGACAATACTCAGAACACCTGTGTTTTGAATCCGAAGTTGCAGATTAATAGTTACAAATTAAATGTGTAAAGTGTCATTCACATAAACAAAATGACAGGCACAATTGTGTACTACACATTTATCTTTGCGCTTTACTTCAGTTTCGCTGTACAACCACAAGTCGACACTCACAACCTCTCAGATCTGGCAGTACAACCTCAAATCCTAGCGCTTTGACTTTTGCTACTCCTTTTGCGATATTCCTGTAGCAAAACTCACTCGTGCACTTGTAAATGCAAACTTGAGAGAGCAGAGTCGGGGGCGGGGCGGGAATGAAGTCATTTTATTGGTCGATGCCTCACCAATGAACAACGCAAGCCACAATGCAAACATTTGTATGTATATGTGGCGTCCACTTCGATGGAACTAAGGTTCCTGGCTAAGGTGTCCGACTACGCCACACACACACGAAGTGCTCATTACCACTACAAGTCGCATGCGCCGTGCGTGAGGACCCAGATCACATGACCTGCCCTGAGGCCGAGTGGATACAATAGCAAAGAAGACCAAAGATACATTTCTGACCGTAGAGGAATTAACTTACTTTAACAGCCCAATTGAATAAAACCCTACTGTCAGATAGTGGCAGCCAATACCTTTTCCCAAAGGACAGGTAAATGGTGACTAGAAGTTTATAAAAAGAAAATAAAGAATATAAAAAGGAAAAAATACTACCATAACATACCCACAGTCATTATCCCTACAGGGCACAGAACTAAAATTTAGTATCTAATAAAATATAAGTCTGGAAAAGCAGCAGCAGCAAATCTGTCTAGTAAAACAAACAAGTGTTAGACAGATATAATATAATCTCCAACATGACTGAATTGACTCATTACAGTAGCTCACAGCATCACAGTAATCAGGTACATATCCAAAACGCACCATTAAATACAAGGAACATAAATGCAGCTAACTGATCTAATTACAGCTCAGAACAGTACACCCAAACACACTGCTGAGTTACCTCTGTGCATCTAGATTCCTTGGCCCAAGTACTAGCTTCTGACGCCTCGTGCTCTGGCTCCCCAGAACAGCGTTGTTTTACTACTGCCACAGTGCCAGATTCCCACCGTAGCACCGGTGCTCACGAGTCCTCCAGACCCAAACCTCGGTTAAAGCACAGATAATAAAATGCACCCTCTTTACCTACTCTCTGCATGCAAAGCCAGCTTACAGCAGTACTACCCTTGGTAGCTCAGCCACACGTCACCCGGACTGGATAGATACACCACTGGCCACCTATTTTCCAAACAACCTAATATTAGCTTTAAGCTACTTGCGACATTGTCGAAAAAAAAAGGTAAACTAGACAGCACATACCTTCCTGCAGGACACAGCACGAACCCAGAGGGATGCAGTAAAGCCAAACTCCTACCTGACATGGCTTAGGGAAGCATTTTATAGAAAATGGTGCAACCCAACATTGAATGGGTAGCCACTCAGAGCTACATGGGGGTGTGTCCACAGGGAAGAGAGCTACGGTGGCTGAAAGAGGACAAGGGCAGTCTACACTGACATCTGCTGGTTACATTCTTCCCCCCCAGTTTGTATCAGCGTCCCGCCAATGATATAACCTGGACTTATACCCCAAAAAACATAACAGGGGGGCCACCAAGACCTTAGACCAGCCCAAGCCTAACACCAAGGACGAAAGGCTACGGTAACCTCGCTATTGGACCCAAGTACCGAAGAGACTGCAGCCCCGTCCGCTCTGCTCCCAACCGGCGCTGGCAGATGATAGGGGTTCCCATGCCTCCCCGCAGTGGTCCGAGAAGTCCTGCGAAGTGGTACTATACCGTCATCTGGTCCAGAACCTGCCAAGGCTGAGGGTACTGGGGGTTATACGGAGATAGGTGGTGATGCCCCTGCTGGAAGTAGGGCAACCTCAGTGACCTCAGCCTGAGGGGCGACGGAATTAGTTTGGGCCAGCGATGTTGGGGGTCTCATTACGCCCACGAGAACCCATTGTCCCACCTCTTCTCGGTTCTCATCCCCTGTACTCAAAGATCCACTGGGCCGCTAGGTGGCTCCGGGCCACCACAAGGAGGAGCAGATTTCAACAGGGTCCGATGCACCTGTCGGCTCTTGGTCAGATCATGCACAGGTGCTATGGTGTATACGACCCCCCCTGGGGATGGAGCTCGGAGGACTTTATGGAGGATGGGACTCCAGGCATCTTGGATTTTGGAACGACCCCTGATTGTACAATCGCGGATATAGACAAGCTGTCCTACCTCTAAATGGTCAACCAGGGCTCTCTGGTCATGTCGATCCTTCCTCCGTGCGGCTGCTATTTTCATTCGTTCCCTGGCCCCTTGAAAGGCCACATCCATACGCCTCTGATGCTCCTGCACCCACTCGCTCACCCGGCCCCCTTCTGGTTCCTGTACCCTACCTAACAAAAAATCAACAGGTAACTGAGGCTCTTGGCCAAACATTAAGAAGTGTGGAGACTCACCGGTTGACTGATGAATAGTAGTATTATAGCTAAACACCAGCTGCGGCAAGTACTGGGGCCAGTGTCTCTTCTGCTCTGCAGACAGAGTTCGCAGCAGGTCACACATAGTTCGGTTAAATCGCTCACACTGGCCGTTGTCCTGTGGGTGGTAGGGTGTAGTTCGGGTCTTCTGGACTCCGTATAAACTACACAACTGGTAGATGACAGTACTCTCAAAGCTCCGGCCCTGATCGGAATGGAGGCGAGCGGGGACCCCATATCGAACAAACCACTCCTGGACCAGCACACGAGCCACTGTAGTTGCCTTTTGATCACGGGTGGGGACGGCCTGCGTGAATTTAGAAAACACATCGGTCATGATCAACACATGTTCCTTATCGTCCGAAGATTGTTCCAACAGCGTAAAATCAACTGTCAGTATCTGGTTAGGACGGGAAGCCAGTAGGACGGAGCTTGGGCTGAGTGGTCTTCGCCAGGGTGCAGTGTTCACAGTTATGACACCACTACTTGATGTCTTCTCCCATGCCTGGCCAATAGCATCGCTGTCATACCAACTCAGTGGTTCTTTCAGCCCCCTGGTGGCCATGCTCATTATGGAGTTTCAGCAACACATCTTCCTTCAAACAGTCTGGTAAGAAGAGTTGATAGACTCCCTCTCCCCCATCAGGTCGATGAATGCGACGATACAATAATCCCTGTATTTCCACAGGCCGGTCCCACTGCCTCAACAGCACCTTAACTGGACCTGCTAACCCTTCCCGGGCTAAGGAGTTGGGCGGCTTCTGTTTCTGCCAGAACGGGAGAAGAGCAGAGATGGTTGGGTCTGCCGCTTGCAGAGCCTCCATATCGGCAGTCGTCCGGTAGGGGAAGACGGATATACTGGCTTGAATCACCTGGGGTCGCTCCTCTCGCCGGCCTGCTTGCTGCACAGAAACGGGCATCATGGTGCCAACTACCACGAAATCTGGCATGCCCCGGAGCTCTTCAGGGGGCTGCCGGGACAGCGAATCTGCGTTCCTATTCAGGCGGCCCGATCGATAACGGACGATATAATTATAAGCCGAGAGCTCCGCTACCCATCTCTGCTCTGTGGCGCCCAGCTTTGCAGTCGCCAAATAGCTCAAGGGATTGTTGTCCATCCAAAACGGTGCACTGCTGACCCCACAAATACTCCCAAAACTTCTGTCATAGCCCATTTCATGGCCAGAAATTCCACCTTCATTGAGCTATAATTTTTCTCTGGAGGACTGAGGCTACGACTGGCATAGGCAATGGGGCGGATCTTTCCCTCCTGTTCCTGGGACAACACTGCCCCAAGCCCAGTATGGCTGGCATCTACCTCAAGGATAAAAGGGAGAGTAAAGTTAGCAAAGGCCAAGGTAGGTGCACTCACCAACCTGTTCTTCAGCTCTTGAAAGCTCTCTTTACAGGCATCTGTCCACGCACCACCAAGCCTTGGGCCCTGGCCCTTCCATATTTTCGCCCCAGCCAATTCAGTCACCAGACGATGTAGTGGGGCTGCTAATTTTGAAAAACCCTCAACGAATCGCCTATAGTAGCTCACAAAACCCAGGAAAGACCTAAGGTCAGACACATTTGTTGGTTGGGGCCAGTTACTCACGGCAGAAACCTTGCCAGGGTCTGTCGATACGCCTTCACGTGAGATTACATGAGCCAAATACTAGCTTCTGACGCTCACAGCATCACAGTAATCAAGTACATATCCAAAACGCACCATTAAATATAAGGAACATAAATGCAGCTAACTGGTCTAATTACAGCTCAGAACAGTACACCCAAACACACTGCTGAGTTACCTCCGTGCATCTAGATTCCTTGGCCCAAGTACTAGCTTCTGATGCCTCGTGCTCTGGCTCCCCAGAACAGCGTTGTTTTACTACTGCCACAGTGCCAGATTCCCACCGTAGCACGGGTGCTCACGAGTCCTCCAGACGCAAACCTCGGTTAAAGCACAGATATTAAAATGCACCCTCTTTACTTACTCTCTGCATGCAAAGCCAGCTTACAGCAGTACTACCCTTGGTAGCTCAGCCACACGTCACCCGGACTGGATAGATACACCACTGGCCACCTATTTTCCAAACAACCTAATATTAGCTTTAAGCTACTTGCGACATTGTCGAAAAAAAAAGGTAAACCAGACAACCGCACATACCTTCCTGCAGGACACAGCACGAACCCAGAGGGATGCAGTAAAGCCAAACTCCTACCTGACATGGCTTAGGGAAGCATTTTATAGAAAATGGTGCAACCCAACATTGAATGGGTAGCCACTCAGAGCTACATGGGGGTGTGTCCACAGGGAAGAGAGCTACGGTGGCTGAAAGAGGACAAGGGCAGTCTACACTGACATCTGCTGGTTACACATATGTATCAGCTATTTTTTTTTAAATGCTTGGAAAATATTTTTATGAAATATCATTAGTTTTTCTGGTTTTTATATATCAGTAAAAGCGCAGCAATGTCGTTTAATTGGTTGGAGCCAGCCAATGCAGTGGGGCGGTTTGTGCGCGATGACGTCACTACACAGAGCAGCTCGCGCCGTTTCGGTGGTGGTGGTCGTCATCGTTGTCGATCGATCGCGATGGCTAAATCGAACAATTCGAGTGTAAGTTTTTATTTTTTAATATTTTTCTATACATTCAGTATTGTTAGTTATAGACTGTTATATATAACTGCAAAGTTAAAATATATAAGTGCCTTCTCATGTATTTTTAGTTAATTAAATTGTTAAATAAATGTACATAGTACAATAATTGCCTAAATGTTTATTATGTTTATGAAAATGACAGTTTTTACAATGCATTAAGCATGTTTTTCAAGATAACATGAAAGATTCTGAAAAATAAGAAAAATATCTGCATTTTAATGATCAGTGTGTTCTGATAAAAAAACAAGATAAAAAAAACAAGACAAGATACTTCGTGACCAACCTTTTTGTAATAGAATCATTACACTGTACCATTCGTGTGGGGTGGGTCACTTCTTCCTAATAATTAAATTTATTGTTATTATTATTGTTGTTGTTGCATTTAATGTGAATGCACTTATGTGATACATATGCATACAAATGTTTGCATTGTGGCTGGCGTTGTTCATTGGTGAGGCATCGACCAATAAAATGACTTCATTCCCTCCCCAGCCCCGCCCCCACCTCTGCTCTCTCAAGTTTGCATTTACAAGTGCACGAGTGAGTGTTGCTACAGGAATATCGCAAAAGGAGTAGCAAAAGTCAAAGCGCTAGGATTTGAGGTTGTACTGCCAGATCTGAGAGGTTGTGAGTGTCGACTTGTGGTTGTACAGCGAAACTGAAGTAAAGCGCAAAGATAAATGTGTAGTACACAATTGTGCCTGTCATTTTGTTTATGTGAATGACACTTTACACATTTAATTTGTAACTATTAATCTGCAACTTCGGATTCAAAACACAGGTGTTCTGAGTATTGTCTGTGTGTGCAAATCGATAGATGCAGCTTTTCACATCAGAGCTGTGAGTATAAATTTCAACTTACAAATACAAATATTAATTTTACAAGTTCTCACATTCAAATTAGCAAGCTCTCGAGTTTTGCTACTGTTTTACCTTCATAATATGAACCCTGATCCAGGAGCATATGTTGTGGTTTTTCCATCCATCCATCCATCCATTATCCTCCGCTTATCCGAGGTCGGGTCGCAGGGGCAGCAATCTCAGCAGGGAAACCCAGACTTCCCTCTCCCTGGCCACTTCCTCCAGCTCCTCCGGGGGAATCCCGAGGCGTTCCCAGCCAACACATCCACGTGGGGCCCGCATGGGATGCACTTGGGCTGACATGGGAAACCCAAGTGGGGCCCAGTCAATTTTATCCGCAGTCGGTTAGCCCCACATGGGTTAGCCCACATGGGCTAATTATGGACCCTTGATGGGCTCCATATACACTGAAAACCACGATAAGGTGTTGGCTCTACGTTGAAGTCAGAAGCCACTTGTGTAGATCCACATTCAGTATTTATTGCAACAGCGAGGTTACAATCAGTGCTGGACACTTAAAGTGTGTCCAATACTGTTTTACAACAATTTTTTATACAAGTACTTATTATTTAACAATATCTCATCACTTGAGCATCACCATTCCTTCAGCCATTCACAATCATTTTTCCCCCCCTTAATCCACACCCCTAGGTAAGTTTGTCCACCATTTTTTTTTACTGTTTGGTCCCTCGGCCAAACATAATGGTGGTGCGACCATCTAAACTTGGTTTTTTAGAAATGCTCAGCTGTGGACTTTTGGTGAACTGGCAAACCCCTTCCTTCAGTAGCAAGATTTGGCAGCTTCAGCCTGTTGCACATTGTCTAATAGAGGGTTGATATTATATTTGTCCTTCAACATAGTGATATGGTATAACGCTAATAAAGGTGGATATTCATACATTTAGCGCTAACATGAAGTAGCTAACAGAAACTCCTAGGTTAACAAAAGGTGCAAATACATACTCAATTGATTACATTGTGTTGATTACATTGTAATGGTTATATCATGGGTATTTGGCATGCTTTTTAATAATACCATAATGATTATATTCTACGTTGTAGTGCTAAATAATATTCCATACATATATCAAACAGGTTTTCTATCCTGCCTTTGGAGTTACTATCTGCCTGAGATCAGCTGTGGTTCATCAGAGACCAGGTAGGATGTAAAACCTGTCAGGTACCTGCACTCCAGGTTATATACAAGTGTGCCTCTCCAGCTGATGAGATCACAGCATGGGGTGTGGGTGGATTGGAACTACTGTTGGATCACAATAAAGGGCGTGCGAAAGGGGATGTGGTTTACTGGAACTGGGTCAGAAATTACATACATGGGCACAATCGGCCGGGATACCGCTGATGACGAAATTAGTGCCATTCAACTTGTGCGTGGTAGGCTATTACAATACATAAAGGCATGCGGAAAAGTAAAGTATGCTGACAGGCGCCTTTGTGTCCATGCAGGTAAAAATATGGCAAAGATCTGCTCCAGCTCAACCGAATCTTGAAGGAGGGAGGATATATGGACGACAAAAAGAGGAGACTCCTCGTGCGGAGCAGTGCGCCTCTCCTTGATTAATTACGGTTTATGTTTTTCAGGAATATTTCAACAATATTTGACAGTGATATGTGAAATATTTTAGGCGTGTCCTCTTGCATCCTTGCGGAACACGTGTTGTAACACTCCACCAGGTTACAAAAACAAAAGCGACGGATCTGGTTTCAGGTCAGGAAGCAAAGAATAAGCCATTTTAATAAAAGCGACTTTCTGGTTTCAGGAAGCCAAGAACAAGCCATTTTAATTAAGGGGACCGATACACAGTGATTAAACCAAACCGTGAGCACGAGGCACGTTTAATCGCACAACAGCTCCGTTTTGCAAAATAAACCGCACAAGTCTAACAGCTAAAGACATATGCGAACCTTTTTTTTCTCCAGGGCAGTTATTTTCACTAAGGATGTGCTTATCTATACTGAAATGATTGATTCTAACTTATCTAAAAGTTTTCAGTATGAGAATCGATTATGACGTCAAAATATCACTGTTTTACCTGCTGATTTACGTTTATATTATTAGAGAGAGGAAATGAAGTAATACTGGGCAGGGCTGCCCATAAGGGAGGTGGAACTATCGGTCCTGAGTTTTGGCGTCAAGGTTGAGACACTGCATATCGGTATCGGTGACCTTGCCAGCACTTATATCCGCCTCTGGTCACCGGAAAGTGCATATACCGTCTCAGGAATGATGCGGCGGATTACTGCGGTTGCCGTCCTGCTCATCGCCGCGGCGGCGTGCCCCGTCTGTACAAGTGAGTCTGAGGACGCGCACTCGATTAACCGTGGTTGTCTACCACATTCCGTAGCCTAGTTTTTATGCAATGGTAGTAGTTTGCGGTGGTTATGTATGCGTATGAATGTGCATATTTTAATTTGGTTTGAAGCAGTCGTATTACATAGCATTGAGCGGGGGGTGCTGGCGTATCCCTCTGTTAAAATATTCACGTGTTCTTCACTTTTCTAGCATACGGACCGTCCGTATCATGCTGCCACTCCGTGTCTAACAAGAGGATACACCCACACCACACCGCAAGCTACTTTGTGCAGGAAGCAGTACTCTGCCCGGTGAGGGCTGTCGTGTAAGTGCAAAGCAAGTGCTACTAAAACGTAATAGTTTTAATAAAGAACAGTTCATAGTTTGCGACTAATATTCCTTACAATTTAGCTTGCTATACATAGCGATTAAGAAGACGTGAAGATTAAATTATTGGCATCTGGTATATTTTAATAATTGTGTTTTTCGTTAAAGACCAATAAGGGCTGACAGCTGTAACGTTACACACATATTCGGAACAATACTCAATAAGGAAATGACCCGTATTCCGCTTAAGTTAGTGAGGCTGCCACTCAGTTACAAGTAACCTAACTGTACCATGCAGTTTTAAAAGTTAAGTTTTAAAGCAGCTGGAAGGCAGCGCCCTTGCACGGATTCAGAACTGGCTGTCAAATGAGTTATGATGTTTTAACAGTGAGTGGATCCAGACCTAGACAGATCATACATTTTTCCTCTTTTTAAATGCATCTGTGTTGATTAAACTTGAGATAAGCAACAACCCAGCCCAGGGTGTGTCAGAACAGTAACATATTTGCAAAATTACTGTATTTATAACCTGTATTGCAGGCTTTAATTATCAGACACAGATAAGTCAGTAATCATCAGTAATTTCTTATATTTTAATTTCTATATAAGCATGTGGGCTACATTAAAACATCGACATGAACCCTGCAATGGATGTATCTTACATGTGAAGAATGTTGCACTTTCTCTGGTTGAATAGGTGTGTTAGGTTTTTACTCTTTTTGGACGATGCAGTGTATTCTTGCTCCTACAGTGCTTAGAGTCGTACCTGGGCATTCATTAGGAGCTTAGTATGTTTGCTGCTTGCCTCGTTTGTAAGTCTCTTGGGACAGAAGCGTCCTCTGAATAAAAATAAATGTCAACATATGATCGAAAGGGTCATCCGTCCGCCTGCCGCATTCAGTACAAAACGGTCAGCTCATTCCCCGGCAGGTTCCACACTCGACGCGGAAAGAATGTGTGTGCAGATCCCGACCAAGAGTGGGTGAGACGGGCGATGCGGAGGGTGGATGAGGAGCGGGAGAAGGCAGGAGCGACAGCTGGGGGGTACTGATGAAGAACGAAGGAGAACGGAAGAGGAGGGAGGAGTCATCGGAGGAAGAACAGCTGAGTGGGAAGAGGAGAGCTCACTTGAGCCCTGAATACACAGTCAGTGGTGCGCACTTCACCTCCAGTGCTACACAGCAAATGTGCCATTGTTAAATTAACACTGTGTGGTGTCTATTTGCGTCCACACCATTCAGTGTTACCTTTAAGTAAACAGTGTGCAGTGAGTGTTGTTTTTACAGTGTTAATCTTTATTTTAGTGTTCAATTTACACCATAGGGTGTTAAGTCAATGAGTCTCCACCTCCACACATTTGCCCCATTTTAATATGCGCGCAAGTCATGAGGATCAGAAGAGCCATCCCAGATTTACCCACCATCATGAGAAAGACTCTGACCAAACAATTTCTTGTTTAATATTAAAGCTTTGCTGACTCAGTTCTGATTGATCTTGCAGATTAGAGAGCTGTGGTCCCGGTTTTCTTTTTGTGATGTGTGGTTTTGTTCTATGTCAGCATCAAGTTAGAGGAAGAATTTATGGCTGTATATTAGCATAGCATGATGCAGTACTGTTTTTGACTTGGTGTTTTTTTTTTTTAATCCACCACAATTGTGATGAATAGGGAAAGAGAACAAAAACCACTGAAATGGCTCTTGTGTGCTAGCCAGTGATTAGGCTAGATGATTTAGCCTCTATGACTTAACTACAGAAGGCTTATTATTATGAAAACTAATTTTGCTTCTCTTCTAAGCCTAAGCTCTCGAGGAAGTACCTCCAGATCAACTTAAACAAAATACCATGCATGCTAAAAAAATAAATGTGGTAAAGACTAATATCAGTGCCATACCATCCTCGATCGTGGTGGGTTTCTAAAAATTAAGCTTAATGAAAATCTGAATATTAAATGAGCACAGTGATATGATTTGTTCTTTTATCCCAAGTTGTGGTCTAAAAACAATAAGGCCACCACCCATTAGATCTGCTTTAGTGGAAATACACTCCACCCATTTAGATAGCTATCACCTTTTCTCAGCCCTGCTAAATTATGTTATGCAGTCTAATACAGTCTAGCTTCATAATCAGTGTATGGTACCATACATTTCACTCACTTTTATGCCACAGGACGTTCTCAGGAGAGCTTGACAGGTTCTTTCTTACTCTAATTGAAGAAATATATCTTACTCAGGCTTAAATAAATACATTTATAATCACAGTCTTTCAACATTCTCCAACATACATGAGCACAGTTCTTTGGGTGTCAAAAACTGAACTGAAATAAAACTGGTATTTCTTATTATGGTGGGTTAGTAAAACACAGCAGCTGAATGCCCAAATGAGTTCAAATGAGAGTACATTAAAATGGGGCTGATATGGGCCACCCATTTTGTACTTGTGTGCCACCCATATGGGCTTGCAATTTAGGAAGAGGTGGAGACACATTGCCTTAACACTCTAGGTTGTGAATTGAACAATATCCTCCTGAGACCCAAGGAAAAAAGTGTCCTTCAATTGTAGGTTATTTGTCTCCAGAGGAAATAAGACATCTTACAATTTAGATTTTTTCAAATTTATTTTTATTTTTAATTTCACAGCATGTCCTCTTTAGTGCACAACAGAAATACATAAGTTTCCTTACATCAGTGAAAAGATAGACGCAAAAACAAAATGTCCACTACAATGGACATAAATGAATGGGTGGGGTCTCAGGAGGTTAAAAGAGTTATTAAATATTAACACTGTAAAAACAACACTCACTGCACACTGTAAAGTGTTAAAAGTAACACTAAATGGTGTGGACCCATATAGACACCATGCAGTGTTAATTTAACACTGGCACATTTGCTGTGTAGAGTCTGCTGAGAAGCTCCTGGCCGCCTTGGGTCTACCCTGCTAATTTTCAGGGAAAGCTGCTACAGGCAGGTCGATTTGCTGCTATAAGTTGCTAAATGACGCTGTGATATCATTGCGTGATGATGTCTAACTGTATTATTTCATAGATTACTCAATTTACTCAAATTGATTGGCCGTGTCGGTGAAAAATATTATTAAAAAATTGTTAGTTTAGATTTGTTATCACATGTCTTTATTTGTAAAAGTAATAGAAACATTTTTTTATATTTTTATTTTTAAACAGTGCATTAAATTGTTGAACAATTGAACATTACACATTAAAGAACAATTACGTTTTATATGTTTCTTATTGACTAATAAAAGCCACATTCTGAAGTGTTATAGTTTAGTGTATTGGTAGTTTGGGGCGGCATGGTGGTGCAGTGTTTAGCACTGTTGTTTCTCACCTTTGGGACCAGCGTTTGAGTCTCTGCTGTGGCTCCACGTGTGTTCTTCCTGTTTTGTTGGGGGGTTTCCTCTGGATACTCTGGTTCCCCCTGCAGTCCAAGGTAAACTGGAGTTGCCAAACTGCTCATAGGTGTCTGAATGTGCCTTATGATGGGTTGGTGTCCCATTCTGGGTTGTACCCTGCCTTCCACCTGTAACCTCTGGCATAGGATTCAGACCCACTGTGACCCTGAATAAACCTGGCAGTTAGAGGGAATGGATGGATGGTAGTAAGTTAACATGTAACATGTAAGTGATAACAATTATAGATACAAGCTAATAACCGGTATATCATATATGCTATCTTACTGAACAATTGCAATTTAACTAAAATATATATTTTTTTTTATTTAAACCTTTATTTTACCAGGCAAAGCATTAAGAACAAATTCTTATTTACAATGCCAGCCTGGCAATGCCAGCATGTTGACGATAGACAACGTAAAACAAAGACAATGAACAAAATTATATACAATACTAAATAATGTTACATAGACAAAAACATTTAACAGTTTAGAAACAATTGCATTTATCCTTAAATATGTCTGTTAGGTGTTTTTTAAAAGTAATAACATCTATAAAATTGTTCAGTTTTAGTGATAATTGTAATGAATTCCAATCAGTTGCGGCTGTAAATTGGAATGATTTACGACCGACAGAGGACCTAAATTTTGGAGGCTTCAGTTTAATGAGAGAAGACATACGTGTGTTATATGTAGGTTTAGGTAAAATCTGCAGCAAATCTGTCAAGTAAGGAGGTGCAAACCCAAGAAGTGTTTTATAGATAAAAGAGAACCAATGTATGTTGCGACGAGTCTGCAATGAAGGCAGTTGAGCTGCAGAATAAAGAAGACAGTGGTGTGTATTAAATGGCGCGTTTGTGACAAATCGAAGAACTGAGTGATAAATTATATCAAGTTTATGTAAAATTCCTTTGCCTGCTGTTCTATAAATAATGTCACCATAATCGAATAATGGCAATATATGGACATCTTGACTATCATACACTTCGCAGAAGCAGTAAAAGACATACGATTTCTATATAAAAAAACGAGTTTTGTTTTGACTTTAGACTGCAAGGAATTGATATGATAATTAAAGGATAGTGAGCTATCTAACCAAATGCCTATATATTTATACACCGGAACCTATATGATGTATGCATTAGGCACCTCTCTCCAGGCTGTTGTCTACTTCATTTGTTTCTGCATAGAGGCGTCTCGTAGCCACTGTCAACACGCCAAACTACACGATCTTCAGAGCGTTCCCTTGCTTTGCTCTTAGAATGACTTTCTCTTTATTTTTAGTAATTTCGTAGCTAAGCATTTAGAGAACGATGCAAAAGCCATCACTGTGACCATAGAAGAAGGGATATGAGGTGAGCATCGTGTGGCTGTCTTTTCTGTGGGCGTTGCTCATCTTTAAGGGAGTCAAGGGTGTCTGATGTTTTAATTTTTGTCACTTCCTGAAGCCACAGCTGCTCATCCTGGCATGAATGAGTGAATAAGTCGTTGTGTGAGAGAGAGGTTAGTTGGCAGTTTGGGTGGGGCCTATTTTTGTGAGCGGAGCTTAAAGCTCTCCCCCATCTATGATGTCATAAGCGGATGTGGGCGTATCCTTTGATCTGATTGGTCGGGGGGAGGGGGTTTTGGCCTAATTGTACCATACATGCTTATGCCACATATGGTTTGGGGGTGTTAATGGTTGCCGTTTAAACTTTAATAAAATAAAAATACATTACATGTATTTTATTAATGTGTTATATTTAATTACGTTTTAAGAAATAATAAAGTGTATAGCCGGATGAACGTGAGCTAGTGCATACACGTCCTGCGGGGTTCCGTCCGTCCACAGTAGTTTTGATGGGACTGGGGGGTCTAGAAGGATGCATGTAAACGACGACAATGGAGAAGCAACGATTAACCCTGATCTGCAGCGGCTGATTGATGAACTGAATGACAGACCGCCGGGTGAAGTTAACCCCTTTTTGCTTGCCATGATAAATGATTTAAATTTACCAAATGCCCATGTGTCTATGGATGTGGAAATGGCGGACAGCCACGCGACCGTGCCTGGTGCTAGAGGCGTCAATGGACTGGACACAGATATTGAAATGCTTGATGTAGATTATGGTTGGCCATGCACTCTCTCTGCATCAAATGCTAACAGAGCTGAATGGCGAGCACCCGGGTGAATTTAACTCCATCTTACAAAACTTATTAAATGATTTAAATGATGATGGGGCAGCAGAGGTGGAACCAGAAATTATGGATGTTGATAATGGGGCGCAACAAGGTGGTGCAGCGGCGACGGGGGAGCCAGAAATTATGAATGTTGATAATGTGGTACAACAACAAGGTGGGGGTGCAGCTAATGGTGATGTAGATTAGGGCTGGGCGATATCATATCGATATTATATCGCGCATACGCAATAATCACTAGGGCTTCAGATGACAGGCGCAACATTTGGCAGTGCGCCAGCTTTTCTGTGCTATACGGACATTTATTTACGCCCACAATTTCAGCAGCTTAGTATGGCTAAATTATTAATGAGGCTTTGTATCAGAGCATGTGAGCGGAGTGGAGCAGTGAGAATTTCCGCTCCTCGCTCACGAGGCTGTTGGCTCCGCCTATGGCAAGCCGTTTTAACATTTAATCAAGTCACACTCCTATCCGTAATTACATTTTAGATATACATAATATAATTTCTCCTAGTCAAAATTATATTCGTACTAGTCAGAATGGCAATTAGAGATATCCACAATTGCATTCTTACTAGTAGAAAATGTATTTCAAGATATCTAAAACTTTATTTCTCCTAGTCATAATGCTATTTAAGATATCTTTAAATCTTTACAAAGTATACTGTAAGTGGCCGTTTTGACATTTAATCGCTAGACTGGATACGCATTGCAGATATCCGTAATTCAATTCTTCCTAGTCAAAAAGAGCATTTCAGATATCCACAATGACATTCTTCCTATCCACAATTGTCATTTCAGATATCCACAACGTCATTCTTCCTAGGAGAAACTACGTCACTTTTGCCATTCATGTCTATTGGGCTTTCAATTTCAGATATCCACAATTACATTTCAGATATCTAGAATTAACATTCTGGATATCCGAAATTGAATTCTTACTAGTAAAAACTCCCATTTCAGATATCTACAATCCAATTGTTACTAGTCATAATTTTAATTTCAGATATCCGAAAGGAAAAAAAAACATTCCAGATATATATTATGTAATTTCGAATATCCAAAAATACACTGTGAATAGTAAAAATGTTATTACAGATATCCACAATTCATATTATGACTAGTAAAAATGCAATTGCAGATATCTACAATTAGAATTACGCCTAGGAACAATGCAATTGTAGATATCTACAATTGTATTGTGGATATCTGTTGAAGAGTAGATAAGACGCCGTTTTAACATAAAAACGATCCATTTACTATCCACAATTACATTTTAGATATACAGAATATCATTTCTCCTAGTCAAAATTATATTCTTACTAGTCAGAATGGCAGTTGCAGATATCCACAATTACATTCTTACTAGTAGAAAATGTATTTCAAGATATCTAAAACTTTATTTCTCCTAGTCAAAATTCCATTTAAGATATCTTTAAATCTTTACGTAGTATAAGTGGCCGTTTTGACATTTAATCGCTAGACTGGATATGTATTGGAGATATCCGTAATTCAGTTCTTCCTAGTCAAAAAGAGCATTTCAGATATCCACAATGACATTCTCCCTATCCACAATTGTCATTTCAGATATCCACAATGTCATTCTTCCTAGGAGAAATTACGTCACTTTTGCCGTTCATGTCTATTGGGCTTTCAATTTCAGATATCCGCAATTACATTTTAGATATCTAGAATTAACATTCTGGATATCCGAAATTGAATTCTTACTAGGAAAAATGACGTGTATTCCGCCAGTATGTTTCCCTGTCGTCGTCATTTCAGATATCTAGAATGGCGGTGCGACGTACATCCGGTAAAAATATATAAAAATATAAGCCAGCTAAATAATTGATGATGTCATCCATACTGTTGCTATGACAGTTCTCTATAAACTCCTTATTACAAATAAATTAATAACTACATACGTTTTAATAGAAAGCTAATAACTTGCACGGTAAAATATAAAACGTTCTTTGTTTCACGTTGCTGAATATATACACTCACCTAAAGGATTATTAGGAACACCATACTAATACGGTGTTTGACCCCCTTTCGCCTTCAGAACTGCCTTAATTCTACGTGGCATTGATTCAACAAGGTGCTGAAAGCATTCTTTAGAAATTTTGGCCCATATTGATAGGATAGCATCTTGCAGTTGATGGAGACTTGTGGGATGCACATCCAGGGCACGAAGCTCCCGTTCCACCACATCCCAAAGATGCTCTATTGGGTTGAGATCTGGCGACTGTGGTGGCCATTTTAGTACAGTGAACTCATTGTCATGTTCAAGAAACCAATTTGAAATGATTCAAGCTTTGTGACATGGTGCATTATCCTGCTGGAAGTAGCCATCAGAGGATGGGTACATGGTGGTCATAAAGGGATGGACATGGTCAGAAACAATGCTCAGGTAGGCCGTGGCATTTAAACGATGGCCAATTGGCACTAAGGGGCCTAAAGTGTGCCAAGAAAACATCCCCCACACCATTACACCACCACCACCAGCCTGCACAGTGGTAACAAGGCATGATGGATCCATGTTCTCATTCTGTTTACGCCAAATTCTGACTCTACCATTTGAATGTCTCAACAGAAATCGAGACTCATCAGACCAGGCAACATTTTTCCAGTCTTCAACTGTCCAATTTTGGTGAGCTCGTGCAAATTGTAGCCTCTTTTTCCTATTTGTAGTGGAGATGAGTGGTATCCGGTGGGGTCTTCTGCTGTTGTAGCCCATCCGCCTCAAGGTTGTGCGTGTTGTGGCTTCACAAATGCTTTGCTGCATACCTCGGTTGTAACGAGTGGTTATTTCAGTCAAAGTTGCTCTTCTATCAGCTTGAATCAGTCGGCCCATTCTCCTCTGACCTCTAGCATCAACAAGACATTTTCGCCCACAGGACTGCCGCATACTGGATGTTTTTCCCTTTGCACACCATTCTTTGTAAACCCTAGAAATGGTTGTGCGTGAAAATCCCAGTAACTGAGCAGATTGTGAAATACTCAGACCGGCCCGTCTGGCACCAACAACGATGCCACGCTCAAAATTGCTTAAATCACCTTTCTTTCCCATTCTGACATTCAGTTTGGAGTTCAGGAGATTGTCGTGACCAGGACCACACCCCTAAATGCAATGAAGCAACTGCCATGTGATTGGTTGATTAGATAATTGCATTAATGAGAAATTGAACAGGTGTTCCTAATAATCCTTTAGGTGAGTGTAGTTTTTGCTGTTAATGCAGCAGAACAGAAAGTGATCAGCATGATACGTTTAGCTGATCTGCACTGTTCAGCACAAATACAGACTCCAGTGGAATTAAATCAGTATTAGCTGGATTTACTAGTTTTGCTCCAGTTTCATTTTTGATTTGGTCACCCAGAGGGTCTGCTGACAGACACAGCTATATACAGTATAGCGCAAGTGGCGTGTTGAGGGGCTGTCAGCTGTTCGCAGTCAGTGCAGTCCCATGCAGACCAAAATTATGCATAATTTTGACCAGAGCATGTAAGTGGAGCTTATCGCTCACGGACCTGTACGCTCTTCCAGCTCCCCCCACTCACAGCCACTTCGCTCATTATCGCCCCCCTCTCGGGCCAATTTTAATCCCGCTCCAAGGAAATCGCTCACCGCTGTCTCCAAGAACGAACGTTTTAGCCTTAACTTTTGCCTGTCATCAAAGTAAATGAGCAGTCAAATCCACATTCAAGTAGAAATGGTTTATTTCTAGGTCAGTCCTGCTTCATACACAGCGTGTGAGCTGGTCTGGGACAGTTCCGGTATACTAAAGTGGAGCGAGGTGACGCTAATTGTGGATAGTCAATGGACCCATTTTATGTTAAAACGGCGTCCTATCTACTCGTTAACAGATATCCACAATACAATTGTAGAAATCTGCAATTGCATTGTTCCTAGGCGTAATTCTAATTATAGATATCTGCAATTGCATTTTTACTAGTCATAATGCGAATTGTGGATATATGTAATGACATTTTTACTATTCACAATGTATTTTTGGATATTCAAAATTACATTATATATATCTGGAATGTTTTTTTCCTTTCGGATGTCTGAAATTAAAATTATGACTAGTAACAATTGGATTGTAGATATCTCAAATGGGAGTTTTTACTATCAGGAATTCAATTTCGGATATCCAGAATGAACATTCTGGATATCTGAAATGTAATTGCGGATATCTGAAATTGAAAGCCCAATAGACATGAATGGCAAAAGTGACGTTATTTCTCCTAGGAAGAATGACGTTGTGGATATCTGAAATGACAATTGTGGATAGGAAGAATGTCATTGTGGATATCTGAAATGTTCTTTTTGACTAGGAAGAATTGAATTGCGGATATCTGCAATACATATCCAGTCTAGCGATTACATGTTAAAACGGCTACTTATACTTTGTAAAGATTTAAAGATATCTTAAACGGAATTGTGACTAGGAGAAATAAAGTTTTAGATATCTTGAAATACATTTTCTACTAGTAAGAATGTAATTGTGGATATCTGCAACTGGCATTCTGACTAGTAAGAATATAATTTTGACTAGGAGAAATGATATTCTGTATATCTAAAATGTAATTGTGGATAGTAAATGGATCGTTTTTATGTTAAAACGGCGTCGTATCTACTCTTCAACAGATATCCACAATACAATTGTAGATATCTGCAATTGCATTGTTCCTAGGCGTAATTCTAATTGTATATATCTGAAATTGCATTTTTACTAGTCATAATATGAATTCTGGATATCCGTAAAGACATTTTTACTAGTCACAATGTATTTTGGATATTCGAAATTGCATTCTGGATATCTAAAATGGTGGTATCCTTTCGGATATCTGAAATTAAAATTATGACTAGTAACAATTGGATTGTAGATATCTGAAATGGGAGTTTTTCCTAGTAAGAATTCAATTTCGGATATCCAGAATGTTAATTCTAGATATCTGAAATGTAATTGTGGATATCTGAAATTGAAAGCCCAATAGACATGAATGGCAAAAGTGACGTAGTTTCTCCTAGGAAGAATGACGTTGTGGATATCTGAAATGACAATTGTGGATAGGAAGAATGTCATTGTGGATATCTGAAATGCTCTTTTTGACTAGGAAGAATTGAATTAGAGATATCTGCAATGCATATCCAGTCTAGCGATTAAATGTTAAAACAGCTTGCCATATCCGCCCGCTTCTCCGCTCTAATTCGCACTAAGCCGCTCCACTCAACACCACTCCTCACTCCACTAAAATTTCCTCCCGCTCCAGTCAAATTTAGTTTAAGTCAAGGGAGGTGATGCTAAGATTATACAATTCCTTGGTGAGACCTCACCTAGAATACTGTGTGCAGGTTTGGTCACCATATCTTAAAAAGGACATTGCGACCTTAGAAAAGGTGCAGCGTAGGGCCACAAGAATGATTCCTGGTCTTAGAGGAATGTCATACGAGGAAAGGTTAGTTGAGCTAAATCTGTTCAGCCTCAAGCAAAGGAGACTGAGGGGGGACATGATCCAGGTCTATAAGATTCTAACAGGTTTGGATGCTGTTCAACCGAATAGTTACTTCAGCATTAGTTCAAATACAAGAACTCGTGGCCATAGGTGGAAATTAGCGGGAGAACATTTCAAACTGGATTTAAGGAAGCACTTCTTTACACAGCGTGTAGTCAGAGTATGGAATAGTCTTCCTGATAATGTAGTGCAAGCTGAATCCTTGGTTTCCTTTAAATCAGAGCTAGATAAGATTTTAACAACTCTGAGCTATATTAGTTAAGTTTTCCCCAAGCGAGCTCGATGGGCCGAATAGCCTCCTCTCGTTTGTATAGTTCTTTTGTTCTTATGTTCTTAAATCGCTCCACGCTCACTCCAATTTAAAAGAGGGACCAATAATCTGCATGCCTAACAAATGTCACCTTAAACCGAAGCCTTTCAAAAAGAAAATCACATTTTAAAAAGAAATATGAGCAACGGCAACATTGCCAATAAGAAAATATTTATTTTTAAGCAACATAATGTTGAAAATTGAAACGGTTTTGATCGTACGCTCCCATAAAACCCATGTTATCTACAAGTCCGATGACAACGGGTTTAGGCAACTGGCCTAGAAACAGATTTTCTTGCGTGCAGACCCGGCTGCCTGCAGCCACGCTGAATGTTTTCATGCAGACTCTCTCGATTGGGTATTTCGCGTTGGCTGTCAGCAAGGCGCTCTCGTGACCCAGTTTGACAGCCGTCAACCCAGAATCTTTTTTAACAAAGAGGGAAGCCGATACAATTTTCAGCGAGTACTGTTCAGCATCTCCGCTCATGATACAAAACTCATCTTTGTTTCGAACCAGTTTAATTTTGGCATCGACCCCATTTAGCATTAACCTCTCTTGAAAAAATATGTCAGAGTGTATGGGCCCCATCAAATCGAAAACGCCGCTTCTTGGTGAAAATGCTGCTCTTTTCTCTAAGCCCTTGTTATCGCCATCAGGGTCGGTCTCGTCCATAGCACAAGAACTGTCTTTATAAAACAGCCCGCAGGAAAACTGCCTGGATAGCGTTCCGATGCTGTAATTAAGCAGGCACTGTATCATGGCTCAGGTAAGGGTACGTATTGCTAGACTGGCTTACTAGCCTGTCACCCAACGATACGTCCACTTGTGAGAAAATTGAGGCGATCAGGTAATTTATTACCCCCACCTTCGCGGCAGGGTCAATGTTTGTCCCGTTAGCTTTTGTGATTTGAGACCGTAGATGCAGTAGCGTGTTGTTGAGGTCTAGGTAATCTTCCCCATTACCGGCGATGAAGAACTCCAGGGGTCCATTTTCTGTCAAGGCTGAGAGTGGCGGCACTTCTACGTATTTATTTTTATTGATGCTTGCTTGTGTGTATGGCACTGCAAAAATATCCAATTCTGATTTCATGCACTCTTCTGACAGGTTGTGTATGAGGGCCATAGTTTTAGAAAATGTATCTTCTTCTCTGTACTTTTTTGGATGCCTTCTTCTTCTCTCGCTTCTTTTTGATTACTGAGCTTCTCTTGGTGGAAACCTTGCGTTTTTTAGCAACGGTAATTCGACCCCCGGGGGGGAGCCCTTTTGCGGCCGTGTTGTTAATTGCCTCGTAATCGCACCTGAAATTATATCCTTCGCTATATTTTGCACTGCCGATTTTAAATGCGGCTTCGCCATACTGAAAGTCCTTTTCAGAAATGGTACTGCCATTCTGAGGAGTCCTCGAAAAAGACCTCGAGAATGTCTGAATACACGTAAATTGTGTATAATCCAGCACATATGTCTGCGGGATTTGGAACCGATGGTCTATCAACAATCTTTTGAAATACATCAGGAACAAACCCCAGCATCCTTGCAAGGTTACCTTTCGCTTTAAAAGCCATGTGTGGTGGACCAACCATATACACTTTTGTAATGTATTTCAGTTTGATGTTACTTCGCTGGCGGGCCACAAGGGGGCAATACCGCACTGTGTACTGTGTGTCTGTGTCTTGGCACTAAAAAAAGCAGTAAAGAAGAGAATACCCCAGCTCCATGTCTCCGGTTGTTGTCTTCTCTGGTTGTTCCATAAATCCAGTGATAGTTAGTTTATAGGTGTTAGTTGTGCATATTGATGCAAACATAACATAAATTGGCGACGAGTGAAACGTGCGCACTGTTAACATCGAGCTGTCAGTCAAGAGGAAAGGATGGCTACGATTATCGGACAGGTCGACACGTTCGACGAGACGAGAGTTCAATGGACTACGTATGTAGAACGTTTTGAACATTTTGTGGAAGCAAACGACATTAGCGATGGAAAAAAAGTGTCGGTTTTCCTCAGTGTAATGGGAGCATCCACTTATCGACTCTTACGTAGCCTTATGGCACCAGTTAAGCCCGGGACTAGGACATATGGTGAAATTGTAAACGCACTGCGAGCACATTTTAGCCCCAGGCCTATCGTGATTGCGGAAAGATTCAAGTTTCACAAACGTAATCAAGCTGAGGGGGAAAGTGTCGCACAGTATGTGGCCGTGTTAAAGAAACTGGCGGAGCACTGTGAGTTTGGTAACAATTTAAACGATGCATTAAGAGACAGATTTGTGTGTGGCCTGTGCAGCGAGTCAATTCAAAGGAAGCTTTTGACCGAATCGGCGCTCACGTACCAAAAGGCCGTGGATATAGCAATGTCAATGGAGGCTGTATCTAGAGAATCACAGCATTTAAGCAACTCATTGAAAGTAAATACCATGTCTGTTGCATCTGAATCGCCAAAGGATAAATGTTATAGATGTGGGAAGTCTAACCATACCCAAAATGAGTGTTTTTACAAAGACCAACTGTGTCACAATTGTGGTAAGAAAGGCCACATTGCTCGGTTATGCAAAGGTATAAAGACAGAGGTGAAAATACCGAGAGTTTTCGGAAAAGGAAGGGAATGGTAAAGAAAAAAACAATTCACAAAATGGACACTGAGACAGAAAGGCATAATGAAGAGACAAGTTCGGATACGGAGTCTGAACTGACACTACACAAAGTTACAGCAACATTGCAAAATCCTGCACCAGTGAGCATAATGAAAAGGGAAAATGATGAAGGGACATCTGTAATAAAAATACAACCAAAAATTGAGG
This sequence comes from Paramormyrops kingsleyae, assembly GCF_048594095.1. Classification (NCBI taxonomy): domain Eukaryota; kingdom Metazoa; phylum Chordata; class Actinopteri; order Osteoglossiformes; family Mormyridae; genus Paramormyrops; species Paramormyrops kingsleyae. The sequence goes on from NC_132800.1 coordinate 44,992,095, forward strand.
GTTTACGAATAGAGATGGAAGTCGACACAGGAGCGGCAGTCTCTTGTAGGAATTATTAGCTCAGGTAAATTTTAATATCTCCACCAATATGTTTGAATTAATTAAAGTTTAATTAATTATTATTTAATGCTGATTATTAATCAATTGTTATGCCGAATGGTCGGCTCCTCCAAACTCGATTGCGGTATCCCCGTGAGTCTGTTAATGTGAGACTTAAATGGGATTCACTAATCACCAGTATCACTTTAGTAACCTGGGTTAGAAGGCTCGTCCACCGAGCTGCGCCACCAGGTAATGTAAACGATTGGTAGAAAAGTTCCCCTCACGGCCGATGAGAGAGAGTCTTGCGATGTTTCAGGCGAGTTTGAGGTTCAGAGCGTGTAGCAAGATCGCACAGAGGCAGGGACTTAGTGTGAGTACTCAATGACGGAGGCTGAAGTTGTGTAAAAGACATGCATTTATTCTTAACTAACACTACAACTAACATAAGACAGACATTACACCTAACACACACAACAAACACGAAATAACGGAATAGAACAAACGATGTAATTATGAAAATGCAATGACCGGATTTAAATGAGTAACCTTAAATGGGAAATACTGTTCTGCAAAGCAAGCACAGTTTGTGGAAACATGACCCTAAAGTCTTATAGCAGGTTAACAGAACAGCTTAAGTTGTTAGAATGAAAGGAAGTTGGTTTACTTGGTTGAAGAGTGGGGGGGGGGGTCTTGGCAGTTGATGGCAGAGCGGCTGAGCTGATGGCACTCAGGAAGGCGCGGCGTTTGGAGCAGTGGAGTGGAGCCCCTTTGGATTCTCTCTCCTGGTGAAGCTTTGTCTTGGGCGCTGTTCTCTGTTCAGCTGGGCCTTCACCGGAGGGCTTCTTGTGGGCTTCTCTTCTCCCGGGCTGATGGTCTTTTCTGCGCTGCTGATGGTCGTTCTGCGCTTGATGATCTGTTTGCCCCGGCTGATGTTCTCCTTCGGGCTGATGGTTTTCTCTGCGCACCTTTGTTCTGAGGTGGCAGGTTTTTATGGTCTGAAGTTCATGAATAGGGATGACCAGGAATTCGACTCCTGGCCCAATGGCTGGCCATCCATTTGGCGGGCTTTCGGAAGGGGGTCTGTATCAGTCCTTTTGGGATTTATGGCCCGACTGATTCTCCCTTTACTGATGATTTTCATTAAGCTGTTATAACTTTTGATACATCCACTTTTATGGTAATCACTGACCAGATTTGGAATCAGGGGTGATTAACAATCAGTTTGACACCAAACATGCCATACCAGCTTCACAGGTACATACCTCATACCATCTGCATTAATTGATTAAACAATTAATTATTTTATCTATGTGACTGATTCACATCAGTATAGGATACAGGTGTTTTGGGTTGCACCTCAACAGATGTTACACTTTGTGCAGATATTACATCAAATATGCATATTCCAAACAGCACATCTTATCCATAGATAGGCGTGGCCGTTAGTTTGTGGTAATATCAATATAAGTTGCACATCTGGAAACAACATATTTTGTTTGATGTGGCTTATGCCAATTGATCTTCTCCAGAACACCTTAATTCATAAGAACATAAGAAATTTACAAACGAGAGGAAGCCATTCGGCCCATCAAGCTCGTTTGGGGAGAACTTAACTAATAGCTCAGAGTTGTTAAAATCTTATCTAGCTCTGATTTAAAGGAACCCATGGTTTTAGCTTCCACTACACTAGCAGGAAGACTATTCCATACTCTAACTACACGCTGTGTAAAGAAGTGCTTCCTCAAATTTGTTTTAAAATGTTCTCCCGCTAAGTTCTCCCCAAACGAGCTTGATGGGCCGAATGGCCTCCTCTCGTTTGTAAATTTCTTATGTTCTTATGTTCTTATTTCCACTTATGGCCACGAGTTCTAGTATTTAGACTAATATTGAAATAGTCATTTGGCTGAACAGCATCCAGACCCGTTAGAATCTTATAGACCTGAATCATATCCCCCCTTAGTCTCCTTTGCTCAAGGCTAAACAGATTCAGTTCCGCTAACCTCTCCTCATAAGACATTCCTCTAAGACCAGGAATCATTCTCATAGCTCTTCGTTGCACCTTTTCTAAGGCAGCAATGTTCTTCTTAAGGTATGGTGACCAAACCTGCACATAGTATTCCAGGTGGGGTCTTACCAAGGAATTATATAAGTGTAACATCACCTCCCTTGACTTAAACTCCACACATCTAGAGATATAACCCAACATTCTGTTCGCCTTTTTTATTGCTTCCCCACACTGGTGAGAGTGGGACATGGAAGCATCAACATACATACGGAGATCTTTCTCGTAATCAGCTACCTTTATTTCAGTGGAACCCATAAAATATCTGTACTTTATATTTCTGCTCCCTGCATGGATTACCTTACATTTATCTGTGTTAAATTTCATCTGCCAAGTATCAGCCCATTCGCTAATTAAATCCAGATCCCGTTGAAGCCTCTCTGCTGCTAGATTAGTATCTGCTACCCCGCCCACCTTGGTGTCATCTGCAAATTTAACCAGTTTACTGTATGTATTTGTGTCAATATCATTAATATAAATTAGGAACAATAGTGGTCCTAAAATTGAACCCTGCGGTACCCCACTATGAACGGAGGCCCACTGTGACATTGTGCCTCTAATAACTACTCCCATTTCTTTTAACATCGCCTGTTGGAACAAAGAAACTTGGTGACGGTCCACCAAGATCAGATAAGGACCACAAAGGAATGTTGGAAGAGAAGGGGGCGGTTGTTAACAAAGAAGACTCTCTAAAAGATAGGACACATTGGTTACACTCACTTTCCAGATTCTTCTGGTATACCATGAGAACCTATATACAATGGTAGCTATACCTATCTATTTATTTAAATTTATATTTGTTCAAGTGCAAAGGGGTAAAATAGGTGATACTCCTTGAACATGGTTATAAGGGTGGCACACAAAACACTAAGATTGTCTAAGGACACATACAAACATAACCTATCCGTATATGGAGACTAGTAGTCATGAGTAAACCAATATACAGGGTATACAAAAGCCAAACTTAAATGAAACTTCCTTTAGGGTGTTCGTCTGTTGGGTGAGTGATATGTGAGGCAGAATGTATGGGGAGGGGGTTGTGTGCCAAGTCGAGGGACCCCTGTCCATTAGGTCCACTCTGCTTGTCTGTAGGTCCCTAAATCTTTGGGCAATAAAAGTTGGAGTGCTGGCCTCCCTTGTTATCTGTGTGTGTGTGTTTATGTGTGTAACCCCCCTTTGGTGCCTCTCGTACCAGGCTCGGCCTTGTCTCAGGCCACCTGGAATTTAGGCCCTGTGATATGTGCATGTGTGATCCTACACTCTATTATCTCAGGTGAATTGTATAGGAATAAATTAAGTCACATTCGTCTGCGCCATACAAATGTTGTTCTTAAGACGTACACTGGCGAAGTGATCCAGCCAGAAGGAGTCATCAAGGTGCGCGTTAAGCTACACAAACAACGTGCACGGTTACCTCTGTATATTGTTACAGGAAATGCAGTTCCGCTGTTCGGACGTGAGTGGCTTCGCCGAATTCGTCTGGACTGGCGCGAGATCAAAACAGTAAGCGCAGTACACCACAGTAACGAAGGGACTTTGGACAGCCTTCTAAAAAGGTTTGCGTAAGTTTTCTGTGAAGATTTAGGGACATTCAATGGTTATCCCCCTGGGGCCTGAGGCCTTTTTTCCACTTTCTAGGTAGTCTGACATGCCTTGACATTTAAAAATATTTCACCTATCTAAAAAACATTTATCCCAAAGTGATACATTTGCTTTTATTCAGCACAAACTCAGCACCAATAATCTGAGACCTCTTAGAATGTTATTATTCTATTTTTTGTTAAAATCAACTTTAAACATATACTTTTCAAAAACCTATTTTCAGACATGCTGAGAAATTGTAAAAAATTACATTATAGACATTTCTAGGTAAGACTTTGAGCTCTGAAGCTTACAGACACAGGGGTTGGCTACACATAGGTGAAAGTGACATTCAGAAATTTTATATGGTTTGATTACTAAAGTGTTAGAACTTTGGAGTGACACTTTTTCTCAAAGTCAGTGGTCTTCACAATGAATATTGATGAGATAGGTGTCCTCACACCTGTAGTAGTTTGCATACTGTCAATGGCCCATCAGTCTGGAATGTCACTGCACCCCACACCCATCACTTTGGAAAGGCAGTTTGAAACGCAAGAAAAGTAGCAACAATAAAATCCCTTTCACAGTTTATTTATAGATGGAATGAAAAATGAAAAACTGTGACTAAATAAATATAGAAAGCGATAAATATGATGCAGTGACTATTATTGACACTCTGGGGACGAGGGCATCATCGACCGCGTATCTTTCTCGTGTATTTCAGTTCATATCTCGCTGAAATCATTATGTAGAATCATGAAAAAAACACTGACACTTTCTTTTCAAAACTTCCATTGTCAGAAGTATTAAAGTTTTTAAAATTAGGTTAAATAGGCAAAAAAGCAAATCGTGTCATCTTTCTTTGTTTTACTTGCGTCGGGAGCGTGTAGGACCGCTCTCAGCGGAAGATCGCTATTCACGTTCTAAATACGCTGCGTTTGAATCGGCGACCACGTGATTGCAGGCACACAGGCTTAGCCCACTGAGCTATGAACACAGGTATGAGCTTCGCTGCTGAAAGTGGCAACACAGGCGCAAAGCTTCAGCGGCAGAGATGTATCCGTGTGCTATATTGTAGTCTATCAGTGTAAACACTACCCAGACATGTGCTCTTGTTTATTTCGGTCACAATGGGCGTATTCACATATTTCTTTACCCAATACTAACTGTCGGATTATCATGTTATTATCATGCGAATAGCGCGATTTGCAAGTGGGAGGGCGATCAGAGCCGCTTCGAGACGCAGACGCTTAAGTCAGTCACTCTTGTTCTTTCAATTCGTATCACGAAGCTGTAAAAATATATTTAGTTTCTACCTATATATATTTGAAAAGTAGACCGTCCAAGGTTTCTGAGAGTATTTTTAAAATGTGTATATGACAAAAACTCGCGGAGTTATTTAAACGGTTTTGCGAAATTTCTGTCAGATCCCGCCGGCGGGATCGCCGGCCCCAAGGGGTTATACAGCTACTAAAAATCTGAAACCAGGAACTCAACCAAAGTTTTTCCAAGCACGGGTGGTACCATATGCCATCAGACCCAAGGTGGAGGAGGAAATCGACCACCTGCTCAAACAAGGAATCATTTCACCGGTACGATTCAGTGAATGGGCAACCCCGATTGTGCCTGTAATCAAAAAGGGAGGCAATGTCAGAATCTGTGGTGACTTCAAAGTAATGGTAAACCCAGCGTTATGTGCCGAACATTATCCATTACCTCGGATTGAAGATCTGTTCGCTTCACTAGCGGGAGGCCAAAGGTTTAGCAAATTAGACCTTTCACATGCGTACCTGCAGATCCCTGTAAATGAAAATTCACGCAAATACCTCACCATCACGACACACAAGGGAATGTTCGCATACAACAGATTACCTTTTGGCATCACATCAGCCCCATCGATATTCCAACGAGCCATGGAACAAGTGCTGCAGGGGTTACCATTCGTCCACTGCTTTCTGGACGACATCCTGATAACAGGAAGAGACAATGCGCACCATTTGGCTAATTTTGAGGCTGTGTTGAATAGACTGGAGAAATGTGGACTTTGCGTAAAAAGAGAGAAGTGTGAGTTTTTCAAAAGCTCCTTAGAGTATTTGGGACACATGATCGATGCATCTGGACTTCACAAGTCTGCAGATAAACTGCGTGCAGTGGCAGAAGCACCGGTTCCGGTTAATGTTAGCCAACTCAGATCCTTCCTGGGGCTGGTTAATTATTATGCGAGATTTGTTCCAAACCTGTCCACAGTCCTTCACCCCCTGAACGCAATGTTACATAAAGAGGTGAAATGGAACTGGTTTTCAGAGTGTGAGAGAGCATTTCAGGAAATTAAGGCACAGCTGTTGACACCGCATGTACTTACGCGCTACGATCCAAGACTTCCAGTCCGATTGGCGTGCGACGCTTCACCCTATGGGGTGGGAGCAGTACTTTCACATTTGATGCCGGATGGACAGGAAAGACCCATAGCCTTCGCTTCGAGAACTTTAAGTAAGGCAGAGCAAAACTATGCACAGCTGGAGCGAGAAGCATTTGTCAGGGTCGGCCTCCCACTGTGGTCCTTCCGTGCCCCTTCCCTGTTTGACCAGCAGGTGGTGCTGGTCATTCCGTCCTTCACGTCAGTCCTTGTTCTCCCCTGTCTCCTGTCTGGTCTCGTGGCTCAATGTATTAAGCATGTGCTGTCTGTTTGCCCCTCGGTCCTGAGTTCCCTCTTGTCTTGTGTTCGAATCCCACCTCCTCTGTTTTTGTATTTAGCTCCCTGGTTTTTTCCTTTGTGCTTGTTAAACCCTGGTGTCTGATTTAGTAATCGGTTTTGGTTTTGTTTCTTGTTCCCCTGCCTGTTATTCATATGTACTTCCCTAGTGTTGATATATGCATTCTTGGTTAGTTTTTAGTTTCCCTGATTGTTAGTTTCTTTGAGTTAATTGGTTTCACCTGTGTCTTGTTTTCCCTAGTCCTTGTTAATCAGTCTCACCTGCCCTGTGTTAGTCATTACCCCTTGTAGTATATTAGTTCCTGCCTTTGTTCTGTTCCCCGCTGGTTCATCGCGTCGTGTCTCGTGTCTAAGCTATTGTCTAAGCTCGTGTCTCTGATGTCTACGTTTGTCTGTGGTATGCCCTTGTCTCTGGTTTCCCCCACGGTTGTATTTTACTTTAGTGTCTTGCTTTTCTAGTTAGTTAGTTTTTCCATGTGTGTTATTTAGTCTGGTTTATTCCTCCCTGTTTAGTTTTGACCCCTCGTGGTCTTTTGGTTTTCTTTAGTTATCTGTTTGATTTAATAAACCCTGTTTTGTTTGCTGGAGCAGCAAGTGGGTCGTCCGCCCCTTCTTTGTGCACCATGCCTCGTTCCCGTTCCCGTGCCCGAGATGCCCGCAACCATGACAGCATTAGGATTAATCTTCGGAGTACGGAAGTTTCACACATATCTTTATGGACGTCACTTCACATTAATGACCGACCATCGTCCACTTACCACCATACTCCATCCAAACAAAGCGATTCCCTCCATGGCTGCTGCCAGACTTCAAAGGTGGGCTCTCCTGTTGGCTGCACATAACTACACTATTCAGTATAGGAGTGCTGATAATCACAGGAATGCAGATTGTTTATCCCGTTTACCGCTGCCTGTTCATCACAAAGACCGAAAAGATGCATTAGAGGGTTATCTTATAAACAAAATGGATGCACTTCCAGTCTGTAGCAGCGATATCCGAAAAGAAAACAGGACAGATCCGATTCCCTGTCAAGTAAGGGAAATGGTATACACAGGGTTATTTCCACCTATCAAAGACTCAGGACATGTTCTAAAACCTTATCTCATGAGGAAAGAGGAGCTATCACTTTTGCAGGACTGTCTAATGTGGGGAAAGCGAGTTATTGTTCCACCAAATCTGAGGCAACAAGTCTTGGAGGATTTACACACTGGACACCCAGGTGTAGTAAAAATGAAGGCATTAGCACGTAGCTACATCTGGTGGCCAAATATTGAGGAAAAATCCAAAACCTGCATGTCCTGTCAACAAAATCAGAAATCTCCAGCCTTATCGCCTTTACACCCCTGGGCATGGCCCGAAGCTCCTTGGCAGCGAATCCACATCGATTACGCTGGACCATTTGAAGGACGCATGTTCCTAGTGGTTGTCGACGCACACTCAAAATGGCCAGAAGTTCTGGTGATGGATTCCACTACGTCATTCAAAACGATCCAGGTCTTCCGTGGTCTTTTTAGTCGCTATGGCTTACCTGAAACTTTAGTGAGCGACAATGACCCACAATTTACTTCAGAGGAGTTTGAAGACTTTCTGAAATCAAATGGTGTTAAACATAAGAACATAAGAAATTTACAAACATGTACGCTCTGCGCCATTTCATCCAGCCACCAACGGGTTGGCTGAGCGTTTTGTACAGACTTTTAAACATTCGTTGAAAGCATCCAAAGAACCAACATCATTGCAACAAAGACTTGATACTTTCTTGTTACAGTTCAGGAATACTCCTCACAGCACAACAAAAGAAGCACCTGCAATGTTGTTCTTCCATCGCAGATTGAGAACACGACTAGACTTAATAAAGCCAAGTGTAAAACGGACCGTGGAGCAAGCACAAAAAGTTCAATGTTCCTATTGTGCTCTCCATGTGAAAGACAGAGAATTTTGTGTTGGTGATTCAGTGCTGGTCAGAGATTATAGACGTGGGGGAGAAAAATGGAAAACTGGTACTGTCTCTTCCCAGTCAGGACCAGTGTCATATACGGTCCAAGTGGACAGTGCACAAAACTGGAAAAGACATGTGGATCAAATGTTAGTTGGTCATCCGGAAATTTGCCAGCTGGAAATAGTGTGTCACAAACATTAGACGACAGTGAACAAGAACGGCATTTGATACCTAATGACACTGTATCTAATACACAAGACCAACATGTAAATGTACTAGTTGAACCCGCTACGGCTATTTCCCAAAATGAGAGGCGATTCCCTGTGAGGAATCGTAAATCACCTAACAGATTAGATCTGTAGTTTTTGTCTTTATCGCCACTGCATAGTATGTTTAATGTGTGTATACTAAAGAAGTTAATGGTTAGTCAAGTGAGCTGTTTTATATTGCTCAAGGTTATTTTATTATTTATAACCAACTCACAGTTATTGAGTTCCACTTATGTTCTAATGTCTAAGGTATGAAAAGGAACATGGGAGTAACTGATCTAAGTGGGGAGGAGATGTAATGTATTTGAGTTTGATGTTACTTCGCTGGCGGGCCACAAGGGGGCAATACCGCACTGTGTACTGTGTGTGTGTGTCTTGGCACTAAAAAAAGCAGTAAAGAAGAGAATACCCCTGCTCCATGTCTCCAGTTGTTGTTTTCTCTGGTTGTTCCATAAATCCAGTGATAGTTAGTTGATAGATGTTAGTTGTGCATATTGATGCAAACGTAACAACTTTGTTTTTTATCACTCCATAGTCAAGTTTTGGTTTTGACATTCCTAGAGCATCGTTAATTTCACTGATTAGGTTTTCAGTATCTCTGTAATGCCCCGCTTTTAGCTTGCATTGCAGGATTGGTGGTATTGACACCCCGCCGGCCACGTAAAATAATGTGTCTTCTTCCACCAGCGTATCCCACGTTCGCAGGTTGTGGATTTCCGCTAATCCTACTTCCCATTTACCGTTCAGATCAATCGGCTTGGCTAGTTTTGTCGTGTAGCTTGATATGGTATTGTGCGGGAAAATATCCATAGATGCGTTGCTAGGGAGCGTAACATAAAAACTGCTTTCATCCTCCATGGCTGCTTTTGATGTGAATGCATGCCACAAATACGCATCATCGCACTTATACGTCGACTATTTGGCTAGCGGGGACCCAGCTGTTAAATTTGTCAGGCCATCCCAGCCATTTCACTAAAAACATTTTTTTTACCCCTTTGCGTTTTTTCCGCAACGATTTTCTCAACTTTGAAGTTTTTGTCTTTGTCTATTCTGATCTTTTGTAGCTCTTCTGCATAAAATGTGCCGTCTATGATCTCCCCATAATAATCTTTAATCCTGTACACCGGTGGTGATCTAGGCAGACGTTCGGTGACTGTAAAATACTCGTCCGTAAAAGTATGCTCATATCCTTTGGTAAATTTCCCCCCCGTGCTTTCGATACCCTGACTACATCACCGATATTAAACTTATAACGACGCTTTTCAGCTGCACCAGGCGTCAAGCCATATATGTTGTTGAAAACCTGTCCGGCATTCTCCGTATTCACCTCAACCGGCTTCATTTTAATGGTGCTGTGGCAGGTGTTATTGTAAGCACTCGCCAGATCTTGTACAATGTCCACATACCTTCTTGTATTATAAGCCGTAAAATAGCGCCACATTCGTGTCTTTAAAGTGTGGTTAAATCTTTCTACTATGGATGCCTTAACATCATTACCGGTTGCAAAATGTATTATCCCATGTTTCTCAGTAAGCTTATGAAACGATGTGTTAAAAAACTCTGTCCCTCGATTGGTTTGTAGCTTTTTGGGTATCCTGCCTTCAGAGAGAATGTTTTCAAACACATTCTTTACCTCTGCACCTGTCTTGCTTTTAAGGCAGCGCACCCATGCATATTTTGATAGAATATCTATGCACGTCAACATGTATTTAAAATCATTATTCTGGTCTGCGTAAGCCGACATATCCACCAAGTCAGCTTGCCATTGAGAATCGATATTAGTCACAAAGACTCTATTTCTTTTGAAGTTAAATCTGATCGGTTTATGTAATGTTTATGCATCTTCACCAGACAGCCATGTCACAACATGGCTTTTTATCCACAGTATGTCCACTTTGGTCATTTATCTGTGCCCTGTATAATCTATCGACACCACTAAATGACCCAGGGTTTGATGGCGTATAATAGACACGTTTCAAGTGCTTGTTATCCATCGTGAACCTCTAGCAATAATGACACAATGTTTTCATGACTCAACTCATTTTATTTAGAAAAGCATGTAAAAATTGCCATCCAATCACATTTTGACAGAAGTTCTTCAGCGTTTACACACCAGCCAGAGACTGCTCGAACTTGTGCATATCCCAGAAATCACTAATTGCATCATCTACAGCACACTCATAATCTTTCCCTTCAACATCACGTTTCAGCTCACATAATTTTTCCTGTATACATTAATTTCGGTTTTAAGTTCAGAAATTACTGCCTCAACTGCACCTTGGACTTTGACAGGTGGGGGGTGAGGGTGAAACATCGCGACCGCTTTCGTGATGATATATTTAAACCATGGTCTATACAGCTTTTTGATCAGCTTTTCAAAATTGTTAAAGAAGTAAAACTGTTCAGGTTCGTAGAGACACGTGTGCCTCCGCTGGCTCTGGTGTTTCATAGAACACCCGACACAGGTCTCCTGCATGTCATCTTCGATGATCCGATCCAGAATACAGGCCAGTGCCCCTTTGATTATCTTAATGGCAGAGTTGGTGATGCTCCCATCCACAGCATCTTCAGATAATGGCCGCGCAGCAAAACGCTCGCAGAGCTCATCTATCGTTGGTGCAGGGGGTTGCGATGTGTCCATTAGGTCGGAGGCTTCCCGCGGAGGTTGTTGTTGTGATCCCGGCCACACCGCCCAGGTCGGGCTAGAAGGGGGTGGTGGTGGTGGCAGGAACGGTGCCCCATACGGACCCCATGATGCGGGCCACCGCGGGATGAGTTGAGGATGCGCTAGCGGTTTATCCAGTCGCTGACCAAAAGTAAATGGGGCTCGCTGAGGGCTGAGTTGAGGAGAAGACTTGTTGCGCAATATCAGCCCAAAAGTAAATTCAGATGAGTCCCGTAAATCGGCCTGTTGATGGAGGCATTCAGGAAAAGGAGGCTCTGATGATGCTGTCTGTTTGCTCGCCATTGCTTGCTGGGGGGATGTGTCTCGTTCTGGTGATGGCTTACAGGATGGCTGGGTTTTAATATGTTTTCAACATGGTTTCAACACGGTCTTCTCTCATCTCATTGGTTGTCATGAAAAAGGGATTACCAGGGGTGGGGTTAAAACCCACGCAGACATATGTCTATTGGATCTTAAGTCCAATGCCTTAACCACTCGGCCACCCTGGTGAACATGGTGAATTCTGCGTCAGTGCGCTTGTGCAAACTTCAGACACCCCCCGCTTCTGGGCTAATGCCATACGCTCATTTTAACAAGGATTACCATCGTTATTCGTTGATTATTTTTTTCGAAAATGTTTAGGTCGCTTTACTTTAATATTCACATTGGCGGAAAAGTGCTTCATTACTTTAAAAAACGTCACGGTTAAGGGGACTTATAAATAACATGGCGCTCCGTTTGTTGCTACCATTTTGCAATGGGGTGTCTTATGAATCATTATTCTTTGTTTGATGCATGGTTTCGTGTAAACATCCGCGACGGTTTATGACTACACCATATGTCCAAAGTGGCCTGGGAACAGATGATTCTACCGCATGTTTAATAACTTGTGAACGGATGACCAGTCTATCTCAAAGCCAGTGACCTGTTTGATTCTACCCCCATGTTTCCTCCAGCAGGTGCGAACTTCCGTGCATGCCCGCTGTGATATGCTTGACAGACACGTTTGATGACATTATCCCTTAAAAATAATATACCCATTGCATTATTCTAACATGGTATGTTGCTAAATACCGCTCACTAGTTCCTACAGCTATTAAATGTATTTAAATAAAATCGGGGCATCTTGTTTAAAATAAAACTAACAAAATACAACTAAATGCATCTAGGTCGCCATTTGAATGTGTGTCTGCGTCAGTGCGCATGCGCAAGCTTCGGATCCCCCCACCGTCGTTCATTTCACGCACAAGTTTTGAACAGGCCGGCAGCACACGGCCGAGCTGCGGGGCTAAAATGTTTGCTGGTTAAATGTTTTCTTCAACCTAACACTGGTAAATATCACTAAAAGTTTTTCTTCTTCTTCTTTAAACATGTTGGTTAAATGTAATGGGTTTAAGTGCTTTCTTCTTTTAAAAACTTGGTTAAAATATTTGTGCTTGTTTAAAACTTAGCATTTGCTCTTCTTTGCTTGGGTGTGCCTCTACTTAAATATTGTCTCTAGTTAAAAGTTTGGGACTTGTGTCGTTTGTTTAAAATACGGTGTTTCGCTCGGGCATGTTCCATCTGCTTTTCTTTCTTTCTTTTTAAAAGTAACACTAAAGTTTTTCTTGCTTAAAACATTTTGGTGCTTTCTTCTTTTAAAATACGCCGGGGCGCTCATGTCTACTGTGGACGGACGGAACCCCGCATGACGTGTATGCGCTAGCTCACGTTCATCCAGCTATATGCTTTATTATTCCTTAAAACGTAATTAAATATAACACATTAATAAAATACATGTAATGTATTTTTATTCTATTAAAGTTTAAACGGCAACCATTAACACCCCCAAACCATATGTCCCCCTATCGGCAACACGTGGCATAAGCATGTATGGTACCATTTGGCCAAAACCCCCTCCCCCTCACCCGACCAATCAGATCAAAGGATACGCCCACATCCGCTTATGACGTCATAGATGGGGGAGAGCTTTAAGCTCCGATCACAATAGGCCCCACCCAAACTGCCAACTAACCTCTCTCTTGTGAGCGCTTGCCTGTTTCATTTTCCAGGTACGGTTTTCGTAATGACACTCCAGACACACACACTAGCCCCAGTGACACATCTGCATGCTACAGCAGCCTAGCGTGCAACGACCGCACGTTTAGATCCACTTATGCATCCATGCATCAGGTAGGAAGTGCTGGCGCATCTGTGTGTGATGGAGAGATAGAGCTGGAGGAGGAAATCACGTTGCAGTGAAACCTGGACTGTAACAGCCCTAGGAGTCCGAATTGAGAGTCTCGACTGGTGCCTTGATATCCCTTTTATTTTTTTTTATTTATCACTGCACTGCAATATGCAAGCTAGCAGCAGTATATAGAACCCTTTATCACAGTGCAGTGCTGTGAAATTTGTATCAGAACACGCAAACAACGCAAATTGACATCTCTCACAAATTCAAAACAATTATATTTCATCTTATCAAAGTGAATACATATTCAAGATAAACATCAAATTACTTAGAGTGAAACTCACTAGGAGTGAAAATTAGCGAAAGTGAAACTTTACTGCTTCCACAGACCTTTTCTCTCTCCTCATGTAAACAGGTTGGACGGCGTCTACCACACATTCCACAGGTATGTCGTACTCTGCAATCTTTAGTAATATGTCCCTTCCTCTCATGAAAGCCTGACTGATCCTTTTGTTAAGACAATATGTCTCTATACAGCAAATGTGCCAGTGTTAAATTAACACTGCATGGTGTCTATATGGGTCCACACCATTCAGTGTTACCTTTAACACTTTACAGTGTGCAGTGAGTTTTTTTTACAGTGTTAATTTTTATTGACTCTAATATTTCAATTTACACCATAGGGTGTAAATATGCGCACAAGTCATGAGGATCAAAAGAGCCATCTCAGAATTACCCACCATCGTGAGAAAGACTGGCCAAAAAGGACCTGACAGCTTTTTCTTGTTTTATGTTGAAGCTTTGCTGGCTCAGTTTTGACTGATCTTGGAGCTTAAAAAGTTGTGGTCCTGGTGGATTTTTTCCCTGATATGTGATTTTTTAGCATATTGGCATCAAATCAAAGAAAAACTCTTGGAGACGTAGAGGACATATCTCCTGAGTAGTATATATTTTAATGGTGTGGGGGTGTATTTGATTGCTGGTCCTGCCCTTGGATGATTAACATATGCGTAAATGTGTTAGGACAGTTGTGATACCCTTTTCCGTGCAGCTCCAGGTACCACCCACTCCCCTGTAGACCAATGGTGCTGGATGTATATTTGCATAGTATGACACAGTACTGTCTTTGACTTAATAGATTTTTTTTTAATCCACCGCAATTGTGATGGATAGGGCAAGAGAACAAAAACCACAGAAATGGCTCTTGTGTGCTAGCCAGTGATTAAGCTAGATTGTTTAGCCTCTACAACTTAACTAGAGCAAGCATGTTACTATGAAAAAAACAGTTATTTTGTTACTGTTCTAAGCCTGCACTCTCTAAGAAGGATATCCAGATCTACTCAGACAAATTAGCATACACAGGCAACCAAGAAAACCTAACAATAAAATGTGGTATAGACTAATATCAGTGCCATTCGATCCTGGTGGGTTTCTAAAAATTAAGCTTAATGAAAATCTGAATATTAAATGAGCAAAGTGATATGATTTGTTCTTCTATCCCAAGTTGTGGTCTAAAAGCAATAAGGCAACCACCAATTATACCTGCTTAAGCGGAAATACACTCCACCCATTTAGATAGCTCTCACCTTTTCTCAGCCCTGCTAAATTATGTTATGCAGTCTAACTTCATAATCTGTGTTTGGTGTCATACATTTTACTCAGTTTTATAGCACAGGTGGTTCTCAGGAGAGCTTGATTGGTACTTTCTTACCCTAATCGATGAAATCTATCTTATTCATGCTTAAATAAATACATCCAAAACCACAGTTTTTCAATGTCCTCCAACTTACATAAGTACAGTTATTTGGGTATCAAGAACTGAACTGAAATAGAACTTGCATAAAAAGAGAAAAGGCTATGTTGGTCTGAGTCTTTCGTATTATGGTAGATTAGTAAAACACAGCAGCTGAAAGCCCAAATGAGTTTAAATGAGAGTACATTAAAATGGGGCTGATATGGGCCACCCATTTTGTACTCGTGTGCCACCCATAAGGGCTTGCAATTTGGGAAGAGGTGGAGACACATTGTCTTAACACTCTATGTTGTGAATTGAACACTACAAGATTTAATAAATATTAACACTGTAAAAACAACACTCACTGCACACTGTACAGTGTTAAAGGTAACACTAAAAGGTGTGGACCCTTATAGACACCATGCAGTGTTAATTTAACACTGGAACATTTGCTGTGTACAGGACACCATGCATTTATACTCATGCCACACCCCAGCAGATGCACTTGTGGTATAGATTATTATATTGTACATGTAGCAATCCAACTTTACCTGACTAGATGCATGACTATTAATAATCCCGACTAAGTATATGCGCTGGATATCACCGGCACGCCACACGGAATGTAGGCGGAGCCTGCATGTCCTACCAAAGCGGTCCTACCAAATTGTTTGTCCATTATAAGTGAAATTCCGTTATATGTGAGTCCACTATAAGGGGATTTTACTGAAATTATTTTGGAATTAATTGGAATGCTAAGACATGATTTTATAGGGTTTATTATATTGATTATGTAGCAATCTCAGCTAAGCGGCTTACTAAAATGGCCCAAAAGTGAGATCACTCTGCTAACCACGGGATTTGAACCAGCAACCTTCTGATTCCCAACCCACAGAGCTTTCCCAAATGGATTCAAAACAAAAAAAACAAACATGAAGTTTTTTTTCCTTTTTCCCGTTCTGATTTTAAATCGGAGAAAACGCTGCTTTTTCCGATTTGGTTTTGAAACGGAACATTCAACGAACAAACGATACACGGATTCTACAGGAGCACCATTCTTCCACTGAAGCCTTTCGAGCTGAAGCGGGCGTGGCATGTAGCAGCGAGTGTGTCCTCGTTTTCTGGCATCATTAGATCATCCGAGCAGTGCCGAAAGTGGTATAATGATGTCAGAAGACGGGAAAAACAGAAGCTTACTGCTGAACAGGCACAGCAGTTGGAAACAGGGACATAATTATGCTTATGTGTGTGTTTTTTTCTTTATTTTGGGTTTGCAGTTCGCAAAAATTTTTTATTCCAACAAAACACAACCTACAGTTTTTAAGTTTTAAAATGTTCAAATAAAAAGCAATAGCGCTGTTATTTTTCTAGATCTCACAATTTAAATTCCTTGGCTACAGACGATTCAGCTCTTCTGCCAGCTGATCTCTCCTTGCCTGCGTTGCTGCCAGCGTACACTGCTTTGTTGCCATCGGCACATGCTTTTTAGCATCACGCCTTCTAAAGTCCTCTAATGTGTCCTCATTTATTTCCAACAGACATCCATCACGCATGGAAAAGTTACGCAACATACCTAATTGCCCTCTTGTTTCCTACTGATACACAGAAATTAAAAGGACCTTCTGCAGTGGCACTTTAAAAACTGTATAATACATAACAAAGACTGAATCAACAGCCTGAGGACAAACCCTCTGTATACAGCACACTGATCTATGGGGGGTGGGGTGGGGTTGTGTGTCTTTGAACTCCCCTATTTATCAATTTTTACCGAATTGGATTATTGATTGGGATTGTAGTTTCCATGCAGGTGACCTGGTGGCCCATTAGGTGGCGCTGTTGCTTCACACCTCCTTGTTTAGGGTTTTGAATCTGGCTTCTGCTCTGTGTGTGTGGAATTTGCATGTTCTTCATGTGCTGTGTGGGTTTCCTCCTACAGTCTAAAGACATGCAGTCAGGCTAATTGGTGTCTCTAATAGAGAGTGTGTGTCTATGTGCCCTGTGACTGACTGGCATCCCTTCCAGTATGTACTCCATCCCTGAACCCTGTCCTGCTTGGGATAGGCTCCAGCCCCGCATCCCTGACCAGGATGAACAGTTAGAAGATATATGGGTGGATGGCTGTAGTTTTACGTGTCTGTATGAATGGACTGAAAGATTAACTTTAAATGCCAGCATTACAATAAAATAAAATGAGAAAAGGCCATGAAGTCCATTTTAGTTTTTCCCATGGTGCCACCCATATGGGCTTGCAGTCTGGAAAGAGGTGGCATCACAGTGATTTAACATTCTATGGTGTCAACTGAACACTATAAAAGTTAATAAAGGTTAACAGAACAACACTCACTGCACTTTGTAAAGTGTTAAATGTAACACTGATTGGTGTGGACACATATAAACACCATGCAGTGTTAATTTAACACTGACACATTTGCTGTGTAGTTTATGATCAATCTGTATAATGCAACAAAAATCACAGAATTAAAAACAAAATTTCTTTCTGAATTCAGGCATTTTTCTTCCATATAGGGATTAATTGTTACAGAAGGTGTGCAAACTTGCTGATGTGTTTATAGGTGGTTTCAAATTGCAGCAGAGGCCAGTGTTACAGTTATCCAGTGCTACAATAAATACATTATGATATATTAATGAAATAATATGATAAATAATATGAACAATTCTCTGCCAGTTCCCTGGGATATGAACATAACAGTAATTTATTATTCTGTATCCAACCAGCGCTCTATGGAATATTTTACATTATATCAGTTTTAAAAGGTACATTTTCTTATAAGTCTTTAGTGTCTTACCGAACAAGGTTATTATTATTTTTTTCTAATTTGTAAATTAACAATTCTTTCTCCTGTTTCCACTGGTGTTCTTTTCTCTGTACAGGACAAAGAAGAAGGAAATTATGATAAACTGAAGTAAGCATTCAGCAGCATTTACAGTAGTGTGGGGGTCCAGCTAGCAGCATTTACCTGGTCACACTGTAATGGGAAACTGGCATTATAATTATGAGAATTAGGATATTGCTTTTTCTTTTTTTCCTTAACTATAGTAAACTTGACATCCCATCCAGAGTGAGACCCTTCTTCGTGTCCTATGCTGCTGGGGATAGACTGCAGGCTTGTTTGGACAATGGATAGATTATACAAAACAGCATAACATGTTGTGTAATAAGCATTGTAAAACTTACAGTAAACATTCTCTAGCTATTTTCATGCTCTTTGTTAATGTTTCCTATTCCTCACAGATATACATAGCCTGTGTAAGAGTACAGATGTGGCTGTTCTTTGCTGCTATGAAGCATGTAAGACTTTACTGTTCAAATCCACTCTCTTATTCAACTCTTTGGTCCGGCTGGCTCAGTATGTAGAACTGGGCTTATTGATGCTGCTGTTGATCATCAAGATGGTTATAATTCTGTTAGAGTAGATTCACTGCTTTTTTCTTCAGGTTTAAATGTGATACGTGTGACTGACAGACACACTGATGTATTATATGTCTGACAGGTGGGAGCAGGTTCTGAATGCTGTACTGAAAGCTGGGACTGGTGTGTTTTTTTCTGATTTGCACCATCATCGCCATTCAGCTGCACCACCACGCTTTGGTTCCCAAACCTCTCCTCAGGGACACCTCAGCCAGTATTTCTTAAATTTCACCACCAGCTCACTTAATTCATTAGTTTAATTAGCAAACAAAAGTTAATGATCTATTGATTAGCCGTAGGAGGTGTGTTAGTGGTCAAGTCAAAAATATATGGGTGTATTGGATGGTTGGTGCAAATACTGTGGTGACTTTAGAAGAGATTTTGAAATGACTAAGCTGGCACACTTTGACTGACATAGTATAATTGTAGACCAACATGAAGATCATTTGAACATCATTTTCTTTGACGGCCCAAGATTTTCGCACAGTACTCTATGTCTTTTGTACTGGTCATTATTTGTTTTAATTTAATAAATGATTAATAGATTGATGCTTTACAATAATTTTTGTGTTTTTCTGAAGTTGGTAATTATTAAAAACTAATTTCACAAACTTAAATGGTTTGGTGTTTTTAGGTCATGCCTCCTTGTCAAAGCCCACCAATCAGGGACTCTCTTAGAGTGTGATGTAGCACATTAAATCAGGACCACCCACTTTTCAGTCTGCTGTACAAATACACCAGCTTGTCTCGGCTAACAACAGCCTGTGCATATCAGATAAGGAGGAAACAGTATCACATACATATTGGCCAATATCAAATGAAAATATCCCTGTGTGATCTATTGGTTAAATGACAGTAAATCTAGTTGCTGTCCGTGGTGCTGAAAACCTGGATCACCAAATTCCAAATGAAACTTCTTTACCTCCTCTCCTGGAGCCGACACCTTATCATGGTGGAGGGGTTTGCGTGTTCCAATGATCCCAGGAGCTAAGTTGCCCGGGGCTTTATGCCCCTGGTAGGGTCACCCAAGGCAAACAGGTCCTGGGTGAGGAACCAGACAAAATGCGGCTCACAAGATCCCTAATGATGAACAAAATATTGGATCCACGATTTCCCTTGCCCGGACGTGGGTCACTCTAGTGGGGAAGGCGCCTGAGCTGGTACGCGAGGCTGTGAGGTTCCGACTAGATGTGGTTGGGCTTACCTCGACGCACGGCTTGGGCTCTGGAACCAGTGTCCTCAAAGGGGGTTGGACCCTCTTCCACTCCAGAGTAGTTCACAGGGAGAGACGTCGAGCTGGGGTGGGCATACTTATTGCCCCCTGGCTGGGTGCCTGTACATTGGGATTTACCGCGGTGGACAAGAGGGTAGCCTCCCTTCGCCTTCGGGTGGGGGGACGGGTCCTGACTGTTGTTTGCGCTTCTGCGCCAAACGGTAGTTCAGAATACCCACCCTTTTTGGAGTCCTTGGAAGGGGTGTTGGAGAGCACTCCTCCCGGGGACTCTTGTTCTGCTGGGGGACTTCAATGCTCATGTGGGCAATGACAGTGAGACCGGGAGGGGCGTGATTGGGAGGAACGGCCCCCCCGATCTGAGCCCGAGCGCTGGTGGAGGAGGAAGCCGGTCAGACCTGGCAGACCCAAGCATATACTGTAGTGTGGGTCTGCTGGGAAAGTCTGGCGGAATCCCCTGTCAGAAGGAGCTTCAACTCCTACCTCTGCAGAACTTCGCCAGATCCCGGGGGAGGCGGGGGACATCGAGTCCGAATGGGTCATGTTCCGCGCCTCCATTGTGGAGGCAGCTGACTGAAGCTGTGGCCGTAAGGTGGTTGGTGCTTGTCGCGGCAGCAATCCCCGAACCCGCTGGTAGACAACGGCGGTGAGGGATGCCGTCAAGCTGAAGAAGGAGACCTATCGGGCCTTTTTAGCCTGTGGGACTCCGGAGGCAGCTGATGAGTACTGGCGGGCCAAGCGGAATGCGGCTTCGGCGTTCGCTGAGGCAAAAACTCAGGTATGGGAGGAGTTTGGCGTGGCCATGGAGAACGACTTCCAGACGGCTTCGAGGAGATTCTGGTCCACCATCTGGCATCTCAGGGTGGGAAAGTGGTGCAGCATCAACACTGTTTATGGTGGGGATGGTGCACTGCTGACCTCAGCTCGGGACGTTGTGGGTCAGTGGAAGGAATACTTTGAAGACCTTCTCAATCCCACCGACATGCCTTCCAATGAGGAAGCAGAGTCTGGGGACTTGGGGGTGGACTCGCCAATCTCTGGGGCAGAGGTCGCTGAGGTGGTTAAAAAGCTCCTCGGTGGCCGGGCCCCGGGGGTGGATGAGATCCGGCTGGAGTTCCTCAAGGCTCTGGATGTTGCAGGGCTGTCTTAGTTGACATGCATCTGCGGCATCGCGTGGACATCGGGGGCAGTGCCTCTGGATTGGCAGACTGGGGTGGTGGTCCCCCTCTTCAGGAAAGGGGACTGGAGGGTGTGTTCCAACTATAGGGGGATCACACTCCTCAGCCTCCCTGGTAAGGTCTATTCGGGGGTGCTGGAGAGGAGGGTCAGTCGGATAGTCGAACCTCGGATTCAGGAGGAGCAATGAGGTTTTCGCCCTGGCCGTGGAACAGTGGACCAGCTGTATACTCTCGGTAGGGTCCTGGAGGGTGCGTGGGAGTTTGCCCAACCAGTCTACATGTGCTTTGTGGACTTGGAGAAGGCATTCGACCGCGTCCCTCAGGGAGTCCTGTGGGGAGTGCTCCAGGAGTATGAAGTGGTTCTGCTGGCCTTACCAGACCGTGACCTTAGGTTCTCACTGGAGCAGTTTGCAGCCGAGTGTGAAGCGGCTGGAATGAAAATTAGCACCTCCAAATCTGAGACCATGGTCCTCAGCTGAAAAAGGGTGAAGTGCTCTCTCCGGGTCGGGGAGGAGGTCCTTCCCCAAGTGGAGGAGTTTAAGTATCTCGGGGTCTTGTTCACAAGTGAGGGAAGGATGGAGCGGGAGATCGATAGGCGGATCGGTGCGGCGTCAGCAGTGATGCGGGCGCTGCATCGGTCTGTCATGGTGAAGAAGGAGCTGAGCCAAAAGGCAAAGCTCTCGATTTACCAGTCGATCTACGTTCCTACCCTCACATATGGTCATGAGCTATGGGTAATGACCGAAAGAAAGAGAATGCAAGTGCAAGCGGCCAAATTGAATTTTCTCCACAGGGTGGCTGGGCTCTCCCTTAGAGATAGGGTGAGGAGCTCGCTCATTCGGGAGGGATTCAGAGTAGGGCCACTGCTCCTCCGCATTGAGAGGAGCCAGATGAGATGGCTCGGGCATCTGCTTAGGATGCCTCCTGGACTCCTCCCTGGTGAGGTGTTCCAGGCATGTCCCACTGGGAGAAGGCCCCGGAGAAGACCCAGGACACGCTGGAGGGACTATGTCTTTCGGCTGGCTTGGGAACCCCCCGGAGGAGCTGGACGAAGTGGCTGGGGAGAGGGAAGTCTGGGTTTCCCTGCTTAGACTGCTGCGCCCATGACCCGACCGGAAGTTAATGGATGGATGGATGGATGGACTTCTTTACCTGATTTAACTGTACCTCACTTATTTTGTTGTCAATGATGCTCTGTTGAGTGTAGAAAGGCTCACAGTGGGTTACAGGTAATTTAAATGAAGTATTTTTATTAACCAGCCAAAAGGATTTGGACATTTTGGACTCCTGAAGTTTCTCTCCCTGTCTCTCTCCAGTTATTTTTCTTTGTATGAACTGAATGCAGAACCACATTATAGTAGATATAAGGTGCAAACACATTCAAAGCTCTATTTGTGTGAACATTATAAAACAGATTAATACATATTAAGCAGTCTGAAACTTTACATTCAGAACTACATCAGTCAGAAATAACAGGTGATGACCAACCCAACCCACAGCTCCATCTCTGATTGTACAGAATCCCTTGTCAGGGTAACTTCTGAAGTCATGACTAAACTAATTTCCAGCTCTGCCTTCAGCTTCACCTGTTAGATTAAACTCATAATTGAGGAGGGAAATACAGTCAAGCCTCACAGTGAAACCATGAAATATACTGGGGTTAAATGTATTAATATTGACTTAAGTAGCTGAATTTTGTTTATCCACTAGAGGGCAGGCAGATGCAGAAGACGCCCTAATAAAGGGATCTGATGCTTCAGGAAAGCACTGTAGAGAGACCCAGGTATGCCAGTGAGGAATGGATAAAGAGCAGACTGATCCACCATCTGGCTGTAATACGTAGTATATTAATTGAATTTCAACAAATTAATATAAGTGTCAGAATGTCAGATCCATGATACGTGACTTTATGATTGATGAACTTTGAAAGCCTGAATTTAACTGAGGCCCATTATAATTGACCTCATTATGTGTAAAACATCATTGTGGTTAGGCTGAGAGAAACACAAACAGCACTCAGTCTGACAGGACTGCTGATAAGGCCTAGGTGAAGTGTTTCACCTGACTTTGAACCCCCAGGACATCCCCACCCCTGTCATACAGACACCTTCCTAATGGACCTCTTGATTTGTACTGATCCACAGAGATTAAAAGGACCTACTGCAGTGACACTTTAAAACTGTATAAAACTTAATAAAGACTGAAACAAAGGCCTGAGTACAGACCCTCTGTATACAGCACACAGTTTCTGCAGTCTCACCCTCACATCCTGTATGATGACATTTCTGCTTTTCAGAATAAGTGTGTCTGAGAATAACTTCTGCATCATGCTAAGAGACAAAAACAGAAGCTCACTGCTGAAATGCATCATGGGTTTTTCTTCATGTCCAATTTATTTTTTGTAAAGTACATACTCTGTACTCATTTCAGTATCTCCAGTTTCCAGCTGGGATCCTCCAGTACAGCAGAGAGCAGCTTCACTCCTGAGTCTCCTGGGTGATTCTAGCTCAGATCCAGCTCTCTCAGGGGTTTGACCTCAGAATCATTTATGCCTTATATTGCTTTTAGCAATTTTTGATGCTTAATAGTCTCTGCAGAGTAACAGAACAGGGGTTTCTCTTTTAATAATAATCAGAAGCTAGTCTCACCTGTTACTTTAAGGAAGACAGTCAGGAACAGAGATGCGACTGTACTGGGGTTTAATCAAGGGAACAATGAGACTAGAACACCAAAAAGCAAGATCAAATATTAATGAAGGCGAAAGACATGACTGAAACCGGCATCATTACACAAGCTAGGCACAACAAAACCACTTAGCAAACAGGGGAGGCAAAGACAGAGCACAGCAGCAGAGAGCACAGCAGCAGAGAGCACAGCAGCAGAGAGCACAGCAGCAGAGAGCACAGCAGCAGAGAGCACAGCAGCAGAGAGCACAGCAGCAGAGAGCACAGCAGCAGAGAGCACAGCAGCAGGACCAAGGTAGCAGGCAAAGGGCAAAAGCACAGAATACTTAGGACAGAGCAAGAATTGCAAGCACTGCAGAAGCTTTAATAGACTGTAATTACCCCCTGATCAGTGCCAGCTGTGACAGGTAAGCACTCAGGCCCAAAGCCATGGCAAAAAGGAAGGTGGGCGGAGTCAGGGAAGAGGCGATCACCCTGACCAGGAGCCATGGCAATAAGAAGGTGGGCGGAGTCAGAGCAGAGGCGATCACCCTGACCAGGAGCCATGGCAATAAGAAGATGGGCGGAGTCAGAGCAGAGGCGCTCATCCTGGCCAAGAGCCATAGCACCAGGGGAAGTGGGTGGAGCTGTGACACTCACCCTCACATCCTGTATGATGACATTTCTGCTTTTCAGAATAAGTTTCTGTCTGAAATTATCTTCTGCATCATGCTAAGGATTTCACTGCTCTATGCTCATTTGCCTATGCTCATTTGCAAGAGAAAAATGAGGAAGTAACAATTCAGAAAAAAGCTAGACTTATTTGATTCATTTCTTTGTATTTTAAACTCTGTGAGCATGAATGATTCACTATGAAGACCAACTATCAATAATTTTGCTATGAAATTATGTTTCTAAAATGATAAGATTCCAGATGTAATTAAAATATTTATTCCTGGTAAGAGCAGGATAAAAGCAGCATCAAACTGTTTTCCGTTTTACAGACAAGAAATACACAGAAATGCATCAGTGCACAAACAAGTTCTCTCAAAGATGATATCCTTTGATAGATTATACAGGGCCTCACAGTTCTTCATTTCACACCTTAATTGTGAAGTTATGAAAAATCTGTATGAATCACATGTATGACAGGAAAACACGCAAGTTTTTATTAAAAATCCACTTTGGTTACACTTGCAGTTTATTTAAGAGCAACTAGACATTGACTTGGATTTTGAGGCCTTACTGTCAGAAGCCCATGTCTTCTGTTGGTCTTGCCGTGGTTCCCCAAAGTCCCTCTGTGTCTTTAATTTATCCTGATATGAGATATCTGACTCATACCCATTTTGAATGTGGGTGTCCGAGCCTGTGTCTGTGTGCAGTTTCCAGGCAGTTTCCAGGCTTCTTCTGGTAACATGGCATTTCTCCAGGTTCCAGTGCCCTGCAATGGACTTGTCACACCCAGCTCCATCCGATCCTAATGTGTGCCACGCCCACCTCGTTACCTCCTGTTTTTGCCTGATTGTCATCACCTGTTGCCTATTCCTTTTGCCTTGTCTTGTGTATTTAGTCCGAGTCTCAGTCAGTCTTCCCCAGATTAGTCATTGTAGTGTCATGTACTGTCATGTCTGCTGTTTTGATGTCTGCCCGTATCCCATAATAAACTCCGACTTTCCGTATTACCGGCTCTGCTCGCCTGCTTCCCGGCTCGTCTTCTCCGCAATTGGCACAGAATGACTAATCTCCCGAAAGACTCACCGCAGCAGGACGAGGACCTATGGCTCGTCCTGCTGCACAAGGTGAGTTATTGGCGAGAGCTGCCGGAGATCCAACAGGATCCAAGCTTATTCGCCCTGGTGGAGAGGAGCTGGACCTTATTACAGGGAGTTACCCCAGCCACGGAAGTGCCCGCTATGGTGGAAGTGCGCTCCCTCCTGCAGCAGCTTGTTGACCAGGTGAAGGAGAAGCGGTTCCAGCCGCTCGCCCCCACAGAGGCAACCCCGCCTCATCCTATCAATCTGGGTTGGCGCAAAAAGAAGAAGCGAAGGGGAAAAGGAGAGGAAGCCGCCCCAACGCTCTTCCTGGGAGCCTGCTCTCTGCTACCAGCCTGGGAGTTCGCCAGTGAGTGCGAGGGCTCACCGCCCGCCTAGGACGACATCGCTGCTGTCCGCCTGGCCGGCTTCCACCCCGGAGAAGCCGCCTCTGTTGGAGGCGTATAGTTTCCGGGCAGCACGCCTGGGCCACGGGGGAATACGCGCTGTGAGACGCTGTTCCCCGGGTCCCTAAAGCCCTTAAAGGGGCAGTCCCAGACGTACCTGCTCCGGACCTGCCTGCTCCGGACCTGCCTGCTCCGGACCTGCCTGCTCCGGACCTGCCTGCTCCGGACCTGCCTGCTCCGGACCTGCCAGCAGCGCCTGCTGCTGCTGCCGCCGCACTGCCCGCGGCTACGCCTGCTGCTGCTGCCGCCGCACTGCCAGCCTGACCCGCCTGTGGTCCCTGCAGCTGCCGCCGCTCTGCCCGCGGTACCCCCTGCTGCAGCGCCCCCTGCTGGCCGCATGCCCGAGGTGCATGCAGAGGTGCCCCCTGCTGGCCGCACGCCCGAGGTGCACGCAGAGGCGCCCCCTGCTGGCCACACGCCTGCGGCCCTGCCTGAGGCCGCCGCTCTGCCCGCGGCCCTGCCTGAGGCCGCCGCTCTGCCCGCGGCCCTGCCTGAGGCCGCCGCTCTGCCAGTCCAGCCCGGCTCTTCTGACCTGCCCGTCCAGCCCGGCTCTTCTGACCTGCCCGTCCAGCCCGGCTCTTCTGACCTGCCCGTCCAGCCCGTCCCTCCTGTCCTGCCCGTCCCTCCAGTCCTGCCCATTCAGCCCATCCAGCGGGTCCGCTGCCTGCCTCGTTAGAGGCCCTGACTCCAGTCCCCCCAGCCCTGGTCCAAGTTCCCGAGGAGGTCCCAGACAGCATAACCACCGCTCCTTCCTCCTTGGCAGAGGAGGAGCTCGAGTGGGACCCCTCGGGGACCTCCCTATGGACTCCCGCTCCCTTGCCCAGCCGGGAACAACGGCCTGTAGGACCCCGCCTGTCAGTGTCCCATAAGGGACGGGGCCACAGGCGTCGGGCCCGGTTCCCGCCCGCCCGCCCTGCCCCCTGGCTCGCCCTCGCCCGCCTTGGCTGGGGCTCCGGGGTCGCCTGCTGCGCCTCCAGCTCGGGGTCGGCGGTCGCCTTCGGGTCCCCCCCCAGTGCCTCGGTGCCGGTCCTCGGCACCGCCTTCGGCTCCATGTCGGTTGCCTCCGGGCCCCCCACACAGGGGCTGAGGGAACGGGACAAGGGAGAGCTGGAGGGGACACGGAGGGAGCAGGAGGGAACACCGGTGAAGGCAGGCAGGAGGGGGAAGCCGGCGACAGGCGTCGGACGGCGCCTTCGCCACTCCGGCTGCGCCGTCGCCTGCTACGGCTTTCCCCTCCTGCCTGCCTTCACTGGTGTTCCCTCCTGCTCCCTCCGTGTCCCCTCCGTCTCTCCCTCGTCCCGTTCCCTCGGCCCCTGTGTGGTTCCCTCCTGATCCCTTCTCCCTCTCGCCTGCGGCCCCTCCGGCCGCCGCCCGTCGCCCGCCTGGGTTCCCTCGGGCTCCCTTTTGTCCCCCTTCCGTTCCTGTCTGGTCTCCCCTGTCTGCTCCTCCTCCCTTCGTTCTGCCTGTCTCTGCTCCTCGTCCCTCTGTTCCTCCTCCGTTCACTCCTGGCCCCTTTGTTCCTCCGTTTTCTGTGCCCTCTGTTTCGCCCTTTCTTGTCTGCCTGTCTGCGTTCCCTGTACTTTGTCAGGTCTTGTCTTTCTTCTGGTCCTTGTTCCTGTTCTGTGTCTCCGTCCTGTTTCTGGTGCCCCAGTGATGTCTTTGGTTTTGTCTTTCAGGTTCTGTTCCCTCGTCTCGTCCGTCGCCTCCTCTCGGGCGCGCCCGGTGTGCGCACCTTTGGGGGGGGTTCTGTCACGCCCAGCTCCGTCCGAGCCTAATGTGTGCCACGCCCACCTCTACCTCCTGTTTTTGCCTGATTGTCATCACCTGTTGCCTATTCCTTTTGCCTTGTCTTGTGTATTTAGTCCGAGTCTCAGTCAGTCTTCCCCAGATTAGTCATTGTAGTGTCATTTATTGTCATGTCTGCCCGTATCCCATAATAAACCCCGACTTTCTGTATTACCGGCTCTGCTTGCCTGCTTCCCGGCTCGTCTTCTCCGCAATCGTGACAGGACTGATGTGCTGTTGAAGGTTTACCTCACTTTACACTGGTGCTTCCTGCATGAGCATCTAGAATCTATCTTGATCCTATCTAGATTCTGCATAATTATTCTAATGATGAAAACAGATGACTCTTTGACGCAACAGAGAGATCAAACACATATGTTTTATATAAGCAACAACACAGTATAAATACACATTAACACTATTCATGCATCTTTATGCTGATATTTTTATTTTATTAATGCAGTCTTTACTTCTATAGTTTTTTATGCTCTACAGACAGATAATAATAGAATAACATGCTACAGTGCTAAGCATTCGGCCGTGGTTTTGTCATTTCCCGTTTAAAGTGTCCACTCCCCCTTCACACTGACTGTTGTGTGTGAGATTAGGAATAACAGAGATAGTGAAGGTACAGAGGATGAGGAAGTGAGTGTCAGTCTCCACAGATCTGGGTTCAGTGACACACACACGTATGGATCCTCTAATGCTCCTGTTTCTTCTCATTGCTGGGCGCACAGGTGAGTGTCTCCCATTACAGTGAATCTGAGTAGAGACCTCTCTCCTGCTCCTCCACACACTGTCAACAACAGTTTGGAGACCACGATGGAGATCTGCTGCCAGTTACAATAATGTTGTCTTGGAAATTGTGAATACTTCTTGAAGTTGAACAAATTTCACATTTTTGCATACAGTGGAAACCACTTGTGGAGATGATAACCTATGGAAAATTTTAAACTGCGGAAATTCTTTGTCGGAGAGAGTGATCAGCCCCCCCCGGCTGCTGGCCCACAGAGTATGAGACACGTGCTGTTTTACTTGTACAAGGGGAGCCACACCTTCTACAGTGAGTTACAGTGATGGCTTCCAAGGTGTGGCCCCTCGACAGGGTTTATTTATACTATAAGGTAAACATACTGATCAGGTTACATTGTGGGTGTGAACAACATTTGGAATGGGATAGGATGCAATGGGAAAGTGGGAGTGGGAACAGGAACAACAGAATGTACAGCAGAGGTGGGCTCATCTGCTGCACGTGATGGAAAATTACTGGTAAACACTTACACAGTGGTTTCATGAAACAAGTTATGCATTCTTCAGAATACACGTTAGTGATAATATATATATACAATTTCAACCCAACAGTCCCTCCTGTTTATCATGAACCGTGTATTTTACATCCGCCATCCACATCTTGTCTAAACATTTTCTGTGGGCGGCATCACTAAACGGTGTCATCATGTTCTTCATCAGCGAGGAACTCTTGTTGGCTCAGGGCAGTGTATGCTACAACAAAAGAATTAACAACCATTCTGCTAATCACAGCTTTACAACATGGTATAATGCAAATGGAAAGAATACAATGAAAAATCAAACATGTGATAACCATTATTACAACAAATTTGAATAGTCCGAGCCATCCCCCTTGAAATAGCCAATCAAACCAGGATGTGCTAGGGTGAAAGTCCTCGGCCATGGCTTTCCGAAGATCTCTGAGACAGTTCATGGCGTCAGTCATGTTAGGGGAATGGACATTGTCTGGAATGTATGTACAACAAGTATTGTTCAATAAAACACAAACATGCGAGTGGTTAGTTGTAAGAGGTCTCAAATGGGAGCCATCGTGCGTCCACCTGGGGGTGCAGCGAGTGTTATACAATGCGGACCTCGTCCACAAAAGCAACCCGCTGACTACAGTCAGGAGGACCAGAAGCCATGTTACAAGGAACCGCTTACAGTGAGCCATTCTAAAAGTGAGTGCAGATCAGTTGGTTTCTTCACCGGGTTGAGACGTCGGCACCCTATTGGTTACCGCGCCTTTGTAGCGGACTTCCACTGCTACGGTTGTACTGGCTCCTGTAGGGGTTTAATGAGTTTGCAGTGACTTCTGTGTATCCACGATGGCCGCTCCGCTATCTTCACGGCTGTCGGGGTCGTGAGGAGCACTTGATATGGGCCGTCCCACCTGGGAGAGCTCCAGTCCTTCCGAAGGAGGACCTTAACGAGAACCCAATCTCCAGGTTTGAGGGTGTCCTGTAATACAGAAGCAGAATTTACTGGCAGACTACTGGGTCTTTGTAATTCATGAGTGCGCAGCAGTTTGCTCATCCAATCCGCAAGTGTTGTTTCCCTGTGCGCCTTTGTTATGTCACTCATTTCTGTAGCTAGGGGAAAAGGCCTACCATGCACTATTTCGAACGGCGTAAGACCTGCTGGGGTTGGCGTAATTCTCATCCACAATTTTACCAGAGATAAGCATTCCGGCCATGGTCTCCCTGTCTCTTCCACTGTTTTTCTTAGCCTAGTTTTTATGGTACCGTTGGTTCTTTCCACTAATCCTGCACTCTGAGGATGGTATGCGCAATGATTCTTTAGTTTAAACCCTAGCGCTTGAGAGCACAGGTTCATTGTTTGATTTACAAAATGGGTACCGTTATCCGATCTGATGGTTTGGGGAATACCATATGTAGGGAAATAACTGCCTACCAGACATTTTGCCACTGTTATCGCATCACAGTGTTTTACTGGGTATATTTCAACCCACTTTGAGAACGTATCAATTATTACCAAACAGTACTTTTTTCCCTGTGACCATGACAGCTCTATAAAGTCCATGTGAATGTTTTGAAATGGGTGTTCTGCTACCGGAAACTGTCCTCTCTTTGGTCTCAGGTTGCCCTGTGAATTATGCTTACAACAGATAAGGCATGATCTACAAAAGTTTTTTGCATAATCAGAAAAGTTTATAGTATAAAAATGTTGATGTATTATATGTACCATCCCTCCTGTTGAGACATGGGTATTCCCGTGGCTCACCAATGCCGCTGTTTTGTATAAATTTTTTGGAAATACAGGCTTATCATTGATATGGTAGATATCATTAATCTGAATTGCTCCCCTATTGATCCAGGCTTTTACTTCTGAGAGCGGCGCATGTTTTTGAGAATCACTTAGTATATCTGTGTCAATCAGTAGGAGATCTGACATTTTCAATGTCGGTTGTTTCTGAGCTGCTGCCTTTGCTGTTGCATCTGCGAAACTATTTCCTACTGTAGTGAAGGTGGTGTCAGTTTGGTGGGCTTTACATTTACATATTGCAATAGCAGATGGTAGCTGTATTTTTCAATTCAATTCAATTTTATTTATGTAGCGCATTATCACAACATTACATTGTCTCAATGCGCTTTACATTTCTGCCTCGTATGGACCTCCCATTGAGTAAGCCAAAGGCAACGGTGGCAAGGAAAAACTCCCTAAGAGGAAGAAACCTTGGGAGGAACCAGACCCAAAGGGGGAGCCCATCCTCCAGGGGCCGGCAGATGAGTCAAACAAACAAGATGATATGACTAAGCTAATACAGACAAGATGAAATGACTAAGCTAATACAGACAAGATGAAATGACTAAGCTAATACAGGGGTTGAAATATATGTCTCAATGCAGCGGCCGACCGGTGCAGGCACGTGGTGCTTGATGCACGATGGCAGGATTAATAGACACACAGCCGCAGGATGGATGGCGAGGCATCGTGTTGAGCCAAGGGCAGGCAGGTTGGAGGGTAGTTGCCGGAGGTGGAGGTAGTTGTCTTGCAGGCCGCAGAGGCATAAACTCTTCAATGACATTGTGCTCTATGGAGCACACCCCAGAAGGGGTGAGGGAGGAAGTGAGAATAATTGTGTATTAGTCAGAGTTGAGGAAACCAGAGGCAGTGCAAGCAAAATGATCGAGTGCAATATTCGTCTAGGCTCCGGCAGATCTGAGTATAGCAGCACGAGAAAGAGGGAGAGACAGGCGGGAACACAGGCATGGGGACTCCCTGAACATCAGCTCTCTAGTGTAGAGCTAGAGTGACAGCACTGACGCATCAGTTTATCCAAAGCCAATGACACCGATGCCCACCCAGCTCATCACCTCATACTGTTAGTCTGACTGGGAGTGAGGGACTAGCTGGAACCAGAACTAGGTTTCCTATACGCTAAGCTATACAAGTGCGTTTTTAATCTAGACTTGAAAAGCGAGAGTGTGCCTGAATCCCGCACATCCGCCGGGAGACCATTCCACAGCTGCGGAGCTCTGTAAGAGAATGCTCTGCAGCCTGCCGTAGCCCTGTCTACTTTAGGAACTAATAGATATCCTGCTCCTTGTGAACGAAGCAGGCGAGAAGGGTTGTAAGGGACCAGAAGATCATTGAGATATTGTGGTGCAAGGCCATTCAGAGTTTTGTAAGTCAATAGTAATAATTTGTAGTCAATCCTAAACTTGACCGGTAGCCAGTGCAGGGAAGACAGGATAGGGCTAATGTGATCAAATTTTTTAGTTTCTGTTAGAACTCTGGCAGCTGCATTTTGTACTAACTGAAGTTTATGTAGGGATCCAGATGGACAACCCGAAAGGAGGGCATTGCAGTAGTCCAATCTAGAAGTTATAAAGGCATGTATTAGTTTTTCTGCATCTTGAAAGGACAGCAACTTCCGAAGCTTGGCTATGTTCCGTAGATGATAAAATGCCGTACTCGTAATGCTATTTATGTGAGCACTGAAGCAGAGGTCGGAGTCTACCAGGACAGCAAGATTTCTGACCACTGTTTTAAATTGAGTAGGGAGGCCGCTAGGGTTGGGGTTTACAAATTTATTGCGGGCCTCCTTAGGACCGATTAAAAGAACCTCAGTTTTTTCAGTATTTAACATGAGGAAATTCCTTGCCATCCAACAACGGATGTACAGCGTCTAATAATCGTAATAACAGGTTTGTGTGTGTTAGAGAGGTGCCCTGCGATGTTTTAAAGATGTTCTTCCATACTTTGGAGTGATGGTGAACCGCTCCGAACACATATTGACTGTCAGTGTATATTGTCAATGATCTGTCTTTGTGCAATTCACATGCTCTGATGACAGCATACAATTCTGCTGCTTGGGCTGAACATGTCGGGGGAAGTGCATTAGCTTCAAGTACTTTATCAGTTAAAACTACAGCATAGCCAACCTTATTTCTCCCTGTACTGTCTTTAGACGCCGAACCATCAACAAACACAGTTACTGAGTTGGATAATGACGTTTGAGAATTGACTGTCAGTGTATATTGTCAATGATCTGTCTTTAGACCCAAAAGGCTGTGTCAATACGGCTTTCATGTAGCCTTGACTCGCGTCAACACACAGGGTGAAGGGCTGTTTGTAGTCTGGCAGAGCCAATGTGGTGTTAGTTTGCAGCATTAGTTTAAGGTTTGTGAATGCTGCTTCCCCTTCTCTGGTCCACTCAATTTTGTCCCTTAGGGCCATGTCTTTCCTGTATATTAGGGATTGTAAAGGTTGGACCAAGGCTGCATAATCTGGAAGCCATTCCCTGCAGTAGTTGCAGAGTCCTAAAAAGGACATAATTTGTTGCTTCGTGTGTGGTTTGGGTGCTTCCTGGATTGCCTTTTTTCTGGATTCTAGCAGTGAACGACCATACTGGGAAAGTCTATGTCCTAGATACACTACTTCAGTCCGGCAGTATTGTAATTTCTGTTTTGATGCCTTATGTCCGGTCTCGTACAGATGCCTTAATACTGTTAGTGTAGCTTCTTTACAGTGTTGTTCTGTGTCTGAGGCTATCAGTATGTCGTCCACGTATAGTAACACTTGACTATGGGCTGGCGTGGGACATGTGCTCATTGAGTACCTGAGGGCCATGGTGTACACATGTGGACTTTCTGAGAACCCTTGTGGGAGTCTGGTATATGTATACTTTTGTCCGCTATAGGTAAAACCAAACAAATGTTGTGACTCTGGATGTAGGGGTACTGAGAAGAACGCATTGCTCAGATCCACTACCGAAAAATATTTTTTGTCTGGTGTCAATGAATTGAGTAGGAGATGGGGGTTTGGAACATCTGGTGCTGCATGTTGCACGATGTCATTGATTGGTCTCAGATCCTGTACCATTCTCCATTTACCCATATTCGCTTTTTGCACTGGGAAAATAGGGGTATTACACGTGGACTCTGGCGCCCCCCTCAGTATCCCTGATGCCAGCATGTCTTGCACTACTGGGGCTATGCCTTGTTCAGCTTCAGGCTTTAATGGGTACTGACGTACCACTGGGCGGTGATCTGATCTCAGGGTCACTTTGTAAGGAGGGAACCCTTTAATCAATCCTACATCCGTAGGGGAGTTGGACCACAGTCCCTCAGGGATGTGGCTCAGTTCTGGGTCCTCCGTTGCCTCAGCTGATAATAGATCTTGTCATTCAGGTTCATCTAAATGTGTCACAGGTGTGACTTTAATTCTCCATCCGAGGGGGAACCTCCAAACCCCTGTGCTTTTATCATGTTTCCAATCTGAATTTGGGTTTGGCTGATAAGATGCAGATCTGTGAGAGGCATCTTCCACAAAATACCTGAGATCTTGCCATCTACCCTGGGGTGGCTTTGATAATGACACATGGGGCACCTTTTCCCTAAATAAATTTTGTTGTTTAGGATCCAATAACACTGAGGCTGCAGCGTAGCCAGTCGTGGGATTAACATACAGATACTGCAATGTGACCTGGGGTGGTCCCATAGCGTGAAACTGCCGATCATATCGGTAGTCGGGGCCAGGTGTGGGTTTGTACCACATGGTCACATGAAGGCCATCGTCGGGCATAAATTGGACCTTATCTACTCCCTGCTTTACTCTAGTTTTCCTTAGCAACTCCCGAGCTTGTGGTGTTTGGCCTAGGTCCAGAGACCAGTAATACTGCGGAACTGACGATCCATGGACCACTAGAGCTTGCCTGTCTATTATTGCTTTCATGACTGTGGTCGTGGCAACAATGCTTATGCCCATCCGGACCATAAGGTCTCTTCCTAGTAAGTTTACTGGGCATGACGGGCTCACCAGAACTTGGACCTCACACTCTGTCCCTGTCTCTTCATCTTTTACCGTTATGGGATTAGTTAATTGATGGGTCTCAGATTGCCCTCCGGCCGTTCTCACATATACTGTTGAAGTAGAGAACGTTGCTTTTGGCGGAGTTGTAGTTAATACTGTTCTACAGGCTCCCGTGTCACATAAACAATCATATGTCTGTCCATTTATAATAATCCGCCGCCTAGGCAGTTCTGCAGGCTGTTTAAGCGCTATCAGTTGGCACACCGCTTGAAGGTCAACCTCCTCCTCCTCCCTATCTAGTGGGGGCCCTAGCAGGGGTGGTGCCTGCAACTTCTCAGCTTGGCGTCACTGATCATTTTCTGTCGAGTTTGGGTTATTTACGCGTTTAGTTCTACACTGCTTAGCTATATGACCTGGTTTTCCACAATTCCAGCATTTGTTATCATACTGAGGCGAGTTTTCTGGCCTACCAGCTCTTCCTCAACCTCGACCTCTACCTCCTCGGCCTCTGTAACTTCCCCTGCTCTGGGGGCCTGAATAGACTACTGCGATTGTATCGCCAGAGGCTGCGAAGGTCGCTTCTCCCTTTTGTTTTTGTGCTTTTTGTGCGTGCTGGGCGTACTCTATAGCTTGCTGCACTGAGCCTGTATTCTGATGGACCCAATGTTTATCTATATACCGTTTAAGTTCAGGGTTTAGACCGGCAAGGAATGCCCTTTTTAATTGTTGTTGGTATACTCCGGCCTTATCACTATCTGGGGGAATGCCTGAATTACTTCTGAAAACTGGTCTCAATCTGTCCAGGAAGTCTTCTGGCTCTTCCCCTTCTTTCTGTCTGCATAGTGAGATTTTACCGTAATCTGCTCTCCTTGAAAATCTTTCTCTGACTCTTTCTTCTAGCTGCCTTAGGCTGTGTATCAGGACGGATGAATCATGCGGGAGGGGTGTTCCGTCGTACGCATGCCCTGTGAAATCTCCTGCAACTCTGACTCTTTCCTCCGTCTGTCCAACTTTCCGCTATTTTTAGTGCGCAACATTTCTAGTTTTAAATCACTTTGTAACTTGAGAATGTCTGACGTATGGAGGCTTCCTCCAAACCCATGCTTTCTTCTCCACCTTTGATTACTTATAGTCCCTGCTCCTTCTACATATCCTTCCATAAACTTTTCATCTCCCTCTAAGGATGGCTGTTTACTTTGCCCCTTTCCCATCCTTTTACTTGTCTATTGTTATTACTACAAGGGTCCTGAGCAGAAATTCTCTGGCACGAGATTATGGAGAGGACACTAACACGGCCTTCTACTGCACACTATCTGTGCAGCGGTGTCAGTTTTCAGGGATGGAACCCGTCCTTGATCTCCCAATCACCAGTACGTCTTTCTTCTCAGGCAAAGAAACAACAGGACTGGTAGAATCAGCCTAGGATTCTATAAATCACTTAGTCTTCCACATTCACACAAACATTCATACCCAGTTGATTACGGCCAACTCTAGCCTTTGTCAATTAACAGGTCAATTAAATTCTAATTCAACTATTTCCTTTCGGCGAAATATAACCAATTTAGATTATTTCCTTTCGGCGAAATATAACCAAATTTAGACTATTTCCTTTCGGCGAAATATAACCAAACTATTTCCTTTCGGCGAAATATAACCAAACGTCTCACCTCTGGGGTCAGTCACGACAGTCGGGGTCCGTCAGGCATCACCAGGCGTCGAGCGCAGTCCTAACCACCGGCCTGGTCACGAATTATCACGTTCCAGGACTTTCTCGACCCGTCTTAGACGAGCGGCTGTCGACAGACTTCGGTGTCGCTCCTCTCGGCGCCCCGGTGATGTCCTCAGGATTCCCCGATCCGCACGGATCACTGGTTTGTGATCCGGCTCGAAGGGCCAAGTTTTTATGTCGGAGAGAGTGATCAGCCCCCCCCGGCTGCTGGCCCACAGAGTATGAGACACGCGCTGTTTTACTTGTACAAAGGGGGCCCACACCTTCTACAGTGAGTTACAGTGATGGCTTCCAAGGTGTGGCCCCTCGACAGGGTTTATTTATACTACAAGGTAAACATACTGATCAGGTTACATTGTGGGTGTGAACAACATTTGGAATGGGATAGGATGCAATGGGAAAGTGGGAGTGGGAACAGGAACAACAGAACGTACAGCAGAAGTGGGCTCATCTGCTGCACGTGATGGAAAATTACTGGTAAACACTTACACAGTGGTTTCATGAAACAAGTTATGCATTCTTCAGAATACACGTGAGTGATAATATATATACAATTTCAACCCAACATTCTTCTTCTTCTTCTTTTTTAACTTTACTTTGGTCGCCCTGCTATCTGAGGCTAATGCAGCATGCACAGAAAACATGACAGGAAAAAGGAAGTAATTTTCTTTTAATGACAAATACAGACTCAGCAAAGCCACCAAAAACGAGCCACCGAGATGTCGCAGTGAAACTACAATAAGCGCTTTGAAACAATGTAACGCTGTGAATATGTGCTGTGTAAAAAAAAATGTATTGAAATGAATATTTATGTACAGTACTGTACTGTATTATCGCATATTTGAATTACACACAGTTCAGAAATTTAATTTGTACAGTACAGTAATTTGAAAAGAGTTTAAAACAGCTGTACTGAATCTTGAAATCGTAAATAAAATTCAGCAAATACCGACGCTGTCCATTATATTACCTTATATTCATGTAAAAATATACAAACCTCAATTAGACGGTAATCTCCCTG
This sequence comes from Paramormyrops kingsleyae, assembly GCF_048594095.1. NCBI lineage: Eukaryota > Metazoa > Chordata > Actinopteri > Osteoglossiformes > Mormyridae > Paramormyrops > Paramormyrops kingsleyae. Next base: position 45,029,597 of record NC_132800.1, read on the forward strand.
AGACATAAAGAAGAAAAAAATCTGTTATAATGATCATCCACTTATAATGATCAATTTCACCCAGATCACTATAAGAAGTGTCCACTGTAACTCCAAAAGAGAAAAAATATCTGCTCATGGATTTGTAATTTCTTTAGTTTTTTAAAGAGTCGATTTGTCTTTTGAAGTGTTTTCAAGTTCAGGAACAGTGATATTAAACACATGACCAATCTATCAGGGATTAGGTTATTGGGCAGCGTGTGGCTCAGTGGGCTAAGCCTGTGTGCTTATAATCACAAGATTGCCAGTTCAAACCCAGCCTCAGCACATCTGTGGGTCCTGGAGCAAGGCCCTTAACCCCCAGCTCCCTGGGTACCACTGCAGGTGGCTGCCCTCTGTGGACAACTTACTCCACAAAGAGCAAGTTGAGGGAGGCATATAGACCCTTTCCCCTTGGGGATTAATAAAGTATCTATTATTGATATTGTAAGTATAATATCTACATATAATGTGTGATGCTCTTAGCACACCCTTTTAGTGATCAAGCAGTAAAAAAAGACTCTTTTAATGCCCTTGTCTCTTGTCCCCTTTGGTTTTTTGTGTGGCCTGTGATTGATCTTACTGGGATCATTTCAGCAGCACAGGTGGTTATGTGAGCTGACAGCTGGGATGCCATCAGTCATTTCTGTGTGTACAGACAGAGGGGTCTAAACACCCAGCTTCATGTGCTGCTGGAGCAGGTCTGTGTTTATCTGGGGTCAAGATCAGCCTCTGAGGTTGAGACTAGACCTGGTTGTCTTTCACTCTGCAGCAGGTTTGGAGAGCTAGTTAACCTCTAGCTGGTAGAGACTGGGGGCAGCGTGGGGGCCTCACACCTCCAGGCTTGTGGTTCGATATCAAGCCCAGCTCTCTGGGCAGTTTGCATGGTCTCCCTGTATCTATGCCGGTTTACTCTGAGTTCTCCGGTTTCCTCCTACAGTCCAAAGACACGTGGTTCAGGTGAATTGGTGCCTCTAAAAGTGCCCATAGTGACTGTGTGTGAGTGTTTGCCATGTGACAGACTGGCATCCTGTCCTGGGTGTTCCCCTGCCTTGTGCTTTTTGCTGCCTCAGATCAGCTCCACTCTCCCTGTACTGTACTGACCCTGTACTAGCATTTGGAAGATGAATGGCTGAGCTAAAATGCATTTACATACTTCCTGTATCACATTCTTATGTCAATTACCACAGAATTAAGTTAAGATTAGTGTCAAAGGGGCGTGGTCATCCCACAAAGTGACGAGCCCATTCATTCACCTCCCTTGTGCCTTATTACCAGTGATTTTAGGTCCTGGTTTTCCTCCGACACCCGTTTTGTTTTCCTGTGTCTCTCCCTTGTTCTTGTGACAAAATGACAGTTTTTGTCTTTTATACATCCCCATGGTTCTGATAAACGAATGTGACCCTAATCTAAGTATGCAAACATTATAGTTACTTAGAGACACTGTGATGTGGAAAATGTGAATTCAGTTGGTTGTTCTCCCTGCAGATGCTGACAGTGTGTCCACAGTTGGATGGGTGACTGTACAGAACGGAGGATCTGTCACCATCCCATGTTTCTATGGTGATTTGTATAAAACACATGAGAAATACTGGTGCAGAAGGCATAATGTGAGTTCATGCCCTCCCATAGTACACACTGACTCAGCACAGGAGGGGAAAGTGTCAATCAGAGATGATCTTGACCAGCGAGTCTTCAATGTGACCATGAACAATCTGACAACTGCGGACTCTGGTTGGTACTCATGTTTTGTAAATATCAGTGGAGCTTCAGATGTTGGAGATCAGATTTACCTGTCAGTCACTGAAGGTAAGATGTCTGTACAAAATATTTAATCAGACCCTTTTCATACATGTATTTCTATATAAGCATGAATGCAAATGTTCATTGTAAGAGTTGAAATGACTGTAAAGTATTTATTCTTAAATAAAGATGGAAATTAAAAAATAAAAGGAATGAATCAGTCAGTTTTAAACTGCATTTTATAAATTAATGTCCAAATTGTCACGCCAAGCTCCGTACGATCCTCGTGTGTGCCACGCCCACCTCGTCACCTCGTGTTAATTCCCAATTGTCATCACATGTTTCCTGTTTCTCTTGGCTTGTTTGGTGTATATTAGTCCGTGTCTCCCACTGTCTCCCAGATCGGTCATTGTTTATTGTCATGACATTTGATGTTGTCTGCCATGCTGTTCGTGTCCCGACGAATAAACCCCTTTGCTACCCGTATTCACGGCTCATCTCACCTGCTTCCCCGCTCGCCCGCACGCTCGTAACACAAATATACATATTTATCACTTATGTGATAAATAAATTCAGAGAGAAGTAACAGTATCAGTTTAAATGGGCTACATCAGGGGCCCGCCACACGGCTTCTCTCAGGTTCTCATCCCTGAGGTGGTTCGCCGTGTGGTGGATGCAGTGACGCACAGTATCAGCACACTCTCCTCAGCTCCCTTCAGGGCTGTAAATTCCCATCCATCCGTCCATGCAAGGAACAACCCAGGATGGGGCGCCAACCTGTCGCAGGGCACACACACACACACACACACACACACACACACACACACACACACACACACACACACACAGACAGACAGACCTGTACTCATATCTTTGTGGGCACCGTCCATTCATTTCTATGGTTACAACCCTAATCCCAACAATGACAACCTTAACCCCTAACCAGCCCTAACCTTAAGCATAGGTAATCAAACAAAATACAAGTGTTTTGGCATTTTTAGTTTTTATTGCAGTCACATATTTTTAGAGAATTGAATTTCTCCTTATGGGCACTGAAAAAAGGGTCCTCACAACGCTAAAATAACAGGTTTTTATTACAATGTTTATTTGACCTGTGCCTTTAGCAAAACAAATTTTAATATTCTTTGTTTAATACTCGGTGTTTAATATTCTGCCTCTTTATTAATTGGTGTATAAATGGTGTAAGAAGGAGTGAGAGTTAATTAGCTTTTTAAATTTTCATACTGTCCCTGCAGGTGTGTCCACACTGAAACAGATGCCTGTACAGAGAGGAGGATCTGTCACCATTCCATGTTTCTATGATGACAGATATAAAACCCATGAGAAATACTGGTGCAGAGGGAATAAGAGTTCATGTACTCCCATAGTACTCACTGACTCTCCACAGGAGGGTAAAGTGTCAGTCAGGCATTATCCTGACCAGCGAGTCGTCACTGTGACCATCAACAATCTGACAGCTGGGGACTCTGATAAGTACTGGTGTCGTGTGAAGATCAGTGGAGGTTCAGATGTTGGGGATCGGGTTAATCTGTCAGTTACTGATGGTAAGATATCTGTACTGCAGACTGTAGCCAATGAGATGCACAGTATGTATCATGTCATTTAGTAAGAAAGGAAGGACATTAACACAAACACTGAATAAAAATATATTTAATAGTTTAAAATTCCACATTTTAATTTCATTCAATGTGATAAACAAGACTTGGAAGAAGTAACAGTGTCAGCTAAATTGGGCGACTTCATGGGGTTAAATATGATAAGGAATATGTTAATAAATGTCAGTTTATTGGACAAACATTTACATATGCATGTTGTAATGGCCTGACATTCATAAACATTTTATTGTTGTGCAGACCTTTGAGTATTTTATCTGTGTGTTCAGGTCCTCCAGGGCTGTCAGTGGACAACCAGGAGGTGACAGGTGTGGAAGGAGACAGTGTCAGTGTTCAGTGTCGCTACGGAAACAATAAAGGACATAGGATGTGGTGTAAGATGGGGAGCTCCTGTGCATCAGAGAGATCTGGGAGTTTGGATGGGAGACCTGTCCTGATCAGGAATGACACAGAAAAAAAAACCTTCATTGTCACAATGAGGGGACTGGAGAGGAAGGACACAGGCTGGTATTGGTGTGATGCTGGAAACCGGCAGATTCCAGTTCATATTATTGTCAAACGTAAGCAATTCATTTAAATCTGCCTGTGAATCATTTATGCTTGAATAGAAATAGATAAAAACTAATTAACCCAACAGTTTCACTCACAAAGGGGTTTGTGCTTCTTTGTGGGGATAGTCCCCTATTTTTCAGCTGCAAAATAGGGTTATTTATTGGGATTATACTTTCTATGCTAGGTGGCACTGTTGCTTCACACCTCCATGTGTAGGGGTTTGAATCTGGCTAATGCTCTGTATGTGTGGAGTCTGCATGTTCTCCTCAGGCTGTGTGTGTTTCCTCCAACAATCCAATATGTCTCTAATAGAGAGTGTGTGTCTTCTAGTTTATGATCAGTCTGTAATATGACAAAAGTCACAGCATTTTCTGCAGACATACAGCCAGCCACTTGTTACAAATCCAGACAAATCGATGTAGTTTGCAACATAATTCAGGCATTTTTTTCATCTTTGTGATGGATGAATTGTTACTAAAGGTGTGCAGGCAGGCTGACATGTCTGTAGGTGGTTTCTCATTTTAGCAAAGGCCAGTGTTACAGTTGTACTCTGTAATATCTGTTCCAGTGCTGCATCCATCCATTGTCTGAAACTGTTTGTCTAATTCAGGGTCCCAAACCTATGGGCACAAGCCAGGGAACATCCCATGACAGGGTGCTAACCCATTGTAGGACACACTCACAAACCATTCACTCACACAAGCACACCTACGGGCAATTTTACAACTCCAATTAACCTCAGCATGTTTTTGGACAGTGGGGGGAAACCAGAGTACCCGGAGGAAACCCCACAATGACACAGGGGGGAACATGCAAACTCCATAGACACAGAACTCTGGCAAAGACTTGAACTCACGTCCCTGAGCTATGAGGCAACAGTACAACCCACTGCACCACTGTGCCACCCTGCTACAAAAAATACATTATAATATGTTCATAAAATAAGTAATCTCACCTGTTCACTATCAGTGCCATGGGATAGGAACACTTTGGTCATAACCATAATTTATTGTTTTGCATCCAACCAGTTCCTCTGTAGAATATCTTTCATAATTTATATTTCAGTTTCATGAGTGACCTTTTCTTAAGAGTATTTATTGACTAACAGAACGTTGCTTTTTTATTAACAATCCTTTATCCTGTTTCCACTGCTGTCCTTTTCTCTGTACATGATAAAGAAGGAGGGGATAATGAAAACCTGAGGTAAGCATTCAGCAGCATTTACAGTAGTGTGGGGGTCCAGCTAACAGCATTTACATGGTCACACATTGATGGGAAACTGTCATTTTAATTCTAAGAAAAAAAGATAATGATCTTGACCAGATATTATTTTTTTTTCTTAATAATAAACTTGAGGTAGCATCCCATCCAGGATGAGCCCCTGCCTTGTGCCCTATGCTGTTGTGACAATGAACATGTTGTGTGATAATCTTTAGCTATTTTCATGCTCTTTGTTAATGTCTCCTGTTCCTCACAGTTATGCTGTGTAATTGTACAGATGTGGCTGTACCGTGTTGGTATAAAGCATGCAAGACTGTTTACTGTCCAAATCCACCCTCTTATTCAGTTCTTTGGTGCAGCGTGTTTCTGTATGTAGGACTGGGCTTATTGGTGCTGCTGTTGATCATCCTCATCATCACATGGAAAGTGTGGTACAAACACAGTGAGTACCTGCTAATGCAGATGGTGTATAAGTGACCAGACTGTCTGAGCAGTGATGCATGTCCCTCTGCACTCCTGTAAGAAGCAGCTAAAACGTCATGCTTTTATCCTTTTCCAAAGCCGGCTGGACGGGCACAGACAGCAGCATTCAAACACAGAGGTCTATGCAGTGAAATTAAAACACAAATTGTGGTAACTGCCCCTTTGAGAACAGAGTATAAACAGTGTAGAGCCAAAAACCGCACAGGATATCAGAGCACAGCAGCCCTGAAGGAGCCTTCCCTCCATGATCTTGTAGGCTTTCCTCTGACCCTCTGAGTCTGTATCCACCCAGCTGAGCTTATAAAAACCCTCCCTGAGTTAATTATTCCAACGAGGGTCGGCTGGGATTCACTGGCTGGTTGCCTGCAAGCTCAGACTGGTAATCAGTTGTCATGGAAATGAGAAAATGAATACATTTTGAGTAGATAGTTTTACTCATTAATTAGACTTGATAGACTTCAAAGGGATCTGGATTTAATTAGCGAATGGGCTGATACTTGGCAGATGAAATTTAACACAGATAAATGTAAGGTAATCCATGCAGGGAGCAGAAATATAAAGTACAGATGTTTTATGGGTTCCACTGAAATAAAGGTAGCTGATTACGAGAAAGATCTAGGTATGTATGTTGATGCTTCCATGTCCCACTCTCGCCAGTGTGGGGAAGCAATGAAAAAGGCCAATAGAATGTTGGGTTATATCTCTAGGTGTGTGGAGTTTAAGTCAAGGGAGGTGATGTTACACTTATATAATTCCTTGGTAAGACCCCACCTAGAATACTGTGTGCCGGTTTGGTCACCATACCTCAAGAAGGATATTGCTGCCTTAGAAAAGGTGCAACGAAGAGCTACGAGAATGATTCCTGGTCTTAGAGGAATGTCTTATGAGGAGAGGTTAGCGGAACTGAATCTGTTTAGCCTTGAGCAAAGGAGACTAAGGGGGGATATGATTCAGGTCTATAAGATTCTAATGGGTCTGGATGCTGTTCAGCCAAATGACTATTTCAATATTAGTCTAAATACTAGAACTCGTGGCCATAAGTGGAAATTAGCGGGAGAACATTTTAAAACAAATTTGAGGAAGCACTTCTTTACACAGCATGTAGTTAGAGTATGGAATAGTCTTTCTGCTAGTGTAGTGGAAGCTAAAACTATGGGTTCCTTTAAATCAGAGCTAGATAAGATTTTAACAACTCTGAGCTATTAGTTAAGTTCTCCCCAAACGAGCTTGATGGGCCGAATGGCCTCCTCTAGTTTGTAAATTTCTTATGTTCTTATGTTCTTATTTTCAGATGTATGTACATGCTAATTAAGAGGGAATGTGTTTGTTATGAAGCAAATTATCTGTATCAGTTAAGGGCAGAGACAGTGGTGTCAGCAGAGTAATTTTCTGATATTTTTCCCTAATTTTTTTCCTTGTAGAGAAAAATGTGTCTGGGAGCCAAAATCTAGGAAGGACAGTAAGTTCATGTTCCATAAGGGAAAAAAAATCTGTCACGCCACGATCGTGCCGATCCTCCAGTGTGCTACGCCCCCTCATGTACCTCGTGTGGAATCCCCGTGTTATCAGCTGCTTCTTCTTGTATCTAATTAGCCCTGTGTGTTTAAGTCCACATCAGAGTATGTATCCCCTGTCTGGTCATTAACGTCTTAATGTCCCGTGTCCCCGTTCATGTCAACCCCTAATAAATCCCTCGTTTACCTGACTCCACGGCTCCCTTTGCCTGTTTCCCTGCTCTGTGCCTGCTCCGTACGTATGACAATCTGCCTATGTCTTGCGAGCGCGTGTATAATTGATTAATATTTGTGTTCCCGATTGTGGCAAGTATGGTTGCCCGTGTCTTATGTGCACCCTGTTCAATCCTCGCATGTCTTTAGCATTGCTTAAATTCCCCACCGTGTGTGTACCTGACGGTCCAGCATCTGACCATCCTGTGTATTCGTATTTTGTTGGGTTAGGTGCTCGTTGAGTGCTTCTTATAGTCCTGCTAAAGACTGCAAATAAAGAGTGTTGTACCCTGATAAGCAAGTCTTTTTGACTCAGCTGTGACTTTGTTCTAGCTGAACCCAGACCCTGAATATGCAGAAATCGACAGAACTAGCATCAGTAAGGGAGCCCCCCCAGGACAGGTAAGGCACAGGAATAAAATATATACAATGATATTGTCACGCCCCGCTCCGTCCGCTCCCGATGTGTGCCACGCCCACCTCATTACCTCCTGTTTCGCCCTAAGTGTTCCCACCTGTAGCTCGTTCTCTGTTACCTAGTCTTGTGTATTTAGTCCGAGTCTCAGTCTGTATTCCCCAGATCTGTCATTGTGTAGTGTCCTTTGATGTTCCCGCCTGTACGTCTGCCTGCAATTAAACCCCGTTACCCTTACTACCTGGCTACGCTCGCCTGCTTCCTGCTTGCCCAACCCGCGAGCGTGACAGAATGACAGATCTCCCCGAAAGCACGAAGCAGCAGTCCGAGCACCACCGGCTCGGACTGCTGCAAACTTTCGTGTATTGGCAATCCCAGCCAGAGGTCCTGGAGGACCCGGTAGCCATGGAGCTGGCTAGCCGGGGCCGGGACCTGCTTCAAGAGGAGCGCCCGCCCGGACAGCATTACCCGCTGACGAAAGCCCGGAAATGCCTCCGTCGGCTACAGCGCCGGCTCACCGAGCGAGGAGAGGAAGAGCAGGAGGCGACTCCCACGCTCTACCTGGGAGCCTGCACTCTCCTCCCCGCCTGGGATGACACCGCCACTACCAGCCTGGCCCGCCTCCATCCGGAGAAGCCACCTCCGATGGAGGCGTACTATTACCGGCTGGAGCGTCTGGGCGTCGGAGGTATCCGCGCCGTAAGAGACGCTATTCCCCGGGTCCCGAGAGCCCTTAAAGGGAAGGCGCCTGCGCGCTCGGCACCCCTCCTGCCGCCTCTGGACCTGCATGGTCCGGACCCTGCTGCAGCTGCCGCCGCTCTGCCTGCGGCACCGCCTGCTGTAGCATCCGCCGCTCTGCCCGCGGCACCGCTTGCTGCTGATGCCGCCGCTCTGCCTGCGGCACCGCCTGCTGCTGCGGTTGCTGTCGCCGATCTGCTCACGGCTGCACTGCCTGCCGCTGCCGCCTCTCTGCCCGCGGCACCGCCTGCCGCAGCTGCCGCCGATCCGCCCGCGGCTGCGCTGCCTGCTACCTCCGCCGATCCGCCCGCGGCTGCGCTGCCTGCTGCCGCCGCCGATCTGCCCGCGGCTGCACTGCCTGCTGCCGCCGCCGATCCGCCTGCAGCACCCCTTTGCCCGCCTGTCCAGCCCGACTCGCCTGTCCAGCCCGACTCGCCTGTCCAGCCCGACTCGCCTGTCCAGCCCGACTCGCCTGTCCTGCTTGACCCGCCTGGCTTGCCTGCAGTCCCGGTTGCTGGCCGCGTGGAGGCTGCGCCCGCCGAGGCGCCCCCTGCTGGCTGCGTGGAGGCTGCGCCCGCCGAGGCGCCCCCTGCTGGCTGCGTGGAGGCTGCGTCCGCCGAGGCGCCCCCTGCTGGCCGCGTGGAGGCTGCGTCCACCGAGGCGCCCCCTGCTGGCCGCGTGGAGGCTGCGTCCGCCGAGGCGCTCCCCGCTGGCCGCGTGGTGGAGGTGCCCGCCAAGGCGCCCCCTGCTGACCACGAGACGGCGGCGCTCGTCTTGCCCGTCCTGCCGGCACCTGAACCGCCCGTTTTGCCGGTCCTGCCGGCACCTGAACTACCTGTGTTGCCTGTCCTGCCGGCACCTGAACTACCTGTGTTGCCTGTCCTGCCGGCACCTGAACTACCTGTGTTGCCTGTCCTGCCGGCATCTGAACTACCTGTTTTGCCTGTCCTGCCGGCACCTGAACGGCCTGAGGTGGCCACAGTTACGCCCCCTGCTGGCCGTGTGATGGCGGCGCCCGCCGTGGCACTCCCTCCCGGTCGCGTGCTGGCGGCGCCCGCCAAGGCGCCCCCTGCTGACCGGACACCCGAGGCGCCCGCCCAAGCGGCCTCTGCTGGACTCATGCCCGCGGCCCTGCCTGAGGCCGCCGTTCCGGTCCCGCCCGCGGCCCCGCCTGAGGCCGCCGTTCCGGTCCCGCCCGCGGCCCCGCCTGAGGCCGCCGTTCCGGTCCCGCCCGCGGCCCCGCCTGAGGCCGCCGTTCCGGTCCCGCCCGCGGCCCCGCCTGAGGCCGCCGTTCCGGTCCCGCCCGCGGCCCCGCCTGAGGCCGCCGTTCCGGTCCTACCCGCGGCTCGGGATGCCCCGCCTGCGGCCACGCCCGCGGCTCTGGCTGCCCCGCCTGCGGCCACGCCCGCGGCTCTGACTGCCACGCCTGTTGCCTCATTAGAGGTCATGACTCCCTCGCCCTTACCCCAGCAAGGCCGACGCCCCCCAGGACCCCGCCTGTCAGTGTCCCGTAAGGGACGGGGACACAGGCGTCGGGCCCGGGTCCCGCCCGCCCTGCCCCCTGGCTCGCCCGTTCGGCCCCTGGCTGTGGCTCGGTGGCTGCCTGCGGGTCCTGCGCCTCGGGGTCGGCGGTCGCTGCCGGGTCCCCCCCTGGTCCCTGGGTGCCGGTCCTCGGTCCCGCCTCCGGCTCCCGGTCGGCCGCCTCCGGGCCCCCCTGATCCGGCTTGGCGTCGGACGGCGCCTTCGCCGGCTGCGGCTGCGCCTCCGCCTGCCGCGGCTTCCCCCTCCTGCCTGCCTTCCCTGGTGTTCCCTCCTGCTCCCTCCTGGTCCCCTCCGTCACTCCCTCGTCCCGTCCCCTTGGTCCCTGGGTGGTCCCCTCCTGCTCCCTTCTCCCTCTCCCCTGCGGCCCCTCCGGCCGCTGCCCGTCGCCCGCCTGGGCCTTTTCGTGCTCCCCTTGTTCCTCCTCCCTTTCCGTTCGTCCCGCCTGTTTCTCCTTCTGGTCCCTTTGTCCCTCCTTTTGGCACCCCTGGCCCTTTCGTGTCGCCTGTGGGTGTTCCCCCTGTGTCTCCCTTCTGGGTCTGTCTCTCCGCCTTCCCTGTTCTCTGTCAGGTCCTGTCCTTCGTTTCGTCCCTGTTCGTCTTTTGCGTCTCCGTCCTGTTCCCTGGGTTTGGTTGACGTTCTGTTTTGTCTTTCAGGTCCTGTTCCCTCGTCCCGTCCGTCGCCTCCTCCCTGGCGCGCCCGGTGTGCGCGCCTTTGGGGGGGGGTTATGTCACGCCCCGCTCCGTCCGCTCCCGATGTGTGCCACGCCCACCTCATTACCTCCTGTTTCGCCCTAAGTGTTCCCACCTGTAGCTCGTTCTCTGTTACCTAGTCTTGTGTATTTAGTCCGAGTCTCAGTCTGTATTCCCCAGATCTGTCATTGTGTAGTGTCCTTTGATGTTCCCGCCTGTACGTCTGCCTGCAATTAAACCCCGTTACCCTTACTACCTGGCTACGCTCGCCTGCTTCCTGCTTGCCCAACCCGCGAGCGTGACAGATATCATGATCGATTTTGTGGGGCCGGTCTGCTCAACTGATCATTCAGGTTATCAGCTTATACTATATGTGTAATCATGTTACATAATGTGTGTACTTATGTTTTTACGCTGTAAAGAGTGTTGTAAAAGTGTAACATCAGAGTAGTGTCTCCAGTGGAGTATGTGTGTTTTTGATAGCGTCGACTCCCAGTGCTTGAAGTGGGGAAAAACAACTCCAAGGACTCCCCTTGTTGTTCAGAACCAAATACCGGTTCTCCCCCTTGTTGTTCGGCTCTGGGTGCCTCTACCCCTCTTGTTATTTATTAACCGGTGCCCCTACACCCTTTGTTATTCAGAATTAGGTGCCGGTTCTCCCATTTTTAGTACCAGGTGCTGATAGTTCCTTTGTTATTCATTGCCAGTTCAAAAGTGAGTTATTACATTATGGTAAAAATGTTTTCTAAATGGAAATAAGAAGTCGTAATATTGGACAATATCTGTCATGGTACAAATCATTTACTTCACTACATTGGAGTATCACCAAATTCAACAACAATGAAGTTTGATTGCTGTCAGTTAAAGAATAAATAGGTGGTTCTGTAGAGATACATAGTCATAATGTTCCTCTCTCAGGCCTCTGTGGAGCCCGGTGCTGATGTCACCTACAGCTCCATTGTCCTGCCAGATCCAGAGGTAAGATGATTTCATGTAAATCAGTTTTTGTGATACTGCTCCTATGCCAGTACCAATGAGAGTGACACGTATATCAGTAATATACTGACTAGGCAGGCACATCTACATCTCAGCTGATCTCTCAGATCCATGTATCAGAATTAGATGTAATGTACCAAGAAGTACCATGATACCTTGATAATTCACAGTGATTCTGATGGGAGGTTTGGGAGTTTATGGATTTGTGGTTTTTGTACAAAGGTTGGTCTTGTACCTCCACTGTAAACAGCTAAATACTCTCAGCAGGTGTCCTCTAGATGTTCTTCACACTGTCCTGCTGAAACCCCAGCCAGCGATGTGGTCTACAGCTCAGTTGCCCTGAAGCACAGAGAGGTGAGTCTGGGCAATCTGCTCTAACATGAGCTGTGATACATTTAGTCTGTGTCATGCTGGATATGGGTCATATGTTAGCTGGTTATAAATGATGCGACCGGCCACAGGAGTAAATCTCGACTGCACTCATTAAAAAACAACATTACTTTTTATAACTTTAATGGTACAATTACAAGAAAAATAAAAGACACTTTAGTTCAGGACCTCCTACTGACAATTCAGTCTAATGGACTGGATGTATTGGACATCTATAGACAATAGTAGTGGTTAAAAAAGGTTAAGTGGTACCTTGGGGGAAGCCTATTTTGCCCCTCGCCTATGACATCATCACTGATGATTGACAGGTCCAGGTTCCTTCCGACCCCCTCCTCCCCTTCCCTCTTCCTTCCAACCCCCACCACAACCCTAGCTAAAATTAAAATGAGTAATTTTAAAGCTTGTATTAAAACAATGGTTACATTTGTTAACATGATATATCGGGTTTGAAATTTAGGCTATAATAGCGTTTAGGGCTGTGTAGCGCTTTTAATGTTTTTTAAGTTAAAAAACATTCACTTTTAAACAAAAACGGCACAAGTCCCAAACTTTGTTCAACTTTTTAAAGATGGAAAAGCCAAGGCAGGCGAAATTTAAACAAGTACAAACATGCCCTGAACGAAACACTGTCAGAAGAGCAAATGCTGAGTTTAAACAAAGCCGTTATCAGTTTAACAGTTTATTTCAATGTAAAATAGAAAAGTATTTCACCAAAAGCGAAGATACAAGGTCACGTAATCTGCTAACGACGTCCAAGGAGTCCCGCAGCTCTGGTACCCTGCTTCCTGTCCCTTTGAAAGACGCGATTGAAAGGATTTTCGGAGGCGGGATACACTCGCGCATGTGCACTGAGAACACCCACACTCACGCAGACACACATTTCAAAATGGCGCCACCAACGGGGCTACATGCGGTCTGTTATTTCAAATAAGCCCCTTTAACCATAATGTTTTTTAACTAATAAAACTCTGTAGGAATTATTAGCTCAGGTAAATTTTAATATCTCCACCAATATGTTTGAATTAATTAAAGTTTAATTAATTATTATTTAATGCTGATTATTAATCAATTGTTATGCCGAATGGTCGGCTCCTCCAAACTCAATTGCGGTATCCCCGTGAGTCTGTTAATGTGAGACTTAAATGGGATTCACTAATTACCAATATCACTTAGTAACCTGGGTTAGAAGGCTCGTCCACCGAGCTGCGTCACCAGGTAATGTAAACAATTGGTAGTGGAGCCCCCCCTCACGGCCGATGAGAGAGAGTCTCGCGATGTTTCAGGCGAGTTTGAGGTTCAGAGCGTGTAGCAAGATCGCACAGAGGCAGGAACTTAGTGTGAGTACTCAATGACGGAGGCTGAAGTTGTGTAAAAGACATGCATTTATTCCTAGCTAACATAAGGCAGACATTACACCTAACACAAACAACAAACACGAAATAACGGAATAAAACAAACGATGTAATTATGAAAATGCAATGACCGGATTTAAATGAGTAACCTTAAATGGGAAATACTGTTCTGCAAAGCAAGCACAGCTTGTGGAAACACGACCCTAAAGTCTTATAGCAGGTTAATAGAACAGCTTAAGTTGTTAGAATGAAAGGAAGTTGGTTTACTTGGTTGAAGAGTGGGGGGTGGGGGGGGTCTTGGCAGTTGATGGCAGAGCTGCTGAGCCGATGGCACTCAGGAAGGTGCGGCGTTTGGAGCAGTGGAGTGGAGTCCCTTTAGATTCTCTCTCCTGGTGAAGCTTTGTCTTGGGTGCTGTTCTCTGTTCAGCTGGGCCTTCACCGGAGGGTTCTTGCTTAACCCTGTTATAACTTTTGATACATCCACTTTTATGGTAATCACTGACCAGATTTGGAATCAGGGGTGATTAGCAATCAGTTTGATACCAAACATGCCATACCAGCTTCACAGGTACATACCTCATACCATCTGTATTAATTGATTAAACAATTAATTATTTTATCTATGTGACTGATTCACATCAGTATAGGATACAGGGGTTTTGGGTTGCACCTCAACAGATGTTACACTTTGTGCAGATATTACATGAAATATTCATATTACAAACAGCACATCTTATCCATAGATAGGCGTGGCCATTAGTTTGTGGTAATATCAATATAAGTTGCACATCTGGAAACAACATATTTTGTTTGGTGTGGCTTATGCCAATTCATCTTCTCCAGAATGGATAAAATACACCTTAATTCAGTTCTTTTAACATAGCATGGTAGAAACAAAGAAACTTGGTGAGGTCCACTAAGATCAGATAAGGACCTCAAAGGAATGTTGGAAGAGAAAGGGGGGTTTTTAACAAAGCAGACTCTCTAAAAGTTAGGACACATTGGTTACACTCACTTTCCAGATTCTTCTGGTATACCATGAGAACATACATACAATGGTAGCTATACCTATCTATTTATTTAAATTTATATGTGTTCAAGTGCAAAGGGGTGAAATAGGTGATACTCCGTGAACATGGTTATAAGGGTGGCACACAAAACACTAAGATTGTCTAAGGACACATACAATCATAACCTATCTGTATATTGAGACTAGTAGTCGTGAGTAAATCAATATACAGGGTATACAAAAGCCAAACTTAACTGAAATTTCCTTTAGGGTGTTCGTCTGTTGGGTGAGTGAGATGTAAGGCAGAGTGTATGTGGAGGGGGTTGTGTGCCAAGTCGAGGGACCCCTGTCCGTGAAGTCCACTCTGCTTGTCTGTAGGTCCCTAAATCTTTGGGCAATAAAAGTTGGAGTGCTAGCCTCCCTGGTTATCTGTGTGTGTGTGTGTTTGTGTGTGTAACCCCCCTTTGGTGCCTCTCGTACCAGGCTCGGCCTTGTCTCAGGCCACCTGGAATTTAGGCCCTGTGATATGTGCATGTGTGATCCTACAAAGGACACATACAAACATAACGTATCTGTATATTGAGACTAGTAGTCGTGAGTAAATCAATATACAGGGTATACAAAAGCCAAACTTAAATGAAATGAAATGTGCATGTGTGATCCTACAACTCTTTTCGGCCAATGTGTTATTTACAATAAAACATCCTAAGCATTTCGACAACAAGAATAAAGGAATAACGCAGCCAAGCCTTGTTAAAATGAGCATATGGCATTGCCCCAAAAGCTGTGCGAATAAAAAAATTGTTGTGCCACTAATGTTTTAAATTAGAAATAATTCTCTTTAACATAAATGTACTGTTTTAAATACATTGTTTAATACACTGTATGTGATTAAACTAGATAAGTTTTAGGAAATGAATTTTTGTGTTTTTAACAAATTTAGAAACATGGGTGTGGACAGCTACTGTAGGTGGGGCTGTCCACTTTTTTTTTATGGGCTTGCGGGGTTCACAGCAGGGTCTGTGACGCAGCAGAGGTCCCACTGCCATTATACACACCAGTTGACAGAAACTCCAAATATGGTGTTAGTCTCATGCTACTGACCATTTGTTGCAAATGGAAGGGGTGAACAGGAATCACAATCCGATCACTGGGAGTGTCATAAACCGTCGCTGCCTGTTTACCCAAAACCACACATCAAAACACATCAAGCCAAAGAATAATGATTGGAAAAACAGATGTCGCAAGCATCCCCAACCAAGCTGGCCCTTATTAAGGGGCATGAAAGACATTGGGAAAACTAACTTTTGCTTCAAGGTTGCAATATGGAAAGCAACTGACAAAGTTTTGCAGATTTCATAAAACAAGAGCAAGGAGTTCGTCCAATCCAGAGATGGCTCCTCTGCCTAACTCAACATGGGTGCCTCGCAAACCAGCGAGACAGTGGAAGCAGTGTATTCTGGGTAACAGATTGCCGCATCTCAAATCTGTCAGGAAAAAATTAGAGAAATTTTTTAACAAAGTGTGGTCAGTGGGGAATCATTAGGTCAACCCACTTCTGACAATAACAACCAATAAGACAAGAGAAGACTGTGTTTATAACCATCTTGGGCATATTAAAATCCTGCCATCAAGTGAAAAAGCAGACAACCCCTGAACTTTTGTGATAAAACAATCTTTCTATACCTTCAAGATCAGCATTATTTCGGCATAAAAAGCTTGACGGCATTTTTTGTGGAATCATACGTCTGTGATTATTGTTACACCTCATACAGCTATAAAACACAACACAAATGCAAGTATCAGTGCAACGTGTGTGTCAGCCCCGAGTGCCATAAGCACTGCAGAGAGTACATACACGGTATTGCTTTGAGCAGCACAAAATCTCAAAACGGCAACCACACAGTGGAATATATATTTTGTGTAATTCGGTCAAGTATTGTGACAAGTGTAACTGAAGATACACTATCGGCATAAATAATCCAAAGGCGCATAAATGTCTAGCTAAAAGATGTGCTTTTTGTAAAGAACACTTGACAGCTGAGTGTGAGCATCGGTGCTTTATTGAGCCAGTAGAGCCTGAGGACTTGACAGAACGCTATGGGTTTTATGACTTCAGCACACACTCTGTAGAGGAGAGGTGAAAATGGGTAACTACTACTTTGATGGCCAAAATCAACGGGGTTCATGCGGCATACGAATTTGCGGGTTGTTTTTTCCACGGGTGCCTGGAATGCTTTGATTCAAACGCATTCAACCCTGTAACATTACTGTGTTTTGGGGACATGCATCAGCAGTTTCAGGATAAGATCTTTGCCCTTAAACACAAGTGCAATCTCAATGTACATGTTATTTGGAAACACCAGTGGAATAAACTGAAGGCTGAAAATGCAGATATACAGGCATTCTTGAGGGAATTTGACTTTCCAGAGTGCATCGATCCTCGGGACGCTCTGTTTGGTTGCAGAACTAACGTCTTGCAATTGTCCTATAAAGCAGAGGTCGATCAACGCATAGATTACTACGACTTCACGAGCCTTTACCTTTCGGTCAACAAGTTTAAGGAGTACCCAGTAGGCCACCCTGTAATCATTTACCATGATTTTGACAGTGCTGAAAACTATTTTGGTGTGATCAAAGCCAAGGTTGATCCACCAAGAGGCCTTTACCTATGCTCTGGAAAGTCAAATTCCCTCAAGAATGCCTGTACATCCGCATTTTCAGCCTTGCAGGTCCGGGGGTAAACTCATGTTCACACTTTGCAGAACATGTTGTGAAGTTGAGAGTCAGGGGGTCTGCAATCATTCAGATGAGCAGAGAGCTCTGATCGGCACGTGGTGCAGTGTCGAAGTAAACAAGGCCTTTGAAAAGGGGTACAAAATCGTCAAGCTTTACGAGGTCTGGTATTTCCCCGAGAGAACAGACACTGACTATATTAACACCCATTTAAAGGGAAAACAGGAGGCTTCTGGCTATCCCTCTTGGGTAAAGAGTGCTGAGGATAAAGAGAGATACATTCAGACTTACTTTGAGAAGGAGGGCATCCGTTTCAACCCCGAAAACATCGGGGTTAACAAAGTGAAACGCCAAATTTCCAAATTGTTCTTAAACAGCCTTTGGGGAAAGTTTGGCCAGAGAATAAATCAGACAAGCACGACGCTTATCAAGGATCCTGATGAGTTTCTCATGTTCATTTTTTCAAAGCTGGTTGATCAGTGGCGGAGCTACAATTTTTTTATATGGAGTGGCCAGGGGGTGGCCACTGCTATTTCAGGCGGTCCACACACACACGCAGTGTACTCATAAAGTTGAAATTATAAATTAAGGAATTCAAAAGTTTTATTTTATTTTATTAATTCAAAATATGAAAATATAATAATTTACTCATCATCTACTCACTTTGTTGTGAGTTAATAAGTAATAACAGGATTTGATTTTTCTAGTTCAGCGGTTCCCAAACTAGGGTACGCGTACCCCCTGGGGTACGCAAGAGGCTGTAGGGGGTACGCGAGGGAGCGGGGGGAATCACGAATTCGAACGAGACAGTCAGTAATTCTCACAACAGCGGAGTCGATGACCTTCAAAAAAGCCGTAAAACACAAAATACAGTCGTGTTTATGTCATATGTTTTTGTGCTTATTAAATTTAAGTGTTTCCAAAGATTAATCCCACAACAGTAATAAAATAAATGTCTTTAAAATAAATACTAAAAGAATAGATCGCTTTAATCGCTATTACAGTTGGGTATGGGCACGCGGTCTTATTTAGAAAACATACAAAAAGAGAAGCATATAATGTTTAATCATTCGTTAATTTGTATTTGTCCGGTCCAGGAGGTTAATTTTGGGGATCGTTAAAGTGATAGATCACCTGTGTTGATTAAGCCTGATTCTGTTCGTTATATATATTATTAAAAAGTAAATATTAAGTAAGAATGAGAATATGAACAACCATGGGAATTATTTCTACAGTGAAAACAATTGGTATTAATTATATTGTATGTTCTTGAATAATCGATAAAATCAGTATGTGCAAGACTTCAATCTGTAATAGTGGAAAATATGTCCAGTTGATATGTCCAGTATGATCTAGGTCTGTGTGGTCAGACACTGTGCAATAAACAGAATTTTTAGGAACATTGCAAATGTTCACATTGCAGCATGGAAGTAGGTTCACTGTCACAACGCTGACCGGGGAAGCAGAGGCGAGGAGACATAGGATCGGGGAAATGCGGGGTTTAATGAGCAAAAGGAACACACACTAGCGGTAAAGCAGAATTACAATACAATGACAGGACTGGAGAAACAAACGGAAACACGGACTAAATACAATGGACTAATGACAAGTTTGACAACAATCAGGAACAGCTGGTAAACACGGGGAATCCACACAGGGTTAATGAGGGGGCTTGGCACACGGAAGGAGCAGACGATCGGGGCATGACACTCACTGGAGAGTTTGGTCACAGATAACTTAACTGTCTCTAACAGCGTCTAACCGCACATTAAATAAAGTCCTGCGTATGTTTCTATTCTGAAATTCTGCCATGGCATGCACCAGTATGATGCTGGTGCAACTTTCCCAGGACCCTAGTCAAAAATATCTGCCACTCTGGTCGCGGAAAACAAGCGCTAACGGAAATATATGAAAAACACGGGAGCGGTAGAAGATTTTTTGAAATTTGACGGGAATGGGACGGCGGGAATGACATCCCACAGGACTGAACGGGATGGGAATGGGTTTTGAAAATTTGGCGGTTAAATTGGATGGAAACGGAAACCCTCCAACGCGAATGGGATGGGAACCAAAAACATTTTCCGTGCCCATCCCTACTGTGAAATTCTCCCACCGGATAGCAACAATCTATTACTAAAATATATTAATACATTCATTTGGTGGTGAGAAATAATCGACTGTTCAGTATTTATTTTTATGCATGCGGTATTGCAATCTATTTATAGACACTAATTAAGAGTCGTTGGTAGCAGGGGGTACGCGGCTGAGGCTGACATGTCTCAAGGGGTATGTGGCTGGAAAAAGTTTGGGAACCACTGGTGTATGTTATTTCTGTTCCTTTTCTGTATACTTTTATTTTGTTACACGTTGTGAAGGAAACCGACTAGACCCTCTTAGTGGTCTTGTAGATAATAACCCAGCCAACACATCCATGTGGGGCCCGCATGGGATGCACTTGGGCTGACATGGGAAACCCAAGTGGGGCCCAGTCAATGTTGTCCACAGTTTCCATGGTGGCCCCACATGGGTTAGCCCACATGGGCTAATGATGGACCCTTGATGGGCTCCATATACACTGAAAAGAAGAACATGTTGGATTTACTTAATTCAATAGTGGACAGTGGTTGTACACAAATGTTTTGCTTTGGCAGCAACTTGAACAATTGAGTTAAAGTATTAATCTTTATTAACTCTAATAGTGTTTAATTTACACCATAAGGTAAGTCAATGAGTCTCCACCTCCAAACATCTGCCCCATTTTAATATGCGCACAAGTCATGAGGATCAGAAGAACCAGCCCAGATTTACCCACCATCATGAGAAAGATTCAGACCAACATAGCCTTTTCTCTTTTTATGTAAGTCCCCCCCCAGTTCAGCTCTTTATACCCAAAGAACTGTGCTCATGTAAGTTGGAGTGTATTGAAAAGCTGTTGTTATAAATGTATGTATTCAAGCATCAATAAGGTGTCTTCAGTTAGGGTATGGAAGAACCAGCTTTCTTGAGAACCATCCCTGGTATGAAAGGGCTGAGGAAAGGTTAAAGCTATCTTAATGGTCGAAGGAGTGTATTTCTGCTAAAGCATATATAATGTGTGGTGGCCTTATTGCTTTTAGACCACAACTTGGGATAGAAGAACAAATCTAATCACTTTGCTCATTTAATATTCAGATCTTCATTAAGCTTCATTTTTAGAAACCCACCACGATTGAGGATGGTATGGCACTGATATTTAGTCTTTACCACATTTTACTATTAGTTGTTCTGGGTTATCTGTGTATGCTAATTTGTCTGAGTATTGTAGTACTTATCTATGTGCATCCCCACTGAAACCTCATTTGTAGAGGTACAAATATCCTTTCTAGAGAGCCTACAAACAAAATAACTGATTTTTCATAGTAGCATGCATTCTCTAGTTAAGCCATAGAGGCAAAAACCATTTAGTCTAGTCACAAGGAGCAACACACCGAGCCATTTCTGTGGTTTTTATTCTCTTGCCCTATTCATCGCAATCGTGGTGGTTTAAAAAAAGAAAAAAAAAAAAACTCTATTCACTCAAAGACAGTACTGTATCATGCTATGCAAATATACACCCAGCATTATTGGTCTACAGGGGAGTAGGCAGTTCCAGGAACTCTACAGAAAGGGTAATACAAATGTCCTGACACCTTTCTGCATATGTTAATCATCTAAGGGCAGGACCAGCAGCCAAATACACGCCTATCCCTTTAAACTATATACCACTCAGGAGACATGCCCAGTACACTTCCTAAAGTTTTTCATCTGACTTAACATCAATATGTGATAAAATCACACATCAGGAAAAAAAAGCACCAGAACCACAGCTTCCTAATCTCCAAGAACAATCAGAACTGAACCAACAAAGCTTCAAAATAAAACAAGAAAAAGCTGTAAGGTCCTTTTTGGTCAGAGTCTTTCTCATGATGGTGGGTAAATCTGGGCTGGCTCTTCTGATCCTCATGACTTGTGCGCATATTAAAACGGGCCAGATGTTTGGAGGTGGAGACTCATTGACTTGACTTACCCTATGTTGTAAATTAAACATTATTAGAGTTAATAAAGATTAATACTTTAACTCAATTGTTCAAGTTGCTGCCAAAGCAAAACATCTGTTTAACCACTGTCCACTATTGAATTAAGTAAATCCAACATGTTCTTTTTTTCAGTGTATATGGAGCCCATCAAGAGCTCATCATTAGCCCATGTGGGCTAACCCATGTGGGGCCACCATGGAAACTGCGGATAAAATTGACTGGGCCCCACTTGGGTTTCCCATGTCAGCCCAAGTGCATCCCTTGCGGGCCCCACATGGATGTGTTGGCTGGGAAAGATCCCCATTTAAAATATATTTGTTGGTGGCGTGTCTCCCTATCCTGTACACAACTTGGTACCAGGAGTGGGGTTTATCTGATAGGTTATAGATTGCAGCGTGGCTAAGATAGTACAGAGGTGGGTGGCAGTGAACGGTATACAGTGGTGATACCAGGCAGCAGTGACGAGCTGGACGGACCAACCCCGTGTGGCGTGAGGACGTGCCGATGGAGTGCAGACTTTGGCAGACCGAAAGGGACTGCGCCGTCGAGACCGCATCTCCTTGGGGATCATCAGACCAGCTCATCATTGTGAACGGTGACAAAGCAACCAGCGACTGATACCATGCAGGCTTATGGTGAGGCAGCTGAACATGGGGACATTGATGTAGTAGCACAGCTACTGGAACTCAGCAGAAAACATGATCAAGCGATGGCGAATATTGCTGCTCTGAGGCAAGAACCCCAGCGGTCCTACTTGTATATACCTAGAGAAAGACATGTCACTCCTTTTAGTGGCGAGATTGAGAAAGATGGGCGTTCTGTTGATGATTTTATTGAAGAAGTGGAACGTGTCTTACAAGCGAGAAACCAGTCAGTGAGGGATCAATATGATTTTGTTATGTCATTGTTGAGGGGTACTGCACTGGAGGAAGTAAGATGTAGGAGTGATGGGGCATTCAGTCAGGTCAGTGATGTGTTCGTGTACTTGAGAGAGGCTTTTAGAGATAAAACAGGTACTGCACAGTTGTTGCATGAATTTTACCATCGCAAGCAGAAAGATTGGGAGGATATACTAGAATATTCTCACGCCTTGTGCCAGATCATGAGAACTGTGCTGAAGCAAGATCCAAGAGCTGTAGCTGATGAGAAGCAGGTGCTTAGGGACCACTTTATTGAAGGGCTTCAAGATTCAGGTCTTAAGAGAGAGCTGCGGAAGTTTGTTAGAGCAAAACCGGACTCTACCCTGATAGAGGTACGAGAAGAGGCCTCCCTGTGGGTAATGGAGGAAGTAAAGAGTCCTAACAAGGTAGTAAGGGGTAGGACTAAAGGATCTGATGGCCTAGTTAATGAGGCTCGGTGTACGGTGGTTAACGCAAAGGAACCGCCTACTTTGGGTTTAGAAGATCTTTGGAAAGTGGTGGCTGAACAAGGGAAACAGATCAGTGAATTGACAGCAGCTGTAAAGACACTAGCGATGCACCAGACCAGTGTCAGCAATAAGGACAGTACCAAGCTTAGGACTCCTCTGAAATTTACAAAGGCTGGTACGCCCATCTGCCTTAAGTGCCAAGGTGAGGGGCACATAGCTAGATACTGCCCAAAGAAAGGGGGGGCACAGAACCAAAGGCCAGCTAAACATCAGGGGGCCGATGGGCTCTATGTGGCAGTTAATAGGGCAATTAGGGGAAAAGACAACCATTCAGCTAGGGCTAGCTCCGCTCATGACCAGTTACTAGTTCGTGCAGTAGGGACATGTCCGGTCGTGGAAATGAAGATAGCCACACATTGTCTGTTGGACACAGATAGTCAAGTGAGCACCCTCACAGAAGGGTTCTTTCGTGAACATTTGTGTGACAGGGAGGGTGACATGTTGTCGACGACCGGTTGGTTGAAGTTGACGGCTGCAAACGGATTAGATATTCCCTATTTAGGCTACCTTGAGTTGGAAGTGGAGGCCTTGGGTTTGAAGATTGTCAACAACAAGGTGTCAACAACAGGCATCATTGGCATGAACATCATTAGTCGCTGTCGACAGCTAGTCCATGCTGAGTTTGAGTCTACTCTGGGGGGCAGTTTAGATTCAGATTGGAGAAGCGCGTTTCAGCGAGTGCAGAAGTGTGTGATTAAGAAGAGGACTTTTGCAAGAGTGGTTGGCAAAGACAAAGTTCATATTCCTGCATCCTCAGTGGTTCCAGTATTAGTCAGGGGTATTACAAAAGAATCAGATAGTGGTTGCCAGAGGCTGTTAGAGCCCCTAAACATACCCTTGCCAGGGGGCCTGGTAGTGCTGCCCACCTTGGTGGATACTAGCCGTGGTGGAGTGCCCGTCCAGATTGTAAATCTCACGCAGGAGGATGTGTGGCTGTGTCCAAGAACACGTCTGGGTGTATTTTCACTCGTGGAGTGCCTGAGTGATGAACCCCAGGTAGAAGTGAAGTTCCACCGCATTTCAGCTGGCACGGAGCACGTTTCCATTGATCCTAGGGGTTCTGCCCATTCGAGTATGCAGGTGGTGTTAGACAGCCTAGACATTGGGGGTACGGAGGGACAGCAGGCAGAGCTAAGAGCAGTATTGTCTCGGTATCCAGAGGTCTTTGCCATCGATGATGATGACCTAGGTTATACTTACGGTGTTAAGCACGAGATAAACTTGGTGGATGATGTTCCCGTCAGATTGTCTTATCGCCACATTCCACCCAACCAGTACAATGAGGTCAAGGAGCATATCTCTAAACTGTTAAAAAAAAGGGGTTATTCAAGCGAGCTCCAGCTCCTATGCATCCCCAGTAGTGGTGGTCAGAAAAACGGATGGTAGCATACGGCTGTGCATCGATTACCGCAAGCTAAATCAGAAAACAAAAAAAGACGCTTTTCCATTGCCGCGCATCGATGAGAGTTTTGATGCCTTACAGGGTGCTATGTTTTTCTCGACCATAGACTTAGCGAGTGGTTATCACCAGGTGGCAGTTGCTGAGCAAGACCGGCACAAAACAGCATTCACGACGCCTTTTGGCCTTTATGAACATCTGAGAATGCCCATGGGGGTATGTAATGGTCCAGCAACATTTCAAAGATTGATGCAAGTCACTATGGGCGCTTTTCCACCGCACAAAATACGGTACTTTTGGTACGGTATTTTCGGTACTTTCGCTTTTCCATTGACTTCCGGTCGAGTACCAGTACCGAAATCTCGAGTACCAAAAGTGCCAAACCAGTTGGGGTACTTCTTTGGTACTTCGGTACTTTGGGGTGAGACTTGCAAACGTATTTGCTGTCGATTGGTTATTCAAATAGCCTGCCGCTGAAACACAAAATACAACCGCCATCTTTTGAAACACACAGCGAACAGAGCGATCACCGCGAGAAACAAAATAAAAAGCAGTAGAAACAAAAATATAAAAAAGTAAAATGGAAGGATGGGCAAACGAGGAAACACAGGCTTTAATCGCCATATGGTCGGATGAACAGATCCAGTGGGATTTGGATGGCACGACTCGAAATAAAAAAGTTTTTGCCGTTCCGGGCAATTCAGTTTCCCTATGTTTCCCGTCGCGCGCTGATTTGTACACGGTTTCGCTGTTGTTTTCATGTCTTTTTACGAAGCTCTTGAGGTAAACAAGCCATATATTAATTTTAAAACATCATATGCCTTTTATATGTTTTTTGTTTTTACAGATAATAAATTAAATTACTTATTTCGCTCGATAGAGATATTTCTTGATGAAAACGGTATAGTATTGCTTATAAGACTATATTATGCGTGACGATCTACTGTATTCATATGTAATAATGTACCTGAGTGATTTTCAGACATTTCACATACCTCTTTGCTTTAATATTAGGGGAAACATTATTTCCTGATAGACAGGAGAAACATAGGGAAACTGAATTGCCGGGAACACCGTAATACCAAGCCGCTTGGAAGAAATGGGGCACACGCGAAACACCGAACAATTCCGCTTGAAAATCAAAAAACATAATTAAATAATTTGTTTGCTTTCAAAAGACTGAATTAGCAGTAAGCTAATTCTTACTGCTTTGATCGGCTTAGCCAAAGTAAGTGTACCTACGTAAACGTAATTGATGGCAGCATGATTTGGATTTTACTAAATCTTATACTGTGATAGAAGCTGACATAACAATAAATCGCATTTTCCAGCCTCAACTGTTAGTTTTAATTTTGGGCTGTCAGTCAGGGGCGGTCACTGATGATGATGTCATTTGGCGCCGGTACCATTTTTTTACGCCAGTGGAAAACCGACATGAAAGAAGTACCAAACTTTCGGCACTTCATGGAAGTACCGAAAGTACCGAAAGTACGGTACCTGGTGCGGTGGAAAAACGCCCTTTGAATGATCTCATATTTCAAATAATGCTGGTGTATTTGGATGATATTTTGATATTCTCTAGGACGTTTGCGGAGCATTTGGAACGAGTAGAGGTGGTTCTTAAACGCTTGCAGGATACTGGTCTGAAAGTGAAACTGGGCTTCACTGCTGCAGAAAGTTAAGTTTTTAGGGCACCAGGTTTCAGCTGAAGGGATAGAGACAGATGCAGATAAAATAGCAGTCGTGAGACAGTGGCCTGTCCCCACAACGCTGAAGGAGTTGAGGTCGTTCGTAGGGTTCTGCGGCTACTATAGACGTTTTGTTGAACACTTTTCGAAAATAGCAGGGCCACTTCATGACCTGGTAAACTTGTGTTTGCATGCAGCATCTCTTTCTAAAGTGAATCAGATGGTGTGCAGTTTGTGGACTCCAGAGTGTCAGAGTTCTTTTGACACTTTAAAAGAAAAACTTACAAGTGCTCCAGTACTTGGATTTGCCGATTTTACCCGCTCGTTTATTGTAGAGACGGATGCCAATAGTCACGGTTTGGGAGCAGTCTTATATCAGCAGCAAGGGGGCAAAAAGAGGGTGATCGCCTATGCTAGCCGAAGGCTCAGAAATTCTGAAAAGAATGACAGGAACTACCGCAGCATGAAGTTAGAACTTCTAGCGCTGAATGGGCCATATAAGACAAATTCCGAGGTTATTTGTTGGGTTCTAAGTTTGTAGTTCTAACGGACAACAATCTGCTGTGCCACTTACCTACAGCCAGATTAGGAGCCATTGAACAGAGATGGATGACACAGTTGGCAGCAGGGGCGTAGCAAGCTTTTCAAAAGTGTGGGGGATGAATGTGGTTTGTTTAACAATAAAAATGATGAATACAATGACAGAAGGGTACAAAAGGTATTAACATACAAGATATAAAAAGCTTTCAATTTAAATGAGTGATAGTGAAACTAGAGTGATACTAAAAACACACTCAGAACACACTTGCTAGACTTGCTAAAGATTTAGAATCAGAAATGCTTTAATAATCTCAGGGAGAAATTATTTTGTTGCTCCAAATATACAGACAACATTTCATACAAACAACATACTGTATATTCAGAACAAAAATATAAACAACTATGTACATATATAAATGCAACCAACAACAACTGACCAAATAATATATGACCAACTATATCTCTCATTTAAAAGAACCAAAAGTGCTCTTTCTGCTCTCCTTACAAGAGACAAACTGCTCAGCAACCTTTTTTCTGTTTACCCTGTCCAGCTTGTCTTTATGTACATGGCACACAGCAACACTGTTGAGGCGAGTTTGGGTCATCGTGCTGCGTAGCCATGTTTTCAGCCTCCGGAGGCTGCTGAAACTCCTTTCTACCTCTGCTGATGACACAGGAATAACTAGGAGGAGTCGGGCAACTGTTTCGACTTGGTCAAAGAGACCACGGACCTCTGGGGTCATTCCTTGAAGAACTGCAACAACTTCAGTACTAGACTGGAAGCTGTACTTCATTCTGAACAATGCAAGCTGAACTTTGAGGATGTCTGGGTTGATTTCTGGGTACTGTTGGACAACAACATGTATTTTTCCAGTTAATAGAACTTGTTCCAGGTGCCTTAACATTTACATTCCTTCCTGCTCAAATCTTTCTCTAAACTGCATGTCAGCAACATCCAGAACTTTGTAGAATTCAGTCCTGTAGTAGTCAGAAGGGGACACATGTACATGTGCAGGAGCATTACCTGTGAAGCGCTGAGGTGGGATACGGACACGAGGAGCGGCAATAGGAGTGAGATGGAGTGTTTCACACATACTTGTTGCTTTTGTGTAAAGAGCCTGAAAACTCTCTGAGTTTCTCTTTTTGCTGAAACTTTCCTTAACACAGGCAACAGCTGAAAGCATCCCATCCATGGTCTGAATTGTGCTCTGGAAGGACATATTCAAAACCTCCAACTCCTCTGTGATCTCCAAAGCACACAGAAGACCAAAGACATTTCCCTGCTGAAATGTGTCATAAAGCCCCTGTGCCTTACTAGCCGCATCAGACTGACTCACTGCCATTTCAGCCAAAGCCTTGATTATGCACTCGTACTGGTTTATCACAGTGTGGATGGCACTAGTGCGAACGGTCCACCTTGTTGGACACAGAGGTCTTATAGTGTGACATGGACCCTCACCCCCCTCAGACCTTGCAATTCCCTTAAATATGTCCTTCAGTTTCCCTGACTGCCCAAACAACACACCCAACTCATTGACCCAATCCAGAGAATTACGGATAAATATTGAGGCAGTACAGGACCTCTGTGTAATTAGGTTAACACAGTGTGCAGCACAATGAACATAGGGAGCCAGAGGTTGTATTTTTCTTATAATGGCCTGTGCTCCATTGTATTTGCCAGCCATATTTGCGGCCCCATCGTATGCTTGGCCACGCAACCCAGTGATAGGCAAGTTTAGGCGCTGCAAAACATCCATGACTACTTTTGCTAGATTTTCTCCAGATGTCGAAGAAACTTCATAAAGACCAATAAATTCTTCATGAGGGACTAAATCCTTATCAACATATCTCAAACACACCGCCTCTTGCTCTTTTCCAGACACATCTCGTGTCCCATCCATCATCACAGAGTACTGCAGGTGTGGAAGTGATCTGATGTTTTCAACTATTTCACGTATGATCATGCTGCTGAACAAAGTTAGGATTTCATTTTGAACAATAGCTGAAGTATATACATCCTTTCTACCACATGTCAACCACTTGGTTAGAGAGGGGTCATCCTCTGATTTGTACTTCAGAACCTGTTCAAAATTTCCTTCACCACATTCATGGCCTCTAAAAGGTAAGCCCTGCCTAGCCAACATCTGCACAGCACCATTGATTTTGAGAAGACATCCCCTTGCTTCCTCTTGCTGTTTCACACTCACACTAGATAGCTGAACCTGTACTGATCGATTTTCATAGATGTGCGTTGTCATGGCTGTCTCATGACTATCAGATCGCTCATGCACAGTAAATCGTTCAAGGGCATTTTTCCAATTTTTAAACCCAGATGAAATGAATGCTGAATCAGCATTCTTGGCAAGAGATGATGTCCCCGAGTCAAAGGCTTTGGAGCAGTAAAAGCACAATACACCCTCAACATCAGGACTCACATGGAGCCATGGAAATTTCTGGTACCACTGAGTTTGAAAACTCAGAGAATATTTGGGCAAGGACTGTTTAGAAATTAATTTTGGATCTGGTTGATTGGGTTTATTGAACTGATGGCGAGTAACATCCACGTCTGTGTTCTCTGCTCCTCTCTCTACCATTTCATCTTCATCCTTATCCTCTCTGACTTCCCCCTCACTCTGTTTTTCTTGTCTGTCTGCTTCTTGTCTATCTCTTCTTGTCTCTCTGCTTCTTGTCTGTCTGCTTCTCACCTGTCTGCTTCTCGCCTGTCTGCTTCTCGCCTGTCTGCTGCTTGCCTGTCTGCTTCTTGTCTGCTTTTTACTCCCTCTTCATCTCTGTCTTCCTCACTCCTGGCCACATCCTCACATACAGCATAATCAAAACATTTAAAATGAATTTGTGAATTTGATATAAACACACCATACACACGTGTGCACCTGAGATGGAAATAAGCACCACCCATGACACAAACACACACACAGCCCCTCTTCCTTCATAAACCTCTTTTACAAACTGTAACATTCATTTAATTGCTCACCTGTGAACCTTCCTGTGCTGCCTCTGAAACCAATGCCTCCAGCAACGTCCTCTCCTAAACAAGGTTGCAGTGGTAATAGGTTCAAACAGTTACAGCTGTGGCACTAGAAAACCTCAGTGAATATTGAAAAGCAATACAATGAAATAAATGCAAATAGCATCTAATGGTAATAGGCTACTGTTGTTTAATGTCAACATTTTTCAACTTTCATCTCTCAACTTCACTTACAGGATTTCTCTTGAAAAAGGTGTCAATCTTTTCCTGCCTCTTTCTTTTCTGCATCTTAATGATACTGCGTGACAAAAGGACAGTGGTAAGCTTGATAGTGGCATGGGTCTGACAGGACTTTGATTCAACCATTATCTAAAGCCAGTCTTCAGCTGTTTTAATTGATTTAATATTGAAACTGTTTGTGATCAATATTCATTCAAACATCAATAGTTTTACTAATGAGGTTTCTGCTGAAATACATCTGAACATACTGTACCTTATCTGAAACTAAGAAAAGTAACATTCCTACTATACTGTACTACATGAAAGACACACTGCAGACTTCAAGTATTTCTCACATCCCTATCCAGCGAATTAAATAATTTAATTTATTATCTGTAAAAACAAAAAACATCGAAAAGGCATGTGATGTTTTAAAATATACGGCTTGTTTACCTCAAGAGCTTCGTAAAAAGACATGAAAACAACAGCGAAACAGTGTACAAATCAGCGCGCGACAGGGGAAACCTAGGGAAGCTGAACTGCCCGGAACACCGGAATCGCCATTGACGACACCGGCTGGCTGTAAAGTGCGCGTCAACCGGGCTAGGCTCGAGGAGCATCTCAGCCCCAATAACAGCAGTTTTGTTTATTCACAGAACCGGTCAGTATAAGAGTAAGTTTCAAATTTAACTCACTCTCTCTTCGCAGCCTCAAAGACAATGATGGCGTGAATGCGCGATGGTGCTGGCGGGTAAGGTTTAAAGTATGGAACATTCCGAACAGGGGGCCGCGCGCTCCTTCTTTGGTTCAGTCTCTGTCCAGAGATGACCTTTAGATGTTTTTCTATTACACATTACACACGTAACATAAGACTATTTTCATGTATTTAAAAAAACTGTGATTTATCTACAACTATGTGTATAATACGCCCCCCGCACCAAAAAATGGTGTGACCCAGATCGCTATATAAAAACAGGGATGCACAGCGCAAGCCTTTAATTTCTGTTGGTAATTTAATGTCTGTTTTCCCTTAAAGAGCGACTTTTAAAAGTTCTCCACATCATTTTAATTGCTTAATTATCCAAATATGTTGCATGCATTGCAGTGGAAAAACTGCTTTGTTTAAAGAGAAAAAGAAGATGCTTTATTTATATAGCACCTTTCATACATGAAATGCAACTCAAAGTACTTTACAATAAAGTGAAATGTGATTTTTAAAAGCTTTTTAAAACAAGGAAGTGATTCTGCTTCTCTGCTATGGGTATAACGTATTCCAAAGTTTCAATGTTGAAAACAGGACCCTTAGTCAACATTGATTCAATGGCTCATTTTCAACATAGAAATTGTTGTTGTTGTAAAAATGTTGATTTAAAGTTGAAGTTGTAACTTCAACCACAAAACAAACTTTCTGACCATAATTCAATGTTGAATCAATAATGATTGCTATCTGGGAAAGTACCTGGAAAACGGAGATATAAATAATCATAACAACCATAAGTTCCCACCTCCTCTGCACGAGCTGACCGATAAATCTAACACACCAAGAGAGGCAAGACTTAAGGCAGAACAGCCAATCATCAGCCGGTGTCATGTTTGAGAGGGAGGGGAGAAGAGAGCTGAAGCGAGCATAGACACAGAGCGGCCAGAGAAACGGAGGAGCGAATGCAAAGGCGTTTGTTCAAAACTGCGGGAAAACTGTAGAAAAAGTGTGGGTGTTGAACCCTCTCACCGGGAAAAGTGTGGGTGTTAAAACACCCACATCCCCCACGGGTGCGACGCCCCTGGTTGGCAGTATTTGACTTTGAGGTTAAGTACAGACCTGGCCAGTTAAATAAGGCGGCAGATGCTCTGTCTAGGCACCCTTTAGCAGGGGAGCCGGAACCTGTTGCAGATGATGTGGAATTTGATGGGTGTGTCGCTATTTGCAATGTGATAGAGAAGGGAACCCAAGTAGATACTGAGCTGGCAGCAGCAGGAATTGCTAGCTGTAAGGTCAGGCAGATAAGAGCATTGGAGAGTGGTAGTTCCTTAGCCCATACACTATCACAGGGTAACACTCCTGTTTTACCTGGCTATTCCAAGGAAAAGTGGCGTATGTTTCAGGATCAGGACCCAGTGATCCGAGTTTTTAGGACTTTCTGGGAGCAGAAAAGGAAACCAAATTTCCAGGAGAGAAAGAACTTGGCAAAACCGGTGCTGGTTCTGTTAAAGCACTGGTTGCACATTAAGGAGAGAGATGGACTTCTCTATCGGGTGGTTGATGATGTGAGACATGGGGAATGTTTCCAACTACTAGTGCCTGCTAGTATGCGGCCACAAGTGCTGGAAAGTGTTCACGGTTCCATGGGTCATCAAGGTAGTGACCGTGTGTTAGCGTTGTTAAGACCAAGGTGTTTCTGGGTTGGGATTCATGAGGATGTGAAGCAGTGGATACAAAAATGTGAGCGCTGCGTTCTAACAAAAATGCCTCATCCCAAAATTCATCCACCCATGAAAGCTTTCTTGGCCAGCAGACCATTAGAGGTGGTGGCGATGGATTTCACTGTATTGGAGATGGCGGCTGATGGACGGGAAAATGTGTTGGTAGTCACGGACGTGTTTACCAAGTTCACACAGGCGTTTCCCACCCACGACCAAAAGGCTGACACCACAGCAAAAATCTTGTTGAGGGAGTGGTTTCTGAAATATGGAGTGCCAGAGCGGCTGCATTCAGACCAAGGTAGAAATTTTGAGAGTGAGGTGATAGTGGAACTGTGTAAGCTTTATGGGGTGAAAAAGAGCCGTACAACACCGCATCATCCTATTGGGAATGCACAGTGCGAGCGTTTCAACCGAACCCTACATGAGTTGTTATGTACTCTCCCACCAGAGAAGAAGCGCAGGTGGCCAGAATATTTGCCTGAGTTAGTCTATGCATATAATGTTACTCCGCACTCTACCACGGGTTATTCTCCCTATTATCTGCTGTTTGGGGTTGACCCACACCTTCCCGTAGATGCCCTTTTAGGACGGGAGTCGGCTGTTGCTGCAAAGCACGATTGACCGCCATTCACCAGAAGCGACTGGAAGAGGCACATGCGAGGGCGAGGGAATATAGTGAGCAGAAAGCTGCAGAGCGGATTGCAGGGCTCAGTGCTAAAGTGTATTGTCCTCCTGTTGAGGTAGGCCAGACAGTGTATCTGAGGAATCGACCAATTGGCCGAAACAAAATTCAGGATGCATGGAAGCCCATTCCGTGCCGGGTGGTAGAAATACAGGGTACCACATTCACAGTGGAACCGGTGGAAGGAGGGCCGAGCAAACGAGTCAGCCGAGTAGACATAAGAACATAAGAACTATACAAACAAGAGGAGGCCATTCGGCCCATCGAGCTCGCTTGGGGAGAACTTAACTAATAGCTCAGAGTTGTTAAAATCTTATCTAGCTCTGATTTAAAGGAACCCAAGGATTCAGCTTGCACTACGTTATCAGGAAGACTATTCCATACTCTGACTACACGCTGTGTAAAGAAGTGCTTCCTTAAATCCAGTTTGAAATGTTCTCCCGCTAATTTCCACCTATGGCCACGAGTTCTTGTATTTGAACTAATGCTGAAGTAACTATTCGGTTGAACAGCATCCAAACCTGTTAGAATCTTATAGACCTGGATCATGTCCCCCCTCAGTCTCCTTTGCTTGAGGCTGAACAGATTTAGCTCAAATAACCTTTCCTCGTATGACATTCCTCAGAGACCAGGAATCATTCTTGTGGCCCTACGCTGCACCTTTTCTAAGGCCGCTATGTCCTTTTTAAGATATGGTGACCAAACCTGTACACAATATTCTAGGTGAGGTCTCACCAAGGAATTCTATAATCTTAGCATTACCTCCCTTGACTTAAACTCCACACACCTGGAGATACTGTATACCCCAACATCCTATTGGCCTTTTTTATTGCTTCCCCGCACTGGCGAGAATGAGACATGGAAGCATCAACATACACACCAAGGTCTTTCTCATAATCAGCTACCTTTATTTCAGTAGGTCCCATAAAATACCTGTACTTTATATTTCTGCTCCCTACATGGAGTACCTTACATTTGTCTATGTTAAATTTCATCTGCCAGGTGTCAGCCCAGTCACTAATTAAATTAAGATCCCGCTGTAGCTGCTGAGCCGCTAGTTCAGTATCTGCTACACCACCCACCTTGGTGTCATCTGCAAATTTCACCAGTTTACTGTATATATTGGTGTCTATATCATCTATGTAAATTAGGAACAAATGTGGTCCTAAAATTGAACCCTGCTGTACCACACTATGAACGCAGGCCCACTGTGACATTGAGCATCTTATAACTACTCGCTGCTTCCTGTCCGTTAACCAGTTATCAATCCAGGTCGCTACATTTCCTAAAATACCTGTCGCTTTGAGTTTAAGTGAGAGCCTCTAGTGGGGAACAACATCAAAAGCCTTTTGGAAATCTAAGTAGATGACATCATAGGCCTTCTTATCATCAACTTCCTGAGTAACCTTGCCTGAGTTAGTCTATGCATATAATGTTACTCCGCACTCCGTGCCAGTTCCCAGGCCACGTAGGCCTCAGAGATGTAAAGATAGTGACAAGCTGGTAGTGGAAGCAGTAGTCATGGAAGCAGATACAGCGTTAGATGGTGGTGTGGTTGTGGAAGAGGTGGTGTTTTCCAATCCATGTCCAAGTCTGAGTGAGGGGGTGCAAACAGCAACTCCAGCTGATACAAGTGAAAATGGATTGGCTGCCAGGGCAAGGGGTTCGGAACCTGAGCTTAATGTGGAGGTTCAGCGAGCACCTAGTGCACCTGTATCAGAGTCCAGTTGTGACTCTAGACCTGTTCCTGTCCCTAGGAAGAGTAAGAGAGTAACTGCAGGGCACCATTCAAATCTGCATCATGAACCAAAATCAGTCTTGGAGGCAGGGGCATTTAGTCCAGCGGCAGTTTCGCAGATTATTGCCAGCCTAGGTACAGTATTCTTTAGGGAAGCTGTTAAGGAAGTGAGAAATTCACTTGTCGTTCCCGAGAACGGTAACGACTAAGCAGGGGAGAATGTAGTCGGGTCATGTCTGATGGGATGAACACATTTAAATAGTTGTGTGGTGTTTCAGGCGTATGTTCCTTTGGGAGAGAAGGACTACAGTGACGTCACTTTGTTGTACGCGAATGAGCTTTGCAAAGCTCATTGGGATTGCTGTGCGTACGTGACTAAAAAAGCCGAGAGTTAGTCGGAGCTGCTGTTGGGCGCTGAGTAGCTGCAGATTACTTTTGTTGTAAGTACAGCAACGCAGACATAAAATAAGTTGTAAAAGTTGTAGAATTGTATGAAAATAGATCAATGGATTTCCTTCGTTGAAGGAAAGTGTCCAGAGTAAGGGGCTGTTAGTGCATAGTAGTACCTTCTTTCACGTATAAGATTATCTTCGTTTGGTGGGTCAAATAAATTTCAAGATTTCAAGATTCTTTATTTGTCACATACATAGTTATAA
This sequence comes from Paramormyrops kingsleyae, assembly GCF_048594095.1. Taxonomy (NCBI): domain Eukaryota; kingdom Metazoa; phylum Chordata; class Actinopteri; order Osteoglossiformes; family Mormyridae; genus Paramormyrops; species Paramormyrops kingsleyae. The sequence continues at coordinate 45,064,655 of NC_132800.1, forward strand.
CAAGTACAACATGCAGTGAAATGAACCCTGACCGATCCAAAGACTGTGCAAAAAGAGAAAGAGTAAAAAAAAAAAAAAAAAGTGCAGATAAGACAATATACTGTAAACATAAAGTGCAGACAATAAGAATAAAAATTAACAAAATATCCAACATATACAAAATACAAAAAAGTGGCAAGTGGTGACGCATAAGGTGATGTGCAAAGTGCAGTGTGCATTGAAGTTGCCTTAAAGAGTGGGAAAAAAATATCATACAGCAGTTTACGTATCTTCTGTATGATATTTGAGAGGTAGTGGTGTCATGTCCTGGTTGAGAAGTCTTACGGCATGAGGATAGAAGCTCCTCCTGAGCCTCTCTGTTTTTGCCGTAATGCTTCTAAAGCGCCTGCCTGATTTCAGCAGCTCAAACAGACTGTTACTGGGGTAAGTAGTGTCTTTGATGATCCTGATTGCTCTGCTCCGGCATCTCCTGGTGTATATGTCCTGCAGAGACGGCAGAGCAGATCTGGTGCAGCACTCTGCTGCCCAAATCACCCTCTGCAGTCCCTTTAAGTCCTGGACACGGCTATTTCCATACCAGGATGTGATGTTCTGTGTCAGGACATTTTCCACGGCCGGAGTAGAACAACTTCAGGATCCCAGTAGAGACGCAAAATTTCTTCAGCTGTCTCAGGTGGTAGAGACGCTGTCTTGCCTTGCTGCACTGGCTCCGGATGTGTTCTGTCCATGTCAGGTCCTCAGTGATGCGAACGTTGAGCCGGCCACGACAGATCGGGTTTAAAATCGTCTAAAATAAACTTTGGAGTTTGGCTTCCGATGTTAAGAAGCGTTGCACTGTCATAAATAACCAAACTAGTTATTTCGCTTGCATGAAAAGCAATAAAAACTAGGTAAAAAATAAAATAAAAGCACAGTCTAAGCGGAGCGATCAGGAAGGCGTCCGGACGTGGCCGCGCCATTTTGAACATTATTTGAATATTTGTTTGATATTTCCGGACTGTAAAGGGAGAAATACGGTTTTGCCAAATTAAAACCAAATTACATTGTGTATGTTATTTCTGTTCCTTTTCTGTATACTTTTATTTTGTTACACGTTGTGAAGGAAACCGACTAGACCCTCTTAGTAAAGATCCCCATTTAAAATATATTTGTTGGTGGCGTGTCTCCCTATCCTGCGCCGACAAAATCTCATTAAGTTAACTGATGTCGTCAGCGCCTCGTTAAACAAACCTTATAATAAACTATAAAACGTATTTCAAATATGATGTTTTATTATTCGTCTTACCTTGAAACCATGCTCTTGTCTTCGGCTCGTCTTTGATTTGAAAATAGCTTGAGCAGCGTTGCCGGCAAAATTAAAAAACTTCTTTAGACAAATGAGATGTCAATCAGCATCAGGAACTGCCAGCAGCAAATAAAATTTTGGGGTGGCACCCGGGTAGGTCAATCGGATGTCAGGGGTGTCCAGTGCCACCCCGGACACCCCTCTGGCTCGGCCACTGTGGTTGATGTGTCTCACTTTTTCTTTCTGAATGATGATGTTGCCTTGGTCCAATGGCGGAACATAATGGGTTACCCTAGCACGCCGCGACACGGCAATGCGTTTATTGCCGCAGTTACTACGGAATATGCTAGGCTTGAGCTTCACAACCTTATGGATCGCTTAGGGACGTGCACGTTGTATCATGATAGAGACTCTGTCATTTTTGTCAGCAAGCTGGGTGACTGGATGCCACCTTTGTGGGACTTCCTCGGGGAGCTGACAAGTGATTTGGACGCAGATGACCACATTGTGGAATTTGTATCAGAGGGTCCCAAAACTTATGAGTACAGAACAGCAAATGGCAAAACAAGCATGAATCACACTGTACTGCTGAAGAATTAATTCCCAAAAAGCAGCTACTTCGGTGATGTGGAATTATTTTGGATGCCGCATATCTTTCTCATGTATTTTCAGTTCATAACTCGCTGAAATCTTATTGTAGAAACATGAAGAAACGCTGGTTAAATCCGTAATCTGTCATCTTTTCAAAACGTCAATTGTCGGAAGTATTAAAGTTTTTTAAATTAGGTTAAATCGGCGAAAAAGTAAACCATGTCACCTTACTTTGTTTTACCTGCATCGGGGGCGTGTAGTACCGCTCTCACCAGAAGATCACTATTTACATTCTAAATAGCCGCATTAGCGCATATTCAAATTGCATTCGCATGGTAATTTAATGAACAACGCCATGTCATGTCGCGTGCAGCACGGATCGGGGAATCAGGCGAACGGAGGCCAGGGATCGGGGAATACGGCGTTTAATGCCAAAAACACAAAGCACACCACATAACAACATCAATGACCGGATTGGGGATACAAACGGAAACGCGGACTAAATACACTGAACTAATGACAACAATCCGAAACAGCTGTAAAACACTGGGATTCCACATGAAGTTAACGAGGGGGCGTGGCACACATTAGGATCGGACGGAGCGGGGTGTGACAATCCAGATACATCCCCATCAGCACCATAAAAGGGGGGGAGGGATGTGGCCATGCAGGTGTCAATGGCTCATTCATACACATGAAAGTTGCTACATACTCAATGGCAGGAGACCAGAAAGAGTGACATGAGTTAGCTTTTTCTTATTTATTTATCCAACTGAATGTTGCAACTGCATCATTTAGTCATCTTCATGTAGCCAAGACTTTGGTGATCAGATATCTGGGATCAACTGGCACCATTGCTTACTATGTACTTTTACAATGTTTCTGCAAGTGTTCCAAACTGCATTTTGCAATGTCTATACTTTGATGTCAATTAAATTACAAACTTCACATAAATCTGACATATTTACAAAGTACAGTAAGATTAAGATGAGTTTAATGCCAAAACAAATATATAAAAAATTATTTATTTGCCATGTTTATGATATTTAAAGAAATTTGTGAACCTGCGTGAAGTTGGCCCCCCATATATTATAGATTTCAACCAAACTGGTCTCAATCGCATGTGCCGCGTTTGTGCCGGATTGTGCCGTTAAAATTTTTGTTTGTGTTGTTTTAGTTTCTGAGATATAAATGTTTGTTTACATGGTGACGTCATCAGCGTGAAGTTGGCACCCCATTTGTGTCTGATTTCCACCAGACCGATTGCAATCGTGTGTGCTGCGTTTGTGCCGTTAAAACTATCCTTTGTGCTGCTTTAGTTTCTGAGATATTAATGTTTGTAAGGTTGCCCCCCCCATTTGCATCTGATTTCGACCAAACCGATCGCAATTGTTTGTGCCGGTTTGTGCAGTTAAAACTGTCCTTTGTGCTGCTTCCATGCAGATATTGCTTATTTACATAGTTACGTGACTCCGCTGTTACGTTAGCATTTTAGGATCATGCTAGATATTTTCACAAATGACCGACCGTTACATACTGCCTCGTTACGTGCAGGGTTGACCAAGGTCATCATCTGTTCTACCAACTCATCATAGCACAGTACGATTCCTTGAGATGTAAAGATTCTTGGGAACGTGTAATTTGGGAGTGAAAAAACAAAACGACAGTATGGAAAGTGGCTCTTGCGGTGTCAAAACTGATTGTGTGCCATTTACAGTGGTAAAGCACATCACAGAACTCTAAATCCTGTACAGACGTACATAGCGTTTTGCTACAAGGTAGTGAACGCCCAGTTAATGCTTAATACTGTACAACAATGTATAATAAACTCTTGTCATTTTGCCTGCACTGTGTATTGTGATGTCTTTACCTTCCCATAGACCCTCTTACTTCTTGCACAAGGCGGTTAAATAAAAATGTCCAATAATGAAGTTTTACTGTCTTTGTAAAAATATAGCGAAAAATATGTATGTCTATGTATGAATACGTATGTATGTGTGTGTGTGTATAGTTAATGCACACAGGTATAGACCTCAAAAATATTAACGCCCCTGCCCCCCAATTTCTAAAATGGCATTGCTCACGTGAAAATACAGCTCCCCCTTATTAAATAGCAGCATAAAATGAATACTAAGTGCTTGGATGTTAGCCGCTGAGAACCTAAATTTATTCAGCACGATCTTGAAATGTGGTATCTGGCTGGCGGGGCTGACTAAGTATGCACTTTTTAAAAATGTGCTAGCTGTTGCTCAGTGGAATTTTGACAACTTGTTAAATGAAAGTAGTTATGATCATTTCTTGTCATATCTATTCTAAATATGCATTTAGTGCATGTGTCATTTAGAGAAATGGACAAAGAAGTCATTTATGTGGTTGTACATAATAAAATCTGAAAACAAAAGATTGTATAATTTAGCAGTTCTCTGTCTTGTAAGAACTGCAAACTTTAAGTTGACTTGTCTAAAATTTCAGCTGCATTAATAAAAACTATTGATTTGAATGTAATCAGATTATTCAGTGCACCTAACTTAAAACAAATGGGTAAATTAAACTTGTTAATGTTACGTTCGGGCTCGGGCGAGCAGGGAAGCAGGCGACGTGCAGCCAGAACGTCAGGTAAACGGGATTTATTCACAAAGACGGACAGGCACAGACATCTACGCACAATACAACAATGACTGATCTGGGGATGACTGACTCTGACAAGGACTAAATACACTAGACAAGCTGAGGGAAACGAGCAACAGGTGAGATCCATTAGGGAAGAACACGAGGTAATGAGGGGGGCGTGGCACACATCGGGATCATACGGAGCAGGGTGTGACGGAACCCCCCCCCCAAAGGCGCGCACACCGGGCGCGCCAGGGGAGACGCGACGGATGAGACGAAACGGGAAAACAGGACCTGGAAAACAAAGCAGAACGTCAACCAAAAACAGGGAACAGAACGGAGACGCAGAACAAGAACAGGGACGAGAAGAAAGACAAGACACGACACAAGACAGGGAAGGCGGACAGACAAACCAGGAAGGGAGACACAGAAGAAGAGGAGAAAGGCGGAACAAAAGGGCCAGGAGTGAATGGAGGAGACAGAGAGGGACGAAGAACAAAGGCAGGAGGGACAGACGGGAGCGGAGGAGGAACAAGGGGAGCACGAGGGAGCCCAGGCGGGCGACGGGCAGCGGCCGGAGGGGCCGCAGGGGAGAGGGAGGAGGGAGCAGGAGGGGACCACCCAGGGGCCAAGGGAACGGGACGAGGGAGTGACGGAGGGGACACGGAGGGAGCAGGAGGGAACACCAGTGCAGGCAGGCCAAAGGGGGAAGCCGCGGCAGGCGGAGGCGCAGCCGGAGCCGGCGAAGGCGCCGTCCGACGCCCAGCCGGAGCAGGGGGGCCCGGAGGCGGCCGACATGGACCCGGAGGCGGGACAGAGGACCGGCACCGAGGATCCAGGGGGGGACCCGGAGGGGACCGCCGACCCCGAGCCGGAGGACCCGCAGGCAGCCACCTAGCCACCGCCAGGGGCCGAACGGGCGAGCCAGGGGGCAGGGCGGGCGGGACCCGGGCCCGACGCCTATGTCCCCGTCCCTTACGGGACACCGAAAGGTGGGGTCCTGGGGGGCGTCGGCCTTGCCGGGTTAAGGGCGAGGGAGTCAGGAGGGAGGCAACAAGCAGGGCAGCCGGAGCCGCGGGCGTGGCCGCAGGCAGAGCAGCCAGAGCCGCGGGCGTGGCCGCAGGCGGAGCAGCCAGGGCCGCGGGCAGGACGGGAGAGGCGGCCTCAGGCAGGGCCGCGGGCAGGACGGGAGAGGCGGCCTCAGGCAGGGCCGCGGGCAGGACGGGAGAGGCGGCCTCGGACGGGGCCGCGGGCGTGTGGCCAGCAGGGGGTGCCTCGGCGGGCACCTCAGGCAGTTCAGGCGCCGGCAGGACTGGCGAGACAGGCAGTTCAGGAGCCGGCAGGACAGGCGAGACAGGCAGTTCAGGAGCCGGCAGGACAGGCGAGACGGGCAGGTCAAGAGCCGGCAGGACAGGCGAGACGGGCAGGTCAAGAGCCGGCAGGACAGGCGAGACGGGCAGGTCAAGAGCCAGCAGGACAGGCGAGACAGGCAGTTCAGGTGCCAGCAGGATGGGCGCCGCCGTCACGTGGCCAGCAAGGGGCGCCTCAGAGGGCACCTCGGGTGTGCGGCCAGCAGGGGGCGCCTCGGCGGGCACCTCAGTCGGAGCTGCAGCGGGCACCCTCAGTTCCTGGTCACCAGGGGGCGCCGCAGCGGGCGCCGCCATCTCGCGGCCAGCCGGGGGCGCCGCCATCACGCGGCCAGCAGGGGGCGCAACCGCGGCCACCGCAGGCAGTGCCACAGGCAGAGCGGTGGCAGTTGCAGGGACTGCAGGCAGGACAGGCGGGTCAGGCAGTGCTGCTGGTAGGGCGGCCGCAACAGCAGCAGGCGGTGCCGCGGGCAGAGTGGCGACAGCAGCAGCAGCAGCAGGCGGTGCCGCGGGCAGAGCGGCGATGGCAGCTGCAACAGGCGGTGCCGCGGGCAGAGAGGTGGCAGCTGCAACAGGCGGTGCCGCAGGCAGAGAGGCGGCAGCAGCAGGCAGTGCAGCCGGTGGTGCTCGGACTGCTGCTTCGTGCTTGCACGGAGATCAGTCATTCTGTCACGTTCGGGTTCGGGCTCGGGCGAGCAGGGAAGCAGGCGACGTGCAGCCAGAACGTCAGGTAAACGGGATTTATTCAGACGGACAGGCACGGACATCTACGGACAATACAACACGACTGATCTGGGGATGACTGACTCTGACAAGGACTAAATACACTAGACAAGCTGAGGGAAACGAGCAACAGGTGAGATCCATTAGGGAAGAACACGAGGTAATGAGGGGGGCGTGGCACACATCGGGATCGTACGGAGCAGGGTGTGACAGTTAATTTGATTTGAAATTAACAAGTACAAACAATTTTTAAACGGCACAAACTATTGAAACCAGTTCGGAGGCAAATGGGGGGCTAACTTAAATAAGCAATATCTGCATGGAAGCAGCACAAAGGACAGTTTTAACGCCACACACGATTGCGATCGGTTTGGTCGAAATCAGACGCAAATGGGAGGGGCAACTTGAAATATTACAGTTGAATCTTGTTATTTAAAAAAGTTAATGAAAACATGAACTCTTAAAATGTCACCTAAACAAGGCAGGTTAATTTAAATTTAATTTGACTCCCCAAACAAAATTGACTAAACCTCTGTGCCTATGTTAATCGAACTTGCAAAATAGTGTTGACAATTTAACAATCTAAGTTTATTGAAACTTTGTACCTAAGTTAATCTAACTTGTATTAGTGTTGCCTTAACTCTGAAGTCAAAGTTAGCTGAATCTCTGTCTATAGGTTTGTTGAACTTTTGTAACTGAGTTGACTTAACTCAAAAATGTATTGCAGCATTTTGCCTTGAATTTTTGAGTTGGCTGAACATTTTTTTTTTACAGTGCAGTCGGACGATGTGTGCATCACAGGCAAGCTATTCATTGCAGGATCTACAATGTTAGAGCTCCGAATGAGTTATGGTCTGTGTTGGCAACGATTTCGCTAGGTGACGTCACATGTCAATTTGCATATTGTTGACGCCATCGTGTTCAAGTTCAGCCAATGTCACCACATTGTGTTGGCTTTACGCCTACTCTGTACCCGATACTCATATACACTCACCTAAAGGATTATTAGGAACACCTGTTCAATTTCTCATTAATGCAATTATCTAATCAACCAATCACATGGCAGTTGCTTCAATGCATTTAGGGGTGTGGTCCTGGTCAAGACAATCTCCTGAACTCCAAACTGAATGTCAGAATGGGAAGGAAAGGTGATTTAGGCAATTTTGAGCGTGGCATGGTTGTTGGTGCCAGACGGGCCGGTCTGAGTATTTCACAATCTGCTCAGTTACTGGGATTTTCACGCACAACCATTTCTAGGGTTTACAAAGAATGGTGTGCAAAGGGAAAAACATCCAGTATGTGGCAGTCCTGTGGGCGAAAATGCCTTGTTGATGCTAGAGGTCAGAGGAGAATGGGCCAACTGATTCAAGCTGATAGAAGAGCAACTTTGACTGAAATAACCACTCGTTACAACCGAGGTATGCAGCAAAGCATTTGTGAAGCCACAACACGCACAACCTTGAGGCGGATGGGCTACAACAGCAGAAGACCCCACCGGGTACCACTCATCTCCACTACAAATAGGAAGAAGAGGCTACAATTTCTCACCAAAATTGGACAGTTGAAGACTGGAAAAATGTTGCCTGGTCTGATGAGTCTCGATTTCTGTTGAGACATTCAAATGGTAGAGTCAGAATTTGGTGTAAACAGAATGAGAACATGGATCCATCATGCCTTGTTACCACTGTGCAGGCTGGTGGTGGTGGTGTAATGGTGTGGGGGATGTTTTCTTGGCACGCTTTAGGCCCCTTAGTGCCAATTGGGCATCGTTTAAATGCCACGGCCTACCTGAGCATTGTTTCTGACCATGTCCATCCCTTTATGACCACCATGTACCCATCCTCTGATGGCTACTTCCAGCAGGATAATGCACCATGTCACAAAGCTCGAATCATTTCAAATTGGTTTCTTGAACATGACAATGAGTTCACTGTACTAAAATGGCCCCCACAGTCACCAGATCTCAACCCAATAGAGCATCTTTGGGATGTGGTGGAACGGGAGCTTCGTGCCCTGGATGTGCATCCCACAAATCTCCATCAACTGCAAGATGCTATCCTATCAATATGGGCCAACATTTCTAAAGAATGCTTTCAGCACCTTGTTGAATCAATGCCACGTAGAATTAAGGCAGTTCTGAAGGCGAAAGGGGGTCAAACACCGTATTAGTATGGTGTTCCTAATAATCCTTTAGGTGAGTGTATATAGAGTATGTGTGTGTCGCATTAGCAGACTTTATATTTTAACGCATATTTTACACCGATTAATTAAGGGGATAACATTCAAACAAGCTTTGCAGATGTACAATGGCTATGCCGTTGTTGTGTCGAAGTTGGATCCCCCATCAGGATGAGTTTTCTTAGGCCCACCCCTGTGAAAACGGCGCAGGGAGCGCGCATTCAGAGCAAGACTCGCCCGCAAGAGGTTATGCGCGTACCACCGAGCTTCAACAGAGCGCGGTAAAGCCCAAATTTGACACTGTTACCATTTTTAATCCCTGGAATGGAAGAAAAGAAATGGAATTTCACGCGCTTATTTATTATAATTTAACTGCTTATTAAAGGAAACATATTAAAGGAAACAGCACAGTGGTCCATGTTTTATAAAATATAAAATATCCTATCAGAAGTACCAAATAAAATGATTCAATTTGTAAAAAATCATAAATGAACCATGGGTTGTGTATAGAGTGATTTAAAAAAAAAAAAAACAATACAACGCATATAATGATGTTTTGCTTTTTAAGGCGAGTTTTCACAGGGGTGGGGCTAAGAAACCTCATCTCGATGGGGCAACCAACTTTGACACAACACTGTTTCCAGTTCATTGATGAGTTGATGTACTACCAATAATAATCACTAAACACAAACGGATATTGTTGCACAGCATAGTACTTTAAACTGGAAGTGAAATGTACTCTAATTTTTTTTTAATAGGTGCAATGAAATGGAGCTGTAAAGTCTGCAGGTATAACGCAACGACTAGGGGTGACCTGTTACAACATTACAGACTACACCATTGGTCAGCTGGAACCTCAGTGGAGTGTCTCCATTTGGATTATCCTTGCTCCTTTAAAACGTGGACTGCTCTCTGCACACATCTCTCAAGGTATCATACACAAGATGAAGTAAGATAGTCGGAAGTAATTCTCTCTCTTAAGTGTGTGCTTTGCTCAAGTATTTATACCAGTGAAAAGGAATATTTTAAACATCTTGGTAATCATTTGAAGAGTCACAAATCCAGAGTGTGTGTTTATTGGATGTGCATTTAAAACATTTATGTTCCTTTTGAGACCCTTTTGGGTGAGACAATGTTTCATTTGTGTGGTCTGAAAAGGTGAAAACCATGTTTGTTACATGCATTTATTTTAAACAGTGTAACTGCATTATGTTTTTTGAACAGTATGTGTCTAGAAAGTTAAACAAAATGTGCAAACTTTACTGTTCTTGTCCTGTGTGAATTGATATGCCTTAAAAGAAATTGGAACAAAAAAGATGCAGTGATGTTGACAAAGAGTATATTAACACTGTTTTATGAGAATTTTCTTTGGCTGTTGTTGTTAATATTAAAGCCAGAGTTTGTAATTCATATTTGAAACCTGTGTCTATTATTCATACCTGAAATCAGATTTAAATTATTTTAATTAACCTGCTCATTTTAAATAAAATAACATTTTGTTTTACGTCAAAACAATTCCATTAAGTAGGACTCAATTGCATTGGGCAGGGGGTGTCAAATTAAACCAATATTTTTGTTTAAATTTTACTTAATTCATTTATGCGTGCTACTTGCAGTTACTCATTTTCAATAGTTATTTTTAAGGAGCTCATTTAATTAATTTTAACTCAATTCTTAACTCTTTGAGGTTCTTAGGTTTTGGGCAGGTTTTAAGAGCTTTTATTTTTTCAGGGTCAGTCTCAACTCCATTTTCTGATATGATATGCCCCAAATAACGTACTGAAGTCTGGAAAAAAATCTACACTTCTCAGGGGATAACTTTAAACCGTATTCTCGGAGCCTTCCTAGCACTCTCATGAGACGTTCCTCAAGGGTCTGAGAGAATATGATAAGATCATCAAGGAACATCAAAGCTTCTCTCAGATGTAGATTTCCCATGCACTTCTCCATTAGCCTTTAAAACGTACTTGGGGCATTAGTAATTCCCTGTGGCATTTGGCTGAATTCCCAAAAACCAAGTGGTCATATGAACGCAGTTTTATGTCTGTCAAATTCCTCCATTTCTATCTGATAATATCCAGATTTCAAGTCTAGTACCGAGAACCATTTCGAACCAGTTAAGGTTGAAAAAGACTCTTCAAGATTGGGTAAAGCATAAGAATCTTTTTTTGCAACCAATTTTTTATTGGGTTTTAGTAAAATGCACACAAAAGTGACACATCAGATGTGTTCAACATACAAAACAGAAGAGAAAAAAACACCAGAACCGAAGCCCCACCAGCACCCACCCCACCTCAGGAGCAAGACATTAAAGGAAACAAAAGAAAAAATGATAGAATAAAACCATATGTATACATATGTAGGATCACACATGCACATATGACAGGGCTGAGATTTCAGGTTGCCTGAGACAATGTCTAGCCTGGTACGAGAGGTACTCGTTAGCCTAAGCACCAAAGGGGGGTTAGTGACCTCTCACACACAAACACACACAGATAACAAGGTTAGCTAAAACTGTTTGGTTTTAGCTAACCTAGTGTGCTTCTGTTTCAGAGCTTTGAGTTCAGCAATCGGCTTCCTCAAATCAACAGTCTCAGATGAAACAGAACCCTGAGTGAGTTCACCTGTGATAACAGTACCCTGGTGGTACACCTGAGCTGACTGGGAATGTCAAAGTTCCTTCTGCTCCCAGGTGTTGCTTCATGCGTGTTAATTTCATTGCATGCTTATCCTCCCATGTGCGAAGCAACTTCAGAAACTCTTGAAAAGTTGGTGGGTCGTTCAACTTCTCCAGGCTGAGGTCAGTAATTAAAGCATCATCCCAGCAGCCTTGACAAAACTGCCTGAGAAGATGACGGTCAACTTCAGGCTAGAATACTCCAGCTCTCTTAAGCCATTAGGTTGTCATGCTTCTCCACGAGCCTACCTTGACTTACTTGATTCAGCTTTTGGTAAGGTTGAAGATGGGGATGAGCTGTTTGTGAAATTCATGAACACTTTCCAGAATGCTGGTGAGAAAATATTCCACTATCTTAAAAGACTGTAAACCACACTTAATAAAGCAGTTAATGACGTCTGCAGCTGGAGGCAAGAGACTCTCCATGATCTTCCTGACCCTATGCAGATCAGATATAGAGGGGTCTTCAAGGATTTAACTTTCTTAGTAATACCCTGGAAAGAACCTTTGAAGGCTAGGGCAAGCAGGGGCTCTTATCACACTGTTGTAGGATCACACATGCACATACTGTATCACAGGGCCTAAATTCCAGGTGGCCTGAGACAAGGCCGAGCCTGGTATGAGAGGCACCAAAGGGGGGTTACACACATAAACACACACAAACACACACAGATAACAAGGGAGGCCAGCACTCCAACTTTTTGCCCAAAGATTTAGGGACCTATAGACAAGCAGAGTGGACCTCAAGGACAGGGGTCCCTCGACTTGGCACACAACCCCCTCCCCAGATATCCTGCCTTGCATACCACTCACCGAACAAACCAACACCCTAAAGAAAGTTTCATTTAAGTTTGGCTTTTGTATACCCTGTATATTGATTTACTCATGACTACTAGTCAAAATATACAGATGGGTTATGTTTGAATGTGTCCTTAGATAATCTTAGTGTTTTGTGTGCCACCCTTATAACCATGTTCACGGAGTATCACCTATTTTACCCCTTTGCACTTGAACACTTATATAAAGTTGAATAAATAAATAAATAGGTATAGCTACCATTGTATACATGTTCTCATGGTATACCAGAAGAATCTGGAAAATTAGTGTAACCAATGTGTCCTAACTTTTAGAGAGTTTGTTAACAACCCTCCTTCTCTTCTAACATTCCTTTGTGGTCCTTATCTGATCTTGGTGGACCAAGTTTCTTTGTTCTAACATGCTATGTTAAAAGAACTGAATTAAGGTGTATCTTATCCATTCTGGAGAAGATCAACTGGCATAAGCCACACCAAACAAAATATGTTGTTTCCAGATGTGCAACTTATATTGATATTACCACAAACTAACGGCCACGCCTATCTATGGATAAGATGTGCTGTTTGTAATATGAATATTTGATGTAATATCCGCACAAAGTGTAACATCTGTTGAGGTGCAACCCAAAACAACTGTATCCTATACTGATGTGAATCAGTCACATAGATAAAATAATTCATTGTTTAATCAATTAATGCAAATGGTATGAGGTATGTACCTGTGAAGCTGGTATGGCATGTTTGGTGTCAAACTGATTGTTAATCACCCCTGATTCCAAATCTGGTCAGTGATTACCATAAAAGTGGGTGTATCAAAAGTTATAACAGATTAATGAAAATCATCAGTAAAGTCATAAATCCCAAAAGGACTGATACAGACCCCCTTCCAAAAGCCCGCCAAATGGATGGCCAGCCATTGGGCCAGGAGTCGAATTCCTGGTCATCCCTATTCATGAACTTTAGAGCATAAAACCCTGGCACCTCAGAACAAAAGAGAGAGAACAACCATCAGCCGGGGAAAACAGATCATCAAGCACAGAACGACCATCAGCAGCGCAGAAAAAGACCATCAGCCCGGGAGAAGAGAAGCCCACAAGAAGTCCTCCGGTGAAGGCCCAGCTGAAGAGAGAACAGCACCCAAGACAAAGCTTCACCAGGAGAGAGAATCCAAAGGGGCTCCACTCCACTGCTCCAACCGCCGCTCCTTCCTGAGCGCCATCAGCTCAGCAGCTCTGCCATCAACTGCCAAGACCCCCCCCCCCCCACTCTTCAACCAAGTAAGCCAACATCCTTTCATTCTAACCACTTAAGCTGTTCTGTTAACCTGCTATAATACTTTAGGGTCGTGTTTCCACAAACTGGGCTTGCTTTGCAGAACAGTATTTCCCATTTAAGGTTACTCATTTAAATCCGGTCATTGTATTTTCATAATTACATCATTTGTTTTATTCCGTTATTTCGTGTTTGTTGTTTGTGTTAGGTGTAATGTCTGTCTTATGTTAGTTGTAGTGTTAGCTAGGAATAAATGCATGTCTTTTACACAACTTCAGCCTCCGTCATTGAGTGCTCACAATAAGTCCCTGCCGTTGTGCAATCTTGCTACACGCTCTGAACCTCAAACTCGCCTGAAACATCGCGAGACTCTCTCTCATCGGCCGTGAGGGGAGCTTCGCTACCAATCGTTTACATTACCTGGTGACGCAGCTCGGTGGACGAGCCTTCTAACCCAGGTTACTAAGTGATATTGGTAATTAGTGAATCCCATTTAAGTCTCACATTAACAGACTCACGGGGATAACGCAATCGAGTTTGGAGGAGCCGACCATTCGGCATAACAATTGATTAATAATCAGCATTAAATAATAATTAATTAAACTTTAATTAATTCAAACATATTGGTGGAGATATTAAAATTTACCTGAGTTAATAATTCCTACACTGTTCCTTGGTTGGGTTAGCCTCCTCACATTCACCCTCTTCATCTGCATCCTTAATAATACTTCCATCCACCGGGTCCAACAAATGTGAGATTTGTGAAAGTTCCTCATGTAGTATGTCACTGAAAGACCTACCACTTTGTTCAGCAATGTTTTTCAGTGTGTCAAGATAGGAACTTCTTGCATCAGTACTTTCCTCAGAAGAATAAACAGTGTCCAGGGCCTGTACATTGTAAGTAAGTGGTGGGTCAGTTGTAACTGAATACTTAAGTGGCAATAAGGGCCTGATTGATTCCACTGCAGACCCATGGTATTCTACAATGGTGTGGTTATGAAATTTGGATGCAAGATCGTCAACAGGAATGATTCTAGCTATAGAACCATAGTGTTTCAATAGATTAGAAATTTCTTCATCAGCTGACAAACTAATACATCCATTTACCAGGAGAGCTTCTGGCCGTACTTCTTTTGGATCCCCCTTCTGGTTTTGGCTGTTCGAGGTTCTGTGAATAAAACCTTTGGCTACTGCACCTCCTGTGTCAGTACTGGACATCACACTGGGCAACTATTTAGATTAATTATAAAAAACACATTCATATACAATCACATTTTGTCAAAAATCTACCGTCATTTAAGTGAAACAGCAGCACGCAAAACCAATTTGTTTTCAGTCTTAGTCCATACGAACAACTAGGCCAGTTATTCTGAAAATGCAAGTGTGCATTGTCTCCTGATCAAGGCACACTTCATGGGACATGGCTGTCTCATTTGGTTTCAGAGCTATTAACCCTTTAGTGCTTTGCACCAGGTTCATGTAATATGCATACAATGTGTTTGTTAATAACTGTTAGGGTCGCGCTTGCCAACACACGGAGCATAGAAAAAGGCGCAGGATGCCAAAAGTCGGGGCAAACATGGGATTTAATAGAGGCAGCAACAAAAGGATCAGGCAACACACAGGATGACATTCCAATGACCGGACTGGGGA
Organism: Paramormyrops kingsleyae; assembly: GCF_048594095.1. Lineage (NCBI taxonomy): Eukaryota > Metazoa > Chordata > Actinopteri > Osteoglossiformes > Mormyridae > Paramormyrops > Paramormyrops kingsleyae. The sequence goes on from NC_132800.1 coordinate 45,079,826, forward strand.
AACAAACTGAAACGCGGACTAAATTCACTGAACTAATGACAGCAACCGGAAACAGCTGACGAATACGGGGAATTCACATGGGATTAATGAGGGGGTGTGGCACACGAGAGGAGTGGACGATCAGGGCATGACACTTAGAAAGTTATTCTAAAAATCAATGGGGTGTGCACTGTCCCCCAAATTCCCCTGATCAAGACACACTTCATGGGACATGGCTGTCCCATTATGTTTCAGAGCTATTAACCACTTAGTGTGTTGCCCCATTGCAGTTTAAGTGGATGCAATATAATAATTAATAACTATTACAGACAAAAATAATCTGAAAATCCAAGGGCTGTGCATTGTTCCCTGTAGTCCACTGATAAAAGCATACTCCACTAGATGTGCCTGTCTTGTCTATTTTTAAAAGTTATTAACCCATTCATGTATTGTCCCATTGCACATCATACGGATACATTCGAACATTTAAAAATAAATTAAAATTTATACGTAAACCGATATGGAAAACAAAGGGGTGTGCAACAGTCGCCATGAGCCAAAAATGGTAAACCACCATGTCATTACAGCTGAAAGAACATATTGTCACACCCCGTTCCGTCCGATCCTAGTGTGTGCCACGCCCCCTCATTACCTCCTGTCGAAACCTGATTGTTCTCACCTGTTGCCTGTTACGTTTGCCTAGTCTCATGTATTTAGTCCTAGTCTCAGTCAGTGTACCCCAGATTTGTCATTGTGATGTTACGTGACGTTCGTCTGTGTACTTCCCCTAGTCCTGTTTCCCTGATTAAAACCCCGTTATTTCGACCTCCTGGCTCCGTTTCCCTGCTTCCGTGCTTGCTTGCCCCATGATCGTGACACATATAATATTAGCTATTAATATGATTTTGCACAAATAACGAAATGGTTTGAAGCACAAAAATAATTGGTGTGCATTGTTGTCTGTGTACTGGACATCACAATTCTGCCATTTAAAAAGCACCACCTTCCGTTAAAAGTTATTAAAGTCATAAAACTGAATATCGAATATGAGGCTAACTTATCCACGGTCACTGACCGCAAATGGCCAATCATAGTCAATATTCAAAAATTAGACATTAGCCACTTTACCCGCCTCCAAAGTGTCAAAATTCATCCGGTTCAGTGAACGAGTGCTGTGCAGACGCGAGCACGTTGATAGGGTCCAGCGAAGGCGAGCGCGTAGAGAGGATTTCAGCTCGCGAGCACATACAAGTGCATGGTTCAAGTTTTGGCACTAATTTAATGCCGAGCGAACAAGCCATCAAGAGCTGTGCAAACGTGAGCGCATAGAGAATGATGGGTCTTCTGCTCGTGAGCACTGATGCGCACATGGTTTTTATGTGTGCTAGTTTTGGCACTAAATTAAATGCCATGTGTAGGACCATCCATCCATCCATTATCCTCTGCTTATCTGAGTTCGGGTCACGGGGGCAGCAGTCTCAGCAGGGAAACCCAGACTTCCCTCTCTCCGGCCACTTCATCGAGCTCCTCCGGGGGAATCCCGAGGCGTTCCCAGACCAGCCGAGAGACATAGTCCCTCCAGCATGTCCTGGGTCTTCCTCAGGGCCTCCTCCCAGTGGGACATGCCCGGAACACCTCACCAGGGATGCATCCAGGAGGCATCCTAAGCAGATGCCTGTGCCATCTCATCTGGTTCCTCTCAATGCGCAGGAGCAGCGGCTCTACTTTGAGTCTCTCCTGAATGACAGAGCTCTCTCTAAGGGAGAGCCCAGCCACCCTGTGGAGAAAACTCATTTCGGCCACTTGTACTCGTGATCTCGTTCTTTCGGTCACTACCCATAGCTCATGACCATAGGTAGGGTAAGAACGTAGATTGACTGGTAAATCGAGAGCTTTGCCTTTTGCCTCAGCTCTTTCTTCAACATGACAGACCGATGCAGTGCCCGTATCACTGCTGACGCCGCATCGATCCGCCTGTCGATCTCCTGTTCCATCCTTCCCTCACTGGTGAACAAGACTCCGACATACTTAAACTCCTCAACTTGAGAGAGGACCCCCTCCCCAACCCAGAGAGAGCATTCTACCCTTTTCCGGCTGAGGACCATGGTCTCGGATTTGGAGGTGCTGATTCTCATCCCAGATGCTTCACACTCGGCTGCGAACTGTCCCAGCGAGAGCCAAAGGTCATGGTCCAATGAAGCCAACAGAACCACATCATCTCCAAAAAGCAGAGACCAAATCCTGAGGTCACCAAACCGGACACCCTGAAAGCCCTAGCTGCGCCTAGAAATTCTGTCCATAAAAGCTATGAACATAATTGGTGACAAAGGGCAGCCGTGGTGGAGTCCAACCTTCACTGGAAACGAGTCTGACTTATTGCCGCCCATATGGACTAAGCTCTGACACCGGTCATACAGGGACCGAACAGCCCCTATAAGGAAGCCCGGCACCCCATACTCCCGGAGCACTCCCCACAGGACTCCCCGAGGGACACGGTCAAATGCCTTCTCCAAGTCCACAAAAACACATGTAGACTGGTTAAACTCCCCTCAACCCTCCCCTCAACCCTCCAAGACCCTGCTGAGAGTATAGAGCTGATCCACTGTTCCATGGCCAGGGTGAAAACCACACTGCTCCTCCGGAATCCGAGGTTCAACAATCCGATGGACCCTCCTCTCTAGAACCACCAAATAAACCTTACCAGGGAGGCTGAGGAGTGTGATCCCCCTATAGTTGGAACACACCCTCTGGTCCCCCTTCTTGAAGAGGGGGACCACCACCCCAGTCTGCCAGTCCAGAGGCACTGCTCCCGATGTCCATGCAATGCTGCAGATGCGTGTCAACCACGACAGCCCCACAGCATCCAGAGCCTTAAGGAACTCTGGGCAGATCTCATCCACCCCTGGGGCCCAGCCACCGAGGAGCTTTTTAACCACCTCAGCGACCTCCGCCCCAGAGATAGGGGAGTCCACCCCCAAGTCCCCAGATTCTGCCTCCTCACTGGAAGGCATGTTGGTGCGATTGAGGAGGTCTTCGAAGTATTCCCTCCACCGAGGGATAGCCAGCATGGATTTAGGAGAGGTAGATCCTGTTTAACAAATCTGTTGGAGTTTTTTGAGGAAGCTACTCAGGAAGTTGATGATAAGAAGGCCTATGATGTCATCTACTTAGATTTCCAAAATGCGTTTGATGTTGTTCCCCACAAGAGGCTCTCACTTAAACTCAAAGCGACAGGTATTTTAGGAACTGTAGCGACCTGGATTGATAACTGGTTAACGGATAGGAAGCAGCGAGTAGTTATAAGAGGCTCGATGTCACAGTGGGCCTGCGTTCATAGTGGGGTACCGCAGGGTTCAATTTTAGGACCACTTTTGTTCCTAATTTACATAAATGATATAGACACCAATATATACAGTAAACTGGTGAAATTTGCAGATGACACCAAGGTGGGTGGTGTAGCAGATACTGAACTAGCGGCTCAGCAGCTACAGTGGGATCTTAATTAAATTAGTGACTGGGCTGACACCTGGCAGATGAAATTTAACATAGACAAATGTAAGGTACTCCATGTAGGGAGCAGAAATATAAAGTACAGGTATTTTATGGGACCTACTGAAATAAAGGTAGCTGATTATGAGAAAGACCTTGGTGTGTATGTTGATGCTTCCATGTCTCATTCTCGCCAGTGTGGGGAAGCAATAAAAAAGGCCAATAGGATGTTGGGGTATATCTCCAGGTGTGTGGAGTTTAAGTCAAGGGAGGTTATGCTAAGATTATACAATTCCTTGGTGAGACCTCACCTAGAATATTGTGTACAGGTTTCTTAAAAAGGACATAGCGGCCTTAGAAAAGGTGCAGCGTAGGGCCACAAGAATGATTCCCGGTCTTAGAGGAATGTCATACGAGGAAAGGTTATTTGAGCTAAATCTGTTCAGCCTCAAGCAAAGGAGACTGAGGGGGGACATGATCCAGGTCTATAAGATTCTAACAGGTTTGGATGCTGTTCAATCGAATAGTTACTTCAGCATTAGTTCAAATACAAGAACTCGTGGCCGTAGGTGGAAATTAACGGGAGAACATTTCAAACTGGATTTAAGGAAGCACTTCTTTACACAGCGTGTAGTCAGAGTATGGAATAGTCTTCCTGATAACGTAGTGCAAGCTGAATCCTTGGGTTCCTTTAAATCAGAGCTAGATAAGATTTTAACAACTCTGAGCTATTAGTTAAGTTCTCCCCAAGCGAGCTCGATGGGCCGAATGGCCTCCTCTCGTTTGTATAGTTCTTATGTTCTTATATCATTTCGTTAGCCATTGCTCACCAAAAAGTTATGTAATAGTTGTACAAATGTTACAACCTAAAAGTTTGCTATTCACGAACAAATGAACGGATACAGAGTAATAATAAAAATAAACAATGGACCGGTTTCAAAGTTTTTATTGTCATGTACAGACTACAATGCAATTCTTACTTGAATGCCTTCTTCACAGACTGGACGATTAACCAAATAAAGCAGCGCAACATTACAGTAACTGTCAACAAATAAACCACTAACTTACGTGTACTATTAAAGCATTTATGTCATTTATTTAAACTTTATTTTACTAGGTAACCAGTTCTCATTGCTTTACGTGATATTCGGGAGAAATAGCAGATTACGCATCGGAACTGCCTGGGATACAAATGCCTTGCGTGTAACTAAACTCTTCAGCCAATAAGGGTAAAGGTGTGTCGTCACGGAGGTGGTTCCAGTTTGTGCAGCCGGGTGAGAGGTCGCAATACATCTAACCGTAATGCATTGCGTCAGGATCAGAATGCGTTGCTTTAAGCTGCGCTGTAGTAGAACGCACCCAATGACCGGACTGGATCCCACACGAGGTTAACGAGTGGGCGTGAAGTTACTGTTTGTGTTATTTTTTTAATTTCTCTGACTAAAAATAAAATTAAAAATTATACATAATTAATGCATAATGTGTATTTCTCTCTCTCTCTCTGTTTGTATGTGTGTGTGTGCATGTCTGTTATGTGTATGTGTATTTGTGTGTGTGTGTATATATACACTCACCTAAAGGATTATTAGGAACACCATACCAATATGGTGTTTGACCCCCTTTCGCCTTCAGAACTGCCTTAATTCTACGTGGCATTGATTCAACAAGGTGCTGAAAGCATTCTTTAGAAATGTTGGCCCATATTGATAGGATAGCATCTTGCAGTTGATGGAGATTTGTGGGATGCACATCCAGGGCATGAAGCTCCCGTTCCACCACATCCCAAAGATGCTCTATTGGGTTGAGATCTGGTGACTGGGGGCCATTTTAGTACAGTGAACTCATTGTCATGTTCAAGAAACCAATTTGAAATGATTCGAGCTTTGTGACATGGTGCATTATCCTGCTGGAAGTAGCCATCAGAGGATGGGTACATGGTGGTCATAAAGGGATGGACATGGTCAGAAACAATGCTCAGGTAGGCCGTGGCATTTAAACGATGCCCAATTGGCACTAAGGGGCCTAAAGTGTGCCAAGAAAACATCCCCCACACCATTACACCACCACCACCAGCCTGCACAGTGGTAACAAGGCATGATGGATCCATGTTCTCATTCTGTTTACACCAAATTCTGACTCTACCATTTGAATGTCTCAACAGAAATCGAGACTCATCAGACCAGGCAACATTTTTCCATTCTTCAACTGTCCAATTTTGGTGAGCTCGTGCAAATTGTAGCCTCTTTTTCCTATTTGTAGTGGAGATGAGTGGTACCTGGTGGGGTCTTCTGCTGTTGTAGCCCATCCGCCTCAAGGTTGTGCATGTTGTGGCTTCACAAATGCTTTGCTGAATACCTCGGTTGTAACGAGTGGTTATTTCAGTCAAAGTTGCTCTTCTATCAGCTTGAATCAGTCGGCCCATTCTCCTCTGACCTCTAGCATCAACAAGGCATTTTTGCCCACAGGACTGCCGCATACTGGATGTTTTTCCCTTTGTACACCATTCTTTGTAAACCCTAGAAATGGTTGTGCGTGAAAATCCCAGTAACTGAGCAGATTGTGAAATACTCAGACCGGCCCGTCTGGCACCAACAACCATGCCACGCTCAAAATTGCTTAAATCACCTTTCTTTCCCATTCTGACATTCAGTTTGGAGTTCAGGAGATTGTCTTGACCAGGACCACACCCCTAAATGCATTGAAGCAACTAACATGTGATTGGTTGATTAGATAATTGCATTAATGAGAAATTGAACAGGTGTTCCTAAATATCCTTTAGGTGAGTGTATAGTCTATTGTGTAAAATGTCAGGCTTCAGCACCTTAAGTTACTGGATAAAACGGCGTAATGCACAAAGAATTTTAGATAGTTTTCAGTGTACTCAGGAGCAGCAGGATGTTTCCATGTCAGATTGCATGTCAGATTCCTTATTGGATCATCATGCTGAAAATAATGACGATGAAGATGATATCTTCTCAGACTGTATTAGTGATTTTGAGGATGTAACGAGGGAATGCGATGATGACCACAGTGTTCTAGTACATAAATTCAATGATGCTGAATGCTAGGCTGCTGAAAATGAGCAATGCATTCCAACTGAGGAATGCATTCCAACATTACAAGAAGAACTTGCAGAATGGGTGGTCAGCAATAGCATCACTCAGATGTCTCTGACTGCCCTTTTAAAAATACTGAATCGTTATTTTCCAAATCTGCCAAAAAGTGCTCAAACGCTAATGAAAACAGGAGCTGTAGATGGCATGCGACAAATTAATGGAGGGGAATATTTTCATTTTGGAATCATGTCTTATCTTGTCACAAAAAAGGAGTGGCTATACACATTAAACAGAGGCATTGTGACTGTGCAAATCAATATTGACGGCCTTCCTATTTTTAAAAGTTCTTCAGACCAGCTTTGGCCAATTCTAGGGAAAATTGATGGTGAAGTAGAGCCTTTTGTTATTGGACTGTTTTGTGGAAAAAGGAAACCACAGTGCATTGATGAGTTTCTTTATGACTTTGTTAATGAAGTGAAGGAGTTAGAACAAGGATTTTCAGTTGATGGCAAAAATTATCATCTGGCCATTTCTTGCTTTGTATGTGATGCTCCTGCTCGTTCGTTTCTCGAGAATATTAAAAATCATAATGCCTATCATGGATGTGAGCGCTGTGAACAAGAAGGGGAGTTCATTAATGGTATTGTTTTCCCTGAAAAAAATGCCAGACTTCGAAGTGATGAAGAGTTTAAAACTCAACAAGACCCAGATCATCATAAAGGGTCAACTCCGCTCAATGTGCTTAATGTAGGCTTGGTGACACCGTTTGTGCTAGATTACATGCACCTGGTGTGCTTGGGTGTCACAAGGAAACTGCTCTTAATGTGGCTAAAAGGTGATCTAACTTGCAGAATTGGCTGTCGTACAGTTACATGTATCTCTACAAATCTTGTTGCAATAGGCAAACACATTCCCAGGGAGTTTGCAAGAAAACCAAGAGCTTTGTCAGAGATAAACCGGTGGAAGGCTACAGAGTTTCGCCAGTTTTTGCTTTACACAGGTCCTGTTGTACTTGAGGGAAGCTTGCCAGATGAATTTTACAATCATTTCTTGGCTTTCTCTGTGGCTATGTATCTGATGCTCAGTCCCATGTTGTGTGATCATTACTGCAATTACTCTGAAAGTCTGATGAAATATTTCTTAGACCAGTATGAAGTATTGTATGGACGAGGGGAAATGGTTTACAATGTGCACAACCTAACTCACTTAGCTGATGATGTGAGAAAGTTTGGGGCATTAGATAGGATATCTGCATTCCCATTTGAAAACTACATGAGGAAGTTAAAGAGAATGGTGAAGAAGCCTCAATTCATCTTAAAGCAAGTTGTGAAGCGAATTACTGAGGAGAGACAATTTTCAGGAAAGAAGAACAGTGACGGAAGAGTTGGATCTGCAAGAAAGAATGACATGATATGTATCAATGAGATATGAAATGATGTAAAATGTTACATGAGAGTTTGGACATATCACACAGCCATAATAGAAAATTACAATCTTTAGACAACATACACAAAAAACACAGATGCTAATGGATTAGATAAACCGCCTTTTCAGTCTGAGCAATGCATTAAAGCCTATTGTAAAGACTTCTTTGTATCAACTTGCACAGGAGACAACTGTGTGTCAGTAAAAGGAGAGATAGGTGTTGTCAAAAACAGGAAACCTACATTGTCTTCCACAGATTTAAGAACCAAGAGTCACTGTATCCATGTTTCATGGACACTAGGGATATTGGGTTATACAAAGTCTGGGATGAGAGCAACAGCGATAGGATTGTAAAATTGACTGACATTGAAAAAAAGTATGTTCTGCTACCACTTGGTTCTTCATGGGCTGCCACTCCTTTGCTTCATCTGATTTAGATTATTTAAATTTTTATTAGTTTAATATGCTGTTGCAGTCAGATTTAATTTTTTCTAATCATGTAGATGGCAGAATTTTATGTGGTGGAATTTCCTGAGCAGGAAGAAGTAGCAGTGGTGAGCAAAAACTGGATGAAGGGGGAGAAGAAGTGTCTGTGGCCACCATTTGTTTCGCCAGACAAAATAAGAAAAGCTGTAATCAATCATGCAAAACCTGACATTTCCTGGCAGTGTTATGCAGTTGAAATTGTCTATTCAACAGGTAAGTTTTTGTGTGTCAGTGAATTAACCACCTGTGTTCAGCCAAATGGCTATTTCAATATTAGTTTAAATACTCGTGGCCGTAAGTGGAAATTAGCAGGAGAACATTTTAAAATGAATTTGAGGAAGCACTTCTTTACACAGCGTATATAGTCTTCCTTCTAGTGTAGAGCAAGCTAAAACCCTGGGTTCCATTAAATCAGAGCTAGATAAGATTTTAACTACTCTGAGCTATTAGTTAAGTTCTCCCCAAACGAGCTTGATGGGCCAAATGGCCTAGTCTCTTTTGTAAATTTGTTATGTTTTTATTTGTTCAAGCTAATTTGTTAGTATACAGTACTGTTACATTAAGGCACATTGCCCACTCAGCTCCAAAGATACTGTCTGATTATTAAAAAGTTTTTGTATTTCATTCACTGATTGTATTTGTTTTTCTCTACAAATATTTAATTTGTAGAAAGTTATGAGAAAGCCAGGAAAAAAGCCAAGGCAATTGAAGAGGACACTTCATTTTTCAGTGATCCAGAAAGACAGCTTGAAAGGGGAGATCGTTGTAGAAGGTACAATAATTCTCCTAACCCCATTTCATTGCAATGAATTAAGGGCAGATTTCAAGCTTAGAATTTCTGCATTATAGAATCAAAATTTATACTCTGCGGTTTATCTAATCCATTAGCATCTGTGTTTTTTGTGTATGTTGTCTAAAGATTGTAATTTTCTATTATGGCTGTGTGATATGTCCAAACTCTCATGTAACATTTTAGATCATTTCATATCTCATTGATACATATCATGATATTGCACATTTGCTGTAGGTTCAAAGCATAGTTTATGTAAAATGATCACATGGATAGAGTTATCTCTTGTTAAGTTTTGTCTAGTGTGTCATTCAAATGTATCAAATAGCTTAAATGCATTACCACTAACTGTGATTTGAAACAAATGGCAGAATATTTTATAAAACACATTTTTCTGTTGTCACATAATATACATCTTCATTTTGCACAGCCCTATTTATAATTATATTATACACATTTTTTTCAATAGACCAAACAAGAGATTGGAGGAGCTGGGCCTGTAAAAAGCTGTAAAAAAAAGATGTCCATCCCTACCCAAACCTCCTCCTCGTCCAGTATTGACCTCTACCCACGAACACACTTCATCCTCTTCTGAACAATCTCCTTCTCCTACTGCTGCATGTTCAGAGTCTCCTCAGCCAGCAGTAAATGAGCTACCAATGAGTTCTGTGACAGCAGTGTCACAGAACAGTCAACGTTATTCAACCATTCAACCTCAGCTCATTACAGGTATGGTTTGAAATGGTTTGTTACAAAGTAATCCAATACCATAATGCACAAGAAGTGGATATATTGTTATTGTACAATAACCCTAACAACAACAATAATAATGATGCTAGCAAAAACAGTAGTGTTCTAAAGTACTGTCACGATCGGACGGTAGGCGAGCCGTGGAAGTAGGCGAGAGCAGCTAGGAAGTCAGGTAACGAGGTTTATTACGGGAGGGACGGACAGGCACGGACATCTAACGTGACACTACAATGACGGATCTGGGTAGACTGACTGAGACACAGACTAAATACAAAAGACTAGCCAGACATAACAGGACACAGGTGATCACAATCAGGGCTGAACACGAGGTAACGAGGTGGGCGTGGCACATATTAGGATCGGATGGAGCGGGGCGTGACATAACCCCCCCTCGCCCGAGAGGAGGCGACGGACAAGACAAGACCGGGGAACACGTGTCATCCGTGAGTGGTTGGTGTTCAGAAATTTACGGAACAGAATTGGGAGCTGACAACGATTTTGCTCGAGCAAGTAAGCAAAGACTGTTTTACTTTAATCACCTTGAATTACGTTGGCTCAGGTTGTTTATTTTTTTAGTAACCTATACTGTGGCTAAACTTGTCAGGAGCACTCCTTTTCTAATCTAAAAACTATGCAAACTATGCACATCACGCTTTCATGGCAGGCACGTGTAGCAGATTTTGGAGGACCATATCTGTGTGTACATGCGTGTGTGCGCGCAATCAAAATCGCTAATGGGAGTGATGCAAGTAGCTTGTAAAGTAATTTAACGCTCATGATTCTCTCCACAAGGATCCGTCCACAGCCCCGTTTCCTCGAGGACCTGAGGAAGAATAGTTATTCAACGTTTCTAAGTCTATTAGAGGTGTTGAAATTAATCACATAATCGATGCATGGCGATGCAGACGTGGACGATTGTGCATCGATGCAGTGGCAGTACATAATGAATTATATCATAATGACATTGCTTGCTGATTTTCTGGGACCAGCATAAAAATTTCGGTAGTGACTGTGACTGATCTGAGTACAGCACTGCTCCGTGTAGGGGTAACTCGATCTCATCTCACTGACTTTACTGTTAAATAAAAACAGGAGCTTACATCACTGCTTGTTAGGGTTGTCATATAAATGATACTCGGATACTAATCGAGGCTAAACATTACTATGGGATTAGATACTCATTTGCAACAGTATGGATACTAGCAGTGGCGTCTTTGCCTGGTCTAGTTGACGAAACTATCACAGTAATACTGCAGAAGATGGAGCTGACATTTTATGTCAGGCGGAGAGAGGTCGTGGAGGGTCAGCCTATGGTATCTGAGGTCCAGGAGAGATGGCCTGCACTGTTTTCTTCTGAGGAGGTAAGGATGCTTTAATTTATTTAGCAATTATCTTATTCAACATAAGCATTGACCATAATGCTAATGAATTTTCAGTGCAGAGAAATCCTGACATTGTCGTAATGAATAAATGACAATATTTTGTTAATTGTCTTGTTGAGATTTCTGAAAATTTCATCGGATCACAAGCAAAGACCTTTTTGGGACTTTTAATGCATCCCTTGACAAATTTGTGTCTGGTCAGCTGAAACTGTACAGGTCAAAGAAAGGAGCTTTTGGTCAAGAGATGGAAGACCTCCTGGATAAACTTGATGAACAGGTGAGTGACGTTTTCCTTTGCCTGACAATTGCCTATCTAGAGGTTTACTACAGTACTATACTAATTGAAATATTTGTGTTTTCTACTGGATACTCTTCAGATATCGGAAATTGTGTCCCACCAAAAGAGAGCAGCACTGAGAGGCCTACCCATTTTCTTCCAAGAAGATGCAGCAAAAAAAATTCTGGAGTGCTCTGTAAGTTTAAGCACTTACATGCAAATTTTCATACATATACATTGCCCTTTCACTTAAAAAATAATTAAACAACAATTAAACAAGTAGTGGTAACTCTAGGAAATAAGAGAATTTATTCCTAATTCCCCAGTGCAGTTTCAGAGAAACAGCTGGCTATAGGTGGCTGATGTTCTTTACTAGAAAATAGTTCTGTATAAACCTCATCACAGGGTGGGTGTGTCAAAACTACAGTCATTGATGATAAAAAAAAAAAAAAATGGTTAAAACCTCCACAATTTCAATGGCAAGTCAGTAGCTTGGTACTAAAATTTAGGTTAAAAATAAATAGAAATTATTTTTTCTCAGTTTTGCTTGGCTCACAATAATGCATCTGTTGTTTGTCCGCAGGACTCTAATATTTTGAAACCCGTTCTGCAAGGTGTGTCTGTTGCCATCCTCACCATCCTACAAGATGACGAAGTCAGCATGCGTGTGCGAGACTATACAGTTGTGTTGGAGGGGGACATCGTGCTGCATGACATTGTTCACGAGTGGGGGGACGATGGACCGTGTTTGTGAATAAATATAAAAAAATACAAAAAAAGATCCCTGTGTTTCCTGTGTTCCCCTTTCCCGTTCCCTGCTTGTCTTGTCTTCCCCTCTCCCTTTCCCTTACCTTTCTGGCGATCCACAACCCTAGACTGGGGATCGTAACAGACCCTCTTCCTGAAAGCCCGCCAAATGGATGGCCAGCCATTGGGCCAGGAGTCGAATTCCTGGTCATCCCTATTCATGAACTTTAGACCATAAAACCCTGGCACCTCAGAACAAAGGTGCGCAGAACAACCATCAGCAGCGCAAGAAAGACCATCAGCCGAAGGAGCAGAAAAAGATCATCAAAGAGCAGAGAAAAGCCCATCAGCCCGAAGAGGAGCAGAAAAAGGCCATCAGCCCAGGAGAAGAGAAGCCCACAAGAAGTCCTCCGGTGAAGGCCCAGCTGAACAGAGAACAGCACCCAAGACAAAGCTTCACCAGGAGAGAGAATCCAAAGGGGCTCCACTCCACTGCTTCCTGAGTGCCATCAGCTCAGCAGCTCTGCCATCAACTGCCAAGCCCCCCCCCCCCCCACTCTTCAACCAAGTAAACCAACTTCCTCTTATTCTAACAACTTAAGCTGTTCTGTTAACCAGCTATAAGACTTTAGGGTCGTGTTTCCACAAACTGTGCTTGCTTTGCAGAACAGTATTTCCCTTTTAAGGTTACTCATTTAAATCCGGTTATTGCATTTTCATAATTACATTGTTTTTATTCCGTTATTTCGTGTTTGTTGTTTGTGTTAGGTGTAATGTCTGTCTTATGTTAGTTGTAGTGTTAGCTAGGAATAAATGCATGTCTTTTACACAACTTCAGCCTCCGTTCATTGAGTGCTCATAATAGTCCCTGCCTCTGTGCAATCTTGCTACACGCTCTGAAACCTCAAACTCGCCTGAAACATCGCGAGACTCTCTCTCATCGGCCGTGAGGGGAGCTTCACCACCAATCGTTTATATTACCTGCTGACGCAGCTCGGTGGACGAGCCTTCTAACGCAGGTTACTAAGTGATACTGGTAATTAGTGAATCCCATTTAAGTCTCACATTAACAGACTCACGGGGATACCGCAATCGAGTTTGGAGGAGCCGACCATTTGGCATAACAATTGGTTAATAATCAGCATTAAATGATAATTAATTAAACTTTAATTCAAACATATTGGTGGAGATATTAAAATTTACCTGAGCTAATATTTCCTACAGAGTCATGCAAAAATTATCAGTCAATCCTCTTTGCCTCTGAAGTAGATAAATGTTTGCCAGTTACCAAGATATTATTACAACTTTTTATTTTTTTATCGCCAAGTAAAACTTTAATGTATGTGTTTGTCCATCCATCCATCCATTTTCTCCCGCTTATCCGAGGTCGGGTCGCGGGGGCAGCAGTCTCAGCAGGGAAACCCAGACTTCCCTCTCCCCGGCCACTTCATCCAGCTCCTCTGGGGGAATCCCGAGGCGTTCCCAGGCCAGCCGAGAGACATAGTCCCTCCAGCGTGTCCTGGGTCTTCCCCGGGGCCTCCTCCCAGTGGGACATGCCCGGAATATCTCACCAGGGAGGCGTCCAGGAGGCATCCTAATCAGATGCCCGAGCCACCTCATCTGACTCCTCTCAATGCGGAGGAGCAGCGGCTCTACTCTGAGTCCCCCCCGAATGACCGAGCTCCTCACCCTATCTCTAAGCGAGAGCCCAGCCACCCTGCGTAGGAAACTCATTTCGGCCACTTGACCTCGCAATCTCGTTCTTTTGGTCACTACACATAGCTCGTGACCATAGGTGAGGGTAGGAACGTAGATCGACTGGTAAATCGAGAGCTACGCCTTTTGGCTCAGCTCCTTCTTCACCATGACAGACCGATGCAGCGCCCGCATCACTGCGGACGCCGCACCGATCCGCCTGTCGACCTCCCGCTCCATCGTCCCCCCACTCGTGAACAAGACCCCACGATACTTAAACTCCTCCACTTGGGGAAGGATCCCATCCCCGACCCGGAGAGAGCATTCTACCCTTTTCCGGGTGAGGACCATGGTCTCGGATTTGGAGGTGCTGATTCTCATCCCAGCCGCTTCACACTCGGCTGCGAACTGTCCCAGCGAGAGCTGAAGGTCACGGTCTGATGAGGCCAACAGGACCACATCATCTGCAAAAAGCAGAGACCCAATCCTGAGGTCACCAAACCGGACACCCTCAACACCCTGGCTGCGCCTAGAAATTCTGTCCATAAAAGTTATGTACAGAATCGGTGACAAAGGACAGCCCTGACGGAGTCCAACCCTCACCGGAAACTAGTCCGACTTATTGCCGCTCATGCGGACCAGACTCTGGCACCGGTCATACAGGGACCGAACAGCCCTTAAAAGGAAGCCCGGCACCCCATACTCCCGGGTGCACCCCCCACAGGAGTCCCCGAGGGACACGGTCGAATGCCTTCTCCAAGTCCACAAAACACATGTAGACCGGTTGGGCAAACTCCCATGAACCCACTAGAACCCTGCGGAGAGTATAGAGCTGGTCCACTGTTCCACGGCCGGGGCGAAAACCACACTGCTCCTCCTGGATCCGCGGTTCGACAATCCGGCGGACCCTCCTCTCCAGAACCCCCGAATAGACCTTACCAGGGAGGCTGAGGAGTGTGATCCCCCTATAGTTGGAGCACACCCTCTGGTCTCCTTTCTTGAAGAGGGGGACCACCACCCCGGTCTGCCAGTCCAGAGGCACTGCCCCCGTTGTCCACGCGATGCTGCAGATGCATGTTAACCAAGACAGCCCCACACCATCCAGAGCCTTCAGGAACTCTGGGCGGATCTCATCCACCCCCGGGGCTCGACCACCGAGGAACTTTTTAACCACCTCAGCGACCTCCACCCCCCGAGATAGGGGAGTCCACACCCAAGTCCCCATACTCTGCTTCCACATCGGAAGGCGTGTTGGTGGGATTGAGGAGGTCTTCGAAGTACTCCTTCCACCGACCCAAAACGTCCCGGGTTGAGGTCAGCAGCACCCCATCCCCACCATAAACAGTGTTGATGTTGCACCGCTTTCCCACCCAGAGCCGCCGGATGGTGGACCAGAATCGCCTCGAAGCCGTCCGGAACTCGTTTTCCATGGCCTCGCCAAACTCCTCCCAAACCCAAGTGTTTGTTTACAGTATAAATGTACAGTAGCACATATTTTCCTTGATATACAAACACTGTAAAAAATGCCCATAAATAATACGGTAAAAATACCTTAAATGTCGACGGAAAAATACCGTAAAAAAACAATCAGGTAAAATACCGTGTCAAATATAGAAAAAGAACTGTAGATGCAAATACAAAATATTTCTGTATTTAATACATTTTTTGACTGTACAATTTTTTAAAATGCAGTAAAAAATACTGTAAAAATACCTTAAATTATAACGGGAAAATACTGTAAATATCAATCAGGTAAAACACTTTTTAAAATAGGCTATATAAAATATTTGTACCTCTAAAATTTATCCTTATTTAATATGATTTTTAGTTGTAACATGAATTAATTTTTTTGCTTCAGTTACTGGTGTGATATGTAACCTGATAATGACATGAGAATACATGTTAAAATACAGTTTTAAATATGTAGTTCTACAATTTATGGAAACAAGGTATACCGTTATACATTAAACAGTGCTCCTGTAATTTTACAGCAGATTTTATACTGTCGCGTCGTTGAGCCAAGCGCCATCTGGCCTATTTGCATGTGTCCCAGCATGCCGCACTTTCATACTGACAATGGCCGCTGTCTATGTCATGTATGTACTGTAGTTAATGTTCCAGGTTCCATGCATTGTGTGTTCTGTACTGGTGCCCTGCTTAAGTTTAAGCTTTATCCCCGTGTGTTTGACTGTGTATAAATTACCCACCATGTGTAGTTACCATTGTTCGTACAGTGACCCTGCCCCTGTTTGGTTAGCTAGAAGTAATGCTTGTTCTTGTATGTTGTTATACAACCAGGTGTTGTAATGATTGGTGTGATTCACAATCCTGTTAAGTAGTGATGGGAAGTTCGGCTCTAACTGTTTTGATTCTTTGAATCGATTCTAAAACCGGTTCTATGATTCTCTTTTTTTTTTGCGCCTGAACCATATGACTTAACGAATCATGGGATTGGATAATAAATCTGTCTCAAGGTTATGTTATTTAACTGAAAAATAGAACTGGTGTTCAGCTTGACTATTCACAATAAAAAAAACAATATATATATAAAAAGCAGAAAGGGTGTCGATGCTGAATAAACACGCGTGTATATATAGTTCTTATTTTCTTTACTTAAGCCAAATTCATGTGTATGAGTATCAAGGACTACATCACAGTTAACAACAACTGCAATATTACCAATACAATCACACATACAATGAGCATGAGTAAACTTGCATACGTTGTTGTGTAAACGTCAAAGTATAATAAATATCTTAGTTCTTTGATGAAAGACATATAGTTTTATTATACAGAAATGCAATAATTTACTGTTGTGATAAATGATGAAGAGCTGCGTTTATTTTATTCCTTTTAACAGTGTAACTGCATTTCCGCAGTAAACGCCGGAAGGACTCTTGGGATCGGTTCGCGAACCGTTCGTTTGAGTCACCGACTGATGAGTGTCCGAAAACCCATTCGATTCGTTCATCGAACGGGCTCTTGGGGAGTTGCTGAGAGCGTATATCAATAGACTAATACAGCAACCGCAGTCTTTAACCCACATTTCTGCAGAAAAAACGTGTAAATAAATTTGAAGGTATTTGAATTTAAAAGTGTTTTATTTGTCAGTTTGTGTTATTGTTTAGTATTACTTTATTATGTTAATATAAAAATATAGGCCTATACTTGTGATAATTTGTTTTTAAAATATTTGCAAGCATATTGTACACGAGTAGAAGTGACTGAACCACAGGTATAATAACAATAATAACAGTAGCACAAATAAAATATTTGTTACAGGACATATGCCTTGTTTAAGTATGATTTGTTTTTACATTGTTGATTGCATTCAGTTGCACTTTGATTTTAATACAAGAAAAGACATTTGCGACCAATTAGACCCTTGAAATGGACATGACAAAGTAACAATACTGTAAGCAGTCATATACAATAAGCACAAATAAACGTGTACAAACAGTTGTATAAATGCCAAATGCAATAAGTGCGTTATTTTACTTTACTTTATATATATGAATACAAATGATTAATGAATACATAAAATATCAAAATGTTGTGAACATGTCACGCTCGGAGACGGAGGCAAGCAGGGAAGCAGGAGCGCAAGCCAGGACGTCAGGTAAGCAGGGTTTAATGAGCAAAATACGGACAACACGTAACAATACAATGCACGATCTGGGGAACAAGGGGAGACGTGGACTGATATACAGAGAACAAGGCAAAAGAAATAGGAAACAGCTGGGCACAATCGGGGAAGTACACGTGGATAATGAGGGGGCGTGGCACACACTAGGAGCGGACGGAGCGGATCGTGACATAACCCCCCCCCAAAGGCACGCACACCGGGCGCGCTCAAGGGGAGGCGACGGACGAGACGGGGCAGGAAACAGGACCTGGAAGACAAAAAGCAAACATCAACCAAAGGCGGGGACCGGAAACAGGACAGAGGAACAAAACAGGAACAGGGACCAGAAGAACGACAAGACACGACAAAGAACAGGAAACGCAGACAGGCAAACAGAGAAGGGGGACACAGAGGGAACACCCACAGGCGACACGAAGGGGCCAGGAGTGAACAGAGGAGACACAGAGGGCAAAGGAGCAGAGACAGGACGCAGAAAGGGAGGAGGAAAAAGGGGAGCCCAGGCGGGCGACGGGCAGCGGCCGGAGGGGCCGCAGGGGAGAGGGAGGAGGGAGCAGGAGGGGACCACCCAGGGGCCAAGGGAACGGGACGAGGGAGTGACGGAGGGGACACGGAGGGAGCAGGAGGGAACACCAGTGAAGGCAGGCAGGAGGGGGAAGCCGCGGCAGGCGGAGGCGCAGCCGAAGCCGGGGAAGGCGCCGTCCGACGCCCAGCCGGAGCAGGGGGGCCCGGAGGCGACCGACATGGAGCCGGAGGCGGGACCGAGGACCGGCACCGAGGATCCAGGGGGGGACCCAGAGGGGACCGCCGACCCCGAGCCGGAGGACCCGCAGGCAGCCACCGAGCCACAGCCAGGGGCCGAACGGGCGAGCCAGGGGGCAGGGTGGGCGGGACCCGGGCCCGACGCCTATGTCCCCGTCCCTTACGGGACACCGACAGGCGGGGTCCTGGGGGGCGTTGGCCTTGCCGGGGTAAGGGCGAGGGAGTCAGGGCCTCTAAGGAGGCAACAGGCGGGGCAGCCGGAGCCGCGGGCGTGGCCGCAGGCGGGGTAGCCAGAGCCGCGGGCGTGGCCGCAGGCGGGGCAGCCAGAGCCGCGGGCAGGACTGGAGAGGCGGCCTCAGGCAGGGCCGCGGGCAGGACTGGAGAGGCGGCCTCAGGCAGGGCCGCGGGCAGGACTAGAGAGGCGGCCTCAGGCAGGGCCGCGGGCAGGACGGGAGAGGCGGCCTCAGGCAGGGCTGCGGGCAGGACGGGAGAGGCGGCCTCGGACGGGGCCGCGGGCATGTGGCCAGCAGGAGGCGCCTCGGCGGGCACCTCAGGCAGAGCGGAGGCAGCTGCAGGCGTGCGACCAGCAGGGGCCGCCTGGGTAGGCGGCTCGGGCCTCCGGTCAACAGGGGGCACCTCGGCGGGCGCTGCCAGCACGCGACCAGTAGGGAGCGCCACAGCGGGTGCTGCCAGCACACGGCCAGCAGGGGGCGCAACCGCGGCCACCTCAGGCAGAGCGGAGGCAGCTGCAGGCGTGCGACCAGCGGGGGCCGCCTGGGCAGGCGCCTCGGGCGTAAGGTCAGCAGGGGGCGCCTCGGCGGGCGCCGCCAGCACGCGACCAGCAGGGGGCGCCTCGGCAGGTGCCGCCATCACACGGCCAGCAGGGGGCGCAACCGCGGCCACCTCAGGCAGTTCAGGCGCC
This sequence comes from Paramormyrops kingsleyae, assembly GCF_048594095.1. Lineage (NCBI taxonomy): Eukaryota > Metazoa > Chordata > Actinopteri > Osteoglossiformes > Mormyridae > Paramormyrops > Paramormyrops kingsleyae. The sequence goes on from NC_132800.1 coordinate 45,099,229, forward strand.
GGCAGGACCGGCGAGACAGGCAGTTCAGGAGCCGGCAGGACAGGCGAGACAGGCAGGTCAAGAGCCGGCAGGACAGGCAGGACAGGCAGTTCAAGAGCCGGCAGGACGGGCGAGACGGGCAGTTCAGGAGCCGGCAGGACGGGCGAGACAGGCAGGTCAGGAGCCGGCAGGACAGGCAAGACAGGCAGGTCAGGTGCCGGCAGGATGGGCGCCGCCATCACGCGGCCATCAGGGGGCGCCGCGGCGGGTGCCGCAGCCAGAGTAGTGGCAGCTGCAGGGACGACAGGCGGGTCAAGCAGGACAGGCGGATCAGGCAGGACAGGCGGATCAGGCGGTGCTGCTGGCATCGCGGCATCAGCAGCAGGCGGTGCCGCGGGCAGAGCGGCGGCATCAGCAGCAGGCGGTGCCGCGGGCAGAGCGGCGGCATCAGCAGCAGGCAGCGCAGCCGCGGGCAGAGCGGCGGCATCAGCAGCAGGCAGCGCAGCCGCGGGCAGAGCGGCGGCGGCAGCAGGCAGCGCAGCCGCGGGCAGAACCGGAGCATGCAGGTCCGGAGCTAGCAGGAGGGATGCCGAGCGCGTAGGCGCCTTCCCTTTACGGGCTTTGGGCACCCGGGGAATGCCGTCTCTTACGGCGCGAATTCCGCCGTGCCCCAGACGCTCCAGCCGATAAAAGTACGCCTCCAACGGAGGCAGCTGCTCTCCGCGGAAGCTGGCAAGGCGGCCAGCGGCGATGTCCTCCCAGGCGGGCGGTGAGCCCTCGTACTCACAGGCAGGGACCAGCGAACAAGCGCCCAGGAAGAGGAGCGGTGTCTCCTCCAGCCGCTTCTTCGGGGCGCTCGCGGCGGTAAGCGGAGCCGCTTCGGGCACGTCACCCAGGCTCCAAGCAACGTGCTCCGCCCGTACCTCCGTGAGCCGGAGCTGTAGGCGGCGGAGGCATTTACGTGCCCTCTGGAGTGGGTACTGTTGCCCGGGCGGGCGTTCCTTTGCCAGGAGGTCCGCGCCCTTCTGGGCTAGCTGCCGGGCCACGGGGTCCTCCTGGACCTCGGGCTGGGATCGCCAGTACACAAAGTCTTGCAGCAGCCCGAGCCGGTGATGCTCGGACTGCTGCTTTGTGCTTTCACGGAGATCGTGCATTCTGTCACGCTCGGAGACGGAGGCAAGCAGGGAAGCAGGAGCGCAAGCCAGGACGTCAGGTAAGCAGGGTTTAATGAGCAAAATACGGACAACAAGTAACAATACAATGCACGATCTGGGGAACAAGGGGAGACGTGGACTGATATACAGAGAACAAGGCAAAAGAAATAGGAAACAGCTGGGCACAATCGGGGAAGTACACGTGGATAATGAGGGGGCGTGGCACACACTAGGAGCGGACGGAGCGGATCGTGACAGAACACGTGAATCACAATAATAACGCACAATGAATGAAAATATAACTTGGATTTTGTCAGTTATTTTCTTCATTAATCATTTTGTATTCATTTGGGTTTAGAAATTGAAAATAAATCAACTGTTGTCTGGAACTGAAACCATTGGCTGCCAGGAAAATGGGAGAGTTGTTTTGCTGCTCTAAATTGTAATGATGGGAAAGGAAAATTCCATCCAATATTTCTGTTATACTACATCAGTTGTATAATGTTCACCTGCTGTAAAAACTGGTATTTTTGTTTTAAAGGAGTTTTGAGAGAATTTTGTTTATAGCCCAACTGTTATGCACTTTTTAAAATGTGCTAGCTGTTGCTCAGTGGAATTTTGACAACTTGTTAAATCAACATAGTTATGAACATTTCTCATCTTATCTATTCTAAATATGCATTTAGAGCATGTTTCAATTAGAGAAATGGACAAAGAAGTCATTTATATGGTTGTACATAATAAAATCTGAAAACAAAAGATTGTATTAATTTTTTTAGTAAATGCATTTCATTGGTATTTTAAATATTTTTAATGTAGTAAATGCAAGTATACAAAAAAAGACTTCTTGAAATCATGATATAGGTTGTTATGGTGCAGTATTTTACTTTTCTATAAAGCAAATAACTGTGTTGTATAAACTGCAGACTTTAAGTTGACTTGTCTAAAATTTCAGTTGCATTAATAAAAACCATTGATTTGAATGTAATCAGATTATTCAGTACACCTAACTTAAAGCAAATGGGTTAATTAAACTTGTTAACTTGATTTGAAAAAAACTTAATTTGTGTGTTACCAATTGAAGCATTTTTTTTAAGTTGGTCCAACAATTCTCTTTTTTCAGTGCAATTTTTTTAAGTTGGTCCAACAATTCTCTTTTTTCAGTGCAAGCTGGCTAGTTGTTTCACTGCCGGCACCGTTAAAACTATATCAATTATAGACTGAATTCCGATAAAGTTTTGTTTAATATCGCCGGTGCTAGCAGTGCTGCACTATTTTGTAAGACATGCACTGGCCAATCATGTAGCACTTCTCTCATAAATATTACAGTTTTTCCCAATTGTTTACACAAATTTTCTGAAAGCATGCCTCATATTGTCAACTCTACACACAAATCAAAAAACACACACACAATTAATTAATTAAGCACAAGATTGCGGCGCGTGTGGACGCAGTGACCTCTCGCTCTCCCAATAATGCGGTGTTTTGTTCGTCAAGCAAGTGTTTGTCTGTAAGTTTTTTTCATCAGTCTCCGTCGGAATACAAGTACAGTCAACAGGCTCTCTTAGACATTCGAAAAAGCAAGACCTGCAATGTTTTAGACCTCTGTTTTAGACAGAGATGCTAATGGAGCTTGGAATGCTACGCTGGCCCGCTACTACACCGGACTCGCCTGCTACCCCTCCCCCGGGAAGGAGGCGTCGGAAGCGGTGCGCAAGGACAAAGAAGCGGGGCAGGCGTGGATCCGGTATCAAAGTTAGGCTAGAGGCTAATCCAACTCGCCCAGCCATACCATCTATCCTCTTGGCTAATCTACAATCATTGGACAACAAAATGGATCATATATATATATATATATATATATATATATATCAGCGAATCAAAAAGTGAGTGACTGCTGTCTGCTTGTTTTCACTGAAACATGGCTAAACGACAACATTCCCGACTCTGCTGTACAACTGGAGCAGCTAGCATGCTACCGAGTGGACAGGGCACTCGTAGATGGAGGAAGACACGAGGCGGTGGAGTCTGTTTTACATCCGGGATGCGTGGTGCTGGGGCGCCACTATAGTATGCAAACACTGTTCACCACTGGCGGAGTTTATGATCATTAAGTGCCGTCCTTTCTATCTCCCCAGAGAGATTTTAGTTGCTGTCTATATCCCTCCCACTAACAACAACAGTGATAGGAACGCAGCGCTTAATGAACTGTATCAGGCCATCAGCGAACAACAGACAGCACACCCAGATGGTTTCATCATCCTCGCCGGAGATTTCAATCATGCTGATCTCAAGACGCCGGAAGGAGTCTTGGGATCGGTTCGCGAACACAATTCACAGAGGCGGCATCACCTGAAGTAACGGTGTTTAACGGCTTTCAGGTGCTTCCAGCTTTAGAGCTGGAAGAGACTTGGGAGGCAGGTGGGCCCTTGGGCACCAAGGAGCCACCTAACCCCAGTAGGAGGGAGGTTGTGGTAGTTGGGGATTCAATTATAAGAGGTGTAGATAGTTATGTGTGCACCCGTGATAGAGGGTCCCGTACGGTGTCTTACTTGCCTGGTGCCCAGGTAGGGGACCTTCCAGATCGAGTGGACAGGCTTTTGGCCCCAGCCGGGGTGGATCCAGTGGTCGTGGTGCATGTTGGCACCAATGACATAGGAAAGGGCAGGAGGTCTGTTCTGCAAGATAAATTTATAGAAGTCGCGGATAAGCTTAGAAGCAGAACATCCACGGTGGTATTCTCTGGAATACTTCCAGTGCCACGTGCAAGTCAGGCAAAGTTAGCTGAGATAAGGGGATTAAATGCGTGGCTAAAATGGTGGTGTAGGAAAGAGGGGTTCAGGTTTATGGGGCACTGGAAGACCTTCTGGAACAGGTGGGACCTGTTCAAGCCGGACGGCTTGCATCTGAACCATAGGGGAACCAGTATATTGGGGAGGCGTATGTGCAGAATAGTTGAGGAATGTTGAAACTAGGGACTGGGGGGGCAGGGAGGTCAGTTAAGAATTTATGTGGGGAGAGACGGAAAGCCCAAATAAATATTAAAAGTAGACACTGTAAAAGGCCTACCATTAGTGGTCTGTATTTGAATGCTAGGAGTATTAGAAACAAAATTAATGACTTAGAGGCTTTAATTTCTTCAGACAATTACGACATTATAGGAATAACTGAAACATGGATGAGTGACAATGATGGTGATGAATATAATATGGATGGTTATACGTTGTTCCGTAGAGACCGGATAGGCAGGGGCGGACTGGGACTAAAAAACAGCCCTGGACTTTCTCCCAAATAGGCCCACCAGCTAATACTAATCAAGCTTTAGACAAACCCCAGATTTGTATGTTAAGTGTCAGTTCCACAATAGCCCACCACAGAAAGACAGAAACAAATTGCACTTAAATGGAAAACAATGAGATTTTCCCTCCCCAAATTTTTGGTTTAACATAGAGCTTTATTTAGCCCTCTTTCCCACTTGCTAGCATGTCACGAGTGTTAGGAGTGGATGGTTTGTTTTCCAGTTTCTTTCAATACCATGGTCTTCTGTCTAGCTGCAGAGATGACCTTACTACTGACAAGATAAAATCACAGCCATCTCGCAATTAATTTTTAGAGCGTCTATATTTTTTAATATAAAATATATTTTTCATCATCATGCAAGTCCAGTTAATAGATGCTGACTGGATGACTATAAGAATAAATGTAGAATAGGCCTGTTGTTTTATGTTGAGGCCACTTACCAGTACCTCTTCCTCCCATGAAATTTCCTCTGCTGTCTGTCCCTTGTGACCAGTCTGTGGATGCTCAACAGGTTCAACTTTCACCTGGTCTTCAACACTCTTTCTGGGTGATTTAGCGTTTTGATCTACATTACTGCTGCTCCTGGCAGTTAAACTGCAGCCAATTTTGACGCATCATTTTCGAGAGACTTGGCTTTCTTTTCTTTTAACTTTTCCCATCCTCCTTTCTCCTTACGTTTTCGGCTTGCCATCATTCCCGCAGTTGCAACTTATGATTCGCTCTTTTTTGTTGGCTTTTACTGATGGATTTCACCGGACAAATGATCGTATTAGCGCCATCTGCTGTTAGCTGATTTCCCATTTAAGAGGAAAGGCAGGCCGACGGCCGTGGATCAGACGGCCGTTCTGGACTTTTCCAGAACGCACAGATTGCCAGTCCGCCCCTGCGGATAGGCAAGAAGGGAGGTAGTGTTGCAGTATACGTAAAAGAAAACTTGCAGGCAAGGGATCTCACTGATAAAAATAAAAATTCAGAAGCTGTATGGATAAAACTTGATGCTAAAGATTAAAATGGCCTAATTGTCAGGGTTTGTTATAGAGCACCTAATGTAGCTGTAGAGGAAAGCAGAATGTTATATGATGATATCAGGATTATGAGTAATAAAAATGATGTGGTGGTTATGGGTGATTTTAATTTACCTGGGATACAGTGGGACACAGTCTCTGGCTCTTCTGTAAATGAACTTGAGATGGGGGAATTAGTACAGGATTGTTTTTTTACTCAGTTTGTTAATACTCCTACCAGGGGAGAAGCCCTTCTTGATCTTGTTTTCTGTAATAACCAGGATAGGATTGGAAAATTAGAGGTTTTAGACCCATTGTACGGTAGTGATCATAACATGGTTAAATTCTAGGTTAATTTTAGTGTCCGAAGAGCAAAGTCGAAATTAAAAGTATACAATGTTAGGAAGGCTAACTTTAATGGTATGAGACGGAAATTAGAAACTGTGAACTGGACAGAGTTAAATAGCAAAACAGTTGAAGAGGCATGGGAATTTTTCAAAAGCACATTGTTGCAAGTGCAAGAGGACTTCATACCTGTTTCCAGCAAAACTAAATCTAGGAAACGACAACCAAGGTGGTTTACTAAGGAAATTAAGAATAAAGTCAGGAGGAAAAGGGCTCTGTTCCACAATTGGAAAATAACTAATGATTTCAAAATTAAGCAGGAGTATCTAAGTCTACAGGCAGAGTTAAAAAATGACATTAGGCTATCCAAGAGGGATGTAGAAAGAAAAATTGCATTGGAGGCTAAGCATGACAGTAAAGGTTTCTTCCAATATTTTAACTCCAAGAGAGCACTAAAAGCTGAAATCACTAATTTGCAGGATAGTAAGGGACTTATAATTGATAACGAAATTGATATAGTAAATGAGTTTAATGATTATTTTTCAAGGGTGTTCACAATAGAGAACACAAGTAACTTACCACCAATTAATACGAATACAGCATTGTCTATGACCAATATATGTATAACTGAGGTTGATGTGATACTAAGCCTAGCTAAACTCAAAATAAATAAATCGCAGGGGCCTGATGGCATCTTACCTATAGTCTTAAAAGAGATGAGGGATATTATTAGCCAACCTTTAACTTTAATATTCCAGAAATCGTTATCTGCGGGTGTGATACCATCAGATTGGAAGCATGATAATATAACACCCATATTCAAAAAAGGGAATAGAAGTAATCCAGCAAACTATAGGCCAATCAGTTTAACTAGCATTACTGGAAAAATAATGGAAGCTATAATTCAAGTGAAAATGGTAGATTACCTAGATGCAAATAACATTATAAAGGATAGCCAACATGGATTTAGGAGAGGTAGATCCTGCTTAACGAATCTACTTGAGTTCTTTGAGGAAGCTACAAGTGAAATTGATCACAAAAAGGCCTATGATGTGATTTACTTAGATTTCCAGAAGGCCTTTGATGTTGTCCCCCACAAACGGCTCTTGCTAAAGCTTAAAGCTGCAGGGATTTTAGGCACAATGTCACAGTGGGCCTCTGTTCATAGTGGGGTACCGCAGGGTTCAATTTTAGGACCACTATTGTTCCTAATTTACATTAATGATATTGACACAAATACATACAGTAAACTGGTTAAATTTGCAGACGACACCAAGGTGGGTGGTGTAGCAGATACTGATCTAGCAGCAGAGAGGCTTCAACGGGATCTGGATTTAATTAGCGAATGGGCTGATACTTGGCAGATGAAATTTAACACAGATAAATGTAAGGTAATCCATGCAGGGAGCAGAAATATAAAGTACAGATATTTTATGGGTTCCACTGAAATAAAGGTAGCTGATTACGAGAAAGATCTTGGTATGTATGTTGATGCTTCCACGGAACTGAATATGTTTAGCCTTGAGCAAAGGAGACTAAGGGGGGGATATGATTCAGGTCTATAAGATTCTAATGGGTCTGGATGCTGTTCAGCCAAATGACTATTTCAATAGGGGTAAGAAACACACTTTCACTGACTGGGGCATGATCACACATTTCTTCAAATATCATAAACTTAATTCATGGCAAATAAATTATTTCTAATATATTTGTTTTGCCATTACACTCATCTTTATTTTAATATATATTGTAAATATGTCAGATTTTTGTTAAGTTTGAAATTTGACATCAAAGTATAGACATTGCAAAATGCAGTTTGGAACACTTACAGAAACATTATAAAAGTACATAGTAAGCAATGCTGGCAGTTTGTTTTGATCCCAGATATCTGATCACCAAAGTCTTGGCTACATGAAGATGACTAAATCGTGTAGATGCAACATTCATTTGGATAAATAAATAAGAAAAACCTAACTCATGTCACTATTTCTGGCTCCTTTCATTGAATATGTAGCAACTTTCATGTGTATGAATGAGCCATTGTCACCTGGCCACGTCCCCAACCGCCTTTTATGGCGCTGAAGGGGATGTATCTGGATCGCGTTTCACCGTTGCGCTGTAAATCAAATTACCATGCGAATGTGATTTCAATACGCGCTAATGTGGCTATTTATAATGTGAATAGCGATCTTCGGGTGAGAGCGGTACTACACGCCCCTGATGCAGGTAAAACAAAGTAAGATGACATGGTTTACTTTTTTGCCGATTTATCCTAATTATAAAAACTTTAATACTTCCGACAATGGACGTTTTGAAAAGAAGACAGATTACGGATTTAGCCAGCGTTTTTTTCATGATTCTACATTAAGATTTCAGCGAGATAAAAACTGAAATAGACGCGAAAAGTACGCGATGTCGCCGACGACATACTCGACCCCAGAGAGTTAAGCAGGCAGCCACTTACAACAGCACAGATATTGAGGAGTACACAGACACTGTGATCTCCTACATCACTAAATACATTGATGATGTGACCCACATGAAAAGCATCACCACTCGGGCTAACCAGAAGCCATGGCTGACAGGGGAAGTCCACAGGTTGCTGAGGACCAGAGACAACGCCTTCAGAACTGGGGATGAATCTGGCCTGAGAACAGCAAGAGCTAACCTGTCTCGGGGCATCAAGAAAGCAAAAAAAGAGTACACACACCTGCCATTTCGAGAACAGCAGAGATACACAGAGCCTATGGCAGGGCATTCAGGCCATCACGGACTACAAGCCCGCGCCACGGAGTTGTGAGAGCGACACCTCTCTGCTCAATAACCTGAACAACTTCTTAGCACGCTTTGAAGCACAAAACAACACTCGCCCACAGAAAACCCCACCGCCTCTGCACGACCAGACTCTGTGCCTGTCTGCCGCCAGCGTGGGAAAGACATTCTCCACCATCAACACCCGGAAAGCAGCAGGACCAGACAACATCCCTGCTGAAGGACTGCACTGTCTCTTTACAGACATCTTTAACACCTCCCTGAAGCAAGCCATTGTACCATCATGCTCAAAGCCTCCACCATCATACCTGTGCCAAAGAAATCATCACCATCCTGCTTCAACGATTACCGTCCTGTGGCACTGACGCCCATCATCATGAAGTGCTTTGAACGGCTAGTCATGTCATGCATTAAATCCATCCTCCCCCCCACCCTGGACCCCTTCCAGTTCGCTTACAGAGCTAAACGATCCACAGAGGATGCAATCTGCTCTGTCCTCCACCCAGCTGTCACTCACCTGGACAGAAAAGACTCATATGTGAGAATGCTGTTCTTAGATTTCAGTTCAGCATTCAACACCATAATACCACAACAACTCATCTGCAAACTTGACAAACTGGGCCTCAGCACCTCCCTCTGCAACTGGCTGCTAGACTTCCTCAGCCAAAGGTCACAAGCAGTACGTGTCAACACTTCGAGCAGCATCACTCTGAGCACAGGGGTCCCACAAGGCTGTGTGCTCAGTCCTCTGTTCTTCACCCTGCTGACACACCACTGCAGACCAACCTACAACTCCAATCACCTTGTGAAGTTTGCGGACGACATAACTCTGCTGGGGCTCATCACCAAGGGCGATGAGACTCACTACAGGAAAGAGGTTGACCTTCTGACCATGTGGTGCAAGAACAACAACCTCCTGCTGAATATCAGCAAGACTAAGGAGATTGTTGTCAACTTCCAGAGAGATCACACCCAACATCTGCCAATGACATCGATGGTGCTGCTGTGGAGAGAGTGAGGAGCACCAAATTCCTGGGGGTGTACATCAATGAAGACCTCTCCTGGACCACCAACACTGCAACACTGGCAAAGAAAGCCCAACAGCGCCTCTACTTCCTGCGCAAACTCAAGCAGGCAAGAGCTCCACCACCCATCATGACCATCTTTTACAGAGGAACCATTGAAAGCATCCTTTCCAGCTGCATCACTGAGTGGGGTGGGAGCTGCACTGAATACAGCAGGAAAGCCCTACAGCGCATTGTGAGCACAGCTGAGAGGATCATTGGTGCACGACTTCCCTCCCTGAAAGAAAGATATATACACCACCCGCCTCACCCGCAAATCCATCACAATTGTGAACGATGCAAGCCATCCCGCACACAATCTGTTCAGCCTCCTGCCCTCTGGAAGGAGGTATAGGAGCCTCCGCTCCCGCACTACCAGACTCAGCAACAGTGTCATCCACCAGGCTGTGAGACTACTAAACTCTCTCTACCCCCCCCCCCCCCCCCCCCCCCCCACACACACACACACACACTCAGCACCAGCCAACAGAGCCACCAGACTGGCAAGTGACCAGGAACATACCCCCCCCCCTCCCAAAAGAAAACACTCTGTACTCTGACCCACAGGAACAACTACCTCTGCACTATGCAAATTGCACACATCTGTTACCATTATTATTATTACCATTACAGCTGCTATTATTGAATGTCTCAGCACATAAACACTTTATAATACTGGAAACACTTATTATTACACTCTAATTTCTAAGAGTATATGCCTTAAGCTACCTGCACTTTATATACTGTTACTCAGTAGTTAAGATGTGTTTTTCGTTGTGCCTTTGCACTTTACTGTTTGTCCTATCCGGTCATGTCTTGTCGTGTCTTGTCTGCGCATGGGACAGTGAGGAACGTAATTTCGATTTCTGTGTGAATAAATTGACAATAAAACTGACTTTGACTTTGACAATGGGCAAAACTCTTCAATTCTCCTGCAAAATGAAACTTTACATTCAAAACAATGTCATTTCTTCTCAAAATGGTATTTTGTTTTCAAATGACACACACAAACCATCATATGAACAGACATTTATAAGAACCAGTTGATCACTGATGTGCCTAATGTAAAACACTATGACCACTTCTCCATTTATTATAATGACTAAGCCTTTTTTTGTTCAGTGTTACACTTACTACAGACAGTACATAGGCCCACATAAGTGCACTGTAAAACAACTATGCTGCATCCTCTCTTCTATTTCGGTCTGGCCACAGCACCTCATCCACATCACAAGCAATGTTTACCCTGGCCGAGCAGAAGGGGAAATATCGCCTAGCATGGCGAATCCAGCCATGAAAAGCATCAACTGCTATATCTCCACATGCATCTTCCATAGCTTGGAGAAGGGGTATACGTGTGTGTGGATTTCGGTCATACACTTTCCATCTCCAGGCAGAAAAAAATTAAATACATTGAAACTTACATTGTCCCAAATGACAACATACTTGAGCTGCTCTGGGCCATCTATCTGATCTGGTGGAATGAGTGTGTTGTGTAGGATTTCCAGGAATGTGATCAGATGGGCAGTGTTGTAGGGGCCAAGGGTAGCATGGTGATGGATGACACCATGGTTGGTAATTGCTGCACACATTGTGATGTTCCCACCACGCTGGCCAGGGACTTTATCAATGGCACGCTGGCCAATGACATTCCTTCCCCGCCTTCGTCTTTTTGTGAGGTTGAATCCAACCTCATCAATGAAGATGAACTGGTGCTCCATTGCAGCCACCTCTAGCTCAAGGACTCTCTGAAACACACATGATACGTAATACAGACTTGGAGTGGTCACTATTGTGAAGCACAATCAGAGTATGATTACTGTACAGTACTGAAATATGAATATTGTAATTTATTCAGTGTTGAGAGTATGCATCAATTGTGGGATTGTATGGGACTTACTTGCGCATAGTTATATCACAATTCTTTGACTCTTTCTGAATTGCGTTCAAATGGCACCCTGTAGACCTGCTTCATCCTCAGATTATTTCTGTGCAGGACACGGTCCAGTGTTTATAAGCTTACCCTATCAATATTTTGAAATATGTTGTTGTTTTCTATTATTTTTCTTTGTATTTGCCGTAATGTTATGCCGTTATTTTCTAGAACCATGTTAATGATTTCAGTCCCCTGTTCAGGAGACAGAAGACGTTCCCGACCACCCCGTGTTGGTAATCTTTCAGTTCTGCTATACTAGTATACTGTAAAATACTGTAAATAGGCCTACTGTGTAGGAATACAAAGTAGGAATACATTTTCCAAATACTTGAAACATACTTTACAGTATTTTCACAGTCTACAGAACAGTCCACAGACAATACTGTACTACAGTAATGTACTCATTGAGTACAGTGAGATTTCTTACCTATTCTCATTTCGGAAAGTCTGCATGATGGATGCTACAGTGTACCTGCTCAAATTTGGCTGTACTCTTTGCCCAGCCTCCCTCATTGTTAGACCATGGTTGACCACATGGTCAAAGAAAGTGGCTTTGATCTCATCAGACATTACATTCCTTGGCCTTCCTCGTCCTCCCCGTCCTCCTCCTCTTACTCTCACTCCTCTGGCCCTGCCTCTGTTTCCACTGTTGGCATCCATTGCTCCAAAACAGAAGAGCTCACCTGTTGCACTTTTAAAAAGCTCTGATTTCTAAATTGCAATTTTGTGTGACAGGTGTTTACCCATGTGATGAGTTAGTATGCAAAGTAGGGCAACTGACTTTGCAATTTTGAATGACAGTGTGTTCCTTGTGAAAACAAGAGATTTTCTTCATGAAGATTGTGCCAAATGCAGAGAATTGTGTGTAGAGTTTTGAAAAAAGTGTGTTTTAAAACTGCAATTTGAGTGTAAAGCAGGAATTGTGCTTGTAGTTTAACAGAATTGGTTCAGGGGGTTGGTGCATCAGTCAGATGTTGTAGTCATTGTGTCTCAAGTACAAGTAATTGTGTGTAAACAACTAAGGAAAACTGTAATGAGACATCTCCTACCACCCAGCAAAAAGGAAATTTGCCACACGCTCCAGCCCTCCGCACACGAGGCAACATGGCTGCGTCTACCAGCGGAGCTCTGGTGCCTCTGGAGAAACACGCAACAAAAAGGCTCGCACGCGGTCTAAATAAATAATTCCATTGTGTCATGGGTTCGGGCGGCTCGGGCACGGGAGCGTGGCATCGTGCAGGCACTAAAAGGGCGGACGACCCACTTGCGGCTCAGAGACAAACTAACAGGGTTTATTAAATAAAACAGAAAAAAAACTACAAAACCAAAAAGGACCACGAGGGGTCAAAAACTGAAGAGAATTAAACAATATTAAATAACAAAAACTGAATACACATTGACACTGAAAATAGCAAAACCATTACAACACATACTGTACAGAACACACAATGAACCACTGGTGAACTAAACAGAAGCAGGAACTAAAATACTAAAGGGGTAACGAGACTAACACAGGACAGGTGAGACTAATTAACAAAGACCAGGGAAACAGGGCACAGGTGAAACTAATAACTCAAAGGAACTAAAAAAAAAAGGAAACTAAGAACTAACCAAGGAAACATAAAACAACACAAGGGAATTAAACAGGTAAAGACACAAGCAGGGGCACAAGGAACAAAACCAAAACCAACTACAAAAATCAGACACAAGAACTAAAGAAACTCAAATGAAACACTAGGGACATGCTCAACACATTGAGCCACATGACCAGACAGGTAACAGGGGAGAACAAAGACTAACATAAAGAACAGGATGACCAGCAACACCTGCTGGTCAAACGGGGAAGGGACACGGAAGGACCACAGCAGGGGCTGACCCTGACACATTGGTCTGCAAAATCGGTGTCATGTAGTGTTTATGAATCTATTTTTACACATTCTCTGTGTAAATGTTGCAAGTGTTTTAAGATAAGCAAAGGAGTGTTTAACTGAATCAAACAGAATCAGATTATATGATGGATGTGTTGGATATTTTGACAAGAAAATAGGGTTTTTGTAAGAAATTGTAGAGTTTTGACTAGTGTTCCATTTTGCAAATAATCTGAGTAAAGTGTTTTACTAATTGTGTGAAGTGTTATGAAAACTTCAAAATTGTGCTTACGCAACTTTAAAAAAACTGTAATCGTTTAAAGAATAATCGTTTGGGACAGCACTAATGTAAAGTATTTAGTATTCCAAAAATTGTAAAGGACAAAGTAAAAAATCCAAATGAGAGTGATATTACAGTAAAATGTGCAATTGCCAAGCCAGAGTCAAGGAAAAATATTAATTCTGCCACATCATCATGGTTTAGGGATTAGGACAGAAAACTTTGTCTACATCAGAGGAAATGCTCTCCATTTCTGGGTGATGCAGAAACCATTTGTACCTTGACGTTGAAATTCAACTCACCTATGGCACTTGCACTCTCATCTGGCACGTATGTGTTTTGATGATTGAGAATGTGTTTAGAGTTTTGCAAAAACGGTGACTCAGGTCTGCAAATTGTGTCTAACTACAGTGGGTGAGCACTGTTTAATGTTTTGCCAAATGAGTGACTGATTTTATAAATAAGTTTTGGAAATGGGCAGTTTTTAAAAACTGTAAGAGCAAGGAGACATCAACAGTAAACAGTAATGGACTTGAGGTCTTACGGTCAGAAGCCTATGTCTTCTGTTGGCCTTGCTGTGGTTCATCAAAGTTCCTCTGTTTATCCTGATATTAGATATTTGACTCACACACCTGCCATATCAGAACTTCTGGTGCTTGTTTTGAATATGGCCATGACTATGTCTGTGTGCAGTTTGCAGGCTTCCTCTGTTCACATTGTATTTCTCCAGGTTCCAGGGCCCTGCAATGGACCGATGTGCTGTTGAAGGTTTACCTCACTTTGCACTGTATACTTCCTGCATTAGGGTCTAGATAATTATTCTATTGATAAATTGTTATGCTTGAAAAACTGACAATAATGGAATGCCTTGCTGAAATGCTAAACATTCAGCCCTGTGATTTTGTCACTTCCTGTTTTAAGTGTCCACTCCTCCTTCACTCTGACTGCTGTGTGTGTGAATAGAAATGTAGACAGTGAAGGTATACATGAGGAAGTGAGTGTCAGGATGTTCTCATGCTTGGCTATCTATACCATGCTTGAGCACGTTTCACCCCCAAAGTCCAGTTTGTTTGAAACAATGTGAATTGTTTTCCCTGCAGGTGCTGACGGTGTTTACATAGGCACCTGGGTGTCTGTACAGAGAGGAGGATCTGTCACCATCCCATGTTTCTATGGTGACAGGTATAAAACACATGTGAAATACTGGTGCAGAGGGTATAATGTGAGTTCATGTACTCCCATAGTACACACTGACTCTCCACAGGAGGGTAAAGTGTTACAGAGATGATCCTGACTAGCGAGTCTTCACTGTGACCATCAACAATCTGACAGCTGGGGACTCTGATAAGTACTGGTGTCGTGTGAAGATCAGTGGAGGTTCAGCTGGAGATCAGGTTTACCTCTCAGTCACTGATGGTAAGATGTCTGTACTGTGGACTGTAGTCAATGAGATGCACAGTATGTAATGTCATTCAGCCAGTAAAGGACATTTACACAAATACTGAAAGAAGAAATATTCCAATATTTTATGTCTTTACCTAAATAGAACAGGCTCTATGTTTTAATTTCACATAAGATGATAAATGATAAGTAACAGTATCAGTTTAAATGGGCTACTTCACAGGGTTAAACCTGATAACTAATATGTTAAGAAATGTCTGTTTGTTCGACAAATATCGATATATGTGTACTGTGACAGACTTATATTTATAAATATTTCATACATATAAATATCACAGAGTCTACCTAATCTCTGTGTTCAGGTTCCCCATGGCTGTCAGGGGAGGTGACGGATGTGGAATGAGACAGTATCAGTGTTAAGTGGAAATAATAGAAGACAGAGGATATGGTGTAAGATCGGGGGCTCCTGTGCATCAGAGAGATCTAAGGAGTTAGGATGGGAGGCCTGTCCTGACCAGGGATGAAACAGAAAATAAAACCTTCAGTGTGACAATGAGGGGACTGGAGAGGTAGGACACAGTCTGGTATTGGTGTGCTGCTGGAAACCTGCAGATCCCAGTTCATATTACTGTCAAACATAATTAATTTGAATCTGCTGGTGAATCATTTATGCTTGAATATAAATAGATAAATACTAATTACCCCTACAGTTTCACTAATGAAGGGGGTCTGTGCTTCTTTGTGAGTATAATCCCCTATTTATCAACTGTTGTGAAATAGGGTTATTTATTGGGATTATAGTTTCTATACACGGTGGCACGGTGGTCCAGTAGGTGGCACTGTTGCTTCACACCACTATGTTTAGGGGTTTGAATCTCGCTTCTGCCCTGTGTGTCGCAGTCTGCATGTACTCCTGTTGTTGTGTGGGTTTCCTCCTACAATCCAAAGACATGCATTCAGGCTAATTTGTGTCTCTAATAGAGAGCGTGTGCCATCTAGTTTGTGATCTATAATATGACAAAAATTACAATATTTTCCGCAGACATACAGCGAGCAGAGAAATTCATATGGTCTGCAACATAATTCAGGTATTTTTCCTCTTTGTGGGGATTAATTGTTAATAAAGATGTGCAGACTGACTGACATTTCTGTAGGTGATTTTTCATTGCAGTTACAGCTGTAATATCTGTTCCAGTGCTGCATCCATCCATTATCTGAAACCACTTGTCTTATTCAGTGTCGCAAGAGGTCCAGGGTCTATGGGCACAAGGCAGGAAACAACCCATGACAAGGCACTAACCCATTGCAGGGCGCACACACACACAAGCACGCTTACTGGGAATTTGACTACTCCAATTACCCTCAGCAGGGTAAGCAAGAGTACCCGGAGGAAACCCCACAATGACACATGGAGGACATGCAAACTCCACACAAACAGAACTCTGGCAGAGACCTGAATATATGCCCCAGAGATGTGAGGCGACAGTGCAAACCACTGTGCCACCCTGCTACAATAAATATGTTATGTTCTTAAATTATAAATCTCACCTGTTCACTCTCAGTGCCCTGGGATGTGAACACCTTGGTCATAACCCTAATTTATTGTTCTGTGTCATGCCCTGCTCGTCTGATCCCCATGTGCCACACCCCCCTCCCTCACTGCCCCGTGTGGAATCCCCATGTCACCGGCTGTGTCTAGTTTCGGTTAATGTAATCTGGTGCATTTAAGTACTTCCCTGTTCGTCTTTCCCCAGTCCTGTCATTGATGTTACTGCCCGTTTGCCCCGTGTGCCCAACTGTCTCCCCCGTAAAAAACTTGTTTCCCCAATAAATCCTTTGTTTCCCTGACTTCCTGGACTCCCGCTCTTCTGTCTCCGTTCCGTGCCCATCTCAGCACATAACATGCTGCATCCAACCATTTTCTCTGTAGAATATCTTTCATAATTAATAGTTTAGTAAGAGTGACCTTTCCTTGAGTCTTTATTGACAAACAGGACACTGCTTTTTTATTTACAAACCTTTATCCTGTTTCCACTGCTGTCCTTTTCTCTGTACATGATGAAGAAGGAGAATGAATAATGAACCTGAGGTAATGAACCTGAGGTAAGCATTCAGCAGCATTTACAGTAGTGTGGGGGTCCAGTTAGCAGCATTTACCTGATCTCACAGTAATGGGAAACTATATTTATGAGAATTAGGATATTGCTTTCTATTTATCTTAATTATAATAAACTACCATCCAGGGTGAGCCCCTGCCTTCTGCCCTGTGCTGCTTGGGATAGGCTGCAGGCCTGTGTGGAAGATGGATGGATGCATGCATGGGTTTTACAAAACAGTATGACATATCTGTCATGACCTGCTCATCCAATCCTCCTGTGTGCCACGCCCCCTTGTTACCACATGTGGAATCCTGGTGTCTAGTTGTTACTAATTGATTCTGTGTATTTAGTGCTTCCGTGTCCGTCTTACCACTGTCCAGTCATTGACGTTTGTGCTTGCATTGTGTCCTGTGGTTTTTGTAATTTCAAAATAAATCCCTGTTTACCCAACGTCACGACGTCTGCTGCTTTCCCAGATGCAATCCGTGACAAAATGACCAGACCAAAAGAGAAGACGCCTCCCCTCAGCGAAGAACAACACCTTGATTTTTTAGACAAGGTAATATACTGGCTCAGACAGCCCGAGGTAAAAGAGGACCCTGCAGCATGAGCCAGTGCTCGTGGGTCGAGGGAGAACGGTTCTCCCTTTCCAAGGATCCGCACCTCGCGGAGGAGGTGTGGATGAATTTTACCTGGCTGAGAAGCTGGGTCGCTGAAGATATGATCCGGCAGGTGACCATGAGTTCTGGCTGTCCTCCTCCCTTGCTGTGTGAGCTGCTGGACCTCACAGCATTAGCTCTCAGGGGGAGAAGGAAGCAAGAGAAAGACGGGAGAACACGCTGCGCGTCTTCCTGGGTCTCGATCTCTGCTACCCTCACCTACACCGTGTCGGGAGGAGCCTGTCCCCGCCTGCCTGCTGCATTGCCTGCGCCTGCTCCAGCCCCTGTGGTTCCTCATCGTCTGGACCCTGTTCTTGCCCCAATTCCCATGGCCCCTGCCCCTGAGGAGGTCCCAGACCTTCGGACCAACACTCCCAGAGGGGGAGGAGCTTGAGTGGGACCCCTTGGGGATATCCCTGGTGACTGCCCCAGTGAAACCCTCTGGTTGGTTGCCTCAACCATTGCCCCAGCGTGGCAGATCCCGGCCGGGACCTCAACTCTCTGTGTCCAGAAGGGGGAGAGGACACCTGCACAGGGGTCGAGTCCCGCCCACCCTGCCCCTGGCACACCTTCAGTCCCCCTGACTTCGGCTCAGCGGTCACCTGCGGGTCCTCCAGCTTCAGCTTAGCAGTCGCCTGCGGTCCCCCTGGCTTCGGCTCGGGGGTAGCCTTCGGTTCTGCCTGCGGCACCTCGTCGGCCAGCTGCGGTCTCACCTCTGACGCCTCATTGGTCGCTTGCAGGTCCCACGTCTCTGACTCATCGGTCGCCTACGCCTTTGCCACCGGCGGCTGCGGCTTCTGTTCCCTCTTCCCCTTTGCCGGTGTCCCCTTCACCTTTCTCCTTGCCCCCTTCGTTGGTCCCTCCGCCTTCCTCCTCACCCCCTTCGACATTCCCTTCAGCTCCTTCCTCGCTCTCGCAGAGGGTCCCACCTGCTCTGGCCTCGCGGTCGTCTGCTGCCCTGTGGCTTCCACATGCAGGTGACCCCTGTGATGTGGCCCCCCGTTACCCTGCAGTGTATGTGTGGCAGGTGGCTGGGTCCCTTGTCCCCTTGGGGGCATGTGTGACCCGTGACTTTGCCCGCCTCTTCAGGCAGCGTGCTTTTGCATCCCCAGTGGCGCAGGTGTTATGGAGCCCTCGCCTCCCCGCCCTGGGGCCTCAACTGTTGTGGCGTAACGTGCTGGCCTGCCTGGTGCACCCAGCCCTGGCTAATTTTGATTACCGACAGCGGCACAATGCCCTGCTAACCATGTGGAGGCTGCATAGACTGGGCTTCAATGTGTCACCGCTCTAGTGTGCCGGGAAGTGGAGGAGGGCCTCACACACGTTTTTGGCTGGACACTGTTAGTGGATTTTATTGTCTGGGCGACAGTGGACAGGGTGTCTGGGGCAGTGGGGCCCATGCTTGGTTTAGTGAGGCAGGCTGGCAGGTCATGTTCCTGTTTGGGGTGGAGAAGGGCCACCCCGCAAGCGCCTTTTTAAACCTGTTTTTCACTGTGGGCAAGTACACCGTGTGGCTACACCAAAACCAGGCCCGCTACGAACATTTCATTTTAGATCCCATTTTATTGTGCAAGAACAGGTTATGTATGTGTAATGGGTATGTCAATAAATTACCCTAATGATTATTCCTAGGTTAGACAGGGAGGTATAAACGGCTTAATCAGTATCGACATGTTTTGGGTTATATTTATAGAACAAAATGTATTTCAATATTATTTATATATTTAGTGGACTGTAAAATAAAAAAAAAACAACAGAATGCAGATGAAATGAAAGGAAACTTATCCAGCTTACTATGCGATATACACCATTAAAAGAAAAATAAATTTTTCACAAGCAAATATGAAAGTTGCCTATCTGGGTGCACCCTGGGTAACTATTTAGATTAATTATAAAAAACACATTCATATACAATCACTTTTAACCCCCTGGAGCCTGAGGCCTTTTTTCCACTTTCGAGGTAGTCTGACATGCCTTGACATTTAAAAAATATTTCACCTATCTAAAAAACATTTATCCCAAAGTGATACATTTGCTTTTATTCAGCACAAACTCAGCACCAATAATCTGAGACCTCTTAGAATGTTATTATTCTATTTTTTGTTAAAATCAACTTTAAACATATACTTTTCAAAAACCTATTTTCAGACATGCTGAGAAATTGTAAAAAATCACATTATAGACATTTCTAGGTAAGACTTTTGAGCTCTGAAGCTTATAGACACAGGGGTTGGCTACACATAGGTGAAAGTGACATTCTGAAATTTTATGTAGTTTGATTACTAAAGTGTTAGAACTTTGGAGTGACACTCTTTTTCTCAAAGTCAGTGGTCTTCACAATGAATATTGATGAGATAGGTGTCCTCACACCTGTAGTAGATTGCATACTGTCAATGGCCCATCAGTCTGGAATGTCACTGCACCCCACACCCATCACTTTGGAAAGGCAGTTTGAAACGCAAGAAAAGTAGCAACAATAACATCCCTTTCACAGTTTATTGATAGATGGAATGAAAAATGAAAAACTGTGACTATATAAATATAGAAAGCGATAAATATGATGCAGTGACTATTATTGACGCTCTGGGGACGAGGGCATCATCGACCGCGTATCTTTCTCGTGTATTTCAGTTTATATCTCGCTGAAATCTTAATGTATAATCATGAAAAAAACGCTGGATAAATCCGTAATCTGTCTTCTTTTCAAAACGTCCATTGTCGGAAGTATTAAAGTTTTTTTAATTAGGTTAAATCGGCAAAAAAGTAAACCATGTCATCTTACTTTGTTTTACCTGCATCGGGGGCGTGTATACCGCTCTCACCTGAAGATCGCTATTCACATTCTAAATAGCTGCATTAGCGCGTATTCAAATCGCATTCGCATGGTAATTTAATTTACAGCGCAACGGTGAAACACGATCCAGATACAACCCCTTCAGCGCCATAAAAGGGGGTTGGGGACGTGGCCAGGTGACAATGGCTCATTCATACACATGAAAGTTGCTACATATTCAATGAAAGGAGCCAGAAATAGTTACATGAGTTAGGTTTTTCTTATTTATTTATCCAAATGAATGTTGCAACTACACCATTTAGTCATCTTCATGTAGCCAAGACTTTGGTGATCAGATATCTGGGATCAAAACAAACTGCCAGCATTGCTTACTATGTACTTTTATAATGTTTCTGCAAGTGTTCCAAACTGCATTTTGCAATGTCTTTACTTTGAATGTCAAATTACAAACTTCACATAAATTTGACATATTTACAAAGTACAAAGTGGCGGCCTTTGCGGCCCTTCGTGCCGCGAGCCCGGATCATGACGACAGCGAATTTGTTGAGATGAGTTTGTTGCCAAACCAAATATATATAGAAATATATAGAAATAATTTATTTGTCATGAGTTAAGTTTATGATATTTGAAGAAATGTGTGATCATGCCCCAGTCAGTGAAAGTGTGTTTCCTACCCCTAGGCTCCAGAGGGTTAACATCGCCCTCTCTCACCTGGACGTGCGGAGGGGGGTAGTCATGCGGGCCGATATGGGGAGAGCTGCGCCCCTCCGTATGATGCGTGCCTGTCACCTCACGGATCTGTGGAGGGATCGCAACCCTGACCGACGCGTCCTCTCCAGGACGCAGCGTGTCAGGGGGGTGGTGCAGGGAAGCAGGCTGGACTATGCCTTAGTGTCCCCTGCTGTCGCTGCCCGTGTCCATACGATATCTTATCGGGAGTGCCTCTTGAGCGATCATGACTATTTCATTCTGGGGAGGTGCAGCGCGGGTAGGGCACCTGGGTCCTCAACCCCTCCCTCTTAAGCGATGGTACCGTTATGGATAAGGTTAGCTTCGCATTGTGGACGGGAGTGCGGTCGCCCCTGTTCTCTCTTGACGTTTAGGCGGGGTGGGAACTGATTAAGCGGGAGGTGGCGGCCGTCTTGCAGGCTGCCGGGAGGACCGCGGCCAGACGCTTGCGGCAGCGGGAGCGCACCTTGCTGCGTGACCTCCAGCTGGAGGCACTGCAGGCGCTCCTCTCTGAGCGGAGGCAAGCCGGGGTGGCGTTGCGGAACGGGGTGCGTTTCGTCGCCCCTGGAGAGCTCTCTCCGCGCTATTTCAAGGTGTTGGAGTCCCGGGGGGCTGCGAGGCTGCTCCGTTCGGTGCGCTGCCGTGATGGCCAGTTGGTGACTGACACGCCCGGTGTCCTGCGCGTTGTGCGGGACTACTGGGCTGCCATGTTCTCCAGCGAGCGTATCGATCTGGATGCCTTCTCCCCCCTCACGGGGCTGATCGAGGCACGCCTCTCTCCCGAGAGCATCGCCCTGTGTGACGCCCCCTTGTCCAGTGATGAGATCGAGGCTGCCATTGACCAGCTTCAGCTGCGTAAATGTCCCGGCTCCGACGGACTCGCAGCAGACTTTTACAGGGTCTTTAACCCCCTGGGGTCGGCACGAGCAGACATTTACGGACGAGTACTTTGTCATATGCGAACGTGTACCCAGATCGCCGCCGGTGGATAAATTGAGGGACGTGCGCGGTGAAATACTCGAGGGGACATTCTATGAAGCTGAGCTGCAGAAAGTCAAAATATCTCCGAAATGTGCGTTCAAGGTCGAGAAGGTTATAGGCTCAAAGACTGACGAAAAGGGGAAAAACTGGATTTTTGTATGCTGGCAGGGTTGGCCCTTGAGGTTTGATTCGTGGATACCGCGGTCGGACTTGATACGGATTTAATTTTTTATTTTTAAAAGAAAAGGAAAAAAAAAAAAATGGAGGATCGCCCCTCTTTTTACCTCATGCTACCGTCAAACTCTTGTCTCTCCATCTTCCCCGATAACCAGAGTTCGGATTACACCGTGATGCTCTCGCGACCTATAGAGCTACGGGGGCCTTACGAAGTAGGACTGGCTGAAATCATGTATTGTTACACGTGGCGAAATATTACATACCCCGAAAATACTTTTGAATTGCGGGATACGGAGGTGGAGGCAAAAAAGAGACGCCGATCCTCTAGTGGATTTGCCTTACCTTTTCCCTCGGAAAATTAAAGTCGGATATTATGAATCCGTTTCACAGATTGTGTCAGAAATCAATGCTTCTGTAGCCCTTGTTTATGTCCTTCAACGTAATGGGCTGACCTGAGTTCTTTGACTATCACCGTTCTGAGCCCCACCTCTCTACCTCTATATACAGAGACCCTTCAACAGACGATGTGTATACAGAAACACAACAAACTTTATTTTACAAAATAATAAGTAACTCAACCAATCCTCTCTGGAAATGAATAATCAAGAGGGGAAGGAAAGGAAAGATCTCCTCAACCAAGAATAGTATCAATATTCACCAAATAAAACCATTTGACATTGTACACAATACTTAAGACAAATTATAGCTCCAAAAGTAAACAGCAGGTTAAGAAATTAATCAAACCGGAATAAAAAGAATAATAAAAAGAAACACGTTGCAGGCCTGAGGTGATGCGATGGCGCGCTTAGCTGTATTACCAATTGAACAGTCTCTCGTACTCACGTTCCTTTTTCCACCAAATTCTTCCACCGGTCTCCTTGTCCCGTATTGCCAGATGAACAACAGCCTTATCTTGGTAGCTTGGGGGTGCAATCCGAGCGAAATGGGCCCCGCGTTGGCCTCTCAGAGGAACCTCCAGCGTCTCACGGTAGCTGGAGGCGCTATCTGAGCAGCTCCATATGCCGTAATGCCCGGTACGTCCAAGGCTTACTCAGTTGCAATTAGGGCATCACTCCCGAACAAAATAAAACCACATTGCTTAAGTTGCCCTACTACAAAGGAAAAGGGGGAAACAGAAATATCCACCAAATGCTAATACGAATTAGCTCCTAGCCACCGTAATGAAGTGGCGTATTTACCAATAGACAAACTCAGCTCTGAACTAAAGCCTCAAAAGACGTGCTATATCTAAATATAAATAGCACCGTGGGACTTAGATTCCCACCGAAAGGTACGTCCCCGATATTAAAACGGGATACGACTGGAACAAAAAAAACTCTTCTTTCTTTTTTTTTTTTTTTTCCGCGCCAAGCCGCGTGCCGCGTATGTCTCTTTTCGATCCTGCTCCCGCCTCTCTTTTATATGTTCTCCAATCTGTAGTACTAATCCAATGATGGACAGTCCCAATCACCTATTCTTTAACAACTGCCACTATGAGGAATCAAACTAGGTAGCGCATAGAGAACAAGTTGGTATTACCTGCTCTTAAAGACACCGTACGCTTAGGCCATGAATTAATCAATCCAGCCACATACATGTAACACACTATATCAGTTACTCATCCGTAGGCTGAGTAATGCCAGGCTACACTTCATTAAAAAAATTAGGTACGGATGTTTTCTTCGCATACAATGAGATTATGCGAAGGGTTAATATAACCGGACATCAGAAATACAAGATCAAATTTAAACCTACTCTGGCCTACATGCTGGGCTTTGAGCCGGGTGGCTGGTATATCAGAGAGGTATAGGAGGTACCATGCCAACCTCACCCTACCCGGCCGACATTCACGCGGGATTCTATAATATGTACGTCTACTGTAACATCGTGGATCCGCAGCACCTGGGGGAATTTGTAGTGCCGCTCCTGAGAACCGTTAAAATAGACGGTGGGTTCGGCGACGTAGTCACTACGTACCGGTGAACAAGCAGAGCCTACAGAATTTGCATATTGAGATAAAGAACGATCAGAATACTCTGATTAATTTCTCCTATGGAAAAACGATTGTCAAGCTACACTTTCGCCCCGTGCCAAAGATCCCCGTTTAAAAAAGAGAGAAAGCGGAGGGGGTGGGGGAGCATGGCGTACCACAATTCGCAGAGATTTATTCAGTATTACACCAGTCAGGCGGGACATGGGCTCCCCGGTTTTGCGGGGAGCCCCGTGATATACGGGCGTGGGTTGGGCTCCATGCTCAGTAGGGCTTTTAGATTCGTTTTGCCCTTTCTTAAGCGTGGAGTTGATATAGCGAAACCTCATTTGAAATCGGCGGCCAAAGGAATAGCTTCGGATCTCGCCAGCTCTGTAGTCAGCGGCCGTTTTACAAACACCGGTGACCCAAGCAGGAAGGCTCGGGTCTGCTGTTGCTATTTCAGAGGGGCAGGAAGAGAGCCCCAGTGCCTTTACCCAGGCAGCACGGTCATAAAAAACCTCGCAGCAGCAGAGCTGTCAGGATTCCCAAGTCTCGACCTCCAAAGAGAAACAGGAAACCCCCCGGGGACATATTTTAAGAGAGAGAGAGCGTAAAAGTCTGCTGCGAGTCCAGCTGAAGCCGGTCAATGGCAGCCCGATCTCATCACCGGACAAGGGGGCGTCACACAGGACGACGCTCTCGGGAGGTGCGCCTCGATCAGCTCCGTGACGGGGGAGAAGGCATCCAGATCGATACGCTCGCTGGAGAACATGGCAGCCCAGTAGTCCCGCACGATGCGCAGGACACCGGGCGTGTCAGTCACCAACTGGCCATCACGGCAGCTTTGTCTTGGGTGCTGTTCTCTGTTCAGCTGGGCCTTCACCGGAGGGTTCTTGTGGGCTTCTCTTCTCCCGGGCTGATGGTCTTTTCTGCGCTTGATGATCTGTTTGCCCCGGCTGATGTTCTCCTTCGGGCTGGCGGTTATTCTCTGCGCCCCTTTGTTCTGAGGTGCTAGATTTTTATGGTCTAAAGTTCATGAATAGGGATGACCAGGAATTCGACTCCTGGCCCAATGGCTGGCCATCCATTTGGCGGGCTTTTGGAAGGGGGTCTGTATCAGTCCTTTTGGGATTTATGGCCCGACTGATTCTCCCTTTACTGATGATTTTCATTAAGCTGTTATAACTTTTGATACATCCACTTTTATGGTAATCACTGACCAGATTTGGAATCAGGGGTGATTAACAATCAGTTTGACACCAAACATGCCATACCAGCTTCACAGGTACATAACGCCATACCATCTGTATTAATTTATTAAACAATTAATTATTTTATCTATGTGACTGATTCACATCAGTATAGGATACAGGTGTTTTGGGTTGCACCTCAACAGATGTTACACTTTGTGCAGATATTACATCAAATATTCATATTACAAACAGCACATCTTATCCATAGATAGGCGTGGCCGTTAGTTTGTGGTAATATCAATATAAGTTGCACATCTGGAAACAACATATTTTGTTTGGTGTGGCTTATGCCAATTCATCTTCTCCAGAATGGATAAAATACACCTTAATTCAGTTCTTTTAACATAGCATGGTAGAAACAAAGAAACTTGGTGAGGTCCACCAAGATCAGATAAGGACCACAAAGGAATGTTGGAAGAGAAGGGGGGGTTTTAACACAGAAGACTCTCTAAAAGTTAGGACACATTGGTTACACTAATTTTCCAGATTCTTCTGGTATACCATGACAACATATATACAATGGTAGCTATACCTATCTATTTATTTAAATGTATATGTGTTCAAGTGCAAAGGGGTAAAATAGGTGATACTCCGTGGAACATGATTATAAGGGTGGCACAGAAAACACTAAGATTGTCTAAGGACACATCTGTATATTGAGACTAGTAGTCATGAGTAAATCAATATACAGGGTATACAAAAGCCAAACTTAAATGAAACTTCCTTTAGGGTGTTCGCCTGTTGGGTGAGTGATATGTAAGGCAGAATGCATGGGGGGGGGGGTTATCTTTAGGCAATAAAAGTTGGAGTGCTGGCCACCCTTGTTATGTGTGTGTGTGTGTTTATGTGTGTAACCCCCCTTTGGTGCCTCTTGTACCAGGCTCGGCCTTGTCTCAGGCCACCTGGAATTTAGGCCCCGTGATATGTGCATGTGTGATCCTACATATCCCCCCTTTCGGCTGATGATGGCATTGCCATCATTCAGGTGACGGAAGTTGAAACAGGATCACCACCATGCAACAAGGCATTGTTGACATCCCATTGTTTGGCACTCTGGGTGGCACAGTCACAGGATGGAAAGGGAGGAGGCGCTGGGGCTGGCGCCTGGCTTCTGGGACCACGAGGAGTGGTCAATCCTAGGTCGAACAGGGTGCCAACGGCTGCTGCAGCTCCCAGCAGGGTGCTCAGGAGCCTCTTGGGCCGTCGATTGGACTCAGCTTGGGTCACGGTCGTTGGGTTACTGCTTCAACCTGTGGGTAGTGTCCGCGGCAGCATGATGCAGGGCATCCTGGGTCCATCGGACACCTGTCCCACTAGTTTGGGGTCTCTCGTGCAGGTAATGGCTCAGTTGACATCGTCCGACGAATACTCTCTCTGTGTGGGTACAACAGTTGGTAATCACGAGACCGGGCTGTCCCCGGAAGACGATGCCAGGCGGAGGTCCAGGGAACACCGTGTCAGACTGGAGCCACAGCCTCCTAGGCAGAGTAATGCTAATAGCGGGGGCAGCATCATCCTAGTAATAGGGGGTAGAAAATAAAGACCAGATTAGGATTGAGGGGGTGAGTCGAGACTCTGAATGTTGTGCACACCAGTGCAAAAGAGAACAGGAGAAAGACATAGTGGGCAACAATTCTCGGCCAGAGAACAATTGCAAAGAAACAAACAGGACAAAGAAAATTGCAAAACTGGATCCTCTTCAGTAATTTCCTGGGCACGCGTGAGCCACCCCAGGTCCTTACCAAAAACAACAACTAAATAAAATGAAAAGTTGTCAAAACAAACAAACAATTAAACAAAAACGTCAAGGTCACCCAGATATCAGTAGTCAAGTCCACCACCCTGGTCTACCCTATCTGTGACCATCTTTCCTCCCCTTTCTCTTTGGTCTTTCTTGTTGGGAGTTTGAGGAGATTTCAGACTGAAAAGATGTCTTTCTTTTGGTTGGAATGTGGTTTATTCCAAGCTGCTGGCTTCGTCTTGAGAAGGCTGGTTGGTGGGTGTTTCAGGCTTTCTCTGGGCTTGGTATTTCTTGATTTGATTCCGATGAACCCACTTGAGGCATGTTTCTTGGGTGCCTTTGTTGGTTCGGATTCGGTAGGCCACAGGTGAAGTCAATGTCTTGCAGGGTTCGTACGGGTGCTGGAAATCCTGGAAAATGCTTGATTTTTAATATAGTGTTTTCAAGGTTAGAAAAGTGCTTGGATTTTGGACAATGTGCTTGAACCTGCTTGAATTTGAAATTGCATTGCTTTCATAATAATTCGTTATCTTACGGAGTAGTTTTCCTTTTAGCTAAAAATGCATTTTGCACGTAACGAAAATTACTCCGCTCGAGTCCGCGCTAGTGGCTGTAGTGGTGTAATCGTGCATTCCATTTGCCTCGGGATCCGATTTTCGGATTCCGATATTACGTCACATCCGCTAAAAACTCGGGAAAACCGAGTCGGATATAGTAGCAATACCATGGATCCATATGGAAAAAGCAAGATTTTTTGCTTAGCCGGACAACTTGTCGGATTCAAGGTACCTCAGTTTAAATGGCCTTTATCTTCGTTCATTTACAATTAGCCCGAACTACCTTAAATCCGACAAATAATCCGACTAATCATGAAATCCAATTCTAGACCGGTTAATTGGTAGCCATTGTTAGCCATATCACTTGACAACACATTACGCGCGGTGCTTCACGTATAAAACTCCGTAGCAACACGTCCACAGATAAATTGGACGATATAGTGTGTGCGACCGATTTAATGAGCCACAAATGAGAAGTAGTGCTTAAACAGGATAAAGCTACAACTTTCCCTTCTGTTGATAAAGGGCGCAGCCATCTTCGATTCTGAACTCGGGATCCTCTGCGTTATCCGAGATATTTCTCGGATCTCCGAGAAATGGGAGCGCGCATGTCATCACTTCCGGCTTCGAAACTCGGAATCCGACTCGGGATCCGAGTTCCTAGGGCAAATGGAATGCACGATAACAGTCTAAAGGGCACTTCCTTGCCAATTTGTTATTGATAGTGTAATTCACGCGAAAGTATTCAACAAGTTAAGTTGAAATGTCATATTGTGTTTTTTTTAAATAGCACAATGGATTTAAATGTGAAAAAGTACATACAGCATATATAAACGTAATTTACCGCGGTTGTTAGGTGCTGGAAAAGCATAAAAATGCACCTTGAAAGTGCTTGAAAAGTGCTGGAATTTGAAGTTGGAAAAGGTGTAAGAACCCTGGTCTTGGAGGTAGGCATGAATGTCGTGGCTTCCTCTGGGATTCGGGGTAAACGTGTTGATATTCCGAGCTACTTTATCAAGCTCCTTTGTGGTAACCCGGTGCTGGTGTAACGTTCGCTTTGGTAGGCCTGTTCCATCTGGGGTGTCTTCTCTGAGAGAGAACTTCTGGGCTCTTGGTTCCTCAAGGTCTGGTGAGGGGCAGGGAGTTACCTCGTCCTGATGAGAGATCCCCGTGTGCCTTGGGAGCGACCGCACTGTTAGAGGTGACGTCGGTCCCATTGCTGATTCGTAGGGTGCCTCGAATTCCGACTTCACCTCATATGCTTGCTTCAATTCCTGTCTCACCCGGTCAATCTCTTCTGCGTCCGCCCAATGTTTCATTCTAGCATCGGTGAGCTGTTCCTGGGAGCTGATCAGTTGGTGATTCATCTTGTGCAGACGTCTCTGTGCCTCGTCCAGATGGTTTTCCAGGGCCTGGATCCGACCATCCTTTTTCTTGAGCTCCAGCAGGGTGTCGGCCTGGTCCAGTCTGGCTTCGAGGTTTTCTCTGGTGGCTCTGGCTTGCTGTTTTTGCTGGTCAGCTTCAGCTCTGAGCTCTTCCAGGGCATGTTGAAGCTTTTTGCTGGTGCAAGGCATTTCACCTTCTTCTGTCTCCTCCTCCTCATGGGGTGGAAAGCTTCTCTTTTGGAGTTCTTGCTTCAGGTTCCCAATGTGATGTTGGGCCTGGACGGCATCTCTCTGTGCCTCTGCCAGATGGTTTTCCAGGGCCTGGATCCGACCATCCTTGTTCTTGAGCTCCGCGTGGGCTCTGTCCAGCAGGGTGTCGGCCTGGTCCAGTCTGGCTTCAAGGTTTTCCCTGGTGGCTCTGGCTTGCTGTTTTTGCTGGTCAGCTTCAGCTCTGAGCTCTTCCAGGGCATGTTGAAGCTTTTTGCTGGTGTGAGGCATTTCGCCTTCTTCCGTCTCCTCCTCCTCCTCATGGGGTGGAGAGCTTCTCTTTTGGAGTTCTTGCTCCAGATTCCCAATGTGATGCTGGGCCTGGGCGGCATCTCTCTGTGCCTCTGCCAGTAGTCATTGGGTGTTTTCCTCCTGCTGCTTGAGTGATTGCACTCTTTGTTTGAGGCCGGACGTTTCCTCTTTGCTAATCTGCAGCCTGGCTAGGACTTTGTGTGCGAGGGAGCCGAGTATTTTGGTTAGCTCCTTACTCCCGCATTTCTGAGTGGGTGGTGTGGCCATCAGTTCGGCGATGTCCTCCTCAAGCTGGTCAGCTCCTTTGGACCGTGTGAGATCGACCTGACTGGGCAGGAAGTCAGAAGTCACAACATCCAGCCAGGTACTCAAATCCTTCCATTGGTCAAGGGGGCTTTCTCTGTGGGTCATGGTGACTCGGTCACTGGAGGGTGATCGCAGAAATCTGTTATACTCAGGCTGGGTCTTGCCAAGGTGGGAGGCCTAACACCTAAATCTGGGCAAACAAATTAAACCAACAAAATAAAATAAAGTAGAACTGGGGCCTGTCAATGGGTAACTGGAAAGGTGTAGTGAACCACGGGAATAGTTACCCACGACAAAATAAACAAACAAAAATTATTCCCTGGGAGAAGTTGTTGCAGGTTAGAACAGTGTGAGTTACTCTAGGGCCTGAGAGATGCCCTAGTGAGGGGGAAAGGATAAAGCCTTATCCTGGAAATTGCAGATCTGTGGCTACTGACAGTGTCGGAAGACCACAGGAGAAGTTGGGAACAGGAAATGAGAAATAACAGCTTCAAACCAATGGAACTGCATTCAAACGTAGCTTGCTGTTGCAGATCAGATTACCCCTGGGTTGGGCTCTGTTGTACAACTCCGCTTTGACCAGACGGGGGACCACTAGCAGGTTCTGCTTTATTTGTCCCTATATGAGGTGTTGCGGTGTTAAGCTAGTCATGCAGTTAGAGAGGTTTGAATGCTGTCAGGTGTCCCTTCTGAGTAGGGCACGTCCGACAAGCTCAATCCCAGCCAAGCAGGCCCAAGTCCAGCTCCCACTCCCCCGATCCCCAGCAATGTCAACTTTAAAGGGGGTGTTCTGTACGCACAACTGAGACAACCCAGGTGGGGCTCTACTTATTGGCTGCACTACCTGAGACCTGACTCGACCAAGGCTGGCAAAATAGCCTTCAGGTGTCACCCACCCTAGTGAGAGTCCAAGCTAGGGCCGCTCTCAGAACTCACCCTAGACGAGGTCCTGCTCAAAAGTTGTAATGACCGCCTGAGGTACCTGTCAGCCTTGCCCTTAATGAGTCAGCGGGTGCAGCCAGGCTGGCGCGCTTTTGGGCATCCAATTGCTGAGAACTCCCCTTCGGTTATGACAAACTGTACGATCGTAAGCAGTGACAGCAGAGCTACAGGCAAGCTCAACCAACAGAGAGCGAATGGTAAGCACCCAGCACAGGAAAAGCTCAACCGATCACGTCCAAAACCTCAACGACTCCCTGATGTGATTGTATATGTAACTGGTTTACTGTTATTAATAATGGTTGAACTTCTATGCAAGTCTCTTTATTGGGGGAGAGGGAGTGAATGAAAGCATAAAATGAGATAAAACCTAAAATAAATCAAAAAGTTAAAACAGAAATCAAACCAAATTAATTGTTTCTTATTGTTTAATTGTAAACATCAATTAGTTATGCAGCAATAACCTAATTAGATGTTAATGTGTTGTGATCTAATCAATTTGGTCTGTGAAGTTGATTCCTGCTTTCAGGCAAGAACCTGTGTGTCCAATTATGTGTGTTGGTATTACCCGTGTTGACCACTAGAGACCCAACTCAGATGTTGTTATACTACTATGGCTGACCACTAGAGGCGCAATTTCGAAATGGAATGGTAGTTCTATGCCTGACCACTAGAGGCGCACTTTTGAAATGGAGTGGTAGTTCTATGCCTGACCACAAGAGGCTCAATGGGACGTTGCTCCCTTTGTGGGGGGGGGGGGGTCCCAGGTACGTGAGCCTAAGGGGTGGGGTCACTGGTCACTTTTAATGTATGCACACGCCGCTTGCGGCTACTTCTGCGTCTTGAGCAGTTTAAAACCCCTTAAAACAATTGCTGAAGCGAGACAGCGCTCGCGTTACGGCGACGGATCTAAATAGCGAGTGCACTATATCTCGTCGCAAATGGCGGGTCTCAAGCACTGGAGACTCCCAAATTCCAAATAACACACACACTTGGCTCACAGCGCAAAGTGGTGTTAAACTTGCTTTGTCTAAAGCAGGCACACACATACGAGAAAGATCCTGATAGGTAGCTAAGCTATCGGTCTTATCTCAGGGAGTACAAGCAACAGAATTCAGGTTAGAACCTCTTAACAAGAATTCTCTGCCAGGATTTATAGAGATCTCTGCCAGGATTTATAGAAACGGAGAAACTCGTCCGAATCGATCCTGGAAACAACGCGCTATACCTGAGAATCTCGTCAGATATAGGGTTTAAGTTTACTGCAGTTTAAAACGAATGAAACCTAAAATAAAATAACCGAAAATTAAAACAAAAGAAAATAACTACTAATAATAGAAATAAAAAATAATAAGCCCGTATAATCCCGTTTAAATGCCTTCGGACTGCCGTGAATGCAATTAATCCTCAACTTTGCAACCTGTTCACAGTAGCGCTTATTCAACTGCACGTTCGGTCATAAAAAGTTTAAATTGTGTGCTCACAAAAAGTTTGAACCTTCTGCCCGCATCCTCCACCAATTAATGTAGGAATTATTAGCTCAGGTAAATTTTAATATCTCCACCAATATGTTTGAATTAATTAAAGTAAAATTAATAATTATTTAATGCCGATTATTAATCAATTGTTATGCCGAATGGTCGGCTCCTCCAAACTCGATTGCGGTATCCCCGTGAGTCAATGTGTTAATGTGAGACTTAAACGGGATTCACTAATTACCAGTATCACTTAGTAACCTGGGTTAGAAGGCTCGTCCACCGAGCTGCGTCACCAGGTAATGTAAACAATTGGTAGCGGAGCCCCCCCTCACGGCCGATGAGAGTCTCGCGATGTTTCAGGCGAGTTTGAGGTTCAGAGCGTGTAGCAAGATCGCACAGAGGCAGGAATTTCGTGTGAGTACTCAATGACGGAGGCTGAAGTTGTGTAAAAGACATGCATTTATTCCTAGCTAACACTACAACTAACATAAGACAGACATTATACCTAACACAAACAACAAACACGAAATAACGGAATAAAACAAACGATGTAATTATGAAAATGCAATGACCGGATTTAAATGAGTAACCTTAAATGGGAAATACTGTTCTGCAAAGCAAGCACAGTTTGTGGAAACACGACCCTAAAGTCTTATAGCAGGTTAACAGAACAGCTTAAGTTGTTAGAATGAAAGGAAGTTGGTTTACTTGGTTGAAGAGTGGGGGGGGGGTTCTTGGCAGTTGATGGCAGAGCTGCTGAGCTGATGGCACTCAGGAAGGTGCGGCGTTTGGAGCAGTGGAGTGGAGCCCCTTTGGATTCTCTCTCCTGGTGAAGCTTTGTCTTGGGTGCTGTTCTCTGTTCAGCTGGGCCTTCACCGGAGGGTTCTTGTGGGCTTCTCTTCTCCCCGGCTGATGTTCTCCTTCGGGCTGGCGGTTATTCTCTGCACCCCTTTGTTCTGAGGTGCAAGATTTTTATGGTCTAAAGTTCATGAATAGGGATGACCAGGAATTTGACTCCTGGCCCAATGGCTGGCCATCCATTTGGCGGGCTTTTGGAAGGGGGTCTGTATCAGTCCTTTTGGGATTTATGCCCCGACTGATTCTCCCTTTACTGATGATTTTCATTAAGCTGTTATAACTTTTGATACTCCTCCTTGGATTGCCACCTTATCGTGGTGGAGGGATTTGCGTGCCTCCGAGAACCTGGGGGCTAGGTTGTCGGGGGAAATAGCCCCTGGTAGGGTCTCCCAAGGCAAAAAGGTCCCAGGGGAGGGGCCAGACAAAGAGCAGTCCGAAAGAACCCCATGAAAAAGTTAAAAACCAAAGTCCCGTTTCCCTCGCCCGGACTAGGGTCACCGGGGCCCCACCCTGGAGCCAGGCCTGGGGGAGGGGCCCGTTGGCGAGCGCCTGGTGGCCGGGCCTTGGCCCGTGGGGCCCGGCCGGGCACAGCCCGAAAGAGGCACGCGGGACTGTCCCCAGGTGGGCTCACCACCCGCAAGGGGAATGTCAGGGGTTCGGTGCATTGTGGATCGGGTGGCGGCCAAGGGAGGCCCTGGTGGTCCGATCCCCGGCTGACAAAACTGGCTTTCGGGACATGGAATGTCACCTCTCTGGTGGGGAAGGAGCCTGAGCTTGTGCGTGAGGTTGAGAGGTATCGACTAGATATAGTCTGGCTCACCTCAAGACATAGCTTGGGTTCTGGAACCAATCTCCTGGAGAGGGGCTGGACGCTCTTTTACTCTGGAGTTGCGGCGGGTGAGCGACGCCGGGCTGGGTGCCAGACTCGGTGAACAGCTCGGTGCATTAACAACGGAGATTACCCCGGTGAACGAAAGGGCTGTTTCCCTGCGCCTTCGGGTCGGGGATAGGTTTCTGACTGTCATCTGCGCTTATGCGCCGAATGTCAGTTCGGAGTACCCGGCCTTCTTGGATTCCCTTAGCGGTATGCTATTTGGCGTGCCGCGGGGGGATTCCATCGTTTTGCTGGGGGACTTCAACGCTCATGTGGGCAATGACAGTGTGACCTGGAAGGGGGTGATTGGGAGGAACGGCCTCCCTGATATGAATCCGAGTGGTGTTCTGTTATTGGACTTCTGTGCAATGCATGGTTTGTCCATAACGAACACAATGTTCGAGCATAAGGGTGTCCATAAGTGGACATGGTACGAACATGCCCGGGGCTACAGGTCGATGAACGATTTCATAATCGTATCATCTGATCTGCGGCCCTCCGTCTTGGACACTCGGGTAAAGAGAGGGGCAGAGCTGTCAACTGATCACCACCTGGTGATGAGTTGGCTCAGGTGGCGGGGGAGGAAGCCGGTCAGACCTGGTAGGCCCAAGCGCATAGTGAGGGTCTGCTGGGAACGTCTGGCAGAGGCTCCTGTTCGCTGGAGCTTTAACTCGTGCCTCCGGCAGAATTCCGACTGCATGCCGGGGGAGGTAGGGGACATTGAGTCTGAATGGACACTGTTCCGGACCTCCATTGTGGAAGCGGCCGT
The DNA here is from genome assembly GCF_048594095.1 of Paramormyrops kingsleyae. Lineage (NCBI taxonomy): Eukaryota > Metazoa > Chordata > Actinopteri > Osteoglossiformes > Mormyridae > Paramormyrops > Paramormyrops kingsleyae. The sequence goes on from NC_132800.1 coordinate 45,134,422, forward strand.
ACGGAGCTGTGGCTGCAGGGTGGTCGGTGCCTGTCGTGGCGGTAACCCCTGTACCCGATGGTGGACACCAGGGGTGAGGGGGGCCGTGAAGCTGAAGAAGGAGGCTTACCGGGAATTATTAGCCCGGGGGTCTCCGGAGGCAGCTGACGGGTACCGGCGGGCCAGGCGGAACGTGGCTCGGGCGGTCGCAGAAGCAAAAACCCGGGCGTGGGAGGAGTTCGGTGAGGCCATGGAAAATGACTTTCGGTCAGCCTCAAAAAGGTTCTAGCAAACCATAAAGAGTATCAGGAGGGGGAAGCAGCTCCTGGTTCCTACTATTTATAGTGGGGGGGGGGGGGGGGCTGTTGACCTCACCTGGGGACATCATCCGGAGGTGGAAGGAATACTTTGAGGACCACCTAAACCCTGCCTCAGATACATCTACGCATACTGCCTTTGAGATATCTGAGGGCACAGAGCCCGAGGGTGCTGGGGGGGGCTTGCCCATCACTGAGGCTGAGGTGGCCGGGGTGGTTAAACAACTCCGTGGTGGCCGGGCCCCGGGGGTGGACGAGATCCGCCCGGAGTACCTGAAGGCTCTAGATGTTGTGGGGCTGTCGTGGCTGACACGCCTTCTCAACAGTGCGTGGAGGTCAGGGACAGTGCCGCTGGATTGGCAGACCGGGGTGGTGGTCCCCTTATTTAAGAAAGGGGACCGGAGGGTGTGTTCCAACTACAGGGGGATCACACTTCTCAGCCTCCCTGGGAAAGTCTATTCCGGGGTACTGGAGAGGAGGGTGAGATCGAAAGTCGAATCTCGGATTCAGGAGGAACAATGCGGTTTTCGTCCTGGTCGTGGAACACTGGACCAGTTTTATACCCTTGCAAGGGTACTGGAGGGGGCCTGGGAGTTTGCCTATCCAGTCTACATGTGTTTTGTGGATTTGGAAAAGGCTTACGACCGGGTTCCCCGAGGTGCTCTGTGGGGGGTGCTTCGAGAGTATGGGGTCCGGGGTCCACTGTTGTGGGTGATCCGGTCCCTGTACGAATGGAGCAGAAGCTTGGTCCGCATTGCCAGCAATAAGTCGGACGTGTTCCACATGCGTGTTGGGCTCCGCCAGGGCTGCCCTTTGTCATCGGTCCTGTTTATCATATTTATGGACAGGATTTCTAGGCGCAGCCAAGGCGTCGAGGGTGTCCAGTTTGGTGACCTCAGGATTGCCTCGGCGCTTTTTGCGGACGGTGTCGTCCTGTTGGCTTCATCTGCTGGGGATCTCCAGCAGGCACTGGGGTGGTTTGCAGCCGAGTGCGAAGCGGCAGGGATGAGGATTAGCACCTCCAAGTCCGAGGCCATGGTTCTCAGCTGGAAACGGGTGGTTTGCCCTCTTCGGGTTGGGGAAGACGTACTGCCTCAAGTGGAGGAGTTTAAGTATCTCGGGGTCTTGTTCACGAGTGAGGGTAGGCGAGATCGGGAGCTGGATAGACGGATCGGAGCGGCGTCTGCAGTTCTGCAGGCGCTTAACCGGTCCGTCGTGGCTAAGAAAGAACTGAGCCAAAAAGCCAAGCTCTCGATCTATTGGTCCATCTTTGTCCCTACCCTCACCTATGGTCATGAGCTATGGGTAATGACCGAAAGAACGAGATCGCGAATACAAGCGGCCGAAATGAGGTTTCTCCGCAGGGTATCTGGGCTCTCCCTTAGGGATAGGGTGAGAAGTTCGGATATCCGGGAGGGCCTCAGAGTAGAACCGCTGCTTCTTCACGTCGAAAGGAGCCAGTTGAGGTGGTTTGGACATCTGGTGCGGATGCCTCCTGGGCGGCTACCCGGAGAGGTTTTCCGTGCATGTCCTACAGGGAGGAGGCCCCGAGGCAGGCCCAGGACTCGCTGGAGGGATTATATCTCTCGGCTGGCCTGGGAACGCCTCGGTGTCCCCCCCCGAGGAGCTGGTGGGGTTAGCTGGGGAGAGGGAGGTCTGGGTGCCTGTACTGAAGCTGCTACCACCGCGCCCCAACCCCCGGACAAGCGGCAGATGATGGATGGATGGATGGATGGAACTTTTGATACATCCACTTTTATGGTAATCACTAACCAGATTTGGAATCAGGGGTGATTAACAATCAGTTTGACACCAAACATGCCATACCAGCTTCACAGGTACATACGCCATACCATCTGTATTAATTGATTAAACAAATAATTATTTTATCTATGTGACTGATTCACATCAGTATAGGATACAGGTGTTTTGGGTTGCACCTCAACAGATGTTACAAAGTGAGCAATTGGATGCCCAAAAGCGCGCCAACCTGGCTGCACCCGCTGACTCATTAAGGGCAAGGCTGACAGGTACCTCAGGCGGTCATTACAACTTTTGAGCAGGACCTCGTCTAGGGTGAGTTCTGAGAGCGGCCCTAGCTTGGACTCTCACTAGGGTGGGTGACACCTGAAGGCTATTTTGCCAGCCTTGGTCGAGTCAGGTCTCAGGTAGTGCAGCCAATAAGTTGAGCCCCACCTGGGTTGTCTCAGTTGTGCGTACAGAACACCCCCTTCCAAGTTGACATTGCTGGGGATCGGGGCAGTGGGAGCTGGACTTGGGCCTGCTTGGCTGGGATTGAGCTTGTCGGACGTGCCCTACTCAGAAGGGACACCTGACAGCGTTCAAACCTCTCTAACTGCATGACTAGCTTAACACCGCAACACCTCATATAGGGACAAATAAAGCAGAACCTGCTAGAGTTGTACAACAGAGCCCAACCCAGGGATAATCTGATCTGCCACAGCAAGCTACGTTTGAATGCAGTCCCATTGGTTTGAAGCTGTTATTTCTCATTTCCTGTTCCCAACTTCTCCTGTGGTCTTCTGACACTGTCAGTAGCCACAGATCTGCAATTTCCAGGATAAGGCTTTATCCTCTCCCCCTCACTAGGGCATCTCTCAGACCCTAGAGTAACTCACACTGTTCTAACCTGCAACAACATCTCCCAGGGAACAATTTTTGTTTGTTTATTTTGTCGTGGGTAACTATTCCCGTGGTTCACTACACCCTTCCAGTTACCCAAAGTCAGGCCCCAGTTCTACTTTATTTTATTTTGTTGGTTTAATTTGTTTGCCCAGATTTAGGTGTTAGGCCTCCCACCTTGGCAAGACCCAGCCTGAGTATAACAGATTTCTGCGATCACCCTCCAGTTGACCGAGTCACCATGACCCACAGAGAAAGCCCCCTTGACCAATGGAAGGATTTGGGTACCTGACTGGATGTTGTGACTTCTGACTTCCTGCCCAGTCAGGCCGATCTCACACTGTCCAAAGGAGCTGACCAGCTTGAGGAGGACATCGCCGAACTGATGGCCAACACCACCCACTCAGAAATGTGGGAGTAAGGAGCTAACCAGAATACTCGGCTCCCTCGCACACAAATTCCTAGCCAGGCTGCAGATTAGCAAAGAGGAAACGTCCTGCCTCAAACAAAGGGTGCAATCACTCAAGCAGCAGGAGGAAAACACCCAACAACTACTGGCAGAGGCACAGAGAGATGCCGCCCAGGCCCAGCATCACATTGGGAATCTGGAGCAAGAACTTCAAAAGAGAAGCTCTCCACCCCATGAGGTGGAGGAGACGGAAGAAGGCGAAATGCCTCACACCAGCAAAAAGCTTCAACACGTCCTGGAAGAGCTCAGAGCTGAAGCTGACCAGCAAAAACAGCAAGCCAGAGCAACCAGGGAACACCTTGAAGCCAGACTGGACCAGGCTGACACCCTGCTGGACAGAGCCCACACGGAGCTCAAGAACAAGGATGGTCGGATCCAGGCCCTGGAAAACCATCTGGTCGAGGCACAGAGACGTCTGCACAAGATGAATCACCAGCTGATCAGCTCCCAGGAACAGCTCACCGATGCCAGAATGAAACATCGGGCTGACGCAGAACAGATTGACCGGGTGAGACAGAAATTGAAGCAAGCATATGAAGTTGGAATTCGAGGCACCCTACGAATCAGCGACGGGTCCGACGTCATCTCCAACAGTGTGGTCGCTCCCAAGGCACACGGGGATCTCTCATCGGGACGAGGTAACTCCCTGCGCCTCACCGGACCTTGAGGAACCAAGAACCCAGAAGGTCTCTCTCAGAGAAGACACCACAGATGGGACAGGCCTATCAAAGCGAACATTACACCAGCACCGGGCTACCACAAAGGAGCTTGATAAAGTAGCTCGGAATATCAACACGTTTACCCCGAATCCCAGAGGAGGCCACGACATTCATGCCTACCTCCAAGACATTGACTTCCACCTCCAAATACTGGACAATGTGACCAATGAGGACAGAATCTACCTCATCAGGATCACATCTAGCCTGGAGGTCCGCAGCTTCTTGGATCGACAACCTAGTCGAATCAAAGCCGACGGCATGCTACTGCACGAAGCACTGACTCGGGAGTTTGCTGATCCTGAGTCAGAACAAGGTATCGCCGTCGCCTTCGATGTTAAACAGAGCAGACAAGATGCTCCCCAAGGCTACTACAATCACCTTCGTCGGGCATATTTTGGGTCCAGAAATGAGCCAGACATGGAAGAAGATGCGAACTTCAAGGCTCTCTTCCTTCGGAACCTCCACCCAACCATCAACCTCTACCTGGGGCTCATGGCTTGTCCCCGCACCATGACAAGTCAATAACTGCGAGACCTGGCGATCAAGGCGTACCACAAACAAAGAACAGCAGCTGAGAAGGCAACCAAGGCTCCGGCAGTGCTGAACCATGGCACTACAGATCCCAACCTAGCGATGGAAGGTGGCCACCCTCCTCATCAACCAACAATCCACGACTGAGGTTGGAGAACAGCAAGCCATGGTGAGCATTACCCTGGTCCGCCTTCACAGCAGTCAAAGACCCAGCCGGACCGGTGGGAGACACAGCACTCTCTTAACAAAGGGAAATCAAGACCAATGGAGCCTTGGAACAAACGGGGAGACCAACAGGGAAACCGGTTCCCTAAGCCAAGCTCTCCCCCAAGTTCCTGACGGAATCCACCACGGAACTGGCAAGACAGAAGGAGAGGTCACGATCCCGACTCGAGGTCTGGACGAACCAAGGAAGAAGAAGAGTCTAATCTACTACAGTTACTGTGTGATTTCTTTGCTCAGCATCCACTTCAGGGCCCAGGAGACTTTCGGAAGAAAGATCCAAAATGACTAGGACGGAAGCACAAATCACGCAGGACCCCACAACCCTCACCTGAACCCACACCAGACAATGCCCACAAACTCCCTCAGATGTCAGCCCCAAATGACGCTCAACAGCCATCGGCCTTCCCTACCAGAGATATTGGAACAACTGAAGAAGTCCCACCTGAACCAGAATGAGCGGCTGACTCAAGCCTGGTAAGAGCACCTGATGTCGCCGTCACCAACACACAGCTTGATCAAGGGGATGAGCCCCTACCAGTGCCTGACAGCGCTGTCCTGGTTGTAGGCTGTGACTCAGAAGAGCAGCAACCCAACTGGGGTGATGCCTCACTAATTCCAGGCCAGGCCCCTGTGCCACAGCTTCTGGGTGAACTGATGGAAAGGGGGGTAGCCAAGAAATTCTACCTCTCCATCACCCTGGAAGATGTTCTCACCCTCGAGGCCCTCGTCGACACTGCAGCAGACATCACCCTCATGTCAGCCAGTCTCTTCTACCAGGTGCAGCACCTACCCGCCCAGAAGAACAAAACCCTCCAGCCGAGGAAATGCTCTTTGGACGTGCAGGCATATTCACCAGTGGGCACCAGGATGGATCACATGATCCCCCTCAATTTGTCCATTGGCCCCATGAATGTAATGCACCCTGTATACATTTCCCAACTTGAGTCCATTCCTTTCCTCATTGGGAAAGATTTGCTGAACCGGTTCGAGCCATTGTTAGACTTCCAACGTCTGAAAATTTGGGCTCAAGTTAAAGAACCGCTGCCACTGTGGACACCTGACACAGCCACATGGGAATGTCAAACCCTGGCTGTATCCTCGGACCTCACTACATACCATGGAGAGAACATAGCTGGAGATCAGTGTCTTGACACAAGAGACCAATACCAGCATCATGAGTCCTTCCTTTTCAGGATGGACCCTACCCCGGGATCCTTCTGCCCCAAGATCAGGAAATGCATGTGGCTCCAAAGCATGGAAGTCACAGATGTGGTCATGACCATGGAGGTAGAAGAGTCACCAGTGACAAAAGAGACTATGTCACGTAGAGCTTGCTTGACAACTAACACCTGACAATCCATGCCATAACTGCCCAGCCTGACGCAGTACAGCCACCCAGCTGCCACAACCATTTTCAGGAGGGACCAGCAGCACCCTGCATTTTGGACATGCCGACGCCAATGGAACTGTCGCGACAACACTACTTTGAGGAAAATGTCTGTCAAGACATGATCACCATTTATGTAGATGGGTGCGTATTCAAACATCAGGGGACCCTGAAAGCTAGAACTAGCATTCCGTGGCTCAATGACGACCTCGTCCCACCACAACGGCTCAAACTTGGTTCTAGAGTGTACAGAACTAGCTAGCTAACGTTACAAGCAACTAGCTAACGTTAGCTAGTCTAACACTGAAGCTCCAATTTAAATCTTGTGAAGATAACAGCGAAATATATAAAACACAAATATGGCTATTTGGCAGATTACACGTTTATAGAAATGTTATGAGACCGTACGTGAATGTCTGTTCTTTCGTATGGAAAGAGCTTGTTCTCCTTTCTAAAAACTTAACGTTACGTTACAGAGGACCGCGTTCCCGTTAAGCCCCTCATGCGGTAAATTGATTTGAAGCACTTTTTGTATCAACACAATGCTCGGTCATCATGACTTTCATTACGAATGTCTAACTTTCTTGTAACTAAGCTAAACAAAATGGGCACTTCGGTAATAGGCTTTTTTTTGTAATGCCTTAGTTTCAGTTGTTTCAATCCGTGTACATTCAGTTTCAAACCAGTGTATTGTGTATTATTAAGTCCAACATAGAAAGGACTCACATATAGGAAGGATGGTGTGCATGGGCCTTGTTTTTATGTCCACACATATAAACTACACCGTTTTAACAGATTGGTCACACAATCACAACAAAGATGATCTCATTAGCCATTTTCAAATTGTCTAAATCTTGTGTCTTTCAGAAAAGGGGAGTGCAAAATAATCCTGACTAGGACCACCAAGATTTTATACTTTGAGTCAGGTAAGCATTAAACTGTAAACATTTGTTGTTTTCTAAGCAAATGAAATAATAATAATAATAATAATATTTTTTTCTACTTTTGTCTTGCAGGGGGAGCCATACATTGAAGTCTAGGGAGAACGTAGATTTCTCAAAGGAGAAAATGTAGGCTTTTAAGATGAGGTGGTTATGCAAACTTTGCAGTTTTAGGGCAACAACACGTTTAGCACTTCTAAAGCATTACAGATTGACACATATATTAACTGGCCATGGTCGCTCTTTACCTTGCTTGTATTCAGACTGCCCAAGTGCATTCAAAAGTTTAAATTCACTTCATGCCCATTTGTCCAGAGAGCATTGCCAAACGAATAAGTCAGGGGAAACTGTTGCTTTCTTATGCCTTATCTGTAACGTATCTGCATTTCACACAGAGAAGCAGTATTTTGAACACATTGGATCTCACCTCAAAAGGCACGAAACTGTTCATTGTGTTTTTAAAAATTGTGACTACAGCACCAATATCTATTCAACTTTTGCATCTCATAAAAGTAGAAAACATACTCCTCACTGTCTTCAAGATTTTAAAAGTACATTATTGCAGACATCTTTAACTAACACAGAACAAGTTGAAGGAGATGTAACTTTAATTGTCAGAAGAAAATGAAGATGTTTGTTCAGAAACTGTAGTGGTAGAGGGAGATTCGGTGAAGGCCATTATTGATCATCTTAGTGCCTTGTTGCTTAAACTTGACTGCATCCATAATATCCCTAGTAGGTGCATATATGATATTGTTGAGGAGCTTCAGTTCATTAATTCTTCTGCTTCAGTACCTGTGATCAAAAATATTATCTTGGACACATTCAAAAATCACAACTGCAGTCCGGATCCAAAGTTGGTCACAGATTTGATGAACAATATCTGCCAACTAAGCCCCCTTAGTGTTGCATTCTGTAATGGTGGTCCCCTTGCTTCAGCATATCACAGAAAAGAGTATATAAAAAAACATTTCTCTGTTGTTCAGTCCGTCGAATATATACTTGATTCAAAAGATGGAAAAACCTATCAATATGTACCATTGTTGCAGTTATTGTCACAGATTTTACAAAACGGTGACATTGTCCAAAATATCTTAAATAATGGAGTATGTTCTACCACAGGACAATATTGTACGTTTCGTGATGGTTCCCACTTTAAGGAGAATGCATTTTTTGCTGATGAGGAGTTAAAACTTTCACTTCTACTGTACTGTGATGATTTCGAAATATGCAATCCCCTTGGAACATCTAGAAAGAAACATAAAGTAACTGCTATCTACTGGGTGCTGGCTGACATTCCTCCTTTCTTAAGATCTTCATTGTCTTCTATTTATTTGGCAGTGTTGTGCAAGGCAATCGATGTAAAGAAATATGGCTACTCTCGCGTTCTTGAGCCGTTATTGAATGATTTGAAAAAGTTGGAAGAAAATGGAGTTTTTGTGCCCAGTTTAGGGAAAACGGTAAAGGGAACTGTGTTTTCGGTGATTGCAGACAATCTCGGTGCTCACTCCCTGGCGGGGTTTGTTGAAAGTTTCAGTGGGTCCTATGTTTGTCGATTTTGTGTGGGACAGAGATCACAGTTTGAGGAGGTTGAGGTCAGATCAGGAGTTTTCCCTCCTAGAACAAAGCAGCAACACGAGCTGGACATCCAGGAAGCTTTGACAAGTAGGAGCCATTGTCATGGTGTCAAGATGCATTGCACAGTTACTCAGAGATTAGGTCATTTTCATGCCACAACAGGATACCCTCCTGATGTCTTACATGATTTGCTCGAGGGTATTATACCTCTAGAGTTGGCCTTGAGCATAGACATTTTCATTAAGAAAAAATATTTAAATCTCAATGAGCTTAACCAAATCATCAAACAGTTTCCATACAAATGGAAAGACAAGACCAACAGCCCACAAGGTATCCCGCTAAACTTTGCAGCACGTAAGAGTATTGGCGGTAACGCCCATGAGAATTGGTGCCTTTTGAGGTTGCTTCCATTCATGATTGGAACTAGAGTTCCTGAACAGGAAGAGGCATGGCAGTTAATAATGACATTAAAAGATGTTGTTGAGTTGGCTATGTCTCCCACCCACACTGATGAAAGCATAGGTTACTTAGATAGCCTTATTGCTGAACATAGATCTCGATTCAAAAATGTCTTTTCGGACGAAAAGCTCATTCCAAAACATCACTTTGTGGAACACTACCCACAACTCATCAAAGCTTTCGGCCCTCTTGTGTCCTTATGGACAATGAGATTTGAAGCAAAGCATCACTTTTTTAAGAAGGTTGTGAGGCAGACCTGCTGTTTCCGCAATGTTTTGAAATCTATGGCAAACAAACACCAGTCCATGATTTCATACACACTCTATGGCCCAGATGATCGGAAATGTGCAATTACTGTAACAAAAACGAGCCGCATTCCAATAGACATTGTAAATAAGGACATACAGAAATACATGTATCAAGAATTTCCTGCTGAGAAAGTCGTTCATTTGGCATTGAATGCAGAATATCTTGGCACTCTCTATAGTGCTGGCATGATGTTGGCATATGGCTCCACCATTGGTTTCCCTGACTTTGCTGAAATAGTACAAATGATTGTTGCACAAGACAGCTTAGCCTTTGTAGTGAAACTACAAACTGCATGGTACTTTGAACATTTCCGAGGTTTCATGCTGGAGTCCACTGGTATAGTCAGAGTAGTAAAGCACTCAGAACTCATTGACAGATACCCACTGGCTGCTTATGTGGTGCATGGAAAGCGAATGGTTTCTCTTAAACATCACATCTCATTGTACAACTAGGTACAGTATTATAGTATTTATTTTAAACTTCAGCTTTTATTGCAACTTATTACTTGGCATAGGTTTATTAGAACACACATTTTACACATTTAGGAAGGATAACTGTTAAAAATGGTCATAGAACATATCTATAGTATACCATAATAATTTGTGCTGTTTTTTTTTTTCTTTTCAGTTCTGCGTTTGAAAGGCCTTTAAGATGTCCACCATGATTGTTCTGCGTGTTGTTATTGGAGATACACAAGTTCACAAATTGGTACTACCAGAGGGTGTACCTAGCACTGTAGAGGACCTTTCAGCTGTCATCCAGGAGCAGTATCAACTTACTGGAAGTCACGCTGTTATGTATATGGACAAAGATTTTGATAATCAGTACTTTACTCTGACATCCACGGATGTAATTAAGGACAAAGATACAATTAAACTCATTCCAAATGAAGATCCCACTTTGACTTTGATGCTGACTCCTGTAGCTGAGACTGTAGAAAGTTCATCTTCCTTCTCCCTGGATCAGTCCAGTCAGGATCCTGATGCTGCGTCTGTTAGCTCTGCTGACATAATGATATTACCAAAATCGCCAGAGTGTCGCTCTAAACAATGGCCTGCATATTTTGAGATCCCCACTTTTTCTCACAATGTGGAGATGCTCCTTCAAGCTGGAAATGATACTTACGAACGTGATGGAACCGTCCTGCAAAATCCGGCAATGACCTCCGACATACTTGAGACAATTGCAGATTCCATTTTTTCCTACACAGCTTACCCCACAGGTCTCCAAATACTGTCTGTTGTTGAAGCCCTGGTTAAAAAACATCCATGCTTAAAGGAGCCTGCAACATCTTTGTCTGGATTATATGGATGGCAACAGCGTCTCAAATATAAGATGAATAATTATCGTTCTAAACTCAGAAAGCGTGAAGTGCCTTGTCCAGAGCTAGAAATCAACTCCATGAAAAGGAAGAGACCTGGTGACACAAATCCAGCTAAAAACTGTAAGAAACCAAAAAGAGCGGAAGTCAACTATCTTCCTCCACACCCACAAGGAGAGACAACTGAAAATTTAGAGAAGATACGACTAGAGCTACTTGAAGACATTAAAAAGAAAAACAATTACGGGGTGATTTATCCAAAAATGGCCCAAACCTTCTCTTATCGAAGACTGGAGGTGGTGACTGGTAGTCCAGCTGCTGATGAATTCAAAGAAAGATGGCCAGCTCTCTTTACTGAAGCAGGGGTAGGTTAATTACAATTTCTAAAACAGTTTTAACAGTTGTGTATAATATTTAGTTATTTTGTTTTGTTGTTTTTTGTCTTGACAGATAAAAGAAGAGTTTCGGAGAATAACCACCATTCCCCTTGAGCAGACCTTCATGTTCAATCTGGATAGTTACACTCCAAAACTGCTTTCTGTACTTGAGAAGAAGGGTGGCGCTATTGGTGCAAAACTGAGACCTATTTTGGATAAACACAGACAGGTGTGTTTACTTGGTCACAATTGTTGAGCGCATTAAAGATATTTACCATTAATAAATCCCTGTCTCTTTCCAGAACGAAACAGTTGAGATGAGACGTGGCGATGTGATTCGTGGATTAATGCTCTACCTTGGTGAAAAAGAGGAAGAACTCTTTCTAGACTGTCAGGTAAAACTTGAAATTTCTGTGACTGTCTTTATGATTTATATATATTATAAATTAAAGCTGATATCCCTCGTCTTGCAACAAAACAAGGTCTCTCAGATTTTAAAATGGTTACTCCTGGTCCAAACTTATCACTTTTTTCCTAATGGATTTATAACATCCAAAATCTTCATAGGAGTGGGTTTAAAACAACTTTTGGGAAGGAACACTGTCACGATAACTTCTTTTCCTGTTTACAATCAATTAAAAGGTGTAAAAAAATAAAGTATTTTGAGGAGCAAATGTCTCTTTTTACAATATATTGAAGGAGAGGACTTTTTTTCCCCTGCCAATGGATGTGTAAAAATCAGGTATAGCTCCCTTACTCATACTGTTCCAGACAAAACACATTCACCTTTAGTTACTTATTTTAATTCATTGTAATATTTATTACAATGAAATAATAAATAAAGTCATATCTATCTATCGATCGATCGATCGATCATATAATTTCTTACTTTAAACTTGGTAACTTTTGAGTATTGGATAAGTAATTCTTCCTCCTTCCTACACTATTTATGTAGGTGGACAACTTTGATGATGTTTGGCAGCACAACATGAAGATCCTGCTTGTTGGTGCTTCCTATGCTGAAGATCCTGTGGATGTCTCTATTGTTCTTGATGGCAAGGAGATTGTGAATGGATGTGGAAATCCTGCAAAGGCTTGTATACTGCTAATGGGTCTAATATATTCCCTCAATCTTGCTTATCCTCCAACACTGCGTTACACTTTTGAAGTGTTTCAAAAACTTTTTTTTGATTTAGATGCAATAAAGCTATCCCCCAAAGTACAAACCCTGAAAATGAAGTTGCTGGCCAAAACCTAAGCTGAACAAAATGTCATATGTTAAGTTGTGTTCCATTGCCATTATAGCATTTTATGCTAGTTAGCAGTATTATTATGGTGTAACACCTGCACATTTTTCAGAGTGTTTTATTTTATTTGCCATTCAGCTTTGGAAGTCAATTTTCATGCAGACCCCAGACTGTTTTTTTTTTTTTTTTGTTCTTCTATCAATATGTACCAGTGTTATTTTGGTCAATGTCACTATTTTGTAAAATCTGTGACAATAATTATATCTTACAGAATGAGGTATGTTCTACCTCAGGACAATATGGTATGTTCTGTGATGGTCCCACTTTAAGAAGAATGCCTCTAGGTAGGGCATGGACTTTGTAATAGTATGATAATACTATCATTGTTTCATTATTCTTTATTTCATTATTTCACTATTGTATTAGGATAAATTCACAGACAATTACGTCACCCACGTGATATGGAATTAATCCTTTTTACTATAATATTAAGTTATAATTATGGATTAATTCTGATCGCGTGTGGACTAATCATCCTGAAATTTGGATCAATCGTCCATGATTCACCCCAAATGTCACTACACTGCACGAACAAGTTATTTACCGATCCCCTGTAAAACCTAATTTTGCCGTAAATAACTTGGGCTCATAAAAGAAGCCAGGATGCTTATCTTGGTTTCGGGAGATAGGGTGGGGGGTCGGTATACAGCACCCTATATTGCCTTTAGGGGGGAACAGGGAGGTGTTGCGCAAAGACACCTGGCGCCAGGACGCCCATTGAAGTATGTTATCGCAAGCAGAATCACTCGGACAAAAGGGGGAATTGGAACACCATATATTGCCTGGGGGGAAGGGGTGAGCCTGGCCAGCTTACCCCCTGCCCACACGCAACTCTAAATTTAGTATAAAGGAAGGGGGAGAACCCAGTACTGACCGGAGTTCAGCCGTGGGATAGAGCGCGCATCGCCCGGCACTTTCTCGGAACTCACGTGTTGGTCTCCTGCCAGGACTGAAAGGGCTCCCCAGTCCATGTGTGAAGGTGGGTGATGATAGCACGTCCGAGTGTAAATAGCTTTGCAACTGCTTCTGCTTTCCATTGATTGTTGCGAGTAAATTATCGCCGCTTGTGATATTTCGTAACTTTCTATGTTTCCTTGCTTCTTTTATGTATTATTGCTTCTTTTCTATATATATTCAAACCTTTGCACCTAATGTTATTAGCTATAAGATATATATTATTTGATATCCGTTGTAGTACGAGTTATTTTGCATTGCCTTCAATATGATAGCTCAGTATTGGTGTTAATGTGAGATTATTTTGTATTACTTATTAAAGTGTATTTGAGTGAACCTAAGCGTGCCTGTTTGTTCCTTCGAGAGCCCTATATCCCTCTCTCATCCATTTTAAGAAACTATCCTTACATACTATTCATGTGTAAAAAAAAAACATACTATTCAAGTGTAAAACTTGGACAAAAAAGTTGTGAATTAAAAAGGTTGTTAAATATTGTCATTTTGATATTTATTTTTTCGTATTAATCCAATAACATTTCAGAAATGTAGTAATTATTACACAAATAGAATACTTAATTCTTTTTACAATATAATGATTAATATACTGATACAACAGATAAAATATAAATAACATTTAATAAAGTAATCTATTATTGTAAATGATCAGCACACATAATAGTTACTCGGTGTCTTTATGAACCACCCACAGGAAGAAATAAGAAAAATCACATCATTATATCACATAACCATGTTTTAAAAAAATTCATTCTGTAGTGTAAGATTTATTTACAAAACCCATTTAGATTTTACTTGATAAATGCAAGAGAGTTTTACTAGATTAATAGTAGTACATTTTAATTAGAAACTCATTGTGCAAAAACTTACGAGGATTTTTCTAAGTAAATGTTAATAGTTTTTTTTTTTCAGTGCAGAATGTGTTTCTGCGCACTATTCATCAGGGTCTCCTCCCCAAGTACAGTGACATTCGTAATGAACTCAAGCCCCTGCTTGCTGACTACTCAGTATCAGATGAAGCACTGATAAGACAGGTGAATAAAGTATCCAGCGAGGAGAGCGAGCGACAGCGGAGACTTGGATATTCTGCTCGCCAAAAGGTAACCCATGCTCACAGTGCTCAACTTGAAACTGATAAAGACACCGTAAAACCATCAGACTCCAAAACAAAGTGTAAAAATAAAGAGATTGAAGAACTAAGTTCAAAGGTCGATGCTCTGACCAGAATGGTAGAAGCCCTCACAGCCGCGAAAACTGTAGAACAACCCTTTCGTTGTAGCCACCCTGAACCTAGAGACAGACAGAAGGCAAAGAGATACAGCTGTCCCAAGTGTGTTGAAAATGGCACAGATGCATGTAACCACTGCTTCATCTGTGGAGATGAGGGACACAGAGCAGCTGGATGTCTTAAAAGGTGGTGAGCAAAGAATTTAAGTCAACCCTCCGCTGATGTACATGCATTGAGCGATAGAGAGTGGCAGTGCACCACAAAGATAGGGCTACCACTGGGAACCCAGACTGATGTACAAACCCATTGTGTCACTTGTCCAGGAACCGACCAAGAGGCCGAAACACAGGTAAAAGTGGCGCGGTTAGTGGGGAGGAAATGTGAAATCAAGTGCTACATTAACAGTTATAAGGTAGACTGTTTAATGGACACCGGTGCTCAAGTGAGCCTTCTCGACCCTCAGTGGGTGAAGACATACCTCCCAGACCATGAGCTGTGGCCATTGGCTGAACTGATCGGGCAGAAGGATCTCAGTGTGCTGATTGCCAATGGTACTGTTTTGCCATATGAGGGTTGGGTGGGAGCGATGGTGAGCCTCCCAAATAGCAGTGATCCAAACATGGTGATACAAGTGCCCTTCCTGGTGAGTAGCGTGCCCTTGAACCGCCCTCTGATTGGTTTCAATGTGGTCGAGTGACTGATCTTGGGATCAGAAGATGATGTCGATCTCATCCCCACCCTTGTGAGCCTCATTCGCAGTGCGATGGGCCTACAACAGGACAAAGCCACCACACTAGTCAGCCTCATACAAACCAAATCCACCAATCAGGTTGACCTTAGTCAGGGTGTGCTGAAGGTTGGGTCACATGATGTGGTCATTCCAGCTGGCCAGGTCAGGTATGTTAAGTGTAGAATACCACCCACATTTAACACATCAAAGGCACTCGTGCTCTTTGAACCCAGTGAGATTAACCCTCAGTTGCAACAGCTCGATATGGGTAACAGCCTCATAGAGATTTGCCAAGCAAAAGTCCCCTATGTGCGAGTCCCCATCGGTAACCACATGAAACATGATGTGACTCTGCCCTGCAAAACCCCACTAGGGAGCATCGAATCGGTAGTCCGAGTGGTGCAAACTGGTGAGCTCGGCCCTGCCATGATAAGTGTCACTCCCAGAGCTGATGGTGATGATGGCCCCAGAGTTCAGCTGAACAAAGGTGGCAGGAGAGACGGGGTGGAACCATGGGACCCACCTGTTGACATTAGCCACTTAAACGAGGACCAGCAGGGAATGGTGAAGGAAATGTTGCGAGAGGAGTCAGGAGCATTCGCACGATACGACAATGATATGGGGTGTATAAAGAACTTGGAAATGTCTATCACACTTAATGACAATACTCCCATTCAGAAATCCTATACCTCCATCCCCAAGCCCCTTTATAAGGAGGTAAAAGAATATATTGAAGACCTCTTGGCAAGAGGGTGGATTGTGAAGTCTAGATCCCCTTACTCAGCACCTGTCGTCTGCGTGCGTAAGAAAGATGGTACGCTCAGACTCTGTATCGATTACCGTCTCCTGAACCAGCGCACCATCCCAGACCGCCACCCTTTACCGAGAATCCAAGACCTCACAGACACCCTGGGCTGGTACAGTTGGTTTTCCATTCTTGACCAAGGGAAGGTGTACCACCAGGGGTTTATAGTAGAGGGGTCACGCCACCTTACTGCATTCATTACCCCCTGGGGTCTTTATGAGTGGGTGCGTATTCCGTTTGGGCTGACAAACGCACCTGCTGCATTTCAACGCAGCATGGAAGAGATGCTCTCCCCCCTGCGAGATGAATGTTGCATTCCATATTTGGATGACATTCTGTGCTATGCTCGTACATTCGAGGAGCATGTGGATGGACTCAGGAAGGTCCTGAGAGCTCTGCAGGACCATGGGGTTAAACTCAGGCCCACAAAATGCGACCTGTTCAGGCGGGAGGTTCGATATGTAGGTCGTTTGGTCTCGGCCGAGGGCGTGCGCATCGATCCAAAGGACCTGGGGGCAGTGTATGCACTGACAAAGGAAAAACCCGTTACTGTCGGAGAAGTGAGGAGAATTGTTGGGTTTTTGAGCTATTATCGCTCATATATCCAAGATTTCTCAAGACTGGCGAAACCCATCTATGACCTGTTGCAGTCGAAAACTATCCCAGAGCAGTCCCAGGGGAGGGGTGGGGGACGGAAGGGAAAGGGCACCCAACTACCCTCCAAGACCCCAGTCCGCTGGACTGAGACACACCACGAGACACTGTGCAAGCTAATTGACATGTTGGTTAACCCCCCGGTTCTTGCTTATCCAGACTTCGAGCTACCATTCGTACTCCATACGGATGCCTCTGATAAAGGACTGGGAGCAGTCCTTTACCAGTACCAAGGCGGTAAGCTCCGAGTAATCGGATACGGCTCAAGGACACTCACACCAGCCGAAAGAAATTACAAGCTTCACTCAGGAAAACTTGAATTTCTCGCTCTCAAGTGGGCCGTCTGCGATAAATTCAGGGATTACTTGTTCGACGCCCCACATTTCACCATCTTCACAGACAATAATCCCTTGACGTATTTCATGCGGACTGCCAAGTTGAATGCTGTAGGCTTTCGGTGGGTGGGTGAACTGTCCGATTTCCGGTTTGACATACGCTACCGACCTGGCAAAGTAAATGTCGACGCAGACACCCTGTCTCGATGCCCACTCGACATTTACGCATTTGTCTCAAAGTGTACAGAAGAGCTGCCTAGAGAAACTGTCACTGCCACATGGGAAGGCTGTAAGGTGGACAAGGACGGAGACATTGCATGGGTTGCTGCCATAGCCCTGTCACAAAGCACACAGGCTGAATTAAGCAGTGTGGAACCCATACAACCCATTGACCCTGCTGAGCTGCAAAAGGCCCAAAGGACAGATCCAGTGATTGGTGAGATCCTAAAAATGAAAGGTTCTAGTCAAATTCTCACAGATGACATGAAACGTGGTGCAGCAGGTACAGTCAGAAAAATGATGCATGAATGGACCAAGCTCCATGTTGAGGACGGAATTCTGTATCGTAAGACTGGAGAGAGACGTCAGTTAGTCCTACCTACCAGCCTTAAACCACTGGTACTCAGACACTTACACAACGACATGGGCCATGTCGGGACTGAAAGGGTCCTCAACTTGGCAAGGCAAAGATTTTACTGGCCATACATGAGGCGTGAAATTGAAGCTTATGTTACCAGACAGTGCCCATGTATAAAGCAAAAGAAGCCAGTCACTCACATAAGAGCCCCAATGTCCAGCATTAGCACAAGCTCCCCGATGGAGCTTGTCTCCATTGACTATCTCCACCTGGAACCTAGCAGAGGAGGTTACCAATACATCCTGGTTGTTGTAGACCACTTTACTAGATATGCACAGGCTTATCCGACCCATGCATATAAGATGGCGGCCGTACTGATGAAGTTTTTGTTTGTTTGTATATAGCTCCTGGATATTTCTATTTCACTTCAATCATGTGATTTTGTTCTTTAATTAAATCATTGTAAAGTGTTAATGAGATTAAAAGGTTAAATGTTAAGTTGTGTTTGGTTAAAAAGACTGACTGTTGAAACAGTAATCACTTTAAGTGTTCAGGCAGTAATAAGAGAGAAGCTGTGCCAAGCTAGCTTAAAAGAAACAGAGGGGGCTGATTAAAAACATGAGTCGCCTGTATACAGAGTATGTGTCCTGTTTCATACAGGAAACAGCCCACAAGAAGTCCTCCGGTGAAGGCCCAGCTGAACAGAGAACAGCACCCAAGACAAAGCTTCACCAGGAGAGAGAATCCAAAGGGGCTCCACTCCACTGCTCCAAACGCCGCGCCTTTCTGAGTGCCATCAGCTCAGCAGCTCTGCCATCAACTGCCAACTGCCAACTGCCCCCCCCCCCCCTTCAACCAAGTAAACCAACTTCCTTTCATTCTAACTACTTAAGCTGTTCTGTTAACATGCTATAAGCCTTTAGGGTCGTGTTTCCACAAACTGTGCTTGCTTGTGTTACAGACCTCAAACATGAGTCGCCTGTATACAGAGTATGTGTCCTGTTTCATACAGGAAAGAACAGACAAAAGTTATCTGTTCACTCAGCGGGCTATCCTCTATCTGAGGGCTTTTTTTATTTCTCTCCACCATGCAACATATAACATCCAATACACATCAATACTCCACAGTTAACTTACTGCTACTATCAATTGCATTTAACACACATACATTCCCATATAGGTCATTCCCATCAGTGGATAAACTCTTACTGTGTACTCACACACACTTTACTCATGCTGCTTTAATCAGCCCCCTCTGTTTCTTTTAAGCTAGCTTGGCACAGCTTCTCTCTTATTACTGCCTGAACACTTAAAGTGATTACTGTTTCAACAGTCAGTCTTTTTAACCAAACACAACTTAACATTTAACCTTTTAATCTCATTAACACTTTACAATGAATTAATTAAAGAACAAGATCACATGAATGAAGTGAAATAGAAATATCCAGGAGCTATATACAAACAAAAAAAAACTTCATCAGTACATCTTATCTCCCCACGGCAAAATAAACTTTAGCGCTGTGCCCCATAAAGTTCCCAACAAACCGTTTCTATTTCTAACTTTTCTCTTACAATCTCCCGAAGATATTAGAAGTCATTTCATCCACATTGCGGTGAATTCAAACACAATACTAACCTGTTTCATACAGGAAAGAACAGACAAAAGTCATCTGTTGTGTTCACTCAGCGGGCTATCCTCTATCTGAGGGACGGAAGCCCAGCTTTGTTCACCACAACTACTGCTAAGTTTCGAGGATACTCCCTCTTGTGGTGGAATTGGGGGACTGCAGCACATCAAATCCCACAAAGAAAATACATTGAAATAGTCAATTTACCCCAAAAGAAACACATAATACATAACAAATTGTGACTCTATATTTGTAGGCGTCACACTTGCAGAACAGTATTTCCCATTTAAGGTTACTCATTTAAATCCGGTCATTGCATTTTCATAATTACATCGTTTGTTTTATTCCCTTATTTCGTGTTTGTTGTTTGTGTTAGGTGTAATGTCTGTCTTATGTTTGTTGTAGTGTTAGCTAGGAATAAATGCATGTCTTTTACACAACTTCAGCCTCCGTCATTGAGTGTTCACAATAGTCCCTGCCTCTATGCGATCTTGCTACACGCTCTGAACCTCAAACTCGCCTGAAACATCGCGAGACTCTCTCTCATCGGCCGTGAGGGGAGCTTCGCTACCAATCGTTTACATTACCTGGTGATGCAGCTCGCTGGACGAGCCTTCTAACCCAGGTTACTTAGCGATACTGGTAATTAGTGAATCCCATTTAAGTCTCACATTAACAGACTCACAGGGATACCGCAATTGAGTTTGGAGGAGCCGACCATTCGGCATAACGATTGGTTAATAATCAGCATTAAATAATAATTAATTAAACTTTAATTAATTTCAAACATATTGGTGGAGATATTAAAAATTACCTGAGCTAATAATTCCTACACAAGTGACCTATAGCCTATGTTAGTCATGAATAAATGATGTTAAAAAATGTATAAATGACTCATTCTTGACAAAAGGCAAACGAGCTGTGTGTGTGCGCACATTTGAATAATGTCGGGCTGTAAACAGGTTCAGGCTTTTAAAACGCTGTCAATCAAAATGTACTTGTCGGGATCTGGCCAAATTCTGTTGGGCTTGGGCCTTGTTGGGTGTAACTTTTAAGGCCCGATTACAGCTACAGTATAATAGATGGATCCAGTAAAGGACCAGAGAAAGGCTGAGGGTTTGGGGACATGAAGGAGTCTGTGCAGCACAATACAGGGTCCATCAAAATGACCATTTATATGTAATTATGTGACAGAATTATTCCTGTGATCAGGCGTGTGGATCACGGGGTGGAAATGGGGTGATTCTGTCAGTGTTCTGCAGCATGAAACAGGCACCTTAAACTCCCAGGATGACTTAGTAAAAACCATGTTTCTCCCTGTTCTCAGGTCACTGTGCATGTTTGGTGGGCAAAACATTTCAAAACAACATTTTGACTTTAATTTATTTACAATTCCGGTTAGTCAGCACTGAATCTCAGAAAAGCCCCAGAATCAAGCACTTAAAGCACATATTCTTAATTTTATTTATTTATTGTTCTTTATTTTACAAGTGTAATGGCTGGTGTGTGATTTAAAAAATAAACACTATAATGTTCTCCCCTGTTGTTGTTTTTTACAGTGATTCTGTCTTTACAGGTACATAGTTGACCTCAGTTTTGTCCTGTAAAAAAAGAAAAACAGGTTTAAGTTCACAATCAAAGTACTCCAGTCTATGTAAAACATTCAGCAGAGTTAATTTTGCTACATAAACATGTCTGATTAAGCAGAGACACTTTCCCACTGTGGCCTGAAGGCCACAGAAAGCCCTGTCAGTGACAGTACCTGATCATGTCGGCTGGTCCTGCTTCCCCTCTGCTGTGAGTCAGAGCTCTTCCTCAGTGGCGCTGAAACAGTTAAGAGTGACGTCATTCACAGAGTGCACAGGGTGCTCTACCAGCCCTGTTGATAAGGGCTGCTACTCTCACACTGTCTCACTTTGCCATGCATGCTGGACATGCTTGTGTTAGAAAGAGATTGGCTGCTGGTTTGAGGTTTTAAAACAGGAAACACACAAAACAATGGTCAGACATAAAGATTTCCAGCTACAGCTGATTTATGCCTGAATATTTATAAATTACTAATATTTAATGTAAAGATTAACACCAAGGCAGCTGATACTGTGTGTAACTTTGGCACTTTAACTGCTTAGCAGTCCTGGAGGTGTGACCCACTGAGCCGCAGTGGTCTTTAGCTAGGGAAGAAAGTCAGAGTTACACTGTATCACAGTGTATTAACACACAGCCCACAGGAAGTGTATAGTGTCTGTACCTGACAGACTGCATATATGCTACAGCCCAGTCTGGGGCTGAATGAGACGCAAAAGGACCAGACAGGGAACACAAAACACAATGACATCAAACATGTCTGACCTTTGTTATGACAGAAATAGCAGCAGAGTGATGAGATGGAACCAGTGAGCAGAGAGACACAAGGCAGGAGAATCCAAGGCAGGAAGTAAGGGTCATAGGACTGAGGGGTCGGGCACTGGAGAGGGCAGGGAGTGGACTGGCCCCCAGGATGGTCTGTAAACAGAATATAAACATCATCACTGTTAGGTTGATAAACAGTGATCTCTGTTATAAACATGCATTACCTATAGTTCAAATACCTACTTTTTGATAACTTATGTATTATGCATATGACTTTGTTCTCATATATACTCTAAGAATTTCATATTGGCAACAGTGAAATCTTAATATTTGGTATATAAGTAAGTAATAAAGTCACACACAATCCACAGTGACCTTAATCTGAATCATTTACTGTTAAATTACCTGTGAATTTCAGCTTTGTACAGTTTCCAAACTTTAGCTTTACGTTTTGGGCACAGCAGTAGATCAGCAAATCTGACTCATTTATGTTAATCAGCTGCAGACTGTGTGTCCCAGAGCCATTAACAGGAAACAGCCTCCCTTTATATTCATCTCTGGTGTAAATAGGGTTCGTCTTCCCTCTAGATTTGGGTTCCAGGTCCATGACTTTGACTGGTATGTGGTCTGATTGCAGGGAAAACCAGGAAACCTCCGTATTTACAGGGATCCCACAATGCAGAGTGACTGTTTCTCCATACTGGACCTTTATTACCTCCACCTCCTCAGCCTGGGTCACCAGAGAAGCACTGCAACCTGGAGACAGAAAACAGTAAATATTAGAGCTGCACAATATCACATCGTGATGTACTCACGCTCCTCCTTGGATTGCCACCTTATCGTGGTGGAGGGGTTTGCGTGCCTCCGTGAACCTGGGGGCTATGTTTGTCGGGGGAAATAGCCCCTGGTAGGGTCTCCCAAGGCAAAAAGGTCCCAGGGGAGGGGCCAGACAAAGAGCAATCCAAAAGAACCCCATGAAAAAGCTTAAAACCAAAGTCCTGTTTCCCTCGCCCAGACTAGGGTCACCGGGGCCCCACCCTGGAGCCAGGCCTGGGGGAGGGGCCCGTTGGCGAGCGCCTGGTGGCCGGGCCTTGGCCCGTGGGGCCCGGCCGGGCATAGCCCGAAAGAGGCACGCGGGACTGTCCCCAGGTGGGCCCACCACCCGCAGGGGGAATGTCAGGGGTTCGGTGCTTTGTGGATCGGGTGGCGGCCAAGGGAGGCCCTGGCGGTCCGATCCCCAGCTGACAAAACTGGCTTTCGGGACATGGAATGTCACCTCTCTGCTGGGGAAGGAGCCTGAGCTTGTGCGTGAGGTTGAGAGGTATTGACTAGATATAGTCGGGCTCACCTCAACACATAGCTTGGGTTCTGGAACCGATCTCCTGGAGAGGGGCTGGACGCTCTTTTACTCTGGAGTTTCGGCAGGTGAGCGACGCCGGGCTGGGGTGGGGCTATTGGTGGCCCCACAGCTCGGTGCATTAACAACGGAGTTTACCCCGGTGAACGAGAGGGCTGTTTCCCTGCACCTTCGGGTCGGGGATAGGTCTCTGACTGTCATCTGCGCTTATGCGCCGAATGTCAGTTCGGAGTACCTGGCCTTCTTGGATTCCCTTAGCGGTATGCTATTTGGCGTGCCACGGGGGGATTCCATCGTTTTGCTGGGGGACTTCAACGCTCACGTGGGCAATGACAGTGTGACCTGGAAGGGGGTGATTGGGAGGAACGGCCTCCCTGATCTGAACCCGAGTGGTGTTCTGTTATTGGACTTCTGTGCAATGCATGGTTTGTCCATAACGAACACCATGTTCGAGCATAAGGGTGTCCATAAGTGGACATGGTACGAACATGCTTGGGGCTACAGGTCGATTATCGATTTTATAATCGTATCATCTGATCTGCGGCCTTCCGTCTTGGACACTCGGGTAAAGAGAGGGGCAGAGCTGTCAACTGATCACCACCTGGTGATGAGTTGGCTCAGGTGGCGGGGGAGGAAGCCGGTCAGACCTGGTAGGCCCAAGCGCATAGTGAGGGTCTGCTGGGAACGTCTGGCAGAGGCTCCTGTTCGCTGGAGCTTTAACTCGTGCCTCCGGGAGAATTCCAACTGCATGCCGGGGGAGGTTGGGGATATTGAGTCTGAATGGACACTGTTCCGGACCTCCATTGTGGAAGCGGCCGTACGGAGCTGTGGCTGCAGGGTGGTCGGTGCCAGTCGTGGCGGTAACCCCTGTACCCGATGGTGGACACCAGAGGTGAGGGGGGTGTAGGAATTTAACAGCTCAAATGGGGGTGGTTTTCCACCAATGTTCAGGGAAATTGATTATGAATTAATTAATGATTCATTCATACACAATTAAATATGGAATATTAGGTCTGAGTTGTTGTTCCGATATCACAGTCTTTATATTAGTCCCACTTGGTAAAGAGCTGGATGATTTAAGTCCAGAATGTGAATGGAATTAATTCGTTGGTATCACTACTCAGTCTAAGATAGCTGCCCGTCCACCGGGTCAGCTTCTCTCTGTAACCTAGTGACTCAGCTCTTGGCCAAAGAGAGAGTCTCGCGATACTTGAGGACGCGAGTGGGACTTCAAAGCTCAGTAACGGGATTCAGACCAATAAAGTGACTTATGGTAAGCACAGAGAGGGAGATTTAAAATGTGAACAGCATGTGTTTATTCTAATGCTACACTAAAACAGGACAAACATTACACATAACATAATGCATACAAACACAATAACGAAATTACGGAAAATGGATTTACAGTAGGAAACAGTGATCAGCTTTGATTAAATACTGTTCTGCAATGGCAAGCCTAGGATCTAAACAGGCAACCCAGATTTCAGTGTAGATCAGCCGGTACCAGTTGCCTATGAGAGAGTTGACGGTGAGTTTACGTGATTGCAGCGGGGATCAGCTTTGTCTTTTGTTAAAACTCGCGGCGAAGAGGCTTCGTAGTTTTGATGGTAGATTTATCTTCTCCGCGCGTAGTTTCTCCCGCAGTCTTGGATTGGAGGCTTCGTGTTTTTTTCTTCTTTTTTTTTTCTTCACCCTTCCTCTGGGTGTGAGGCTTTTATGCCCCATGGGCTCCATGAATATTCATCCATGACCCAACCTTAGCTAATTTTTATTGATTAATTTATAATTCCTTTTATGAGGTGCATACTTTTTATTGCCATCAATGTACAGAATACCTGGTTAGGCGGTATATCTCACAGCTGTGACAAGTTTAGGTGAGTTTTACTGAAGCTGTACCCCATTGCACACGGTGTGTCCTAATTAAGGATGGCTCAGGTAACTGTCTTTACTCCAGTAAAAGAACAATATTGATTATGCATTGACAAATTATAAAATGGAGCAAACCTGACTATTAAAAAGGGGTTCAGTATACAAGTTTTAACATACATTGCATAGTCTCTCTCAGACAAAGGGAGGTAGAAAAAGAGCGCGAATCTCCGATTTACGGCTGTAAGGTATAGATAAGCGACCGCTTTTCTACCCCTCCCCCCCTTTGGTAAGGGGTGGGGGCTTTCCTTAGTTCTATTAAATGAATAACTATGTGCTCAAACATTTCTACCTACTTGGTTACACCACTTAAACTCATTCCCCAATCTCTGAGAGAGGTGTGAGCGCGTGGTTGGATAACCCCAGTGTTTACCTATCTGTGCATATTCTATAATATATATATATGTATATAATTGTCCAAATGGTGAAGATACAATGGGACATTCATAAGAGAAATAGAAGACAATTGTGACTGACACGTACACATCCACCAAGTTTACAGTAATGATGCCAAATAATAGTGAGGACAATATACAGTCAAATACACATAGGTGGCATATGATTTTAGCTTTGTCCCACTCCAGAGGTATGCAGGATCTTCCCCCCCTCTCCACACTATTTGGGTCCTTTGTTTGAGGGCCATAAACATTGGAATGCGGGCTTCAGCTTCCCTGGAGAGGGGCCCCTCTGTGTATGGGTACGGAGGTAGATCTTAGCATGGCCGACTCACTCCCTCAGCGGCCATAAAATGCTGTCTGTGGGGCCTGCGTGATCCTACAGGGGCCATGAAGCTGAAGAAGGAGGCTTACCGGGAATTATTAGCCCGGGGATCTCCGGAGGCAGCTGACGGGTACCGGCAGGCCAGGCGGAACGCAGCTCGGGCGGTTGCAGATGCAAAAACCCGGGCGTGGGAGGAGTTCGGTGAGGCCATGGAAAGTGACTTTCGGTCGGCCTCAAAAAGGTTCTGGCAAACCATCCGGAGTATCAGGAGGAGGAAGCAGCTCCTGGTTCCTACTATTTATAGTGGGGGGGGGGTGCTGTTGACCTCAACTGGGGACATCACCCGGAGGTGGAAGGAATACTTTGAGGACCTCCTCAACCCTGCCTCAGATACATCTACGCACACTGCCTTTGAGACATCTGAGGGCACAGAGCCCGAGGGTGCTGGGGGGGGCTTGCACATCACTGGGGCTGAGGTGGCCAGGGTGCTTAAAGAGCTCCGTGGTGGCCGGGCCCCGGGGGTGGACGAGATCCGCCCGGAGTACCTGAAGGCTCTGGATGTTGTGGGGCTGTCGTGGCTGACACGCCTTCTCAACAGTGCGTGGAGGTCAGGGACCGTGCCGCTGGATTGGCAGACCGGGGTGGTGGTCCCCTTATTTAAGAAAGGGGACCGGAGGGTGTGTTCCAACTACAGGGGGATCACACTTCTCAGCCTCCCTGGGAAAGTCTATTCCGGGGTACTGGAGAGGAGGGTGAGATCGATAGTCGAATCTCGGATTCAGGAGGAACAATGCGGTTTTCGTCCTGGCCGTGGAACACTGGATCAGCTTTATACCCTTGCAAGGGTACTGGAGGGGGCCTGGGAGTTTGCCTATCCAATCTACGTGTGTTTTGTGGATTTGGAAAAGGCTTACGACCGGGTTCCCCGAGGTGCTCTGTGGGGGGTGCTTCGAGAGTATGGGGTCCGGTCCCTGTACGAACGGGGCAGAAGCTTGGTCCGCATTGCCGGTAATAAGTCGGACGTGTTCCCGGTGCGTGTTGGGCTCCGCCAGGGCTGCCCTTTGTCATCGGTCCTGTCTATAATATTTATGGACAGGATTTCTAGGCGCAGCCAGGGTATTGAGGGTGTCCAGTTTGGTGGCCTCAGGATTGCCTTGCTACTTTTTGCAGACGATGTCGTCCTGTTGGCTTCATCTGCTGGGGATCTCCAGCATGCACTGGGGCGGTTCGCAGCCGAGTGCGAAGCGGCGGGGATGAGGATTAGCACCTCCAAGTCCGAGACTATGGTTCTCAGCCGGAAACGGGTGGTTTGCCCTCTTCGGGTTGGGGAAGACGTACTGCCTGAAGTGGAGGAGTTTAAGTATCTCGGGGTCTTGTTCACGAGTGAGGGTAGACGAGATCGGGAGCTGGCTAGACGAATCGGAGTGGCGTCTACAGTTTTGCAGGCACTTAAATGGTCCGTCGTGGCTAAGAAAGAACTGAGCCAAAAAGCAAAGCTCTCGATCTATTGGTCCATCTTTGTCCCTACCCTCACCTATGGTCATGAGCTATGGGTAATGACCGAAAGAATGAGATCGCGATTACAGGCGGCCGAAATGAGGTTTCTCCGCAGGGTGTCTGGGCTCTCCCTTAGGGATAGGGTGAGAAGTTCGGATATCCGGGAGGGTCTCAGAGTAGAACCGCTGCTTCTTCACGTCGAAAGGAGCCAGTTGAGGTGGTTTGGACATCTGGTGCGGATGCCTCCTGGGCGGCTACCCGGAGAGGTTTTCCGTGCATGTCCTACAGGGAGGAGGCCCCGGGGCAGGCCCAGGACTCGCTGGAGGGATTATATCTCTCAGCTGGCCTGGAAATGCCTCGGTGTCCCCCCCGAGGAGCTGGTGGAGGTAGCTGGGGAGAGGGAGGTCTGGGTGCCTCTCCTGAAGCTGCTGCCCCCGCGACCCGAACCCCAGACAAGCGGCAGATGATGGATGGATGGATGGATGGATGGATGTACTCACGATTATATGGTGCACGCGCAATAATCACCAGGGCTTCAGATGACGGGCTATATGGTCCTATATGGACTTTTAGTTACGGCCACAATTTGGTAAGTAGTATGCCCGTTTGACAGATTTTTTTTTTTTTTACAGTGTAAGGTTCCAGTCTGACTCTTTTAGAAGGATTAGCGAGGACCTTTCATCAACTCAAAGGTTCAGGACCTCACTTTCATGTCTCATCTGGAGGATGGCAGAGTTTTTACACCAGTGTCCCGCCACTACTCTGGACAGTAGTGGGGAAGATGGTGGCGCAGGAGGTAGTGCTATCGTTCGGCAACCAGAGGGTTGCAGATTCAAGCCCCGGGTCCTCCTGACCCCATCGAAGTGTCCTTGAGCGAGACACTGAACCCCAAATTGCTCCCGGTGTGCAGGTTGGTGCCTTGCATGGCAGCCTCCACCACTGGTGTGTGAATGTGAGGCATGTATTATAAAGCGCTTTGAGTACTCGTAAGAGTAGAAAAGCACTATATAAATGCTGTCCATTTTACCATTTACTCTGGAGGATTGTGGCATCCACACAGAGACCAGAATACTGCCCACACTGGAGACACCAATGGAAGCAGCCACCAAATAACCTAGTTTTCCTCCAAGTACTGACCAAGGCCTACACCTGCCTAATTCCAGAACCTGCAGGTACAGTGGTGTGCAAAAGTCTGGAACCACTTGTGAATTTTGTGCTTTGTCAACGTTTTGACCTTTTATTTTAATTTCCTCATTCACCCAGTAGATTAGTTTGTGTACCACTTTACTGTATAAGGGATACATTTAGCTATATAGAATCAACTTTTTAAGATCACTTGTTTCTAACTTTACAATTTTGTTGATACTGGAAAATAGCTACTATGACTTTTATGGATCCTGCACCAAAACTGGTTTGAGACTGACCAGAAATAACACGTGCTAATTGGACAATCGTTGACGGAATGGTCAGTGGGACCAAGTACATCACAGTACTGCAAAAGTGTATGGTGCCATCAGTGCAGCCGCTGTTTGCAGGCCGGATCTTGTTCCAAGATGATAATGCACCGTGCCATTGCTCCAAACAGGTGATCAACTGGAAGCGTCAGAACAACATCGATCAATTGAGTTGCTTGCCCAATCTCCCGATCTGAATCTGATTGAGAACTTGTGGCACAAGATGGCTTTGGAGATATCCACGAGACATCCAAAATCAAAACATGAGTTGATTGAGTCACTCATTGCAGCCTAGAACCATGTTATCACCCATGATCACCTCATCAAACTGCTTCACTCAATGCCGACATGGTGCAGGCAGGTGATCAAGAACAAAGTGTGGCCCACCAGATACTGAGCCATCACTGAGACACAAAAAGTCCTTTTTCAAAACCACCTACACGAACATGAAGAAAACTTGACGCATGTCTGTTCTACTATATAGTATACTCATTTATTTTGCACCTTTGGCCAGAGAAGTACATTACGCATATTACTGAAAAAGATGACTGACATGGGAACTTTAGCAAACAAACTCAGAAAAGTAAATCCAAGCTAGAATAAAAACTGGATTTTAATAGCCAACTGTGTCACCTGTAACACTGTTTTTCAAATAAATGTATTGGCTCAACGAAGGGGTTAAAATAAAAGGTCAAAAGTTGGAAAAAATACAAAATCAACAAGTGGTTGCAGACTTTTGCATACCACTGTAGTGTGGCTGCGTTTTTATAACGAAGACTCCTCTTCACAAGCTGTGCAATACCATTTAACAGTGGTTATGTGTTTGAATTGGCTCTTGGTCATGCCAGTACAGACACGGTGTTGCCACCTCTGGCATCCATCACAGAGTATCTACAGTGGGATTAACAACATACAGTATAAGACAAGTATCATGGATTTGATCAACTGGTCTCTCAATGCAATTGACACCATCTTCTCACAGAGAAGCGCAGGTTCGGGGGAACCTGACTGTCCTGCAGGAACGTACGCAGCTGGCTACACGATGGACGGATGGGAGAAGTGTCACGGATTCAGATGGCTCGGGAACGCGAACGAGGCATGGTGCAGGCACAGAAAGAATGGACGACTCACTTGCGGCTCAAAGAACAAAAACGGGGTTTATTTAACTGAACTAAATAAAAACACAAGGGAGGGCTAGCAAAAACAAAGGACCACGAGGGGTCAAAACTAAAGGAGATTAAACAAGACTAAATAACAAACATCAAACACTGAAACTATCAAAATCATCAAACATCGCACACAATCACAATCAACGAACCACTAGAGAACAGAACAGAAGCAGGGACTTAAATACAGAAACCAAAACTGGGTAATAAGACTAACACAGGACAGGTGAGACTAATTAACAGACCAGGACAACAGGGCACAGGTGAAACTAATAAACTCAAAGGAACAAAACAGGGAAACTAAGAACTAACCAAGGAAACAGGGAAACAGAAACCAATACTAGGGACTTTAAACAGGTAAAGACACAAGCAGGGGCACAAGGAACAAAACCAAAAACCATATACAAAATCACCAAATACAAATAACTAGACAAACTCAACTGAAACACTAGGGAGCAAAATAAAACAGGAGGTGGGATTCAAACACAGGACAGAAGGTACAAAGACAACCGGATGCTCAAGACATTGAGCCACATGACCAGACAGGTAACAGGGGAGAACAAAGACTAACATAAAGAACGGGATGACCAGCGATGCCTGTTGGCCAAACGGGGAAGGGACACGGTAGGACCACAGCAGGGGCTGACCCCGACAAGAAGTGGAGGGTCGTGTGTCTGGCAGCTCTTTCCGTGGAGGACATCGAAGATAGAAAACGGTGACAGCCGCTCATAGCCCCACTAGGCTGGCCGGGATGATTGACGGACTTGGCAGAGCTGTCGGCACTCAGACTTTGGCTCTAGATCGCAAATTGGATACCATCATTGTGACTATGGACCGCAGACTTGATAACATCACGGAGAAGCTTTCGGCTCTGCAAAGGATGAATGGCGGAGACCAGTGTGGACATTAGAGGAGCTACAAAATTTCAGCTTCTCACCCGAAAACCCAAACAACCTAACCTAGATAGCATCAACAAGGCATTTTCGCCCACAGGACTGCCGCATACTGGATGTTTTTCCCTTTGCACACCATTCTTTGTAAACCCTAGAAATGGTTGTGCGTGAAAATCCCAGTAACTGAGCAGATTGTGAAATACTCAGACCAGCCCGTCTGGCACCAACAACCATGCCACGCTCAAAATTGCTTAAAAATGCCTTGTTGATGCTAGAGGTCAGAGGAGAATGGGCCGACTGATTCAAGCTGATAGAAGAGCAACTTTGACTGAAATAACCACTCATTACAACCGAGGTATGCAGCAAAGCATTTGTGAAGCCACAACACGCACAACCTTGAGGCGGATGGGCTACAACAGCAGAAGACCCCACTGGGTACCACTCATCTCCACTACAAATAGGAAAAAGAGGCTACAATTTGCACGAGCTCACCAAAATTGGACAGTTGAAGACTGGAAAAATGTTGCCTGGTCTGATGAGTCTCTATTTCTGTTGAGACATTCAAATGGTAGAGTCAGAATTTGGCGTAAACAGAATGAGAACATGGATCCATCATGCCTTGTTACCACTGTGCAGGCTGGTGGTGGTGGTGTAATGGTGTGGGGGATGTTTTCTTGGCACACTTTTGGCCCCTTAGTGCCAATTGGGCATCGTTTAAATGCCACGGCCTACCTGAGCATTGTTTCTGACCATGTCCATCCCTTTATGACCACCATGTACAAATCCTCTGATGGCTACTTCCAGCAGGATAATGCACCATGTCACAAAGCTCGAATAATTTCAAATTGGTTTCTTGAACATGACAATGAGTTCACTGTACTAAAATGGCCCCCACAGTCACCAGATCTCAACCCAATAGAGCATCTTTGGGATGTGGTGGAACGGGAGCCTCGTGCCCTGGATGTGCATCCCATAAATCTCCATCAACAGCAAGATGCTATCCTATCAATATGGGCCAACATTTCTAAAGAATGCTTTCAGCACCTTGTTGAATCAATGCCACGTAGAATTAAGGCAGTTCTGAAGGCGAAAGGGGGTCAAACACCGTATTAGTATGGTGTTCCTAATAATCCTTTAGGTGAGTGTATATACAGTAAATCTGGTCTAAGTCACCGTCTTGTAACTCGTCAATGTGCACAAGTCGACGCTCAAGCAAAAGTCCCGATTTTTCCTAATGATGTTTCCTTTAAAATTCCTTGTGTAAGTCGCCGCTTGTAAGTCGTCAAATTCACTTAGTCGTCACCTAAATCCCGGTCCCGAACAACACAAATGAATGGATTTTCCTACCTGTAAGTCGACACCCCAATCGCTGCATTCCCGCCGCCTGCTTGTCACCATGGCAATGTAGAAACAATCCCCACCTATCGCACTAGTCGCTCCCTGGATGCCAAGGCCGTGATGTAGAGACCTGCACTCCCGAGTGTGGCGCGGGACAAGATTTGATCGGTGAATGCGGGTGCGAGTGGTAAGGTCCTCATGTATGTGCAGGTTGCGGGAGAATAGAATTAATTGCGGGACTCCCGCAAAATGTAATTATCTTAAAATTAATTTATTAAAAACAAATACTCATTTATCTACTGCACAAAAGCAACAAGAACGACTAAATTAAAATAATTTACAGGCGAATCGTGTACAGAAACTACAATTGCCGCGCTCTGTGTGCCGGGGGACATAACCGGACATCCCAAGAAGTAATCAGCATGGGGCTTGGACGGGATGGCATGTTCTGAAAAGCTCCTCGTTCGTGTCTGTTGGGTTGAAATTGTATATATATTATCACTCACGTGTATTCTGAAGAATGCATAACTTGTTTTATGAAACCACTGTGTAAGTGTTTACCAGTAATTTTCCATCACGTGCAGCAGATGAGCCCACCTCTGCTGTACGTTCTGTTGTTCCTGTTCCCACTCCCACTTTCCCATTGCATCCTATCCCATTCCAAATGTTGTTCACACCCACAATGTAATCTGATCAGTATGCTAACCTTATAGTATAAATAAACTCTGTCAGGGGCCACACCTTGGAAGCCATCACTGTAACTCACTGTAGAAGGTGTGGCTCCCCTTGTACAAGTAAAACAGCGCGTGTCTCATACTCTGTGGGCCAGCAGCCGGGGGGGGCTGATCACTCTCTCCGACATAAAAACTTGGTCCTTCGAGCCGGATCACAAACCAGTGATCCGTGCGGATCGGGGAATCCTGAGGACATCACCGGAGCGCCGAAAGGAGCGACACCGAAGTCTGTCGACAGCCGCTCGTCTAAGACGGGTCGAGAAAGTCCTGGAACGTGAGAATTCGTGACCAGGCTGGTGGTTAGGACTGCGCTCGACGCCTGGTGATGCCTGACGGACCCCGACCGTCGTGACTGACCCCAGAGGTGAGACGTTTGGTTATATTTCGCCGAAAGGAAATAGTTTGGTTATATTTCGCCGAAAGGAAATAGTCTAAATTTGGTTATATTTCGCCGAAAGGAAATAATCTAAATTGGTTATATTTCACTGAAAGGAAATAGTTGAATTAGAATTTAATTGACCTGTTAATTGACAAAGGCTAGAGTTGGCCGTAATCAACTGGGTATGAATGTTTGTGTGAATGTGGAGGACTAAGTGATTTATAGAATCCTAGGCTGATTCTACCAGTCCTGTTGTTTCTTTGCCTGAGAAGAAAGATGTACTGGTGATTGGGAGATCAAGGACGGGTTCCATCCCTGAAAACTGACACCGCTGCACAGATAGTGTGCAGTAGAAGGCCGTGTTAGTGTCCTCTCCCTAATCTCGTGCCAGAGAATTTCTGCTCAGGACCCTTGTAGTAATAACAATAGACAAGTAAAAGGATGGGAAAGGGGCAAAGTAAACAGCCATCCTTAGAGGGAGATGAAAAGTTTATGGAAGGATATGTAGAAGGAGCATGGACTATAAGTAATCAAAGGTGGAGAAGAAAGCATGGGTTTGGAGGAAGCCTCCATACGACAGACCTTCTCAAGTTACAGAGCGATTTAAAACTAGAAATGTTGCGCACTAAAAATAGCGGAAAGTTGGACAGACGGAAGAAGGAGTACAAGCTGTCAGAAAAATGGTTGGAACAAAGTAAATTAAGAGAAGCAACTAGACAGGAAAAGAAAGGTAAAAGGAAAGAAAAACTTGCAGCCGTAGCACTAGTCACTCCTGATGAGGAAAGTGCAGCAAAGACCCCACGTAGATAGAAAACACCTACCGCTCCTCCGCTGTCGCAGCTGACATCGGAAGCAGCACTAAAAGACAAGCCGACAGCAGCGCCTAGAACGCTGACACCACATTCTGCTCCATTAGCGTCATTGGCACCAGAATCTCCTTTCCATCCAATGGTGACCCGAAGCAGGGATCCTTCACTGTATCCAGTGAAAGATTTAGAGTCATGCAAAACTAAATTCCACCCCAGTAGCGGAGATGGGGCATCAACCCCAGAGTTCCAATGCCCCATGGTGGAAGTCGCGAATCCTGATAGGGGGCAGGACGGAACAGGTCCCGAAACAATGTTAGTGTACAGACCCTGGACAGCAGAGGATAGGTCAGCAGCTTTAAAAGGGATACCCCCTGTTGAGGAAGGTGTAGGAGAATTTTGGGAAGCGGTGTTAGAACTTCAAAGCAGCTTCCACCTAAACGGGAGAGAAATGTTCCAATGCCTGAGGCAACTGTTTACTCACAAATGGGTCAGAGTTGCAGGAGATTTCACAGGGCATGCGTACGACGGAACACCCCTCCCGCATGATTCATCCGCCCTGAGACACAGCCTAAGGCAGCTAGAAGAAAGAGTCAGATAAAGATTTTCAAAGAGAGCAGATTACGGTAAAATCTCACTATGCAGACAGAAAGAAGGGGAAGAGCCAGAAGACTTCCTAGACAGATTGAGACCAGTTTTCAGAAGTAATTCAGGCATTCCCCCAGATAGTGATGAGGCCGGAGTATACCAACAACAATTAAAAAGGGCATTCCTTGCCGGCCTAAACCCTGAACTTAAACGGTATATAGATAAACATTGGGTCCATCAGAATACAGGCTCAGTGCAGCAAGCTATAGAGTACGCCCAGCACGCACAAGAA
Organism: Paramormyrops kingsleyae; assembly: GCF_048594095.1. Classification (NCBI taxonomy): domain Eukaryota; kingdom Metazoa; phylum Chordata; class Actinopteri; order Osteoglossiformes; family Mormyridae; genus Paramormyrops; species Paramormyrops kingsleyae. The sequence goes on from NC_132800.1 coordinate 45,169,409, forward strand.
CAAAAGGGAGAAGCGACCTTCGCAGCCTCTGGCGATACAATCGCAGTAGTCTATTCAGGCCCCCAGAGCAGGGGAAGTTACAGAGGCCGAGGAGGTAGAGGTCGAGGAAGAGGTGGTAGGCCAGAAAACTCGCCTCAGTATGATAACTGTGATGGCCAAACACCAGGCCACACTTAAGTAAAGTGGGTAAACACACACACACATCTTCATTCATCCTTTCATTTTAACACTTTGCAATAACTTTATTCATTGGTTTAAATACATTCGTTCTATTTGTAAGCGCGCACATTTAGTTTACTGATGTATTTGTATCAATTCATTTTTATCTTTTGTTGTGATTAGTGTGACTAACTCTTGTTTCTTTTACCGGTTTATTTACCTGCTGTGATCCCAGGGAGTGGCCTGGCAAAAGATGGTGGCCAGGGCTCAGAGCACTTAAATGCCTGAAGTTAATTGGACTGTACCACCAGTTCCTGTTGGAGAGGGGGAAATTTGTGTTTAGTTTAAACTAGTGTTTATTTCGCTAGATATTTGTAATTAAAGTTTCGTTATTTTGATTTCTTCTTTAATGTTTAGTTTATCAACAAACTGGACTGCGATGTTGTGTCTTATAGTTAGTGTTGTGTTGTGTTTAGGTACCCCTATTGTTTCTATTGGTCTGATCAGCCATTATATATATATATATATATACCTTTGTGTCATGTCCAGAGAGGTTAGTTATGTTTGTTGTGCAGCCAGGTGGTTTATTCACATTCCTGAGTTTAGTTTTGTTACTTTGATTTTTTTCCCGGGCTCAACATGTAATATTTGTTAAATTAAGTTTGGGTCAGAATAAAAAAAAACATATTTTTTCTAATTATTCCTGTGACTCCTCCTGCTTTTAGCGCTTGGTCCCTCACAATAACAAATGCTGGAATTGTGGAAAACCAGGTCATATAGCTAAACAGTGTAGAACTAAACGCGTAAATAACCCAAACTCGACAGAAAATGATCAGTGACGCCAAGCTGAGAAGTTGCAGGCACCACTTTCCCCACCCCCGCTAGGGCCCCCACTAGATAGGGAGGAGGAGGAGGTTGACCTTCAAGCGGTGTGCCAACTGATAGCGCTTAAACAGCCTGCAGAACTGCCTAGGCGGCGGTTTATTATAAATGGACAGACATATGATTGTTTATGTGACACGGGAGCCTGTAGAACAGTATTAACTACAACTCCGCCAAAAGCAACGTTCTCTACCTAAACAGTATATGTGAGAACGGCCGGAGGGCAATCTGAGACCCATCAATTAACTAATCCCATAACGGTAAAAGATGAAGAGACAGGGACAGAGTGTGAGGTCCAAGTTCTGCTGAGCCCGTCATGCCCAGTAAACTTACTAGGAAGAGACCTTATGGTCCGGATGGGCATAAGCATTGTTGCCACGACCACAGGCATGAAAGCAATAATAGACAGGCAAGCTCTAGTGGTCCATGGATCGTCAGTTCCGCAGTATTACTGGTCTCTGGACCTAGGCCAAACACCACAAGCTCGGGAGTTGCTAAGGAAAACTAGAGTAAAGCAGGGAGTAGATAAGGTCCAATTTATGCCCGACGATGGCCTTCATGTGCCCATGTGGTACAAACCCACACCTGGCCCCGACTACCGATATGATCGGCAGTTTCACGCTATGGGACCACCCCAGGTCACATTGCAGTATCTGTATGTTAATCCCACATAAGAACATAAGAACATAAGAAATTTACAAACGAGAGGAGGCCATTCGGCCCATCAAGCTCGTTTGGGGAGAACTTAGCTAATAGCTCAGAGTTGTTAAAATCTTATCTAGCTCTGATTTAAAGGAACCCATGGTTTTAGCTTCCACTACAATAGCAGGAAGACTATTCCATACTCTGACTACACGCTGTGTAAAGAAGTGCTTCCTCAAATTTGTTTTAAAATGTTCTCCCGCTAATTTCCACTTATGGCCACGAGTTCTAGTATTTAGACTAATATTGAAATAGTAATTTGGCTGAACAGCATCCAGACCCGGATGAATCTTATAGACCTGAATCATATCCCCCCTTAGTCTCCTTTGCTCAAGGCTGAACAGATTCAGTTCCACTAACCTCTCCTCGTAAGACATTCCTCTAAGACCAGGAATCATTCTCGTAGCTCTTCGTTGCACCTTTTCTAAGGCAGCAATGTCCTTCTTGAGGTATGGTGACCAAACCTGCACACAGTATTCTAGGTGGGGTCTTACCAAGGAATTATATAAGTGTAACATCACCTCCCTTGACTTAAACTCCACACATCTAGAGATATAACCCAACATTCTGTTCGCCTTTTTTATTGCTTCCCCACATTGGCGAGAGTGGGACATGGAAGCATCAACATACATACCGAGATCTTTCTCGTAATCAGCTACCTTTATTTCAGTGGAACCCATAAAATATCTGTACTGTATATTTCTGCTCCCTGCATGGATTACCTTACATTTATCTGTGTTAAATTTCATCTGCCAAGTATCAGCCCATTCGCTAATTAAATCCAGATCCCGTTGAAGTCTCTCTGCTGCTAGATTAGTATCTGCTACCCCGCCCACCTTGGTGTCGTCTGCAAATTTAACCAGTTTACTGTATGTATTCGTGTCAATATCATTAATGTAAATTAGGAACAATAGTGGTCCTAAAATTGAACCCTGCGGTACCCCACTATAAACGGAGGCCCACTGTGACATAGTGCCTCTAATAACTACTCGCTGCTTCCTATCAGTTAGCCAGTTTTTGATCCAAGCTGCCACAGTTCCTAAAATTCCTGCAGCTTTAAGCTTTAACAAGAGCCGTTTGTGGGGGACAACATCAAAGGCTTTCTGGAAATCTAAGTAAATCACATCATAGGCCTTTTTGTGATCAATTTCACTTGTAGCTTCCTCAAAGAACTCAAGCAGATTCGTTAAGCAGGATCTACCTCTCCTAAATCCATGTTGGCTATCCTTTATAATGTTATTTGCATCTAGGTAATCTACCATTTTCACTTGAATTATAGCTTCCATTATTTTTCCAGTAATGCTAGTTAAACTGATTGGCCTATAGTTTGCTGAATTACTTCTATCCCCTTTTTTGAATATGGGTGTTATATTAGCATGCTTCCAATCTGATGGTACCACACCCGCAGATAATGATTTCTGGAATATTAAAGTTAAAGGTTGGCTAATAATATCCCTCATCTCTTTAAGACTAAAGGTAAGATGCCATCAGGCCCCTGCAATTTATTTATTTTGAGTTTAGCTAGGCTTAGTATCACATCAACCTCAGTTATACATATATTGGTCATAGACGATGCTGTATTCGTATTAATTGGTGGTAAGTTACTTGTGTTCTCTATTGTGAATACCCTTGAAAAATAATCATTAAACTCGTTTACCATATCAATTTCGTTATCAATTATAAGGCCCTTACTATCCTGCAAATTAGTGATTTCAGCTTTTAGTGCTCTCTTGGAGTTAAAATATTGGAAGAAACCTTTACTGTCATGCTTAGCCTCCAATGCAATTTTTCTTTCTACATCCCTCTTTGATCGCCTAATGTCATTTTTTAACTTTGCCTGTAGACTCAGATACTCCTGCTTGATTTTGAAATCATTAGTTATTTTCCAGTTGTGGAACAGAGCCCTTTTCCTCCTGACTTTATTCTTAATTTCCTTAGTAAACCACCTTGGTTGTCGTTTCCTAGATTTAGTTTTGCTGGAAACAGGTATGAAGTCCTCTTGCACTTGCAACAATGTGCTTTTGAAAAATTCCCATGCCTCTTCAACTGTTTTGCTATTTAACTCTGTCCAGTTTACAGTTTCTAATTTCCGTCTCATACCATTAAAGTTAGCCTTCCTAACATTGTATACTTTTAATTTAGACTTTGCTCTTCGGACACTAAAATTAACCTCGAATTTAACCATGTTATGATCACTACCGTACAATGGGTCTAAAACCTCTAATTTTCCAATCCTATCCTGGTTATTACAAAAAATGAGATCAAGAAGGGCTTCTCCCCTGGTAGGAGTATTAACAACCTGAGTAAAAAAACAATCCTGTACTAATTCCAGCATCTCAAGTTCATTTACAGAAGAGCCAGAGACTGTGTCCCACTGTATCCCAGGTAAATTAAAATCACCCATAACCACCACATCATTTTTATTACTCATAATCCTGATATCATCATATAATATTCTGCTTTCCTCTACAGCTACATTAGGTGCTCTATAACAAACCCCGACAATTAGGCCATTTGAATCTTTAGCATCAAGTTTTATCCATACAGCTTCTGAATTTTTATTTTTATCAGTGAGATCCCTTGCCTGCAAGTTTTCTTTTACGTATACTGCAACACCACCTCCCTTCTTGCCTATCCGGTCTCTACGGAACAACGTATAACCATCCATATTATATTTATCACCATCATTGTCACTCATCCATGTTTCAGTTATTCCTATAATGTCGTAATTGTCTGAAGAAATTAAAGCCTCTAAGTCATTAATTTTGTTTTTAATACTCCTAGCATTCAAATACAGACCACTAATGGTAGGCCTTTTACAGTGTCTACTTTTAATATTTATTTGGGCTTTCCGTCTCTCCCCACATAAATTCTTAACTGACCTCCCTGCCCCCCCAGTCCCTAGTTTAAACATTCCTCAACTATTCTGCACATACGCCTCCCCAATACACTGGTTCCCCTATGGTTCAGATGCAACCCGTCCGGCTTGAACAGGTCCCACCTGTTCCAGAAGGTCTTCCAGTGCCCCATACACCTGAACCCCTCTTTCCTACACCACCATTTTAGCCACGCATTTAATCCCCTTATCTCAGCTAATTTTGCCTGACTTGCACATGGCACGGGAAGTATTCCAGAGAATACCACCGTGGATGTTCTGCTTCTAAGCTTATCCGCGACTTCTATAAATTTATCTTGCAGAACAGCCCTTCTGCCCTTTCCTATGTCATTGGTGCCAACATGCACCACGACCACTGGATCCACCCCGGCTGGGGCCAAAAGCCTGTCCACTCGATCTGGAAGGTCCCCTACCTGGGCACCAGGCAGGCAAGACACCGTACGGGACCCTCTATCACGGGTGCACACATAACTATCTACACCTCTTATAATTGAATCCCCTACTACCACAACCTCCCTCCTACTGGGGTTAGGTGCTCCTTGGACTCACTATGTCCCCGTCCTTTACTCCCAGCCCAGTATATTAATAGAGAATATTTAAACTTTTAGTTGATCTAATTAACGTATAGTTAAAACAAAGTGCCGAGTACACTAAAACACTAAATTAACACTTGCGTTAAATCGGTACTTTATTATAAATTATCCGGCAGCGTCAGCGATAACAACCTTTAAATTTAACTTTTAAAATAACCAAATTTACAATTACTTACCCGAGATTAACTTCCTGCTGAACCACGTTTAGCTAAACTAAAGCGAAGTTGCTCTAGGGAGGCCAAAAAACCACAAAAACCCTCTCAAAACAGGCTACTGCCGAAGCGGGAAAAAAAGTGGAAAATGTCCTCCCGGCCCCGACCGGCGACCGAGCAAAGCTCCGGAGCAACTGACCTTTTAGAGTTAATGTTACCGATGTTCGATAATATTACCCGCGGGTGTTTGATGCGAAGGACGCAGACAGAAACGCCACTCGCGCCCGCAGCTGTCGGTAACACTCACAAGGACAGACAAGTACACACGTAAAAGTAAGAGTAAAAAATGAAACAACAACAACAACCACCCACGTAACCGTGCTGGCACACAAACACTCAAATATACTTTACAGATAATTCAAATCAAATCAACCGCTTCAACAGGCGCACAACACAACACAAGTGCACACAGCGACTACACCACTCCCGAACAGTACAGCAATCCCAGCAGCCTCTACAGCAATCCCAGCAGCCTCTACAGCAATCCCAGCAGCCTCTACCAAGCTGAGGTGGAAACCTGTGTTTACAGAAAATGTTTAGACAAGATGTGGATGGCGGATGTAAAATACACGGTTCATGATAAACAGGAGGGACTGTTGGGTTGAAATTGTATATATATTATCACTCACGTGTATTCTGAAAAATGCATAACTTGTTTCATGAAACCACTGTGTAAGTGTTTACCAGTAATTTTCCATCACGTGCAGCAGATGAGCCCACCTCTGCTGTACGTTCTGTTGTTCCTGTTCCCACTCCCACTTTCCCATTGCATCCTATCCCATTCCAAATGTTGTTCACACCCACAATGTAACCTGATCAGTATGTTTACCTTATAGTATAAATAAACTCTGTCAGGGGCCACACCTTGAAAGCCATCACTGTAACTCACTGTAGAAGGCGTGGCTCCCCTTGTACAAGTAAAACAGCGCGTGTCTCATACTCTGTGGGCCAGCAGCCGGGGGGGGCTGATCACTCTCTCCGACATAAAAACTTGATCCTTCGAGCCGGATCACAAACCAGTGCGGATCGGGGAATCCTGAGGACATCACCGGGGCGCCGAGAGGAGCGACACCGAAGTCTGTCGACAGCCGCTCGTCTAAGACGGGTCGAGAAAGTCCTGGAACGTGAGAATTCGTGACCAGGCCGGTGGTTAGGACTGCGCTCGATGCCTGGTGATGCCTGACGGACCCCGACCGTCGTGACTGACCCCAGAGGTGAGACGTTTGGTTATGTTCATCATGTTCATCATTCCATTTAATTAAACTAAAATAAAACGAAACATATTTGTTTATTTTCCGGGACAAAACTTGAATACTGCGGGTGGGAGCGGGAAATAATAATATATATTTTTTGCGGGAGTGGGACAGAATGTTGCGGGAGCGGGCAGGAGCGGGACTGAAAAATCTGTCCCGCGCAGGTCTCTACCGTGATGAGTAGAGGTATGGTGTTATATTTACTAGTCGGCAAAACGGCGAGATAGACACAAGTCGCTGAAGTGTCGACTTTATAAGTCGGCAAAACGGCGAGTTATATTTACTAGTCGACAAAACGACGAGATAGACTTAAGTCGCCAAAGTGTCGACTTAGGTGTATCTCGTCAATTCTCTAAGTCGTCACTTTTAAGCTGGTCCCACGAGTGTCGACTTAGACCGGTTTTACTGTATATGATGTTAATAGAACTGCTTGCGCAATTAAAAACAGAATTGACCACAGCAAGGCAGAAACTGCAAGTTACTCTCAATGTGACATTTAAGACATTAACAACTGGTGTAGAGCATATATACAGTATGTGTGTGTGTGTGTGTGTATAATGTGCACACCTGTGATGTGATTAATAGAACTGCTTGTGCAATTTCAGATAATCGCTGGCAATGTCACACTTGGAGCTGATAAATATCACAAACATAGGAAATAAACCATGAAATGAAAAATTAATCAGTACTTACCAATGAGTATGAGCCTGAAAAACATTTCGCCGGCGTAATGGATTTCTAAGTTTTACGAAGTTGTCTTCTTTCAAACATAAGACAAGAAAAAAAAATTGCAATAAGTTTGGGAAATACTCAGTGCAGCCTGATGTTCACTAATGACAATAGAAAATACTGATACAGAAGCCTGTTAGTTAAAAGTCTGAACTAAACGACGTCTCACACTTACAGCTCTGCTCTGATATAAACCAGACATTAAAGCAAGAGGCATTTACACTGAACTGCCTGCTGGTCCTTTAATGCTGGACTCTGTTCACCACAGAGATTCACACTAAATACAGAAATAAACAGCAGGTCATAGAGGAAGTGAGTGAACACAGCACAGCACTGACAGTTTAGCAACACACAAGAGCTGCTAACTTAGGCTCTCTGAACACAATCTCTGTGGGTCCAGTGGACTCTCTCGTACCAGTGTTTGTAGGGTTCTGGGGGCGGGCTGATCCAGAGGGCTGTGGATACAGGGAGGTTTGTGCCTGAGAAAGTTCCGGTCTGTTTAAATGAGATGAAACAGTATAATTCAGATTACAGCTCTGTTCATTCTACAGACAGTATAGTGTGGGGCTCATCTGCACGTTGGGTAAGATCCACACCTGCTACAGCCTCTGATGTAAAATCTCTGATAGAATCACAGGCTTCTCTAAATAAGGAAACCCCACCTCTGGCCCTCTGGAGCTGCTTAGAAACTAACCAGGGCCTTTTAAATCATCTGCTTACTGATTTAGGAGCAAACTGTGGCCTGTGTCTCTGGTGCACTGTCAGGTCTCTCAGAGACTGACGTTAATAACGGCTGACGGAAAGTATGTCACACGCAAGTGGTGTTTCAGCAGCTTTTCTCTGCAGTGTGTGGTTGTGGCTCTTGTTTCCATGGTGACGCTGGGGCCACAGGCCTCTTGGTCAAAGCTACACTAAAATATCTGCTCTCTCCTATGTAGTTGTAATAAAACAGACAAGTTCTTCAGATGAATCCCAGAGAGGAGCTGATTTCTACCAGCAGGACACCAGTAAAGCTGTTTGAGCAGGACCCAAGTTCTGAACTACAGGCCCCAGGATACAAATGAGATCTGATCCTCAAGTCAGTCTTTAAGTCAAATTTGTAGGTGAGCTGGAATAATACAGGCCAGAATAATACAGTAATAATAAATTCACCGACTTCCTCTGTGACCTGCTGTTTATTTCTGTATTTAGTGTGATTCTCTGTGGTGAACAGAGTCCAGCTGCCCCTGAAACCCGGAATCAGATAAACTGAGGAAAATGGATGGATGGATGGATAGATGGATGGACGGAAGGATGGATGTCTACTGTCCACCAATAAGGACATAGCAGGATTCCAGCACAGTGATAAGAATGGACAGAGTGCACACACTTACAATGTATGATCAATGTATGATTACAGAGCTGCCACCTATGCTGTATATTACAGGATCACTCCATATTCGAAAATAAAATGCTTTGTCTTATTTTGAACCATCATTGGGATACACCTCCCCGGCAATTTTTTTCCATCAGGGACCTGGGTGGGGAGGGTCGCATTGTCCCTCATTTCTTCAGATTGAAAGTGGCAATCCAATATTATTAGAATTCCAACTAACCAATCAGAAAAAAAGAGAGACACTGACCGATCAGACCATTTACATATATTTATATAGCAGAGACATTTATGTAAAGTGACACATATTGCAGAAATCAAGGTTAGTCTGGGGTTTAGGGTCTTACTCAGGCACCCATCAGTGAGATCACTCTGCTGACCATGAGACCTGAACTTTCTGATCTTGGTTCAGTTTGCTCACATTCTTGTTTGTGAATGTGGTCAGGGGCTCCCTAATCCCCCAGCAGGACATTTCCAGAGCACAGTTTGGAAAGCTCCATACAAACATCGAGAGACCCTGAGCTTCCATCAGAACCAGATCAGAATCATAATGTGATTCTCTGTAAGATCATTGTTTGGGGTGGAGGTCTCTTACTCTGTATCAGAGTGTTAAATCTGGCTCTTGAGGACCACAGAAGCCTGTTAATTGTCTTTCAGAGCCACTTCCTTCCATATTCTTCTGAAGAACCAAAAAGCAGCAGCCTAAGGCTAAAAATACCAGCCCACCCCCCCCACCGATCGTTCCTGACCAAGTGGGTGCAGTAGCCAGTATCTGCAGGCTGTTTGTTCCAGTGCACAGGAAGACAGGAAGTCAGGCTCCTTTTTAAGGCTCCAGGCCCAGATTCCCCCAGCACTCTGCATTGTGGGAGAAGCTGCATTTCTGATGCATCACTGAGGTCAGTGTTACCCCTGTGTCTGGCTTGAGAGGCTGCTGCTTTCACAGCTTTAAGAAATAAGCATGTGGTTTTCACACATCGTGATGAAGTAGAATTGTATAAAAAGGAACAAAGAAACATCATACATCAGCAGAAATGGTGCAGAAAGATGCTGGACATTCCAGCAATGTTTAATCTCATTGCCAGTCTCTGAGTTAAACATCAGCGAGTCTGTGTGCAAACTCAGCTCTCCCTAGCGAACATGTGCTTTGGGCTCCTATTTCACAATCAGGAGATGCAGGTTATTTACTTTATTTACTTAGCAGACACTTTAATTCAAAGAAAAGTGCATTTGCAGTTGGTGTTAAGGGCCTTGCTCAGGGCCCCATGGTGACATCACTCTGCTGAGGGACTTTCCGATGACAGGTGCAGCGTCCGAACCCACTGAGTCACCACAGGGCTCTTAAAAATTAGCCTAAAAATCACCTTAATAAAATAAAAACAGGGAGGAGCTGAGCCACCATGGGGGGGGGGGGGGGGGCAGAGTCTGTCTTTAGCCTCCAGACCCCGCTGACTGAGCTCAGCCATGGGTCACATGGTCCAAGTTGCCACCACCTGCAGAGATGGTCCTGCATAGATACAGCAGCTTTTAGTGATGGATTGGCTCCAGGCTTCAGGCTCCCCATGATATGCCACAGGCTAAGCGGGTTTGGAAGATGGTCATGTGGAGAGAATTCGGTACCAAGAATTTTTAATTTTCAAAAATGACCCACAACCAGCATCTGCACCCAAAAAGCAGGAGAGGTGAGGCTTTCACACATCCGGGGTGCTGTGATGAACCAGCAGGAGGTGTGAAGGTGGGACCATATCACAACAGACATGGGGGGGGGGCATGAAATCATAAACAGCAATGACTCGAAAAAGAACAGAGAGGAAACTGCAATGATAGAGACTCTGAGAACTTTTTCAAAGTCAGACAGTTAATACAAGAAAGGCACATGTGATTCATCCTGGGTAACGAAGGGTGGAAGTACGTTGATCTGTCCACTAGGTGGTGCCGTCCAGGGAGGCCCCTCCCCGACCACAGAAATATGGCCTCCTTATGAAGTCATTTGGTTCCACAGTGAACTTGTTTGTGCTGACCTCATGTAAGCCGCCCCTCCACTCTGCAGAGGAGCAGCCGATGGGCGTGACTTTAAGAAGGAAGAGAGGACATGGAATGCTAGGGTTCAGCTCCCCCTTCTGGCTCCTGAGAGTAGCACATCCTAACAGCGGCGTAACTTTATGATTTTTACCGGAACAAAGTATAATGTATTAAAAATTGCATACAGTGTCAGAGCTGCCAAACTCCAATTTCTTCCCTTCTGCAGAGGTTCCATCAAGAAGCTCACAGCAGAAACTCACAGACTTAATCCTGTGAGTTTAACAGAGCTGACAGTGTGTGTCCATGTGTGTACATAAAGCTGCTGCACTCCTGTGTGTGTGGGAGTGTCTGGCTTTTTGGTCCACAGTCCTGCAGGGGGCGCTGTTGCATGTGGGCCATTCAGCTCAGCCATCCGTCACTTCCCTGGCCATCAGCTGCTTCCTCTGCTCCCGCCTACAGTCCCTCTGGATGGCCCTCCAGATCCGGCAGAGGACTCCCTGCTCCACCCAGACCCCCCATGGGCCACAGATGCAGGTTCATAACAGTCTGCACTGGAGATCAGGCTCCTGAGACACAGACACAGCACGGACCCACACGCAAACTCACTGTATCCGTGGAAACCGCAGGTCCTCCTTGGTGATGTCATTGAGGATGTCATTCAGAGTGTAGTCCTCCATCACAAACTGCAGCAGAGATCTGACAGGGCAGGCAGTCTGAGCTCTGCTCTTTTGGGATGGACGCAGAACAGCCAGAGAGAGAGGTGCAGGTCTCAGACCAAACAAGCAGCGGTCTACTTTTCCTGCCAAATAAACCCTTTTCTCCTGCTCTATACAGTCACACACTCCAGTGTTGCCAGGTTAAGCATGTAGCCCAGCCTTGTAGTAGCCGTCATGGATAGAGACCTGACCTTCTGAGCTGTGAACCTTATCCTTCTGACTGTAGATCCAGTGCACTAATCACTGCACCACCTGCTGCCCACTGGCCCACTGTGTGAGTAGCGCTCCAGGTCCTCCAGAAGGCTTCCCATGCTGCCTCACGCCCAGGCTGCATCCCAGCAGGTCGCTCTAGCATACTTGCCTTCTCTATGGTGTCTGTATCCACACCCAGCTCTTTCAGCTAATCAGTCAGCTCCTTGTTAGGCTCCACATTAGCTGGGATGTGAAATATGGAGGGTGGGTGCAAGACTGTGGTGGGGAGGAGAGGCTCATGTGCTAGAGGGTTTGGTTACATCAGTGTTGGTGTCAGTTTGGACGTTCTGGGAGGTTCTGGCTACATGGGTGTCTTGTGTGTCACGTTTCAGCCTGTGGGTCATGTTGCTCTGCCTATTTGTGTGGGTCTACCGAAGTGCCACCTCTTCTCTGGCATCAGTTCCAGGTCGTGCGCTCTCTGCTGGAGACTCTGCCTCACCACATGCTGGTACTCTTTCTCCTTCTGCACCAGGTCCTCCAACAACTTGCAAGACTTGAATTGAATTGAATTCCTTTATTGTCATTGTACACAATACATGAGATTCAATGTGCAACTCCTCCGCATAAGACACTTCCTATAAAATTACAAGAAAATATGAGTCCAGAGAGGCAGGGATTTTTTAATGTAAGACGGAATCAGCCTTTCAAATCACTTCATTATTATCAGTGTCAGAGCAATTGGACGATAGTCCTTCATGCTACTGATGTTTGTTTTATTTGGTACTGACACAATGATGACTGATTTAAGGCAGACAGGGACCATTTCCAACGTCAGGGAGTTATTAGAGGGTACCACTTTACAATAAGACTCCCTTTTGCCACGTATAAATGGTAGTAACTCATTAATAAGAACAAAACTGTGGTATAACTTGTTTATAATATTCTATTAATGAAGTGTAACAACCTAATTAATAACTTGCTTATAGACCATTCATAATCCCTTCATAAGGGTAGCCTTATTGTAAAGTGGTACCGATTAGAGATATTGTTAAACACCTCAGCTCAGCACAGTCCCTGTGGCACTCCGTCTGGTCCAGCAGCTTTGCGTGGATGTGGATGTGGATTTTTATAACTTTTTTCAAGTTTGACCTGACAACATTGTAGGCCAGGGTTCTTCAAATCTGGACCTCGATTCCAAATCCAGGCCTTTTTTTCAGTTCTCCCAGATAGTTAGTTTAATAATTACTGATTCTGATTGGTCAGAGGCTTCACACCTGGCTCACAGGTAAAGGAAGGCTGAAAAACCAGCAGTGCTTGGACCTCGAGGACCGTGATTTGAATAATAGGGCTGTAGGCTATGGGATCCACAGATTTAAATGCCCCGTTAAATGCTTTTAAAAGGTGTTTCACTTCTTTGTTCATCCATGGTTTCACATTTGGAAACATTTCTTATCTTCTTGTCCATAGTGACATCATCCACACAGCTATAGATGATATAGCTATAGAAAAAAGTATTTTCCTCCAGGTCCGTCTCTGTGCCCCATACAGCCAGCTGAGCAAAGAGTTTCCCTGTGTGCATTCAGAGCAGCCCTGGAGATGTGATACGGCGGCCTGCTCAGGCCATATTGTCACTGTCTTTGTGACGGCTTTGTTTCTGTGGATGAGAGGTCCATATGCAGGCATCAGAAATGATGAAGAATGGTCAGAGTGACCAAGGGGTGGCTGATGATTGAGGGCTTTGTAAGAATCTTTAATATATAATGTGACGGCTTTGATATACAATCTATCAAGGGTGTTTCACCCCCTGGTGGGGCACTGCACATGTTGGTAAAATTTCTGGAGCACAGTTTGATCTGCATGGTTAAAGTATCCCTGCAATAATGCGGCGGTGTCTGGCTGAGCATCCTGCTATTTACTGATAGCCTGTGTCTGAAAGTATTTCAAATCTGCGGAACAGTAACAGTCATTACCTATATAGACGCAGAGCTCCCCGCTCTTGCTCTTATCGGAGTTCACTGTCCTGTAAGCTCAGCACACTGACTGGCTAGTTAGCTCCACAGCTCAACAACCTGGTTCCTGACAGAGCAGTGGAGCTAACTAGCCGGTCAGTGTTCCGAGCCGACAGGACACTGACTTCTGGTAAGAGCAAGGGTTGGGGGCACTTAAAGATGGGACGAGCCATCCCACAATCCCACTCACACCATATACATGCTGCAGATTTCATCACTGGCAGCTTCTTTGTTGAGAACAACCCTAAAAACATACAAGAACCCTTCAGTGTTCAGATGCTATGAGGTTCGATCAAGTTACATTTGTAAACAGTACAGCTTTTGCTTTACCCACAATTCTCATGGTGGAGAACAAAGATGTCAGTATATATTTGTCTCCTGGACTAAAAGCAGGTTTAGCTGAACCCCCTGTCCTCAAGCTGCCATAGCCCACAGTGTTCCTGTATGTAATGCTAATTCAAAGATGCAGCTTTCTGGCAGATTAGCAGCCCCTGCTGGTGTGGTGGAAAAACAGCCAAAGACTGGGTATGAAAGCAGAAAATTCTTTATTAGGTTATTTGATGTACACAGGTGCCCACAGTTATTTTCTTGTGCAGCTCCTTTATGCTTCTGCTTAATGTTTATCATTTTACATGATAAGAAAGTAGGTTCTCAGTTACTGTCTCTGTGTGCAACTAAAGAGTTCCAGTCAGAACTAGCTCTCCAACTGTTGGTTTGACTTTCCTCCTGCTCAGCTGCTAAGTGCCCCCCGCCCTCCACACAGACAGACAGTATTTTGTAAAATAGATTTTGTACTTAGTAATCATAGCAAATATTTTCTAAGTAAGCATAAAATTTTCGACTACGTCTAAATGCACAATTTCCACTTCACCAGTCACTGTACACAGTGACCAAGGAGCCAGGGGCTCATGTCTCATTATAAAGCCTGTATGAGAGATGAAGGTGTATTCAGACCTCAAGCTCACAGGACCACCAGAACAGGTCATGTGACTCATTTCTGATATGTCCAAACCTGGCATGAATGCAGAATTAAGGAAATTACATTGATCTACGGCTATAATGCTTATAGAAGTGTTTTTTATTGACTGTTCCTTATTGTATATACTGTACATACATATAAATATACAAATAAATATATATAATATATTTAAATATTTGTGTGCATTATATATAAACACATACATACACACATACAAATATAAAAGTATACAACATTTTTAAACAAAGGCTAAATATATACATCAATCTGTAATAGCGGAAAATATGTTCAGTTGATATGTCCAGTATGATCTAGGTCTGTGTGGTCAGACACTGTGCAATAAACAGAATTTTTAGGAACATGGCAAATGTTCACATTGCAGCATGGAAGTAGGTTCACTGTCACAACGCTGACCGGGGAAGCAGAGGCGAGGAGACATAGGATCGGGGAAATGCGGGGTTTAATGAGCAAAAGGAACACACACTAGCGGTAAAGCAGAATTACAATACAATGACAGGACTGGAGAAACAAACGAAAACACGGACTAAATACAATGGACTAATGACAAGTTTGACAACAATCAGGAACAGCTGGTAAACACGGGGAATCCACACAGGGTTAACGAGGGCCCAGCAAACATTTGGACGTTTGATGACCGTTGAAATGACGTCCCTCCGACACGTCCCGTCATGGTTGAAAAATAGTTCCGAAATGAAAGTTGAACGGACGTCTTTGACGTCAACTTGCCATGTATTCGACGTCTTTTCGGCGTCTTTTCTGGACGTCTAATGTGTCGTCGTCTGGATGTTTTTAAGATGTGTTTCTGCGTTATGTCAGTGTACTTATTAGCCTGAATATAAACGTCCTTATTGTGAAACGCACATCAGAATATAAATGGTTCAAAAAACGTCCAAAATCAGTCCAGTCAGACCTCAACGTCTATACGTTTAATCGACGTTTACATTACAAAACATTTCTTATTTGTATTAAATAAGAAAAAAATACATATTTATATAACATATACATACATATAAATACAAATAAATATATATAATACATTTAAATATTTGTGTGCATTATATATAAACACATACATACACACATACAAATATAAAAGTATACAACATTTTTAAACAAAGGCTAAATATATAGTAGAACTGTAAATAGTAACAATTAAACATTAGTTAAACAAGAACGAAAAGAACAAGAACATGAACACACACATGAATTATTTCTGTCAACAGGCTCATTTCCTATATCCCCCACCCCCAGCTCTTCCTGGAGCATGTTTTAGGTGTTCAGCCATTGCTGCCTCAATCTCGGAGTCTGTTGCATTTGCGCTCCATCTTTTTACTGCATCTGAGGGAATTGAATATAAAAAAAAAAAATTTTTACAAAAGGGCAAAATTGTCTTTATGATCCTACAACGACATTAAAAATACATCTTGGAACAATATTATCAGTTTCATTAACGAAACATTTGAAAAAAGTAATCAACATGTATTACACGACATTTTTCTGTTGAATAATCTTTGGTTAATAAAAGATGTTCTGCATTAAATGTGTGCTAGGTGAAAGAAAAAATAGCATGTCCCCTTCCCCTTCAAAACCACTGTGGTTGAGCAAGTTCCATAAGTAGGTGTGTAACTGTGTGAAAGTAAACAGGACATTTCTGTGGTCTTTAAGACAATATTCCTTCAATAGATAGGTACCAATACATTTTTTTTTAAAAAGTACAAAATTTCACGTCATAAGGCCAAAATTACTTTGAATTATATTGAATATGATTGTATCTCTAAATGGCTTCTTTTGCAGTTGGCCACCACCCCTCATGTTGAATTTTGCCATTAAGGCATTCGACATGATTCTGTGAAAGAAATTACTCAGGATTACTTCACCATCAGGAAAATTTACATGTAAGGTCAATATAACAATTATTGTAGTTGTAATATTATCAGCATGTTACTTGCATGCAATGTTAAATCATACACTTTAACAACCACTCATCTGTCAGGTAACAAGTTCCCTGAACTATGTTCTTATCCATATCCACATTTTTTGAGACAACTAATTAGTCATTAATGGCTTACACTGAAATTATGTTTTGATTTTTTGGTTTTCAGTCTGGCAGACTAAGTCAGTAGACATCTAAAACCTTCTGAACTAGAAAATAGGCATGTATGTGAGGAGATATAATGTGTCAAAGATTAAATCTGTAATAAAAAAAAATAATACCCAAAGCTGGGTTTCTTATTTTGGCCAGAATATACATTTACATATACATTTTATTTCTGAATTATGCAGCAATACAAACAATGCAAGGTAAAATACATACCTGTTCATGACTTTATTGACACAGTCCCTGAGAGAAGATCCCCCAACTCTGGACAGTTGCTGAACCTAAATGTGACATCACAATCTGTAATATGATATTAAAGCACAGTTCAACTTTCCCTGGCAGTGTCTCTTTTGAAAAGTGTTCAAGAACATAACGCTCAATACCATAATAAATATACTGTCCATTGCATTTATTTTGAACTGGCACTCCTTGTGGAGTTTCAAGAAGAGTTCTAGCGTCTTTGGGAAGTCTATGGCCATGACGTCTGAGCACATCCAGAAGCTCATTTAATGCCTTGTGGGTCTGGTTTGTAGCAGTAGCCCAACTAGCCAAGTCCTTGTGAAGCGATGGTGTTTCAACAATTGAACGTGAAGCCTCATCCAACTGCTCAGACTCAGTTTCAGTAGAATCAGTATCATAATTGTATTCTTCTTCATGTCTAATTGACACCACTGCTGTGTTAACAGAAGAACTACAGGCCACCATAGGATGTATTTCGTCGTGTGTTGATCCCTCCGTGAGGGGACTGCACTCTCCCGCCAAGGCTGACTCCACTGACCCCTCAGAATCAGAGCTGCTATCATATTCCACTAAGGAATCAACCTTTGCCCTTCGTCGTCTCCACTTCCTCTGGTAGGACAAATTACAAAATTATTTTAAAGTAGTTACTGAAAACATCCATGTTAAAATTAATTTACAGACGCCAGCCCATGTTATTCTTGAGCTCTTCCTACATTTTGCTCAACATTTCACAGTCTCTTTCAGGTAATTTACTTTTTGAAAAATCTCAAAAGGCTACATTGAACAGTAAAACTTACTGGATCATTAAAACATACTGGTATGCTATTATCGACTGAATTTCATAGCTACTACAATATTTACCATTTGCTTGGGTTTTAACAATTTTTTTTTTTTTTACTTTATTTAAAAGATCTTTCACTAAACATCTCGCTTTAAAGTCAATTTAAGCAGTTACAACAGCACTTCTTGCCCTACCAAACGCACTACTGATTTGCCCTCCCCCACTCCAATCTTATCTGAAATTATATCTTCCAGCTTCTGATTGACTGAACACACCTGATCCAGGTAACCAGCAGTGGGTAGGGCAGGGATAATTAGATAACAAATAGGCCAGGTGTCCTTGAGGACCAGGGTTGGGAACCCCATATCCATTACACCATGTTCCTGCAGTAGCATGAAACTGCTCTGCTCATTTGTACAGCAGCGGTTACAGCACAAAGTGTACTGTACTGTTACGTTTTACATGACAGTGTTACGCACGTAAAGGCAGTGTCCCGTGACTACGCCGGCACTGTCACGGGACAGTGTACTGTACCGTTACGTTTTACATGGCAGTGTCACGCACGTAAAGGCAGTGTCTCGTGACTACGCCGGCATTGTCACGGGACAGCGCTGCACTGTCACGGGACAGCGCAGAACTGTACTGTTACGTCTGGCATGCACGTATTGGCAGTGTCTCGTAGTACAGTCTGACTTGTCTGATTATCCCGTGGCAGAACGTTGAGTGCCACTGAAGGTATATTCGTCCAAAACAAACCAATATTCAATCATTAGCAGTTCTGTTTTTAATCACCACTTAGTCTTGTCGTATTTATTAGGCTATATTAATGGAAACATAATACGTGGGAAGATGTGAACGTGATTTCTACTGTTACTTAATGACAAAACAAAGAAGTTATGGCAATGATATGCTATTGTTTTTCATCCAAAGACGCGCCCCTAGTGGTACATGACAGTTACTTCAGATTGTCACGCTGCGGGGGAAATACAATTTCTGGCAGCGCACTCATAATCCAACGCTTTGTATAAGCATATTTTTTCACATCGCTGTAAGCATTACACTGCTGAGAGAACGTGAATGCAATATCTACCATTTATTAATAAAAAAAAACATTGAAAACCTGATGTGTAACGAAAGCTATCGTAGCTATTCCAAAGACGCGCCCCTAGTGGCACATGCCAGTTACTTCAGATTGTCACGCTGCGGGGGAAATACGATTTCTGGCAGCGCACTCATAATCCAACGCTTTGTATAAGCATATTTTTCACAACGCTGTAAGCATTACACTGCTCTACCATTCATTGATTAAAAAAACGATTGAAAACCTGATGTGTAACGAATGCTATCATAGCTATTCCAAAGACGCTACCCCTAGTGGTACATGCCAGTTACTTCAGATTGTCACGCTGCGGGGGAAATACGATTTCTGGCAGCGCACTCATAATCCAACGCTTTGTATAAGCGTATTTTTTCACATCGCTGTAAGCATTACACTGCCTTGAGAGCGTGAATGCAATATCTACCATTTATTAATAAAAAAAACATTGAAAACCTGATGTGTAACGAAAGCTATCATAGCTATTCCAAAGACGCGCCCCTAGTGGCACATGCCAGTTACTTCAGATTGTCACGCTGCGGGGGAAATACGATTTCTGGCAGCGCACTCATAATCCAACGCTTTGTATAAGCATATTTTTCACAACGCTGTAAGCATTACACTGCTCTACCATTCATTGATTAAAAAAACGATTGAAAACCTGATGTGTAACGAATGCTATCATAGCTATTCCAAAGACGCTACCCCTAGTGGTACATGCCAGTTACTTCAGATTGTCACGCTGCGGGGGAAATACGATGTCTGGAAGCGCAGTCATAATCCAGCGCTTTGAATAAGCGTATTTTTCACAACGCTGTAAGCATTACACTGCTCTACCATTCATTGATTAAAAAAACGATTGAAAACCTGATGTGTAACGAATGCTATCATAGCTATTCCAAAAACGCTCCCCCTAGTGGTACATGCCAGTTACTTCAGATTGTCACGCTGCGGGGGAAATACGATGTCTGGAAGCGCAGTCATAATCCAGCGCTTTGAATAAGCGTATTTTTCACAACGCTGTAAGCATTACACTGCTCTACCATTCATTGATTAAAAAAACGATTGAAAACCTGATGTGTAACGAATGCTATCATAGCTATTCCAAAAACGCTCCCCCTAGTGGTACATGCCAGTTACTTCAGATTGTCACGCTGCGGGGGAAATACGATGTCTGGAAGCGCAGTCATAATCCAGCGCTTTGAATAAGCGTATTTTTCACAACGCTGTAAGCATTACACTGCTCTACCATTCATTGATTAAAAAAACAATTGAAAACCTGATGTGTAACGAAAGCTATCATAGCTATTCCAAAGACGCTCCCCCTAGTGGTACATGCCAGTTACTTCAGATTGTCACGTTAGATGGGTTTAAAAGGGTAATTACAATGCAATCAATATGTTGCATGCACAAATTAATTACAGAGGCGTTTTTATTACAGCATTTACTAAAATGCCATGCGTATATGGCAGGCCAAATTGTCTTTCAATAGCTTAAGGCTTAGTCGAAATAACTTGATTCCTACTAGAAGAAACTGCAAAAGAGAAATTGCAGTTTTGCCTCACATTTCCTACATTAAATTTTTACTAGTAAAAAGTTATGGTGTAAAGCTCTATATTTTTAAAATTATTATTAAGAACTGTAATTTTACTTTACATTTTTACTAGTTAGAATTCCAGGTCCATATATCCATAATAGAGTCCTTACCAGAGAGATCTGAAAATACACATATCCGAAATGTGAATTTAAGATTAACTCACTTGTAGGCTAATAAAATTTGTAATTTTTTTCTCTCTGTGGCTCTGAGGCTAGGGTTCTGTGCCAGCAATCAGAAATTTGCTGGTTTTAATGCCAGTAGTGATTATTATTATTATTATTATTATTATTATTATTATTAATGACAATAATAATATTCTATAATTTAGCCCAGTGTTCCTGAAGTTTGCCTAACGTCATATGCGGCCCCACAGTGGAGATCCTCCTAGCAGAGGTTGCCCAGTTTTCTGCAGTCAGACCCTTCTCAGTTTGTTAGCTATAAACAGGTGCTGAGGTGCTCTTCTCATGAGAGTGGTGATGATCAAATTAAGCTTCATGAACCATTTGCTGTATTTTCTCAACCCACTAGATTTCATTTAGCAGTCATTAACATAGAGACTAACATCACAACCATTACATTAGGGTTTAACAGTCACAGGTCTCTCTTTGCTTTATCGAACAAATAAAGGGAACGATGCACAAATATTGTGGAAAAACAGTAACAAACGTTTTATTAAATTCAGTATTATAAGTTTTCTGCATGCATTTTTCATGGTGTTAAATTTCCAGACTGAAGGCAGAGTTCAGCTTTGTAGCGACAAAAGCCTTCATGGGTCATCAGAATTTTGATGGTGACCTTAAAACAGATAACAAAGTTAAGCATAGTCTGAGCTTCTTTTATCTAATATACAGAATTATATTTTTTCGTGCATTTTTGTATTACCTCAGGAATCATGATATCAAACATGAAGTTCACCATGTCTGGGTCATCACTGAGCTTCAGAGCCCTTTTGATTTTCTCAGCCAGCTGATTGGTCTGTTTAACAGATACGACATTACATTGCAATGAGTGTAGAAAATGTATGAGCCTAGTTTTCAGTTTTTAGAAACCAATTTTACCTGACTCTTGTTTAAATCACTTACATCATCTTCACTGAAGAATAAAGACCTTGGTTTGCATAGCTGTTTGAGTCTCAGGGAAGTCTCTGGATGCTCCCATAGATACATCCGACATGATCTCTGTTGTCTTGACAGCAATGCATCATGTAAATCCTGTAGAAAACAACATTAAAAACACTAACAGTCCTCTGCCCCCCCCGATCCTTTCCTCCCCATCCCTAAATGCTTCCCTCCTCCCGCTCTGTCACCCCAACACACACGTAGGGCTCTGAGGTGCAGGTGCGTCGCTGGGATGCAGGGGAGGTATTCCTCCTCTGTCCCCCCGTGACCACCTGTATCTCAATCACACATCACAACTTAGACACTCTCATTACTTACTCTCTCATGACACATACATTTAGGGCCTTGGGGGTGGGCACACGGAATGGCGTCCAGAGATCGGTCTGTTCATTCAGCCTTACCTCTGGTGCCAGTGCCCACTTCTCAATTTTAAGTTGCAAATAGACATTGAGGGTTCTGGGGAGGGGCCGAGCTGACACCAGCTGCTGATTGGCAGAGGGTGGTTAGCACCATGCCCTTCCCCTGTTTTAAAGCACTTTAGAACAACACGCACCAACACCACATATGAGCGGGCGGAGGGAAGCATGGGGTCTTTTCACACCCACGTTCTCTGTTCGCCATCTGGAGCCGGGGGCTGGGGGGGGCTGGCCGTCCGGTCGGGGTCTGGGCTGGTGGGCTTCTCGGCTGCGGTGGAGTCCGGGGTGGTCTTCTTGTCCCCATGCCAGAGGAAAAAAGGGATCCATCTCCGAGGTCTGGTGACAGATTGCCCCTCTGGGGGCGGTGGTGCCTGGATCTCGGAGTATAGAGTATATATGGGGAGTGTGAGTGTGTGTACGGCGTTCATTTCTGTGTGTCTTTGTGTTGGGCGAATGGGTGAATATTTGATTATGTGTGCATGAGGGTGGGAACGTATGCTTGTGTATGTGTGCGCCTGTTTGTCTTTACGCAGGTGTCAGGTTGGGTCTTAGACTCCACCTGAAATAACATCTCAGGCTCTATTGCCCCCCACCACACTCCCTGCTGGTGGATGGGGCCCCCGGCTGCCGATGCGTTGGTGGTTCTCGATGTCCGGGGCTGGATGCTCTGGTGTGTGCTGACTCACTCTCGGCGGTTGCCTGTCGGGGCCTGGTCCTTCCGGCTCTGTCGGGTCCCAGCTGGGGGGTGGGGGGGCCCTTGGTCCTCTGGGCCCGGGGTCCGGTCTGCCCTGGTGTGGCCGGCCGCCGGCGGGGCCTGCGTGCTTGCCGCCACGGCCCCCTGGGGCTCCTGCGATGTGGCTGCCGGATGGCCCCCCTCCGGAGCGCTCCTCTGCCTTTTTCTGGGTGGGGGCTGCAATCGTCCCTGCGGTGGTCCTCCTGGTGTTCCCGTGCCCTGAGGGGCCTCTGGATGTCTGGGGCCCGGGTCTCCTCCATGTCGGCTTCATGTCCTGGGTGGGCGGGGCTGTGGCTCCCCACACGCACTACTAGACATTTACATGGAGAAACCTTAGGAACACCAGCGCGCTGACACACACAGGTGTGCACACAGGTGCTCACGGACACGTGCTCACGGGCGCACACTGTCTTCACCGGCTGTTGCTTCTGGGCATGTGTTGTAATGCGGGTTGTGTGTGCTGTTCAATAACATTTAGCGTTTGATGGTTGTTGTGGTTGGTACAGGTGTTGTATGTTGTCTTTCTCTTTTCAGCAGACATGGAAGCAGATTGTCTGTTTTGTTTTTTTTTTCCCTTTTCTCTCCTTTTTTTCTTTCTTTTTTCTTTTCCTCTCTATCCCTCTCTCTCTCTTCCCCCCTTCTTCTCCTTTGTTCCCTCCCCCCCTCCCTCTCCTTCTTTTGAGGAACCAAATAAAAATATAAAATAAATAATTAAAAAAAAAATAATAATAAATAAATAAAAATAAAAAATAAAAAATACAAATAAAGTAGTCCTCCGCAGAGGGGGGGTGGAGGAGGGAGGAAAAAAAAAAAAAACACTAACAGTTGATGCTGTAACTGCCCACTGCAGGGCTGCCAACTTCAATCGGCTGGCTGGAGTGAGATTTTCAATTCAAGACAAGACCGTACATACGTGCACATGCATTTATATGTATTTAACAGTTTATTGCCTTGTAAATAATCTATAGGGTTTGCAAACTACTGCAATGGTTTTGATGTAGCTATTTTTTTAGACTTATAAAGGAATTGTATAGATTTGCTGTAAGATTTCTTGTACGAGTGTGAGTCAGAAAGCTTGAGTGTCAGATGCGTGAGAGCAGGCAACCCTCACAATATAAAAATACATTGTAATTTAACAGTATTTTGCTGGTTGCATTACTTTTCTGTGAATATACTGTGACAGTAGATTATGGTAAGTTTTCAATGATGTACAGAAACAATGTTGTTGGGACAGCTGTATTCTGCTGTGTCACAACTTTTTTCTGTGTATGCCAAAGAGGTTACGGTACAGTACAGTTTTGTTTCAGTGGAAAAAGGGAAGTTTAAAACCTCAGTTATTACTGTAATTTAATGGGATATGTTCTCATGCTCATGGATTTAAGTAGCAAAACGAAAACTATATTTTGCTGAGACAAAGTTTCTGTGAAATCCATATAATATTTAACATGGTGATGTATAGTCCAGCTTACCACAATTCCACTGTCTTCAATAAGGCCTCCAATACCTTTTTGCTGCAGAGCGACTCTTGTTCTGTACACATTATTACTCATTATCATGTTTTCAGTCTTACACAATTTTATTATTATTGTTAGAAACTTTTGTGTATGGTATTTACATACCTGTCAAAGGATCTCTGAAGTGGCAATTGACAGCCGCAGTTAAAGCTACCTTTTAGACTCTTCTCCTGAACACCAGCACAGTCTGTGTGTAGCCATCCATTGCAATGGTCACATTGAACCCAGCTTAGCACAGTGACCTCGGGATACAATGAACTGTTGGTGTGAAATTAATATTGAAAGACAAACATTAGGTAAAATAATCTGGAGAGTTTTACAAAAATGTAGTGTGTATAATTGAATGTTCTTACCCTTCTACTGCTAACTTCTGAAATGTACATACATGCAAGGCAGCTGCCATGCAAACTTCGGCTCTACTTTTTTTAACCTGGTAACAAGACACCCATAAACACAATGGTACAGAATGATTGATGCACAGCTCACATGTTTGTTACCCATTTCATTGAAACAGAAAAGTGATTTAAAATTATTTGTACAGTATCTATCAATATTAAGAACCTAACCTGGGACTCTATCTCACCTGGATTACTCCGTCTTTTATGAGGGATGTAGCGTGGTACTGACGAAGATATTTTAGCTGAGGCATCTTCAGTGTTTCTGTCTCAACAAACATTCCTCTGACCTCCATTTCTGCCATCTGTCACATATTGAATTTCCGGATCAATAACATTACAAACAGAAACATTAATGTAAATAATTAGATATTTTTAAAATAATTATACATACCGTGCACACAAAGACACCACAGTTCTGTTGATCTGATTGAAACCACTGACTTGGGAAACAGATGGACCATTCATCCAGGTTCCAGTATGACTGAAATGCAAACCTGGCATACAAAATGCAAATACATTTTGTGAGGTTTTTTTCTTCAGAATATAGTCATATTTTATTAAATAGTTGAAATCTTTAGTCAATCAAGAGCTTAATATGTTTAACTCTCTCACTTGAGTAGCAATTAACTTTGACAGAGAGAGAGAATAATTGACCCAAAACTTAGAATCACTTTAAAGCAATTTTGCATTCCATACCTTAGAATCTCCATATCTGTTTTATCAATCTTGGAATGGTATTGCATGGAGTCATAAATTCTAATTTCTTTATGAGCCCCATCAAATACCTGCAAAGCAGTGGTATAATTAGAAATACAATACTATTTCTGAGAACAAGTGTATTACATACAAGTACAGTTCGTACCCAAAGTATGAAGTGGTTTCCTTTTTCTGGTGTTTTTCCTCCAACACATCTTGGAAACAACACTGTACACTGAGACTGCATATCCTGCCAGAGGATAACAACATCTTTGATTAGTATGAGAGCAAGAATAACTTTTGTTTTTGTCTTTTATTGGAAATGTATTTGGATCCTGGATTGTAAGACCATCGTAATTGAGGGACTTTTTTCCTTGTATAATAATGTATTTAACTGTCTTCAATTTATGGCTAATTTTCATGGGTTCCAAGGCTGATAACTATCTATATGAATGCAAAGATTCTCAGAAAAACACATAATCTTCCTATTTCCATGTTTGCATGATTACCTTCAAGGACCACTCAAGAGTGCGATCTGATATCTGAAGAAGTGTATGCCAGTCACGCCACCAGCAAACAAAGACATATGTGGGCAGTATCTTCACCTGTATTCACAAAGACATACATGTAATAACATATATGTAAATACATCAGTAATTGTTGATTATTTTCTCACAAACCTTCTCATTGCCTTGTGCAAGTTGGGCAATTCTGCAATTTACCACCTAGGGGAAGAAAAAGAGTTGAATAAATGCAGGGTTAATCAGATAGTTCATATGGAAGGATAATCTTGTCAGTAAAACTTACATCATCTGTTAACCATGGTAGCGGAGCAGTAGGTGCATCATGTTCCATTGTTAGGTACTCTGGGGGCAGGAGGCTACGAAGATCTTCTAAGCTTGCACCACTCAAGCCAAACTTAACGAGGAGATGCTTCCGGTCTTTTACCTTTTTATGCAACTCCAGCAGTTTGTCCTTATTTGACAAGAAAAGAAATATAATAAATACATGCATTTGTTTAAGTTGTTTAAGTTTATTGATTGTGTCCTACCAAAAATAATGGAATACCTTGTTTTGTGGTTCAGTTGGAAACAGCATCAAAGAGAACTTATGTCTTTGCTTTCCATCTTTTTCTGAACAACTAATCTTTTCTTGACCTTCTGTCTCTTTTTTTCCTGCTAATGGGTAAGGCTTCTTTCCCATTGGACCTTGTTTCTGTTGAACTATGTAAACACAAAGTGTAATGTGAAATTGTGAAATCAGTTATCAACCGATCATAAAGGGAAAATCTGTCAGCTGTTCGTGTAACTGGATGTGGTGATTGTAGGCTTGGGTTCTTAGACATTGAGAGTACAGGACCTCCTGGTTGGGTTAAAAATTTAACCCATGAGAAATTGAAGTGGATTTTTCCTTGTGAAGCCTTGGAGATATTTTCAGGTGTTGCCGAAATTAGCCTTCCATCATTAGGTTGAAAAAACTGCTGTGCTGTTCGGTTGTTTGTGTGTCTTGCGACGCGTCCAGCAACATCTGAGATGTATATCGTTGGTGGAATTTTGAAGCTAAGAAGACCATCAGTGTGGTCTCTAGCTGATTCTTGCCACCAGAGGGGAGAGCAGTAGTAAACTACTAAGTGCATGCAACTTGCATGAAGAACTCCACCTAAAGAAATATGACATATCATATTATATATAAATTTCCACTCTCTTACAGTATTCATAAAGTAATTGATTTTGAAATATGTACCTCCTGTTTTTTGAAGTTTAATAAACATCTTAGGATAGATGTCTTTGTATAGTAGAAGCTCCTCTAAGCGATTCAATATATCTGATACAGATCCTTCTGAGGAAACACCAAGTTCAGAACAAGCAGAAACCAGCTCTGACTTTTGTGGCTGTAAAATAGAAATAAACATGTTAAAAATACATCTAAATGTGATTTATTGGATAAGTGTGGTAATATACAAAAGACGATCTCTGAATGAATAAAGATACTAATAAATATCCTGCTTTAACCATCTGATCAGATATTTGCACACCACTTGAGGATGCTGGACTATGTGCAACACACAGGTGCAACTCCCACACTAAATACCCACCATCACTGTATTCTTGAGCAAGGTACATAATCACAGGTTACTCTATGGGATTGTTCATATAAATCTAGATGTAAACCACTTTAGACAAAAGCATCTGATAAAATAAGCAATTAAACATCTCAATAATCATGAATGTTGGTCACTCTCTAGAGCAGCTTCAGGTAAATAGCACAATGTTACTACCTTCTTGGATTCAAGTAGGTGAAGAAAGGTGTCTTCTGAAATTGAACCCTTGGGTTTAGCATCAGAATCTGACAGATGTCTTGAAAACCCTTTTAGGACTTCTGTTTTTGGCACAACAGGTCCCACTCTACTCAATGCTCCAATCCAAGGGGCGAAAGCAGAGTAGGAAACTTTACCAGTAAATGGATTCTTTGACTTTGTACCTAAGGAACGTAAAATGTTAAGTTCAATCAAAAGAACAAAAATGCAACAAAAACTGTATTGCACTATAAACCCAGGTGACAAGGTGACAGGTCTGATTCCCAAATGCAGCTAGTATATCACAGTATCCCTGAGCAAGACACTTAACCTTAAAGTTATGCCAGGGGTCTGTGTAATTGGTAACAATGTATTCTAATGTAATTGTTTTGTATAAAATGATCAACTACATAAATATGTAAGTAAAATACTACCATCACAGAATCCAACAGCAATGAGTTCTTTCTCAAGATCTTCCCATCTCTTTTCAATGTTAACAGACAAATCAGTCTGCTGAATATCTTCTGGTGGCCTTCTCAACAGGTTTACTGTTATTTGTGAAAAAAATACACATTTTAAAATTCATTTTTATTTTAGTTCTCATTATACATATTTTAATCTTATAAGGAAATTTTGCCATAAGATACTCACCTGGTAGTTCGAAGGCAACTTTCCAGTTAGCATCAGCAATAAGGATGGGAGGATGGTGTCCACAGCGGTTACAACAGAATTCATATTTGTAATCGGTCAGTGCAGAGAAATGGAAAAATGCTTTCCTCAGTGTGTTGTGATGTAGATGAACATCAAGGTGATCCTCCATCATTGAAAGGAAACGGCCGATTGCAGTATTGTGCTGCATAAAAAGTACATATTTATTAGTATAATTGCAGAATATGAAAAGAATGAAAGTGACACTGTAGTTCTGTGATTAAAGGCGATTTTACCTTAACTGCTGTAGTAAGCATGGAACACAGTGGAATGCTCAACAGCACTTTATTATTGAAGTTGTGGTAGCCAGATTTATACTCCTGGAAGCGCACCTTCATGTTGCATGCTAAACAGTTTTTGACAGATATTTGAACACCTACATCAAAAAAGAACAATTGGTTAATCAGGGTCTGTTTGAAGAAAAGTATTGCTGTTAAGAATATACCTTAATTGTATCACAAACCTTTTGTCACTGAATAAAGACCATAGATTATGGCATTTGAAGTCACAACTGTAGGGTTTGAAAGTTGTGGTCGTGTGGGACCAGGACAGTATGGACATAGAGATTCTTCGGGGACAAAGGCAGCTGGAAGAGGCTTCTGTTCCCTTTTCAGATCTGGGGGAAGACTTTCTGGAATTCGTTTAAATTCCCATAAATAGCATGTCATCTTCTGTATTTCACTTGAAGAAAAAAAATCAGAAGTCTCTTCCAAATCTTCAGCTTCAGGTTCAATTGTATCGCTCATCTCCTGGTCTTCTGCTGTTAAAAGGTCCTCTTTCTCTTGATAAAGCCACCACATTGCCAGGCACATGTGAGAACATCTGCGTAGCTTTCTAGTGCTTCTGCAAGGGCAATACCACTTGCCAGACACCTTGTCAAAGGTCACTCTGGTTCGGCCAAATAGACACCATGCTTCTTTTTCATTTGTATATACAGAAAAATAAACATGTCTTCCAGAGTAACCATACTGATCATAGAAGATTGGGTAGACTGTGCAGGCACCTTCAGCAGCCGCTGCAGTGTCAATCTTAATGCATTCCAGCCTCCTCTCTTTGGATATTAACCCCCGATCGGCCATTGATTCCATAGTCTCTGCTTTAAGTTCTTCTGGACTGACATAAACAGGTGCATTGGAAACTCTTCTGAGATGTTCACACTCCGTACCTGGTTTACCACTAAGCTTTGCTAAGGACATAAATTCCCTGCAATCTTGCAATTCACAGTCAATTGCTTGTGATGGCGTAGACTTACAGACATGAATTGGAGTTCTAAGTCCTTGTTTATGTTTAGCAGTAAAAAAGATGCCTTTCTCTACATCAACACATACAATGGGCTCTGAATCCCAGCTATGATGTTTTTTTTCATGTCTCCTAAGGCTTGCAGTACAGGTGAAAGAGACCTTGCAAATGGAGCAGTTATGTAGCTGTACAGCTGTAGCAGCGACAACCTTTTTTTCACTGTTTGGCTCGTCCTGAAATGATCTTTTTCCACTGTCTGAAAATAAAAAATAACATTAACAATAGGTACAAATTAAATATTTTAGACATAAAATATATTATTTCAATTATGTGAATTATCTATATATGCATAATGTAATTTTTAAAAATGACAGTAATGCAGAAACATAGAGGTATTATCGTATTGGCCCGCAAATGTATTTTGAGGAAAATACTCGTTTTGTATTCGGATCAACACGATATGATTGTATGAAAAGGAAGCAATTTGCTAAATATACTTCTATGGTTCTTTAGAATATACGGTGAATTATCAATTATTTCAGCATCAGATATTCTGAATGATGATGGAGACAAAATTTTGCACTCACATCTCTCTACCAACAGACATATGTATGTATCTGTCAATGGTTAATTAAAAATTGTATAATGTCAGACTTTTCTAATTTGTCTTTATTTTATATTGTTATTTCTATCTTTGTTAGGAGTATAGTTTACACAAAGTTATATACTGGAAAATAAGCAGTGGACAGAGACAAGGCTAAAATAATTACTATATTCAAACTAACTCAATTTAATTTAAAAATAATTTTTAAAATGATATAAAAATATACCTTAATTACATCTTATGATTTGCCCTTACACTATTTAGAAACATAAAAGCCAATCCTCAAAGTTGTGAAATTTAATAACTGTTGCTAATCATTTCACAAACCTTTTTCAAGTTCTGTCTTTTTCGCAGCCAGAACAAGTCCTGAAATGTAAATAAATAGGTACATGTTAATTGTTTAGATTACAAGATTAAATTATATCTTGGTAATTTTAATTAATTTGTGCAGATGTATGCTTAAAACATATGTGCAGTTTATCAACGTTCATTCCAAATTATTACCATGTTTTTCCAGATGCGCAGTAAAGTTGCAATGCCTCAACACCACCTTTTCACACCTAGGGCAATGCCAATGAGCTCTTTTTTGTTCTTTGCCTTTATGGCAAAAACAAGGGATGGTGAACCTTTCTGTTGAAAAACAATATGAGTGAGCTCAAAACATGTACAGGTCCTTCAGCTTTACTAAAAGCAGACATTTTAAAAATTAAAGGATTTATGCATTGCTGATTATTTTGGCCTGTATTATCAGTACCTACACTCTCAGAAAAAAGGGTCAAATAGTTTCTTTCCTTGTCACTGGGGCTGTACCCTTGTAATTGTTCATGTTAAGGTACAGAAATGGACTCTGGGGAACATACAAAAGGTACAAACAGCATTAATGTACTATCAGGTGTACAGAAATTTTGCCCATAGTCCATTTCTGTACCTTAAAAGGTACAATTTCTTACAGCTAATGGAACAATTGGCAAACCCTTGAGGGTACAGCCCCAATGACAAACAGAGGAAAAGCAAAATAATAATAATTACAATTTTAGCTTAGAGTGTAGAAGGCCTAAAATGATCAAATATCGTCTTAGGAAATTATTTATATTTGTAGATCTTGCATATAAGCCAATGGGTATCTTTCTCAGTTTGGTGTAATTTAACGCATGTACTCACCTTCGTTATTGTCAATAAAACATATTGCAAATTTCCAATGCTTTTGTTGAACGTGTGTCAACGATGCAAAAACTGGATCGCGACAATATTGGCAGTTTTCGTTTTTTATTAATTCTTCGCATGAGGTAAAATTATAACTTTGAAGAGTCATTTTTAAACAGTGACGCTCTCCTGTTTGATTCTAGATGAAGATGCGACCATAGACAAACTCTAAAAGGGAGGAGTTTCAGTTGATTTTCAACCATTGACCGTAAGGGAGACCTCTCTAAAACTAATCCTTAATGTTACAGAAATTTGGAATCATCTGAGGAGGGATTACTTAGGATTTATGGTGTGTAATCGTAAGATAAAGAAGAATAGTCAGAAATCGTCTGTACCAAATACATTTTGACTTCATTTAAATTGTACAATAGCCCCCCACCCCCAATACACAGGTGAAATGTTCCAAGACTCGCCCCTATGGCGAGCCAAATTGTCTTTAATTGGCATAAGGCTTACTCATCATAACTTAATTCTTACTAGTAAAAATAACATAGATTTTTTTTAGTAGTAAAATGTATTCAAGATATCCACAATGCAACTCTTACTTGTAAGAATTGTATTTTTACTAGTAAGAATTAATATTATAGAGCTCTATAATTAAATTTTAACTAGTTATATATTCCCATTGACTTCCATTGTATTTTTGCTTGACATATCCTCAATTCAATTTTGACTAGTAACAAGTCATATCTATCTGAGTAAAGTAAATGTTACAAGAAAAATAACTATCTGAACACTAGAATTGAATGCGTTCTAAACAAACTGAACTTTTATGCCTTTTCAACTCCTTTCTCAACTCTCGTCTCGGGTTTCACCTCACCCCGTGTCTTGCGTTCTCATTGGCTGTTGCTATGAGACTTTTCACACCTGCAGGATTTGGAGTCGCCGGCAAAGTCTTTTATCGCGCCTGATATTTAGCAGACACATTGGCGACTCTGTCGGGTCGCGTCTT
The DNA here is from genome assembly GCF_048594095.1 of Paramormyrops kingsleyae. NCBI lineage: Eukaryota > Metazoa > Chordata > Actinopteri > Osteoglossiformes > Mormyridae > Paramormyrops > Paramormyrops kingsleyae. Next base: position 45,201,832 of record NC_132800.1, read on the forward strand.
TAAATTGTAAAGTGTTTGTTTTTATTTAACAAATATTAAGATTAGTCAGAAATGTTTGTGTTGAAGCTTGCAATGTCGATAGGTTATTCATAATAACAGTGAAATTATTTCAGAAATCACTCCAATTTATGAACGATGAAGATACATCGTTCATGAAATGAGAGGGAAAGGATCATCTTAGTTATCATTGGTGATTTTATTAATGAGAAACAACACACGGGAACTATATCATACACTGAGTAATTTTAGGCCTGTTATAATTCACAGTACATTTTACAGAATAACAGAAGCAGAATCAAACAGTGTTTCACCAAAGCCACAATTCAACAATGAACATAAATCAGTAAATGTTCCACAGGACAAGAAATATACAGTAATTTAAGTACCATTCTGTTAAAAAAAAAAAAACTACTAGAGAAGTACAGAAAATGGAATTGGTTTAAAATTTATGAACCAGAAGGTAATATTGTGTTGAAGGTAGAAATGAGTACAAATTGAAATAGCTAAATTTGGATTAAAAGTGCAAGGTAAATGAATAAATAGGCTCCAGTCTTCTGTCAAGTATAGGATTTGCAAACATAATTCTAGAAAAATGTATATGCTTACAAATTACAGTGAGGCTAAGTTGACATAGGAACTTCTGCAGGTGCCCGTAATGTTTAGAATCAGTAGTTGTCAATAGTGCATGACTTTTTCTTTGTGACATTGGCATTTGTCTGTTTGTTCCTAAAATCAAGAATGAACTGTAGTGATGATATTCACACTGCACACACTCAGTGAGCCCCTCCTTCTTCCTGGAAGAATGGAGCCACATATGACCATTCCTTCCGCAAAAAATACTTTTCAGGTTAAAAAAGTACATTTTATGACGATCAAAGGTTTCGTAATACTGTCTAAATTGTTTGCGTGAAGCATTGTAAAGTCATATTATTTTAATCAGTCTTTTCTTAGCTTCTAACAAGCATCACTAGCATGTGTCAAAACTATTGTGTCAAGCTAGTACAGCAAATTTTACTGTGGCTGTCAGTGTAGGGACAGATGTGTACACACACACACACAGAAACACAATGACTTACTTGCCGTTATGTATTACTCTGTCTAATGATGTTGTAATGTATTAATGTATTACAACACATCCATGTCAAGCGCCTTGGGACGACTGTTGTGAAAGGCGCCATGTAAAATTGAATTGAAATTCATATACATATTGCCATATTGTTTATGTTATACTGCATTACATTTGCCAACTGGACGTCCTATTTCTTAAAACAAGGTGACAATCTGAAGTAACTGGCATGTACCACTAGGGGGAGCGTTTTTGGAATAGCTATGATAGCTTTCGTTACACATCAGGTTTTCAATCGTTTTTTTAATCAATGAATGGTAGAGCAGTGTAATGCTTACAGTGTTGTGGAAAATACGCTTATTCAAAGCGTTGGATTATGAGTGCGCTTCCAGACATCGTATTCCCCCCGCAGCGTGACAATCTGAAGTAACTGGCATGTGCCACTAGGGGTAGCGTCTTTGGAATAGCTATGATAGCTTTCGTTACACATCAGGTTTTCAATCGTTTTTTTAATCAATGAATGGTAGAGCAGTGTAATGCTTACAGTGTTGTGGAAAATACGATTATTCAAAGCGTTGGATTATGAGTGCGCTTCCAGACATCGTATTCCCCCCGCAGCGTGACAATCTGAAGTAACTGGCATGTGCCACTAGGGGTAGCGTCTTTGGAATAGCTATGATAGCTTTCGTTACACATCAGGTTTTCAATCGTTTTTTTAATCAATGAATGGTAGAGCAGTGTAATGCTTACAGTGTTGTGGAAAATACGCTTATACAAAGCGTTGGACTATGAGTGCGCTTCCAGACATCGTATTCCCCCCGCAGCGTGACAATCTGAAGTAACTGGCATGTGCCACTAGGGGCGCGTCTTTGGAATAGCTATGATAGCTTTCGTTACACATCAGGTTTTCAATCGTTTTTTTAATCAATGAATGGTAGAGCAGTGTAATGCTTACAGTGTTGTGGAAAATACGCTTATTCAAAGCGTTGGATTATGAGTGCGCTTCCAGACATCGTATTCCCCCCGCAGCGTGACAATCTGAAGTAACTGGCATGTGCCACTAGGGGTAGCGTCTTTGGAATAGCTATGATAGCTTTCGTTACACATCAGGTTTTCAATCGTTTTTTTAATCAATGAATGGTAGAGCAGTGTAATGCTTACAGTGTTGTGGAAAATACGCTTATACAAAGCGTTGGACTATGAGTGCGCTTCCAGACATCGTATTCCCCCCGCAGCGTGACAATCTGAAGTAACTGGCATGTGCCACTAGGGGCGCGTCTTTGGAATAGCTATGATAGCTTTCGTTACACATCAGGTTTTCAATCGTTTTTTTAATCAATGAATGGTAGAGCAGTGTAATGCTTACAGTGTTGTGGAAAATACGCTTATTCAAAGCGTTGGATTATGAGTGCGCTTCCAGACATCGTATTTCCCCCGCAGCGTGACAATCTGAAGTAACTGGCATGTGCCACTAGGGGTAGCGTCTTTGGAATAGCTATGATAGCATTCGTTACACATCAGGTTTTCAGTCGTTTTTTTCATCAATGAATGGTAGAGCAGTGTAATTTTTACAGCGTTGTGGAAAATACGCTTATTCAAAGCGTTGGATTATGAGTGCGCTTCCAGACATCGTATTTCCCCCGCAGCGTGACAATCTGAAGTAACTGGCATGTGCCACTAGGGGTAGCGTCTTTGGAATAGCTATGATAGCTTTCGTTACACATCAGGTTTTCAATCGTTTTTTTAATCAATGAATGGTAGAGCAGTGTAATGCTTACAGTGTTGTGGAAAATACGCTTATTCAAAGCGTTGGATTATGAGTGCGCTTCCAGACATCGTATTCCCCCCGCAGCGTGACAATCTGAAGTAACTGGCATGTGCCACTAGGGGTAGCGTCTTTGGAATAGCTATGATAGCATTCGTTACACATCAGGTTTTCAGTCGTTTTTTTAATCAATGAATGGTAGAGCAGTGTAATTTTTACAGCGTTGTGGAAAATACGCTTATTCAAAGCGTTGGATTATGAGTGCGCTTCCAGACATCGTATTTCCCCCGCAGCGTGACAATCTGAAGTAACTGGCATGTGCCACTAGGGGTAGCATCTTTGGAATAGCTATGATAGCTTTCGTTACACATCAGGTTTTCAATCGTTTTTTATTAATGAATGGTAGATATTGCATTCACGTTCTATCAGCAGTGTAATGCTTACAGCGTTGTGAAAAATACGCTTATACAAAGCGTTGGACTATGAGTGCGCTTCCAGACATCGTATTTCCCCCGCAGCGTGACAATCTGAAGTAACTGGCATGTGCCACTAGGGGTAGCGTCTTTGGAATAGCTATGATAGCTTTCGTTACACATCAGGTTTTCAATCGTTTTTTTAATCAATAAATGGTAGAGCAGTGTAATGCTTACAGTGTTGTGGAAAATACGCTTATTCAAAGCGTTGGATTATGAGTGCGCTTCCAGACATCGTATTCCCCCCGCAGCGTGACAATCTGAAGTAACTGGCATGTGCCACTAGGGGTAGCGTCTTTGGAATAGCTATGATAGCATTCGTTACACATCAGGTTTTCAGTCGTTTTTTTAATCAATGAATGGTAGAGCAGTGTAATTTTTACAGCGTTGTGGAAAATACGCTTATTCAAAGCGTTGGATTATGAGTGCGCTTCCAGACATCGTATTTCCCCCGCAGCGTGACAATCTGAAGTAACTGGCATGTGCCACTAGGGGTAGCGTCTTTGGAATAGCTATGATAGCTTTCGTTACACATCAGGTTTTCAGTCGTTTTTTTAATCAATGAATGGTAGAGCAGTGTAATTTTTACAGCGTTGTGGAAAATACGCTTATTCAAAGCGTTGGATTATGAGTGCGCTTCCAGACATCGTATTTCCCCCGCAGCGTGACAATCTGAAGTAACTGGCATGTGCCACTAGGGGTAGCGTCTTTGGAATAGCTATGATAGCATTCGTTACACATCAGGTTTTCAATCGTTTTTTTAATCAATGAATGGTAGAGCAGTGTAATGCTTACAGCGTTGTGAAAAATACGCTTATTCAAAGCGTTGGATTATGACTGCGCTTCCAGACATCGTATTTCCCCCGTAGCGTGACTATCTGAAGTAACTGGCATGTACCACTTTGGATGAAAAACAATAGCATTTCATTGCCATAACTTCTTTGTTTTGTCATTAAGTAACAGTAGGAATCACGTTCACATCTTCCCACGTGTTATGTTTCCATTAGCCTAATAAATACGACAAAATGATGATTAAGAACAGAACTCCCAATGACACTTAAATTGCTAATGTTTGAATATTGGTTTGTTTTGGACGAATATACCTTCAGTGGCAACTGTACTGCAACGGGACAATCCGCCAAGTCAGACTGCACTACGAGACACTGCCAATACGTGCATGCCAGACGTAACAGTACAGTGTAGCGCTGTCCCGTGACAGTACAGCGCTGTCCCGTGACAGTACAGCGCTGTCCCGTGACAGTACAGCGCTGTCCCGTGACAGTGCCGGCGTAGTCACGAGACACTGCCAATACGTGCATGCCAGACGTAACAGTACAGTGTAGCGCTGTCCCGTGACAGTACAGCGCTGTCCCGTGACAGTGCCGGCGTAGTCACGAGACACTGCCTTTACGTGCGTGACACTGCCATGTAAAACGTAACAGTACAGTACACTTTGTGCTGTAACCCCTTCTCCATTTGTAATAATTTTTTAAGGCAGTGAAACAAAATCCAGCAAACTTAATATTTTGGGGACTTGGTCATTTTGCTATCAGTTTTCCACCAAGACGTTTGCTCAACTGCATAAAATAGCTCAACTTAAGTGTAGAGACCGCATGGGGCTTTATACCTGCGAACTCATGCTAACAGAGTTTGCTTTTAGGAGCAGCCTAACGTTAACACTACTAACTTTTAGCCTGCTAGTTAATTTTAGCCAAACTCAAACTACATTTTAGTTCCTTCGTGTCAAACGTAAAATTTATAAAACAATACAAAATGGACTTACCCAACAGTAGTTTTTTTTATATAGATATATTAACTTTCACCCTCCTCTCTCCTTGTCAGTAAATAAGACTCGTGAAAATGCGTTAACTTTTCCTCTCCCTCTCTCAAGATAATCTGGAATATCGCGGTATATCGCGAGACTGCCAACTGTTTCCAAATTCAAATTAAAAAACTTTATGTATCCACATGGGGAAATAAAACGCACGCAGAGTAAAGCGAGTAAACTTTTTTTTTATTTGACAATCCACAACCAATTTGGACTTTAAATGGTAACCAGGTATATACCTGTTCATATGTAAATGCATAAATTTCATTAAAAAAAATAATTTTTTAATATTCGAAAACACGGGGCGCATAATGCCAAATGCAGTGGCTTCACAATCACAGAGCACTTTGTGAATAATTTGTCATAAAACAATATGTAAATAAACATTATTGTGCATTTCATTTAAAAAATATATCCTTTTTCCCCCACAATCAGTCTTGCTTGAATAGACGTGTAAAGGACGTCAGTGGCCGTCTTTTCACAACCTCTTAAAAACTACTCGGGGCACTTACTTTTTATTGCAGTATTAACCAAGGTGTAAGCACAGTCGCATTTGCATGTTTCGTGCTCAATTTCACAGTGGATTTAATAAAGGATCATGATTGACTGTAAATGCACGTGTAAAGGACGTCACATAGTGGACCTTCGCTCACACATGCACTCACTCTTAAAATGCACTTAGCTAAAACTCAAAGTGACAGCTATACATGCAACCCCAGACAACTGTAGACATGTACAAACGTATCTGAATGCATTTTTAGGCAATGTTCTGTGTCACATATTTTTACCGATTTATGCCGTCTTACCTCGACTGTTTTTGGCCGGGGACACAACGTCGCCGTCGGACCAATGTTTGCTGGGTTGTCACAGATAACTTAACTGTCTCTAACAGCGTCTAACCGCACATTAAATAAAGTCCTGCGTATTTTTCTATTCTGAAATTCTGCCATGGCATGCACCAGTATGATGCTGGTGCAACTTTCCCAGGACCCTAGTCAAAAATATCTGCCACTCTGGTCGCGGAAAACAAGCGCTAACGGAAATATATGAAAAACACGGGAGCGGTAGAAGATCTTTTGAAATTTGATGGGAATGGGACGGTACGGGAATGACATCCCACGGGACTGAACGGGATGGAAATGGGTTTTGAAAATTTGGCGGTTAAATTGGATGGGAACGGAAGCCCTCCAACGCGAATGGGATGGGACGGGAACCAAAAACCTTTTCCGTGCCCATGCCTACTGTGAAATTCTCCCACCGGATAGCAACAATGTATTACTAAAATATATTAATATTATAAATTCATTTGGTGGTGAGAAATAATCGACTGTTCAGTATTTATTTTTATGCATGCGGTATTACAATCTTTTTATAGACACTAATTAAGAGTCGTTGGTAGCAGGGGGTACGCGGCTGAAGCTGACATGTCTCAACCCAGCAAACATTTGGACGTTTGATGACCGTTGAAATGACGTCCCTCCGACACGTCCCGTCATGGTTGAAAAATAGTTCCGAAATGAAAGTTGAACGGACGTCTTTGACGTCAACTTGCCGTGTATTCGACGTCTTTTCGGCGTCTTTTCTGGACGTCTAATGCGTCGTCGTCTGGATGTTTTTAAGATGTGTTTCTGCGTTATGTCAGTGTACTTATTAGCCTGAATATAAACGTCCTAATTGTGAAATGCACATCAGAATATAAATGGTTCAAAAAATGTCCAAAATCAGTCCAGTCAGACCTCAACGTCTATACAACGTTTAATCAAAGTTTACATTACAAAACATTTCTTATTTGTATTAAATAAGAAATATATATATATTTATATATAATATATACATACATATAAATATACAAATAAATATATATAATATATTTAAATATTTGTGTGCATTATATATAAACACATACATACACACATACAAATATAAAACTATACAACATTTATATAGTAGAACTGTAAATAGTAACAATTAAACATTAGTTAAACAAGAACGAAAAGAACAAGAACATGAACACACACATGAATTATTTCTGTAAACGGGCTCATTTCCTATATCCCCCACCCCCAGCTCTTCCTGGAGCATGTTTTAGGTGTTCAGCCATTGCTGCCTCAATCTCGGAGTCTGTTGCATTTGCGCTCCATCTTTTTACTGCATCTGAGGGAATTGAATATTAAAAAAAAAAATTTTACAAAAGGGCAAAAATTGTCTTTATGATCCTACAACGACATTAAAAATACATCTTGGAACAATATTATCAGTTTCATTAACGAAACATTTGAAAAAAGTAATCAACATGTATTACACGACATTTTTCTGTTGAATAATCTTTGGTTAATAAAAGATGTTCTGCATTAAATGTGTGCTAGGTGAATGAAAAAATAGCATGTCCCCTTCCCCTTCAAAACCACTGTGGTTAAACATGTTAAACTGCACCACAAGTTCCATAAGTAGGTGTGTAACTGTGTGAAAGTAAACAGGACATTTCTGTGGTCTTTAAGACAATATTCCTTCAATAGATAGGTACCAATGCATTTTTTTTTAAAAAGTACAAAATTTCACGTCATAAGGCCAAAATTACTTTGAATTATATTGAATATAATTGTATCAATAAATGGCTTCTTTTGCAGTTGGCCACCACCCCTCATGTTGAATTTTGCCATTAAGGCATTCGACATGATTCTGTGAAAGAAATTACTCAGGATTACTTCACCATCAGGACAATTTACATGTAAGGTCAATATAACAATTATTGTAGTTGTAATATTATCAGCATGTTACTTGCATGCAATGTTAAATCATACACTTTAACAACCACTCATCTGTCAGGTAACAAGTTCCCTGAACTATGTTCTTATCCATATCCACATTTTTTGAGACAACTAATTAGTCATTAATGGCTTACACTGAAATTATGTTTTGATTTTTTGGTTTTCAGTCTGGCAGACTAAGTCAGTAGACATCTAAAACCTTCTGAACTAGAAAATAGGCATGTATGTGAGGAGATATAATGTGTGAAAGATTAAATCTGTAATAAAAAAAAATAATACCCAAAGCTGGGTTTCTTATTTTGGCCAGAATATACATTTACATATACATTTTATTTCTGAATTATGCAGCAATACAAACAATGCAAGGTAAAATACATTAAAATACATTATTCATGACTTTATTGACACAGTCCCTGAGAGAAGATCCCCCAACTCTGGACAGTTGCTGAACCTAAATGTGACATCACAATCTGTAATATGATATTAAAGCACAGTTCAACTTTCCCTGGCAGTGTCTCTTTTGAAAAGTGTTCAAGAACATAACGCTCAATACCATAATAAATATACTGTCCATTGCATTTATTTTGAACTGGCACTCCTTGTGGAGTTTCAAGAAGAGTTCTAGTGTCTTTGGGAAGTCTATGGCCATGACGTCTGAGCACATCCAGAAGCTCATTTAATGCCTTGTGGGTCTGGTTTGTAGCAGTAGCCCAACTAGCCAAGTCCTTGTGAAGAGATGGTGTTTCAACAATTGAACGTGAAGCCTCATCCAACTGCTCAGACTCAGTTTCAGTAGAATCAGTATCATAATTGTATTCTTTTTCATGTCTAATTGACACCACTGCTGTGCTAACAGAAGAACTACAGGCCACCATAGGATGTATTTCCTCGTGTGTTGATCCCTCCGTGAGGGGACTGCACTCTCCCGCCAAGGCTGACTCCACTGACCCCTCAGAATCAGAGCTGCTACCATATTCCACTAAGGAATCAACCTTTGCCCTTCGTCGTCTCCACTTCCTCTGGTAGGACATGTTTAGCAAATCTAAAATTACAAAATTATTTTAAAGTAGTTACTGAAAACATCCATGTTAAAATTCATTTACAGACGCCAGCCCGTGTTATTCTTGAGCTCTTCCTACATTTTGCTCAACATTTCACAGTCTCTTTCAGGTAATTTACTTTTTGAAAAATCTCAAAAGGCTACATTGAACAGTAAAACTTACTGGATCATTAAAACATACTGGTATGCTATTATCGACTGAATTTCATAGCTACTACAATATTTACCATTTGCTTGGGTTTTAACAAATTATTTTTTTTTACTTTATTTAAAAGATCTTTCACTAAACATCTCGCTTTAAAGTCAATTTAAGCAGTTACAACAGCACTTCTTGCCCTACCAAACGCACTACTGATTTGCCCTCCCCCACTCCAATCTTATCTGAAATTATATCTTCCAGCTTCTGATTGACTTAACACACCTGATCCAGGTAACCAGCAGTGGGTAGGGCAGGGATAATTAGAAAACAAATAGGCCAGGTGTCCTTGAGGACCAGGGTTGGGAACCCCATATATATTACACCATGTTCCTGCAGTAGCATGAAACTGCTCTGCTCATTTGTAATTATTTTTTAAGGCAGTGAAACAAAATCCAGCAAACTTAATATTTTGGGGACTTGGTCATTTTGCTATCAGTTTTCCACCAAGACGTTTGCTCAACTGCATAAAATAGCTCAACTTAAGTGTAGAGACCGCATGGGGCTTTATACCTGCGAACTCATGCTAACAGAGTTTGCTTTTAGGAGCAACCTAACGTTAACACTACTAACTTTTAGCCTGCTAGTTAATTTTAGCCAAACTCAAACTACATTTTAGTTCCTTCGTGTCAAACGTAAAATTTATAAAACAATACAAAATGGACTTACCCAACAGTAGTTCTTTTATATAGATATATTAACTTTCACCCTCCTCTCTCCTTGTCAGTAAATAAGACTCGTGAAAATGTGTTAACTTTTCCTCTCCCGCTCTCAAGATAATCTGGAATATCGCGGTATATCGCGAGACTGCCAACTGTCTCCAAATTCAAATTAAAAAACTTTATGTATATCCACATGGGGAAATAAAACGCACGCAGAGTAAAGCGAGTAAACTTTTTTTTTATTTGACAATCTACAACCAATTCGGACTTTAAATGGTAACCAGGTATATACCTGTTCATATGTAAATGCATAAATTTCATAAAAATAATAAAATAATTTTTTAATATTCGAAAACACGGGGCGCATAATGCCAAATGCAGTGGCTTCACAATCACAGAGCACTTTGTGAATAATTTGTCATAAAACAATATGTAAATAAACATTATTGTGCATTTCATTTAAAAAATATATCCTTTTTCCCCCACAATGAGTCTTGCTTGAATAGACGTGTAAAGGACGTCAGTGGCCGTCTTTTCACAACCTCTTAAAAACTACTCGGGGCACTTACTTTTTATTGCAGTATTAACCAAGGTGTAAGCACAGTCGCATTTGCATGTTTCGTGCTCAATTTCACAGTGGATTTAATAAAGGATCATGATGGACTGTAAATGCACGTGTAAAGGACGACACATAGTGGACCTTCGCTCACACATGCACTCACTATTAAAATGCACTTAGCTAAAACTCAAAGTGACATCTATACATGCAACCCCAGACAACTGTAGACATGTACAAATGTATCTGAATGCATTTTTAGGCAATGTTCTGTGTCACATATTTTTACCGATTTATGCCGTCTTACCTCGACTGTTTTTGGCCGGGGACACAACGTCGCCGTCGGACCAATGTTTGCTGGGAAGGGGTACGTGGCTGGAAAAAGATTGGGAACCACTGGTCAAAATCATCCAAACAATTATCCGCCCGTGCAGCCGCAGCTGAACGTGACGTGCTTAGCTGATTGATCAGCCATTAAACAATCCAAAGTAGGGGGAGGGAGGGAAGCACAAACAATGAAACAATCAGGGCAGGAAAAGCAAGAATTAATAAAAAAATCAAGAGACAAAGTGGCCGGTAAATGAAAATCAAACAAACACAAACGCGGAAGTGCAAAAAACAAAAAACACCGGCGAAAATGAAAGCAAAACACGGATGACAAGCCTCTCCCCCCAGCGCAACGGCTTGGCCAAGGAGAGGGGAGACTAAGCAAAGCAAAAAGAAGACAAAACAATGCTGAAATCAATGTAAAAAAGACTAACAACCAAACCCGGAAGTAAAATGCGGACCGCGCACACAAAGCAAGCCGAACAGAAATAAATAAAAAAAAAAGACACAGAGAATGAGTGACATAGGTGGAAATTAGCGGGAGAACATTTCAAACTGGATTTAAGGAAGCACTTCTTTACACAACGTGTAGTCAGAGTATGGAATAGTCTTCCTGATAAGGTAGTGCAAGCTGAATCCTTGGGTTCCTTTAAATCAGAGCTAGATAAGATTTTAACAACTCTTAAGCTATTAGTTAAGTTCTCCCCAAGCGAGCTCGATGGGTCCAAATGGCCTCCTCTCGTTTGTATAGTTCTTATGAAAAGAAATGCAAAAACCAGAGAACTCAGGCAGAAAAAAGCGCACCACTCACAGAGCGACCGTTCACGCAGCCAGACGGGATCAAACTGATCGAGGGACGTCAGAACGGTATGGTCGTAAGCGAGAGAAGCGGCCAGAATCAGCCCTTTCGTAGTTGACGCGTATCAAAGCCGCCGGCACATTTCATGCACCCTAGCCTGCTCCTTACTTTTTCCCCCGCCCACCCTGCAGCCCCACCATCCAATCAGGTGTTCTGCCCAACATTTTTCAGATTCCTCGGCTGGCAGCCTCCAGCAACTAATTTCATCTTGCTAGATGGGCAGACTTCCTTCTCCTTACTACTTTGCGGTACCGGGTAGATTAAACTTCACGTGTGCCTGCCGGCAAACATTGCCCCTTTACCTGCCGAATGCTGCATAATTTTAACACTGCAATCGAAAGCTATCAAATAAGATAGACAGCCTTTTCTTTTCAGTTCAGGAGTTATTGAGCGTCGCACCGAGAGAAGAGCAGACGTCTATGCGGCATTAATGTCAAGATGCCGCCCAACATTTTTCAGATTCCTCGGCCGGCAGCCTCCAGCAACTGATTTCATCTTGGCAGATGGGCAGACTTTCTTCTCCTTACTACTTTGCATTACCGGGTAGTTTAATCTTTGTGTGTGCCTGCTGGCAAACATTGCCCCTTTACCTGCCGAATGCTGCCTAATTTTAAGGCTGCAATCAAAAGATATCAAATAAGATAGACAGCCTTTTGTTTTCAGTTTAGGACTTATTGAGCGTCGCGCCGAGAGAAGAGCAGTTGTCGATGCGGCATTGATGTCAAGATGTCTTTGACAAGGTCGTTCTTAAAATGAGGAAGAGAGCGGTGAGTTGTACACGATTGCTTCGAGTTCTTTCTGCAAAAGTGGGCGGGGACTGCCGTCGTTGTACGAATAAAGGTAATTTGTGAAATGAAAGGGGAGTGACACCTTTACATTCATGGCAAGATGCAGGGCCCTCTGGATAAAGTGAAAGTAAGAAATAGCTTACAGCACTTGGTATTCCCAGGCAGTCTCCGAACCAAGTACTAACTAAGCTCGACCCCGCTTAGCTTCCGAGATCAGACGAGATCGAGCGCAGTCGGAGCGGTATGTCCGTAAGCGAGGGAAGCGGCCAGAATCAGCCCTTTCGTAGTCGACGCGTATCAAAGCCTCCGGCACATTTCATGCACCCTAGCCTGCTCCTTGCTTTTTCCCCCGCCCACCCTGCAGCCCCACCATCAAATCAGGTGTCCCACCCCCAGCACGGCCGGCAAACATTTTTCAGATTCCTCGGCTGGCAGCCTCCAGCAACTGATTTCATCTTGGCAGATGGGCAGACTTTCTTCTCCTTACTACTTTGCGGTACCGGGTAGTTTAATCTTCGCGTGTGCCTGCCGGCAAACATTGCCCCTTTACCTGCCGAATGCTGCCTAATTTTAACGCTGCAATCGAAAGCTATCAAATAAGATAGACAGCCTTTTGTTATCAGATCAGGACTTATTAAGCGTCGCACCGAGAGAAGAGCAGACGTTGATGCGGCATAAATGTCAAGATGCCGCCCAACATTTTTCAGATTCCTCGGCCGGCAGCCTCCAGCAACTGATTTCATCTTGGCAGATGGGCAGACTTTCTTCTCCTTACTACTTTGTGGTACCGGGTAGTTTAATCTTCACGTGTGCCTGCCGGCAAACATTGCCCCTTTGCCTGCCGAATGCTGCCTAATTTTAACGCTGCAATCGAAAGCTATCAAATAACATAGACAGCCTTTTGTTTTAAGTTAAGGACTTATTGAGCGTCGCACCGAGAGAAGAGCAGACATCGATGCGGCATTGATGTCAAGAAAAAGCTTACGGCACTTGGTATTCCAAGGTAGTCTTCCAATCAAGTACTAACCAAGCCCGGCCCCGCTTAGCTTCCGAGATCAGACGAGAAAGGGCGCCGTTTTTTTTTTTTTTTTTTTTATAGTGCTGTCAATCGATTAAAAAAAATTAACTAATTAATCGCACAATTTTTTGCAATTAATCGCGATTAATCACAATTAAAAGACTGAAACTTTTTGGATATGTAAATGTAAATACTTAATGTAAACTCAAGACAATGAAACTATTTAAATTCAAATATGATTGTTTATTGGAATTTTTGTTTAACTTGTAACACAGATTTTCTCATGTAAACAACATACCTGCAATAAACCATCAATATCCTCCAAATTAACTGTTGGCTTGAAAGCCATATTTATTACAGAAATAAAAACACAGGTATGGACAAACCATGCATTGCACAGAAGTCCAATAACTGAACACCACTCGGATTCAGATCAGGGAGGCTCCTCCTTGGATTGCCACCTTATCGTGGTGGAGGGGTTTGCGTGCCTCCGTGAACCTGGGGGCTAGGTTGTCGGGGGCAATAGCCCCTGGTAGGGTCTCCCAAGGCAAAAAGCTCCCAGGGGAGGGGCCAGACAAAGAGCAATCCAAAAGAACCCTATGAAAAAGTTATACATCAAAGTCCCGTTTCCCTCGCCCAGACTAGGGTCACCGGGGCCCCACCCTGGAGCCAGGCCTGGGGGAGGGGCCCGTTGGCGAGCGCCTGGTGGCCAGGCCTTGGCCCGTGGGGCCCGGCCGGGCACAACCCGAAAGAGGCACGCGGGACTGTCCCCAGGTGGGCCCACCACCCGCAAGGGGAATGTCAGGGGTGCGGTGCATTGTGGATTGGGTGGCGGCCAAGGGAGGCCCTGGCGGTCCGATCCCCGGCTGACAAAACTGGCTTTCGGGACATGGAATGTCACCTCTCTGGTGGGGAAGGAGCCTGAGCTTGTGTGTGAGGTTGAGAGGTATCGACTAGATATAGTCGGGCTCACCTCAACACATAGCTTGGGTTCTGGAACCAATCTCCTGGAGAGGGGCTGGACGCTCTTTTACTCTGGAGTTGCGGCGGGTGAGCGACGCCGGGCTGGGGTAGGGCTATTGGTGGCCCCACAGCTCGGTGCATTAACATCGGAGTTTACCCCAGTGAACGAGAGGGCTGTTTCCCTGCGCCTTCGGGTCGGGGATAGGTCTCTGACTGTCATCTGCGCTTATGCGCCGAATGTCAGTTCGGAGTACCCGGCCTTCTTGGATTCCCTTAGCGGTATGCTATTTGGTGTGCCGCGGGGGGATTCCATCGTTTTGCTGGGGGACTTCAACGCTCACGTGGGCAATGACAGTGTGACCTGGAAGGGGGTGATTGGGAGGAACGGCCTCCCTGATCTGAATCCGAGTGGTGTTCAGTTATTGGACTTCTGTGCAATGCATGGTTTGTCCATAACGAACACCATGTTCGAGCATAAGGGTGTCCATAAGTGGACATGGTACGAACATGCCCGGGGCTACAGGTCGATGATCGATTTTATAATCGTATCAACTGATCTGCAGCCCTCTGTCTTGGACACTCAGGTAAAGAGAGGGGCAGAGCTGTCAACTGATCACCACCTGGTGATGAGTTGGCTCAGGTGGCGGGGGAGGAAGCCGGTCAGACCTGGTAGGCCCAAGCGTATAGTGAGGGTCTGCTGGGAACGTCTGGCAGAGGCTCCTGTTCGCTGGAGCTTTAACTCGTGCCTCCGGCAGAATTCCGACTGCATGCCGGGGGAGGTAGGGGACATTGAGTCCGAATGGACACTGTTCCGGACCTCCATTGTGGAAGCGGCCGTATGGAGCTGTGGCTGCAGGGTGGTCGGTGCCTGTCGTGGCGGTAACCCCCGTACCCGATGGTGGACACCAGAGGTGAGGGGGGCCGTGAAGCTGAAGAAGGAGGCTTACCGGGAATTATTAGCCCGGGGGTCTCCGGAGGCAGCTGACGGGTACCGGCGGGCCAGGCGGAACGCGGCTCGGGCGGTCACAGAAGCAAAAACCCGGGTGTGGGAGGAGTTCGGTGAGGCCATGGAAAGTGACTTTCGGTCGGCCTCAAAAAGGTTCTGGCAAACCATACGGTGTATCGGGAGGGGGAAGCAGCTCCTGGTTCCTACTATTTATAGTGGGGGGGGGGGGCTGTTGACCTCATCTGCGGACATCATCCGGAGGTGGAAGGAATACTTTGAGGACCTCCTCAACCCTGCCTCCGATACATCTACGCATACTGCCTTTGAGACATCTGAGGGCGTAGAGCCCGAGGGTGCTGGGGGGGGCTTGCCCATCACTGAGGCTGAGGTGGCCGCGGCGGTTAAACAACTCCGTGGTGGCCGGGCCCCGGGGGTGGACGAGATCCGCCCGGAGTACCTGAAGGCTCTAGATGTTGTGGGGCTGTCGTGGCTGACACGCCTTCTCAACAGTGCGTGGAGGTCAGGGACAGTGCCGCTGGATTGGCAGACCGGGGTGGTGGTCCCCTTATTTAAGAAAGGGGACTGGAGGGTGTGTTCCAACTACAGGGGGATCACACTTCTCAGCCTCCCTGGGAAGGTCTATTCCAGGGTACTGGAGATGAGGGTGAGATCGATAGTCGAATCTCGGATTCAGGAGGAACAATGCGGTTTTTGTCCTGGTCGTGGAACACTGGACCAGCTTTATACCCTTGCAGGGGTACTGGAGGGGGCCTGGGAGTTTGCCTATCCAGTCTACATGTGTTTTGTGGATTTGGAAAAGGCTTACGACCGGGTTCCCCGAGGTGCTCTGTGGGGGGTGCTTCGGGAGTATGGGGTCCGGGGTCCACTGTTGTGGGCGATCCGGTCCCTGTACGAACGGAGCAGAAGCTTGGTCCGCATTGCCGGCAATAAGTCGGATGTGTTCCAGGTGCGTGTTGGGCTCCGCCAGGGCTGCCCTTTGTCATCGGTCCTGTTTATCATATTTATGGACAGGATTTCTAGGCGCAGCCAAGGCGTCGAGGGTGTCCAGTTTGGTGACCTCAGGATTGCCTCGCTGCTTTTTGCAGACGATGTCGTCCTGTTGGCTTCATCTGCTGGGGATCTCCAGCAGGCACTGGGGCGGTTCGCAGCCGAGTGCGAAGCGGCAGGGATGAGGATTAGCACCTCCAAGTCCGAGACCATGGTTCTCAGCCGGAAACGGGTGTTTTGCCCTCTTTGGGTTGGGGAAGACGTACTGCCTCAAGTGGAGGAGTTTAAGTATCTCGGGGTCTTGTTCACGAGTGAGGGTAGGCGGGATCGGGAGTTGGATAACCGGATCGGAGCGGCGTCTGCAGTTCTGCAGGCGCTTAACCGATCCGTCGTGGCTAAGAAAGAACTGAGCCAAAAACCCAAACTCTCGATCTATTGGTCCATCTTTGTCCCTACCCTCACCTATGGTCATGAGCTATGGGTAATGACCGAAAGAACGAGATCGCGAATACAAGCGGCCGAAATGAGGTTTCTCCGCAGGGTGTCTGGGCTCTCCCTTAGGGATAGGGTGAGAAGTTCGGATATCCGGGAGGGCCTCGGAGTAGAACCGCTGCTTCTTCACGTCGAAAGGAGCCAGTTGAGGTGGTTTGGACATCTGGTGCGGATGCCTCCTGGGCGGCTACCCGGAGAGGTTTTCCGTGCCTGTCCTACAGGGAGGAGGCCCCGGGGCAGGCCCAGGACTCGCTGGAGGGATTATATCTCTCGGCTGGCCTGGGAACGCCTCGGTGTCCCCCCCGAGGAGCTGGTGGGGTTAGCTGGGGAGAGGGAGGCCTGGGTGCCTCTACTGAAGCTGCTACCCCCGCGACCCGAACCCCGGACAAGCGGAAGATGATGGATGGATGGATGGATGGATGGTATGTGCCATTTGTGTCATTTGAATTTCAAAACAATCAATGCCAATAAAAAACAAAATTCCATGTTGGATTCTAAGTGGACTGCAAAAAAAAAATCCAAAATATAGGCATTGCAAATATGGAAATTGGAAAATAATAATAATAAAGGAATGAATACAAACAATTGTACTCATTGTAAAGTTGTATTGCTGAGAATTGAGAACATTAATTACAAAGTAGAAACAATTTTGCTTAGTCCTCCTTTACATTCAGCCAGTTGCTGAGACAGACCAGTTTGTTGACATTAATAGGGGACAATGTGGCCCTTTTCTTTTGAATGATGTGACCTGAGAGTGAGAAGAGTCTCTCACAAGGCACCGTTGTAGCAGGTGTAGGATCACACATGCACATATCACAGGGCCTAAATTCCAGGTGGCCTGAGACAAGGCCGAGCCTGGTACGAGAGGCACCAAAGGGGGGTTACACACACAAACACACACACACAGATAACCAGGGAGGCTAGCACTCCAACTTTTATTGCCCAAAGATTTAGGGACCTACAGACAAGCAGAGTGGACTTCACGGACAGGGGTCCCTCGACTTGGCACCCAACCCCCTCCACATACACTCTGCCTTACATCTCACTCACCCAACAGACGAACACCCTAAAGGAAATTTCATTTAAGTTTGGCTTTTGTATACCCTGTATATTGATTTACTCACGACTACTAGTCTCAATATACAGATACGTTATGTTTGTATGTGTGCTAACTTTTAGAGAGTCTTCTGTGTTAGAAACCCCCCCTTCTCTTCCAACATTCCTTTGTGGTCCTTATCTGATCTTGGTGGACAGTCACCAAGTTTCTTTGTTTCTACCATGCTATGTTAAAAGAACTGAATTAAGGTGTATCTTATCCATTCTGGAGAAGATGAATTGGCACAAGCCACACCAAACAAAATATGTTGTTTCCAGATGTGCAACTTATATTGATATTACCACAAACTAACGGCCACGCCTATCTATGGATAAGATGTGCTGTTTGTAATAGGAATATTCGATGTAATATCCGCACAAAGTGTAACATCTGTTGAGGTGCAACCCAAAACCCCTGTATCCTATACTGATATGAATCAGTCACATAGATACAATAATTAATTGTTTAATCAATTAATGCAGATGGTATGAGGTATGTACCTGTGAAGCTGGTATGGCATGTTTGGTATCAAACTGATTGTTAATCACCCCTGATTCCAAATCTGGTCAGTGATTACCATAAAAGTGGATGTATCAAAAGTCATAACAGCTTAATGAAAATCATCAGTAAAGGTAGAATCTGGCGGGCAGAACAACCGCCAACCAGCGCAGAACAACCGCCAGCCGGCGCAGAGAATAACCGCCAGCCCGAAGAACATCAGCCCGGGAGGAGAGAAGCCCACAAGAAGCCCTCCAGTGAAGGCCCAGCTGAGCAGAGAACACCCAGCAGCCGTACAGAAAAGACCATCAGCCCGGGAGCAGAGAAGCCCACCAGAAACCCTCCGGTGAAGGCCCAGCTGAACAGAGAACAGCACCCAAGACAAGGCTTCACCAGGAGAGAGAATCCAAAGGGGCTCCACTCCACTGCTTCAAACGCCGCGCCTTCCTGAGTGCCATCGGCTCAGCAGCTCTGCCATCAACTGCCAAGACCCCCCCCCCCCCCCCTTCACTCTTCACTCTTCAACCAAGTAAACCAACTTCCTTTCATTCTAACAACTTAAGCTATTCTGTTAACCTGCTATAAGACTTTAGGGTCGTGTTTCCACAAACTGTGCTTGCTTTGCAGAACAGTATTTCCCATTTCAGGTTACTCATTTAAATCCGGTCATTGCATTTTCATAATTACATTGTTTGTTTTATTCCGTTATTTCGTGTTTGTTGTTTGTGTTCGGTGTAATGTCTGTCTTATGTCAGTTGTAGTGTTAGCTAGGAATAAATGCATGTCTTTTACACAACTTTAGCCTCCGTCATTGTGTGTCTCATAATAAGTTCCTGCCTTTGTGCGATCTTGCTACACGCTCTGAACCTCAAACTCGCCTGAAACATCGCGAGACTCTCTCTCATTGGCCGTGAGGGGAGCTTCGCTACTAGGGGTGGCACGGTTCACAAAACCCACGGTTCGGTTTGTATCACGGTTTTAGGGTCACGGTTTTCGGTTCTGTACGGTTCTTGTTATTTTTTCTTTTAATCTTTAACACTCCAGAAATGTACTTCAGCATATGATATATAGCTTAATTATCCACAATTTAGGATACAGTATTAAAAAAGTTATATCATGTAATCATACATAAACTGAATTTGACTTGACTTAAAGCACATTATTAAAATTATTAAAGATTATTAATCCCAGAACAGTAATAAAATAAAAGTCTTGCCTTAACATAAATGCTAAAAGAATAGATCGCTTTAATCGCTATTGCAGTTGGGTATGGGCACGAGGTCTTATTTAGAAAACATACAAAAAGAGACGCATATAATGTTTAATCATTCGTTTTGTATTTGTCCGGTCCACGGGGTTAATTTAATTGGGGATCGTTAAAATGATAGATCACCTATATTGATTAAGCCTGATTCGGTTCGTTATATATATATATATATATAACGTTAAAAAAATTGGTATTAATTATATTGAATGTTCTTGAGTAATCGATAAAATCAGTTTCTGTGTATGTACAAGACATCAATCTGTAATAGTGCAAAATATGTCCAGTTGATATGTCTAGTATGATCATCTGGCAATAGCCTGTAGGTCTGTGTGGTGAGACACTGTGCAATAAACAGAATTTTTAGGAACATGGCCAGGGGCGGATTAAGGTGTACGGAGGCCCCTAGGCTACAGTAGTCTGTGGGCCCCCCAACCCAGCCCCGCTCCGCGCCAATGGGGGCCCCCTTGCAGGCTGGCACACGTGGGGCCCCTAGGCTTAAGCCATATCTAGCCTGTGCGTTAATCCGCCCCTGAACATGGCAAATGTTCACATTGCAGCATGGAAGCAGGCTCACTGTTACAACGCTGACCGGGGAAGCAGAGGCGAGGAGACCTAGGATCGGGGGAATGCGGGGTTTAATGAGCAAAAGGAACACAGACGAGCGGTAAAGCAGAATTACAATATAATGACCGGACTGGAGAAAGAAACGGAAACGCGGACTAAATACAATGGAGTAATGACAAATTTGACAACAATCAGGAACAGCTGGTAAACACGGGGAATTCACACAGGGTTAACGAGGGGGCGTGGCACACGGAAATAGCGGACGATCGAGGCATAACACTCCCTGGAGTGCTTTGTCACAGATAACTTAATTTTCTTTAACAAAGTGCCTAACCGCACATTAAATAAAGTCACACAACAAAGGCGCACAACAGTGTTCAGATGTTGTGCTATCGGTTGGCTGAAATTTAAACGTTTTCTTCAGAGACAGGGTGGTAACGCCGAAAACACGAGCTAAACGCAGCAAACGAAAGGCTACTGGAAATTACTTAGCTGGCTGAACTTTTACCGGAACTACGTCACACCGCTCTGTGCATATAGCCTATTCTTTCGCGCGAAAGGGAAACACACTGACGTCACATACGGGGCACGAGGCTACATTGCGCATGTCATGAACCGTCGAACCGTGCGACGCATGCATACTCCGAAACGAGACAAGCGAACCGAACGGTTCGGTTTTTTTTCATGAACCGTGCCATCCCTATTCGCTACCAATCGTGTACATTACCTGGTGATGCAGCTCGCTGGACGAGCCTTCTAACCCAGGTTACTAAGCGATACTGGTAATTAGTGAATCCCATTTAAGTCTCACATTAACAGACTCACAGGGATACCGCAATTGAGTTTGGAGGAGCCAACCATTCGGCATAACAATTGATTAATAATCAGCATTAAATAATAATTAATTAAACTTTAATTAATTCAAACATATTGGTGGAGAATATTAAAATTTATTTGAGCTAATAATTCCTACACCTTAGCTGACTTTGTATTGGTGTATTTGTGGTATTTGTTGTTGGTTGTCCCCTTTTGTGTCTTGTGGTTTGGCCAACCAGTGTATGTACTGTATAGCCCTCATGGTGTCTTGTCTAGGGGAAGGTCAGTTTGTTTGCTGTAGGTTGTTATTTAGTTATTGATTAGTTGACTTTTTTGTGGGCCCAAGTTTATTCTTTGATAAATTGCTTTCTTTTTGTGAATTAAAAAAAAGGATATTTTCCTAATTCGCCTGTGTTCCTCGTGCCTTCCATCTTGGTCCCTGACATATGGTGGCAGTGGTGGGATCATTAGGTAGAGGACACAGTTTTTTTTCCTTATTTTTTTTTATATAGTTTTTGAATGATGCTTCATGGAGGTAAAGGATCAAAAGTGAGCCGGGCTGGGACAGAGATACAGACTGGGCCAGAGGTGCAAACTGATGGGACGGAGGTCGAAAAGGTTGGAGTTTCTGGAGGACCTATAGGTACCGACAGGGAAAACAGTAGAGAACAGTCTTTAGCGGAGCTGCCAGCAATTTTTTGGGCATTCATGGCGCAGCAAGAGGCACAAGAAGCACGGATTAGTGAAGAAGCTGCACGACAGGAGCAGCGTTTTAAAGCTTTACAACACCAATTTCAGCTTTTGCAGCTGGAGG
Organism: Paramormyrops kingsleyae; assembly: GCF_048594095.1. Lineage (NCBI taxonomy): Eukaryota > Metazoa > Chordata > Actinopteri > Osteoglossiformes > Mormyridae > Paramormyrops > Paramormyrops kingsleyae. The sequence goes on from NC_132800.1 coordinate 45,223,662, forward strand.
TGCAGGCTCGTATTTCTGTTCCGGAGCTATTGGTGACAGGACCAGAGTCACAGGAGGTTTCTGAGGTACCTTATCCATCTCTACAAGCCCCAAGTATGCTTGCACCAGGCCGTGAGCGAGCCTGTACCTACACAGGGCAGTCTCGCTCCTTTAGTGACCCTAAACTGGAAAAGTTCATGGAGGATGACGACGTGGAGCATTTCTTGTTAACTTTTGAAAGAATTGCAGCAGCATGTCGGTGGCCCAGGCCAGACTGGGTCTTTCACCTTCTCCCCCTGTTAACTGGTAAGGCCAGAAGTGCATATGTTCAGATGGACTTGGACAAGTCTAATGAGTGTGATTGTGTAAAGATGGCAATTTTAAGTAAATATGACATTAACCCTGAGACTTACAGGCAGAGGTTTCGTTCTTCAGAGGTTAGACGTGGAGAAACCCCTAAGGAGTTGTATGTGAGGTTGAAGGAGCTGTGTAATAAATGGACTCAACCCAATGGTAAGACAGTTTATGATATTGGGGAAATAATTATTCTGGAACAGTATCTCCGGATGTTGTCCCCAGAGTTGCAGGTTTGGATTAAGGAACATGATCCAGTTTCTGCTGCGGAGGCGGCCAATCTAGCTGATGTGTTTGTAGCTGCTCGCAGGAAGGGGGAACCATGGAGTTATGCAGCGTGGAAAACTGCAAGAGACTCCCACAGGCAAATGCCCGCCCAGTACCATCAAAATCATACATCGGGTGTGAGTAATCCCCTCATGAGAGAGAGTCAGTTAGCAACAAAGCAAGGTAAAATACATGTTTGTTATCGGTGTGGACAGGATGGTCATACCAAGCCTAGGTGCCCTCGGAATCCAGCTAAGCTCACCCAAATGTGTCTGGTGCCATGTCCAGAATTAAAATCTATGTCGGGTACCTATCAAACCATTTCTGTTAAAATAAATGGCAGACCTCTTAAAGCTTTAATTGATTCTGGTAGCTCCCAGCAGGGTGCTCAGGAGCCTCTTGGGCCGTCGATTGGACTCAGCTTGGGTCTGCTCCAACCTGTGGGTAGTGTCAGTGGCAGCATGATGCAGGGCATCCTGGGTCCATCGGACACCTGTCCCACTAGTTTGGGGTCTCTCGTGCAGGTAATGGCTCAGTTGACATCGTCCGACGAATACTCTCTCTGTGTGGGTACAACAGTTGGTAATCAAGAGACCGGGCTGTTCCCAGAAGACGATGCTGGGCGGAGGTCCAGGGAACGCTGTGTCAGACTGGAGCCTCAGCCTCCTAGGCAGAGTAATGCTAATAGCGGGGGCAGCATCATCCTAGTAATAGGGGGTAGAAAATAAAGACCAGATTAGGATTGAGGGGGTGAGTCGAGATTCTGAATGTTGTGCACACCGGTGCAAAAGGAACAGGGATGTATAGTGGGCAACAATTCTCGGCCAGAGAACAATTGCAAAGAAACAAACAGGACAAAGAAAATTGCAAAACCGGATCCTCTTCAGTAATTTCCCGGGCACGCGTGAGCCACCCCAGGTCCTTACCAAAAACAACAACAAAATAAAATGAAAAGTTATCAAAACAAAGAAACAGAAAAATAAAAAGGTCAAGGTCACCCAGATATCAGTAGTCAAGTCCACCACCCTGGTCTACCCTATCTGTGACCATCTTTCCTCCCCTTTCTCTTTGGTCTTTCTTGTTGGGAGTTTGAGGAGATTTCGGACTGACAAGATGTCTTTCTTTTGGTTGGAATGTGGTTTATTCCAAGCTGCTGGCCAGTGATAATTTCGTTGACGAAATATTTTCGTTATAATTTTCGTCAACGACAAATTTTCACTGACGAAAACGAGACGATAACTAAATAAAAATTAAGTGATGATGACGAAAACTATAATAAAAATATATTGACATTTTCGTTAACTAATAAAAACGAGACGAAAATGTGAGTGAGGGACGTTTTTGGAAATGATCCAATCAGAATTAATCTTGGTGCGTGGCGCGATGAGACGCACACGCACATTTGGAAAATTAAGATACTGATTCACCTTGCGACGCGAGATGCGACAGTACATCTTGCATACATTGGTGGGTGTCTGTCTGACTTAAACTAAAATGACATGGCAATGGCTGGGAGAAAAAGAAGAGAAGATATATGGAATAATTTCACGTTTGATGTCAAGACAAACAAGACCTTGTGTAAACCGTGTGGAGCGGAAATCGCTGGTAAAAATACAACAAATCTAAAGCGACATCTGCAAGGTAATTTTTTCAGGTCATGCAGTATTTGCAATGGCATTACTGCCAAATACAGTTTTTCTTTTAAATAATTTGGAGTTGCACTTTTGCTTTACAGAATGAAGAATGTCATATGCAAGTTCTAAACAATGCATATCTAATTTTTGGTTTTTATGGAAAGACGATATTCCACATATTTAATGAGACTTGGCTTTATTTAATTTTAAGTTAGAATATTTTGTATATTACCACGGTTTAACTAAATTACATTTAAATTAAACCCAATATATTTTGGTCAACTAAATCTACAGTAGATTTAGTCGACTAAAATCTTATGCTTTTTAGTCGACTAAAACTAGACTAAAACTAAAACAAAACAGATGACTAAAATATGACTAAAACTAAAATTGCATTTTAGTCAAAAGACTATGACTAAAACTAAATTGAAATCTGCTGTCAAAATTAACACTGCTGCTGGCTTCGTCTTGAGAAGGCTGGTTGGTGGGTGTTTCAGGCTTTCTTTGGGCTTGGTATTTCTTGATTTGATTCCGATGAACCCACTTGAGGCACGTTTCTTGGGTGCCTTTGTTGGTTCGGATTCGGTAGGCCACAGGTGACAGTTTGTCCACGATCTCATGTGGTCCTGACCAGCGTGGTAGAAGCTTCCTGGAAAGTCTTTGTGCCGAGTTTGGTTGCACAAACCTATAGTACCAGATTTTGTCTCCCACTTGGAGTTCATCTTGTGAGGTTTTCTGTCATAGTAGGCTTTCCTGCCCTCTGCGGTTCTTTGCAGGTTTTGTTGGGCGAATGCAAAGGAAGCTCTCAAATGCTGGTGCAGGCTGTCCAGATATTGTTGTGTGGTGTAGGCTGTGATGAGATTGTTGTCACCAGGTTGGTAGAGCAGGTGGAGAGGTCATTTGTCGTCCCGTCATCAGTTCGAAGGGGGACACTCCTGTGGACTTGTGGGGTGTGGCTCTGATTGCCATGAGCACCAGAGGCAATTTCACATCCCAATCTTTCTGATTGGATGCCACATATTTCTTGAGCATACCGACGACGGTTCGGTTGGTCCGTTCTACTTGGCCGGATGCCATAGGATGGTGGCTGATGTGGAAGTGGGCTTTGATCCCCAACAGTTTCCAGATGTCCTGCATCACTTCGGCTGTGAAGTGGGTGCCTCGGTCTGAGTTGACTTTCAGTGGGAGGCCAAACCTGGAGAACACATGGTTCGTGAGCAGATATGCCGTTGTCTGGGCTGTGTCGTTGGGTGCCGGGAGGCATTCTACCCACTTAGTGAACTGACAGGTGACTGTGAGGAAGTATTTGTTTCCGCGAGCTGATCTCGTCAGGGGTCCTACCCAGTCAATCTGTAGATCTGACCAATGGAAACTGATACCCCGTTGCTGCAGAGGTGCCTTGTGGTTTGGGTTTGCTGGTTGAAATTGGCAGCAGACCAGACATCCTTTCACATATTCTGTTACATCCTGTCGCATGTTAGGCCAGTAGGCTACTTGACTAAGTGCCTCGTAGGTTGTTTTGGCATTGCGGTGTCCTGCACAGGGTGCGTCGTAGGCGTACAGTAGCATGACCCCCCTTTGTGCCTGAGGGACCACGAGCCGTGGTGAAGTGTGGGCATCAGGGACATCAAGAGGTACGCCCTCGGCAAGATGAAGAAAGGGTAAAGCCATGATCAGGTGATGGAGGTTAGGAAGGGATGCCTGATCAGTTGTGGAGATCGAGTTAGCAGAGAGGTCGCAGAGATGATCGCAGACCTTGCTGAGCACAGCATCAGTGGGCTGGAGGGAGATGATGTCAAAGTTGGAGACCTGAAGGGAAAGTTCCAGCAGTGAGGCCTCTGGCATCGAGGTAGGTGCTCGGCTGTGGCTGCAGGTGACGACCTGGACAGCATGGGTGGGTGGGAGGGAGCAAAACTCCCACGAGTCCCCGTGCAGCGGTCCTGCTTTGGCGAGTGCATCCGTGTGGTCATTGTATGTCTTGTCCAGTCCTAGGAGTCTGGAATGACCACAAACCTTCTTCCAGTAAATCTGCGTGTTTCGTGCGGTAATCAGAGCATCGCACGTGTGCAGGAGGTCTTGGTGTTTGACTGGCTTGTTCCCTGATGTCTTGAAGCCATTCCGTGTCCAGTGAGGGAGATGGCACATGAAGCTGAGACGTGCATAGCTGAAGTCTTTGCAGATCAGCAGGTCCTTTACTTCACGTTCGGAGGCCATCTCCAGGGTGATTAAGATTGCTGCCAGCTCTGCGTTCTGCGATGTGTGAGGACCAGGCTTGAGCTGTTGTAGTGGGACGAGGTCGTCATTGAGCCACGGAATGCTAGTTCTAGCTTTCAGGGTCCCCTGATGGTTGAATACGCACCCATCTACATAAATGGTGATCATGTCTTGACAGACATTTTCCTCAAAGTAGTGGTGTCGCGACAGTTCCATTGGCGTCGGCATGTCCAAAATGCTGGGTGCTGCTGGTCCCTCCTGAGAATGGTTGTGGCAGCTGGGTGGCTGTACTGCGTCAGGCTGGGCAGTTATGGCATGGATTGTCAGGTGTTGGTCGTCAGCAAGCTCCACGTGACATACAGTCTCTTTTGTCACTGGTGACTCTTCTACCTCCATGGTCATGACCACATCTGTGACTTCCATGCCTTGGAGCCACATGCATTTCCTGATCTTGGGGCAGACGGATCCCAGGGTAGGGTCCTGCCTGCACAGGAAGGAGTCATGATGCTGGCATGGGTCTCTTGCGTCAAGACACTGATATCCCGCTGCGTTCTCTCCATGGTGTGGAGTGAGGTCCGAGGAGACAGCCAGGGTTTGACATTCCCATGTGGCTGTGTTAGGTGTCCACAGTGGCAGCGGTTCTCTAACTTGAGCCCAAATTTTCTGACGTTGGAAGTCTAACAATGGCTCGAACCGGTTCAGCAAATCTTTCCCAATGAGGAAAGGAATGGACTCAAGTTGGGAAATGTATACAGGGTGCATTACATTCATGGGGCCGATGGACAAATTGAGGGGGATCATGTGATCCATCCTGGTGCCCACTGGTGAATATGCCTGCACGTCCAAAGAGCATTTCCTCGGCTGGAGGGTTTTGTTCTTCTGGGCGGCTAGGTGCTGCACCTGGTAGAAGAGACTGGCTGACATGAGGGTGATGTCTGCTGCAGTGTCGATGAGGGCCTCGAGGGTGAGAACATCTTCCAGGATGATGGAGAGGTAGAATTTCTTGGCTACCCCCCTTTCCATCAGGTCACCCAGAAGCTGTGGCACAGGGGCCTGGCCAGGAATCGGTGAGGCGTCGCCACAGTCGGATTGGTGCTCGGAGTCAAGGCACACAACCAGGACAGTGCTGCTGGGCACCAGCGGGGGCTCATCCCCTTGATCAAGCTCTGTGTTGGTGACGGCAACATCAGGTGCTCTTACTGGGCATGAGTCAGTAGCACTTTCTAATTGAGGTGGGACTTCTTCAGTTGTTCCAATATCTCTGGTAGGGAAGGCCGATGACTGTTGAGTGTCATTTGGGGCTGACCTCTGAGGGAGTTTGTAGGCATTGTCTGGTGTGGGTTCAGGTGAGGGTTGCGGGGTCCTGCGTGATTTGTGCTTCCGTCCTAGTCATTTTGGATCTTTCTTGCGAAAGTCCTCTTGACCCTTGAGGGGATGCTGAGTAAAGAAATCACGCAGCAACTGTAGTAGATTAGACTCTTCTTCTTCCTTGGTTCGTCCAGGCCTCGAGTCTGGATCGTAACCTCTCCTTCTGTCTTGCCAGTTCCGTGGTGGATTCCGTCGGGAACTTGGGGGAGAGCTTGGCTTAGGAAACTGGTTTCCCTGTCGGTCTCTCCGCTTGTTCCATTGCTCCATTGGTCTTAGCTTACCCTTGTTAGGATAGCGCCGTGTCTCCCACCAGTCTGGCTGAGTCTTTGACTGCTGTGGGGGTGCACCAGGGTACCGCTCACTGTGGCTTGCTGCTCTCCAGCCTCGGTCATGGATTTGTGTTTGATGAGGAGGGTGGCCACCTTCCAACGCTAGGTTGGGATCTGTCGTGCCAAGGTTCAGCACTGCCGGAGCCTTGGTTGCCTTCTCAGCTGCTGCTCTTTGTTTGTGGTATGCCTTGGTCGCCAGGTCTCGCAGTTGTTGACTTGTCATGATGCGGGGACAAGCCATGAGCCCCAGGTAGTGGTTAATGGTTGGGTGGAGGTTCTGAAGGAAGAGAGCCTTGAAGTTCGCATCTTCTTCCATGTCTGGCTCATTTCTGGACCCAAAATATGCCCGACGAAGGCGATTGTAGTAGGCTTGGGGAGCTTCTTGTCTGTTCTGTTTAACATCGAAGGCGACGGTGATACCTTGTTCTGACTCAGGATCAGCAAACTCCCGAGTCAGTGCTTCGTGTAGCAGCATGGCGTCGGCTTTGATTCGATTAGCTTGTCGATCCAAGAAGCTGCGGACCTCCAGGCTAGATGTGATCCTGATGAGGTAGACTCTGTCCTCATTGGTCACATTGTCCAGTCTTTGGAGGTGGAAGTCAATGTCTTGGAGGTAGGCATGAATGTCGTGGCCTCCTCTGGGATTCGGGGTAAACGTGTTGATATTCCGAGCTGCTTTATCAAGCTCCTTTGTGGTAGCCCGGTGCTGGTGTAACGTTCGCTTTGGTAGGCCTGTTCCATCCGTGGTGTCTTCTCCGAGAGAGACCTTCTGGATTCTTGGTTCCTGAAGGTCTGGTGTGGGGCAGGGAGTTACCTCGTCCCGATGAGAGATCCCCGTGTGCCTTGGGAGCGACCGCACTGTTAGAGATGACGTCGGTCCCATTGCTGATTCGTAGGGTGCCTCGAATTCCGACTTCACCTCATATACTTGCTTCAATTCCTGTCTCACCCGGTCAATCTCTTCTGCGTCCGCCCGATGTTTCATTCTGGCATCGGTGAGCTGTTCCTGGGAGCTGATCAGTTGGTGATTCAGCTTGTGCAGACGTCTCTGTGCCTCGTCCAGATGGTTTTCCAGGGCCTGGATCTGACCATCCTTTTACTTTGAGCTCCGCGTGGGCTCTGTCCAGCAGGGTGTCGGCCTGGTCCAGTCCGGCTTCGAGGTTTTCTCTGGTGGCTCTGGCTTGCTGTTTTTGCTGGTCAGCTTCAGCTTTGAGCTCTTCCAGGTCGTGTTGAAGCTTTTTGCTGGTGTGAGGCATCTCGCCTTCTTCCGTCTCCTCCTCCTCATTTGGTGGAGAGCTTCTCTTTTGGAGTTCTTGCTCCAGATTCCCAATGTAATGTTGGGCCTGGGCGGCATCTCTCTGTGCCTCTGCCAGTAGTCGTTGGGTGTTTTTCTCCTGCTGTTGGAGTGCTTGCACCCTTTGCTGGAGACGGGACGTTCCCTCTTCATTCATCTTCAGCCTGGCTAGGAGTTTGTGTGCGAGGGAGCCGAGTATTTTGGTTAGCTCTTTACTCCCGCATTTCTGAGTGGGTGGCATGTCCATAAGTTCGGCAATGTCGTCCTCAATTTGGTCAGCTTCTTTGGACCATGTGAGATTGACATGACCGGGCGGCAAGTTGGGAGTCACATCTTCAGGCCAGATACCAAAATCTTTCCACTGGTCCAGTGGGCCTTCCATGTGGATCATTGTGACTCGGTCAACAGGAGGGTGGCCGCAGAAATCTGGTACTCAGGCTGGGTGTTGCCTAGGTGGGAGGCCTAGCACCTAAATCTGGGCGAACAAATTAAACCAACAAAATAAAATAAAGTAGAACTTGGGGCCTGTCAATGGGTAACTGGAAGGGTGTAGTGAACCACGGGAATAGTTACCCACGACAAAATAAACAAACAAAAATTGTTCCCTGGGAGAAGTTGTTGCAGGTTAGAATAGTGTGAGTTACTCTAGGGCCTGAGAGATGCCCTAGTGAGGGGGAAAGGATAAAGCCTTATCCTGGAAATTGCAGATCTGTGGCTACTGACAGTGTCAGAAGACCACAGGAGAAGTTGGGAACAGGAAATGAGAAATAACAGCTTCAAACCAATGGGACTGCATTCAAACGTAGCTTGCTGTTGCAGATCAGATTATCCCTGGGTTGGGCTCTGTTGTACAACTCCGCTTTGACCAGAAGGGAGACCACTAGCAGGTTCTGCTTTATTTGTCCCTATATGAGGTGTTGCGGTGTTAAGCTAGTCATGCAGTGAGAGAGGTTTGAACTCTGTCAGGTGTCCCTCCTGAGTAGGGCACGTCCCACAAGCTCAATCCCAGCCAAGCAGGCCCAAGTCCAGCTCCCACTCCCCCGATCCCCAGCAATGTCAACTTGGAAGGGGGTGTTCTGTACGCACAACTGAGACAAGCCAGGTGGGGCTCAGCTTATCGGCTGCACTGCCTGAGACCTGACTCGACCAAGGCTGGCAAAATAGCCTTCAGGTGTCACCCACCCTAGTGAGAGTCCAAGCTAGGGCCGTTCTCAGAACTCACCCTAGACGAGGTCCTGCTCAAAAGTTGTAATGACTGCCTGAGGTACCTGTCAGCCTTGCCCTTAATGAGTCAGCGGGTGCAGCCGGGCTGACGCGCTTTTGGGCATCCAATTGCTGAGAACTCCCCTTCGGTTCTGATAAACTGTACGATCGTAAGCAGTGACAGCAGAGCCACAGGCAAGGTCAACCAGCAGAGAGCGAATGGTAAGCACTCAGCACAGGAAAAGCTCAACCGATCACGTCCAAAACCTCAATGCCTCCCTGATGTGATTGTATATGTAACTGGTTTACTGTTATTAATAATGGTGGAACTTCTATGCAAGTCTCCTTGTTGGGGGAGAGGGAGTGAATGAAAGCATGAAATGAAATAAAACCTAAAATAAATCAAGAAGGTAAAACAGAAATCAAACCAAATTAATTGCTTCTTATTGTTTAATTGTAAACATCAATTAGTTATGCAGCAATAACCTAATTAGATGTTAGTGTGTTGTGATCTAATCGATTTGGTCTGTGATGTTGATTCCTGCTTTCAGGCAAGAACCTGTGTGTCCAATTATGTGTGTTGGTATTACCGGTGTTGACCACTAGAGCCCCAACTCAGATATTGTTATACTACTATGGCTGACCACTAGAGACGCAATTTCGAAATGGAGTGGTAGTCCAATGCCTGACCACTAGAGGCGCAATTTCGAAATGGAGTGGTAGTTCTATGCCTGACCACTAGAGGCGCAATTTCAAAATGGAGTGGTAGTTCTATGCCTGACCACTAGAGGCGCACTTTTGAAATGGAGTGGTAGTTCTATGCCTGAACACTAGAGGCTCAATGGGACGTTGCTCCCTTTGTGGGGGGGGGGGTCCCAGGTACGTGAGCCTAAGGGGTGGGGTCACTGGTGACCCAGGGGAAAAAAAACAAATGGCGTCAGGCAGGCCTTCAGGGCTCTGACCTTTAAGTGGTTAGAGTGGCGTTCGCTGACTGCACTCGTAACCAAGACGGTTGCTAGGCGATTGCCGATGCTAGATGAGTGACATACACTTTTGAAGTATGCACACGCCTTTTGCGGCTAACTTCTGTGTTCTTGCGCAGTTTAAAACCCCTTAAAACAATTGCTGAAGCGAGACAGCGCTCGCGTTACGGCGACAGATCTAAATAGCGAGTGCACTATATCTCGTCGCAAATGGTGCTTAACCACGGCGGGTCTCAAGCACTGGAGACTCCCAAATTCTAAATAACACACACACTTGGCTCACAGCGCAAAGTGGTGTTAAACTTGCTTTGTCTAAAGGCACACACATACGAGAAAGATCCTGATAGGTAGCTAAGCTATCGGTCTTATCTCAGGGAGTACAAACGCAACAGAATTCAGGTTAGATTCTCGTAACAAGAATTCCTGTTCGCTAATAGAGAGAGAGATCTTTGCCAGGATATATAGAAACGGAGAAACTCGTCCGAATCTATCCTGGAAACAACGCGCTATACCTGAGAATCTCGTCAGATATAGGGTTTAAGTTTACTGCAGTTTAAAACGAATGAAACCTAAAATAAAATAACCGAAAATAAAACAAAAGTAAATAACTACTAATAATAGAAATAAAAATAATAAGCCCGTATAATCCCGTTTAAATGCCTTCGGACTGCCGTGAGTGCAATTAATCCTCAACTTTGCAACCTGTTCACAGTAGCGCTTATTCAACTGCACGTTCAGTCATAAAAAGTTTAAATTGTGTGCTCACAAAAAGTTTGAACCTTGTGCCCGCGTTCTTCCACCATTAATGTAGGAATTCTTAGCTCAAATAAATTTTAATATTCTCCACCAATATGTTTGAATTAATGAAAGTTTAATTAATTATTATGTAATGCCGATTATTAATCAATTGTTATGCCGAATGGTCGGCTCCTCCAAACTCGATTGCGGTATCCCCGTGAGTCTGTTAATGTGAGACTTAAATGGGATTCACTAATTACCAGTATCACTTAGTAACCTGGGTTAGAAGGCTCGTCCACCGAGCTGCGTCACCAGGTAATGTAAACAATGGGTAGCGAAGCCCCCCTCACGGCCGATGAGAGAGAGTCTCGCGATGTTTCACACGAGTTTGAGGTTCAGAGCGTGTAGCAAGATCGCACAAAGGCAGGAACTTATTATGAGACACTCAATGACGGAGGCTAAAGTTGTGTAAAAGACATGCATTTATTCCTAGCTAACACTACAACTAACATAAGACAGACATTACACCTAACACAACAACAAACACGAAATAACGGAATAAAACAAACAATGTAATTATGAAAATGCAATGACCAGATTTAAATGAGTAACCTTAAATGGGAAATACTGTTCTGCAAAGCAAGCACAGTTTGTGGAAACACGACCCTAAAGTCTTATAGTAGGTTAACAGAACAGCTTAAGTTGTTAGAATGAAAGGAAGTTGGTTTACTTGGTTGAAGAGTGGGGGGGGGGGGGGGGGGTCTTGGCAGTTGATGGCAGAGCTGCTGAGCTGATGGCACTCAGGAAGGCGTGGCGTTTGAAGCAGTGGAGTGGAGCCCCTTTGGATTCTCTCTCCTGGTGAAGCTTTGTCTTGGGTGCTGTTCTATGTTCAGTTGGGCCTTCACCAGAGGGTTTCTGGTGGGCTTCTCGTCTCCCGGGATGATGGTCTTTTCTGTACGGCTGCTGGGTGTTCTCTGCGCTGCTTTGTTCTGAGGTCCAGGTTTTTATGGTGTAAGGTTCATGAATAGGGATAACCAGGAATTCGAATCCTGGCCCAATGGCTGGCCATCCATTTGGCTGGCTTTCGGAAGGGGGTCTGTATCAGTCCTTTTGGGATTTATGGCCCGACTGATTCCCCCTTTACTGATGATTTTCATTAAGCTGTTATAACTTTTGATACATCCACTTTTATGGTAATCACTGACCAGATTTAGAATCAGGAGTGATTTTCCATCAGTTTGACACCAAATATGCCATACCAGCTTCACAGGTACATACCTCATACCATCTGCATTAATTGATTAAACAATTAATTATTTTATCTATGTGACTCATTCACATCAGTATGGGATACAGGTGTTTTGGGTTGCACCTCAACAGATGTTACACTTTGTGCAGATATTACATCAAATATTCATATTACAAACAGCACATCTTATCCATAGATAGGCGTGGCCATTAGTTTGTGGTAATAACAATATAAGATGCACATCTGGAAACAACATATTTTGTTTGGTGTGGCTTATGCCAATTCATCTTCTCCAGAAGGGATAAAATACACCTTAATTCAGTTCTTTTAACATAGCATGGTAGAAACAAAGAAACTTGGTAACCGTCCACCAAGATCAGATAAGGACCACAAAGGAATGTTGGAAGAGAAGGGGGGGTTTTAACAAAGAAGACTCTAGTTAGGACACATTGATTACATTCACTTTCCAGATTCTTCTGGTATACCATGAGAACATATATACAATGGTAGCTATACCAATCTATTTATTTAAATCTATATGTGTTCAAGTGCAAAGGGGTGAAATAGGTGATACTCCGTGAACATGGTTATAAGGGTGGCACACAAAACACTGAGATTGTCTAAGGACACATACAAACATAACCTATCTGTATATTGAGACTAGTAGTTGTGAGTAAATCAATATACAGGGTATACAAAAGCCAAACTTAAATGAAATTTCCTTTAGGGTGTTTGTCTGTTGGGTGAGTGAAATGTAAGGCAGAATGTATGGGGAGGGGGTTGTGTGCCTTGTCGAGGGACCCCTGTCCGTGAAGTCCACTCTGCTTGTCTGTAGGTCCCTAAATCTTTGGGCAATAAAAGTTGGAGTGCTAGCCTCCCTTGATATCTGTGTGTGTGTGTGTTTATGTGTGTAACCCCCCTTTGGTGCCTCTCGTACCAGGCTCGGCCTTGTCTCAGGCCACCTGGAATTTAGGCCCTGTGATATGTGCATGTGTGATCCTACACTGGGTATGGATGTTGTTGGTCCAGTGGAGAAAAGCAAGATAGGTAATCGGTACATGTTGGTGGTTACAGATTATGCAACTAAATATCCTGAAGTTTTCCCCTTAAAATCTGTTAAAGCAAAGGTTGTGGCATTTTCCTTGATGCAACTATTTTCAAGGGTTGGTTTTCCATTGGAGATTTTAACAGACCAAGGAACTAATTTTATGTCCACACTGCTTCAACAGGTGTACAAGCTACTTGGCATTAAAAGTATAAGGACTACACCTTACCATCCTCAGACAGATGGGTTTACTGAATGGTTTAATCAAACTCTTAAGCAGATGCTTCGGCGATTTGTCAATGACACTGGTTCAGATTGGGACCAATGGCTCCCCTACATACTTTTTGCATACAGGGAAGTACCGCAGGCCTCTACAGGTTTTTCTCCCTTTGAGTTGTTTTATGGGCATGAGGTCAGGGGGCCACTTTCCCTCTTAAGACAAACTTGGGAAGGGGACCAGGGACGGACTGAGTCTGTCAATGTCATTTCATATGTGGTACAGATGAGAGAGAAATTGAAAGATATGAGTGAGTTGGCTCAAGCACATATGGCAGATGCTCAATATCGTCAGAGGGTTTGGTATGATAGATCAGCTCGTCAGAGGAGTTTTACTCCAGGTCAAAGGGTTTTGGTGATGTTGCCTACTGGTAAAAGCAAGTTGCTGGCAAAGTGGCAAGGTCCCTTTGAGGTGCAGAGGAAGTTGGGACCTACTACTTATCAAGTAGCCACCCCAGGACACCATCGGTCCAGCAGAGTGCTTCATGTGAACCTTCTGAAAGAGTGGGTGCCAAGGCCTGAACAAGGAAGTAAGGTGTTGCTGATCAGGAGTGTGGAAGAAGAGGAAGAGGTCGATCAGTACTTGCCTCTAGCATTAGCCCCTGAAGTGGATCTGAGCCATCTTGCAGGTGAAAACCTTACTCAATCCAGATGTATTTAAGGAGTTTCCAGGTTGTACACATTTGGTGGAACATGATATTTGCCTGAAACCTGATGCGGTTGTAAAACGTATGAGTTATATGATACCAGAACACCTTCTTGGAGCCTTGAAGGAGGAAGTGGATTTCATGCGGTCAAGGGGGATTATTGAAGCTTCAAAGAGTGAGTGGTGTAATCCAGTGGTCTTGGTTCCCAAGAAGGATGGAACCATTAGCTTTTGTATTGATTTCCGGTATCTTAACTCTGTATCAAAGTTCGATTCATATCCAACTCCACGTATCGATGATTTGATGGAACGTTTAGGGAAGGTAAAGTATTTAACTACAATTGATCTTTGTAAAGGTTATTGGCAAGTGACCTTGACCCAGCAGTCTCAGGAATTAACAGCATTTAGGACCCCTTGGGGTCTTTACCAGTTTACAGTTCTTCCTTTTGGCCTACATGGGGCGCCAGCGACCTTTCAAAGATTGATGGATCAAGTGTTGGATGGGCTGTCGGATTTTGCTTGTGCTTATTTGGATGACATTGTTGTTTTCAGCAACACCTGGCAAGAGCATTTGGCACACTTACAGAGGGTGCTGGAGTGTCTGCATTCTGCAGGTGTGACCGTCAACCCTGCTAAGTGTGTTTTTGCTAAAACTTAGACGGAATATCTGGGGTTCATTAAAGGTAATGGAATGATAAGGCCACAGGTTCAGAAGGTCCATGCTATTGAGGCGTGTCCTTTGCCACAGATGAGGAAGCAGCTGAGGTCCTTTTTGGGGATGGCTGGATTCTACCATCGTTTTATACCCAACTTTTCGTCTAGAGCTGCTCTACTGACTGATATGACTGGTTCAAGATCTCCCAATCAGGTGCAGTGGACTACTGAGGCAATGGCAGCATTTCATGATCTCCAGCAGGCCTTGAGTATGAACCCAGTGCTCCACAGTCCAGATTATAATAAATCGTTTATTGTACAGACTGATGCTTCTGAAAGGGGAATTGGGGCTGTGCTTTTGCAGGGACTTCCAGAGGACCGACATCCTGTAGCTTTCATAAGCTGTAAGCTTTTTCCCAGGGAGTGTCGTTATTGCACCATTGAGAAGGAGGCTTTGGCGATTAAATGGGCCTTGGATTCCTTTAAATACTATCTGCTGGGTAGAGAATTTATGTTGGAGACTGACCACAAGGCTCTTCAGTGGCTGGAACGTATGAAGGACAATAATGGGAGGATCACGAGATGGTATCTGGCCATGCAGCCATTTTGGTTTACAATCGTCCATGTTCCAGGCCGGGATAACATCACGGCCGACTACCTGTCCCGCTGTTGCAGCGAGGTTCCTGAAGAGGGGGGTGTGTGTGATGGCTGCCCCCACAGCCACACAGCTAATTTGAAGGGAAGTATCATTTATGGTCATTTGTTATTCTATGTTGTGTGTGGAGTGCAGGGGAGGATTCCTTGCTGCTCCAGTCAAAGAGGTGGCCAACATGGAAGCTGGGCTAAATGCAGGAAATTGGACAACTCCAACTAGCTGTTTGCAGTGCGGGGTGGAATAGTTTGCATTTAGTTTCTTTTTGTTTAATTTAATTTAACTTGATTTTGTTTGTTTTGTTTGAAACATTAACTGACTTTGTATTGGTGCATTTGTGGTATTTGTTGTTGGTTTTCCCCTTTTGTGTCTTGTGGTTTGGCCAACCAGGGTATATACACTCACCTAAAGGATTATTAGGAACACCTCTTCAATTTCTCATTAATGCAATTATCTAATCAACCAATCACATGGCAGTTGCTTCAATGCATTTAGGGGTGTGGTCCTGGTCAAGACAATCTCCTGAACTCCAAACTGAATGTCAGAATGGGAAAGAAAGGTGATTTAAGCAATTTTGAGCGTGGCATGGTTGTTCGTGCCAGACGGGCTGGTCTGAGTATTTCACAATCTGCTCAGTTACTGGGATTTTCACGCACAACCATTTCTAGGGTTTACAAAGAATGGTGTGCAAAGGGAAAAACATCCAGTATGCGGCAGTCCTGTGGGCGAAAATGCCTTGTTGATGCTAGAGGTCAGAGGAGAATGGGCCGACTGATGCAAGCTGATAGAAGAGCAACTTTGACTGAAATAACCACTCGTTATAACCGAGGTATGCAGCAAAGCATTTGTGAAGCCACAACACGCACAACCTTGAGGCGGATGGGCTACAACAGCAGAAGACCCCACCGGGTACCACTCATCTCCACTACAAATAGGAAAAAGAGGCTACAATTTGCACGAGCTCACCAAAATTGGACAGTTGAAGACTGGAAAAATGTTGCCTGGTCTAATGAGTCTCGATTTCTGTTGAGACATTCAAATGGTAGAGTCAGAATTTGGCGTAAACAGAATGAGAACATGGATCCATCATGCCTTGTTACCACTGTGCAGGCTGGTGGTGGTGGTGTAATGGTGTGGGGGATGTTTTCTTGGCACACTTTAGTGCAAATTGGGCATCGTTTAAATGCCACGGCCTACCTGAGCATTGTTTTTGACCATGTCCATCCCTTTATGACCACCATGTACCCATCCTCTGATGGCTACTTCCAGCAGGATAATGCACCATGTCACAAAGCTCGAATCATTTCAAATTGGTTTCTTGAACATGACAATGAGTTCACTGTACTACAATGGCCCCCACAGTCACCAGATCTCAGCCCAATAGAGCATCTTTGGGATGTGGTGGAACGGGAGCTTCGTGCCCTGGATGTGCATCCCACAAATCTCCATCAACTACAAGATGCTATCCTATCAATATGGGCCAACATTTCTAAAGAATGCTCTCAGCACCTTGTTGAATCAATTACACGTAGAATTAAGGCAGTTCTGAAGGCGAAAGGGGGTCAAACACCGTATTAGTATGGTGTTCCTAATAATCCTTTAGGTGAGTGTATGTGGAGTGATTTTTTAGTTCTCTTTGTAAATCGCTGCATTGGGATAACCACCACCGGGACAGCGATTAAGAAGATTTTGTCTTTTCTGCTTCCCAACTTTTCTTTTGCACGCTTTGGACTGGATTGCCGTGGAAGAGTTGATTTAAATCTTGCTTTGGATGTGTTTGATTTTTTTATTTTTATTTATTTTTTTCTGGACGGAGGACTCCCCGGTTGATGGCGCCCTACGGATTGGAGGTTTGATAAGGGACATTGTTCGCTGTGGTTATGTATGGTGGTGCTGTTTGCGGTTAAATCTAAAGTTGGTATTGTTGCTTAACTTAATGCCCTATAGCCCTCATGGTGTCTTGTCTAGGGGAAGGTCAGTTTGTTTGGTGTAGGTTGTTATTTAGTTATTGATTAGTTGACTTTTTTGTTAAATTTCTTTGTTAAATTGCTTTTTGTGAATTAAAAAGGATTTTTTCCTAATTCGCCTGTGTTCCTTGTGCCTTCCATCTCGGTCCCTGACAGACGCCAACACCTTGTAATCGGTGTTGAGCATGGTGAGGGGCCTGTAATTAGCCAGCTCCCCCCTGTCTCCCGGGTGCTTAAAGAGCATTTTGATGAGACCCAGCCCGATGGTGCCGTGCATCTCATCGCAGGCAAGGACATCGCTATAAAGGGTCTGCAAGAGAGGCACCAGATCACCCCTAAAGACCTTGTAAAAGTCTGCCGTGAGACCGTCAGAGCCAGGACACTTACGCGGCTGGAGCCGGACAATGGCCGCCCCTCTCTCATCACAGTACAAGGGGGCGTCACACAGGGCGACTTCCTCGGGTGAGAGGCGCGCCTCGATCAGCCCCACGAGGGGGGAGAGGGCATCCAGATCGGTATGCTCGCTGGAAAACATGGCGGCCCAGTAGTCCCACACGACGCGCAAGACACCGGGCGTGTCAGTCACCAACTGGCCATCAGGGCAGCGCACCGAGCGGAGCAGCCTCGCAGCCCCCCGGGACTCCTCCAACCCCTTGAAGTAGCACGGGGAGAGCTCGCCCGGGGCGACGAAATGCACCCCACTCCACAACACCACCCCGGCTTGCCTCCACTCAGAGAGGAGCGCCAGCTTGTCCTCACGCTTAATCAATTCCCACCCTGCCTGAATGTCTGAGAGAGAACAGGGGTGACCGCACCCCCAACCACAATGTGAAGCTAACCTTAGCAGTAACATTACCATCGCTTAAGAGGGAGGGGTTGAGGATCCATGTGCCCCGCCACGCAGCACCAGCCCAGAATCGAGAGCACAGATGACGTAGTCGTGATCGCTCAAGAGGCACTCCCGATAAGACATTGCACGGACAGGGGCAGTGACAGCCTGCTTCCCTGCACCACCCCCCTGACACGCTGCATCCTAGAGAGGATGCGTTGATCAAGGTTGCGATCCCTCCACAGATCCATGAGATGTCAGGCACGCATCATACGGAGGATGAGTGCGAGTGCAGGCAAAGCCCCCTCCCAGACACAGTCTGACAGCCAGACACTCACCCCCCCAGTTCGAGTACAGCAGGGAAGCTGCCTGGACGTGCGGGCGGCGACAGAGCAGCGCGACACCCCAACCGATGACCCGAGGCAGTGGAGAAGACATCACCCCATCCATGCATCCCGCACCCTGTCCATAAAAGCCCCATCCCAGCCAGTCTCCTGCAGACACACGACAGACAAATCACGACACACGACTAAAACTGCTCAGGCCTTAGCCCAGGAGCGCAGCCCCCGGGCATTGAGGGAGGTGAGAGTCAGTCATTGAAGAAAAGTCGCTTGTATTGGCACCAGGCAGAGGGACACACTAGGCAGGAGACACACGAAGCGGGGTACAGGAGCGAAAAGCAACAATGCACATATAAAAGCGAGACGCCCCCAGCCAGCAAAGGCCCACCCACACAACCACCACACTAAGCCACCCCGATGGTGTAGCGATGTCATTGCAAACACACAGGTAAAAGTAACACAATAAAAGCACCCTAAATAATAATGAATAAATAAGGGAATAAATAAATCAAGTAGCAACTAATCAATAGAGTAACTAGAAGCACAGGGGAGGGGGACAGCTACGGGGCGACAGCGGCTCTAATGGGGGGACTACGATGACAGACGAGATGACAATGATGAGGGAACCAGAGGGCAGCAGAAGTCAATACACAGCAACAACACTATTATAAAACACAATAACACCAAAACGAAGGAGAGACATGAGAGTCAATGCAAAGAGGGGGTCAGTCCGTGTCGCCGCTGTCGGCTCGCAGCACAGAGGGCCGCCACCGCCGACTGCCGTCGCTCCTCCAGCCGCCGGAGGGAACTGGAGAGACCAGGTAGGGTGGGCGGACGAGCTGCCCTGGGACGAGACCCCTTGGTGTTCTTGAGCTTGTACTTGGCCTTACAGAGCTTGTTGACGGGAGACTTGGACAAGTCCGTAAGACTGAGGGGTGACGAAGGGGTCCTGGCCCGAGGCATCCAGTTGGCGAAGAGTGTCGCTCCCAAAGGGGAACTGGGACCAGGGTGACACTGATGACTTTGTGGACAGTGCCTCAAGAGGGTGGGGGGGGAGCAGGGGAAGGGGGGGCATCAGCAGTCCTACCCCCAGCCAGATGGGACGCCGGGCGCGCTTCTCCCGCGGCCTGAGCTGCGGGGATGGACATAATCAGAGATGGGGGGAGGGTGCTCAGAAAAGAGAGTCTGGGAGACAGGCGGTCGCAGGTCTGGCAGACCCACAGCTCGGGAGGGCAGCTCCATTTCTTCAGCACCCGACGTCCCAGGAGGGTCCTGCATGACCGAGGGGTCCCCAGCCCCCCCAAAGAGCACAGCATCCACCCCCAGGATGGCTACTCCAGTAACCTCCCTCGATCAGTCGGTCACACCACCCCCTACCACAGTGGCACCGGCGGCAGAGGCAGCCTCGAGTCCGGAGATGAAGGTGGACAAGCTGAGATCCGGGCAGCCAGTGGCAGCAGCAACAGGGGCAGCAGGCACAGCGGGAACGACGGGCTCAGCACCGCAGGCCTGAGGGAGAGACACAGCCCTAGACATCCAGTCCCCCCTCCCAACGTGAGAGCCCGGGTCAGCCCCGGCCCCCCAGAGCGGAGGCCTCCCCCCTGTGACCAGGGGCGGCAGAGCAGGCGCAGAGAGCGGCGGCCTTCTTACAGCCGGCACAGCGGGCGGTGACACAGTCCCGGGCTTAGTGCCCCTGCTGCCCACAGACACAGCAGACATATTTGCGGGCAGTCGGCCAGGATGTGGCCCGGCTGCATACACATCCTACACAGTCTTACTTTATTATCATGGGCCACCCTGATGTAGCGGGGCCACTCCGCCGTGTCGAAACGGGCGCTGTAGGGCAGGTAAACCACGCGGGCCGGGAAGCGCACCCTGACGCAGCGGGTGCAGTCAGTGATCCGGGTGCTGGGCAGGAGTCAACGGCGCACCGGGAGGATGGGCTCCGCACCGCACACTCACACAGCAAGCAACCGTTCACGCAGCCGGACGGGATCGGAATGATCCCGTGACGTCGGAACGGTATGGCCGTAAGCGAGGGAAACGGCCAGAATCAGCCCTTTTGTAGTCGACGCGTATCATGCACCTTAGCCTGCTCCTTGCTTTTTCCCCCGCCCACCCTGCAGCCGCACTATCGAATCAGGTGTCCCGCCCCGTGCACGGCCGCCCAACATTTTTCAGATTCCTCGGCCGGCAGCCTCCAGCAACTAATTTGATCTTGCCAGTTGGGCAGACTTTCTTCTCCTTACTACTTTGCGGTACCGGGTAGATTGATCCTCGCGTGTGTAGGAATTATTAGCTCAGGTAATTTTTAATATCTCCACCAATATGTTTGAAATTAATTAAAGTTTAATTAATTATTTAATGCTGATTATTAACCAATCTTTATGCCGAATGGTCGGCTCCTCCAAACTCAATTGCGGAATCCTTGTGAGTCTATTAATGTGAGACTTAAATGGGATTCACTAATTACCAGTATCGCTTAGTAACCTGGGTTAGAAGGCTCGTCCAGCAAGCTGCATCACCAGGTAATGTACACAATTGGTAGCGAAGCTCCCCTCACAGCCAATGAGAGAGAGTCTCACGATGTTTCAGGCGAGTTTGAGGTTCAGAGCTTGTAGCAAGATCGCACAAAGGCAGGAACTTATTGTGGAACACTCAATGAAGGAGGCTAAAGTTGTGTAAAAGACATGCATTTATTCCAAGCTAACACTACAACTAACATAAAACAGACATTACACCTAACACAAACAACAAACATGAAATAAGGGAATAAAACAAACGATGTAATTATGAAAATGCAATGACCGGATTTAAATGAGTAACCTTAAATGGGAAATACTGTTCTGCAAAGCAAGCACAGTTTGTGGAAACATGACCGTAAAGTCTTATAGCAGGTTAACAGAACAGCTTAAGTTGTTAGAATGAAAGGAAGTTGGTTTACTTGGTTGCAGAGTGGGGGGGTCTTGGCAGTTGGTTGCAGAGGCTGATGAGCTGATGGCACTCAGGAAGGCGCGGCGTTTGGAGCGGTGGAGTGGAGCCCCTTTGGATTCTCTCTCCTAGTGAAGCTTTGTCTTGGGTGCTGTTCTCTGTTCAGCTGGGCCTTCACCGGAGGGCTTTTTGTGGGCTTCTCTTCTCCCGGGCTGATGGTCTTTCCTCGGGCTGATGGTTGTTCTCTGCGCACCTTTGTTCTGAGGTCCAGGTTTTTATGGTCTAAAGTTCATGAATAGGGATGACCAGGAATTCGAATCCTGGCCCAATGGCTGGCCATCCATTTGGCGGGCTTTCGGAAGGGGGTCTGTATCAGTCCTTTTGGGATTTATGGTCCGACTGATTCTCCCTTTACTGATGATCTTCATTAAGCTGTTATAACTTTTGATACATCCACTTTTATGGTAATCACTGACCAGATTTGGAATCAGGGGTGATTAACAATCAGTTTGACACCAAACATGCCATACCAGCTTCACAGGTACATACCTCATACCATCTGTATTAATTGATTAAACAATTAATTATTTTATCTATGTGACTGATTCACATCAGTATTGGATACAGGTGTTTTGGGTTGCACCTCAAAAGATGTTACACTTTGTGCAGACATTACATCAAATATTCATATTACAAATAGCACACCTTCTACATAGATAGGCGTGGCCATTAGTTTGTGGTAATATCAATATAAGTTGCACATCTGGACACAACATATCTTGGTTGGTGTGGCTTATTCTAATTGATCTTCTCCAAAATGGATAATGTACACCTTAATTCAGCTCTTTTTAATATAGCATGGTAGAACAAAGAAACTTGGTAAGGTCCACCAAGATCAGATAAGGACCACAAAGGAATGTTGGAAGAGAAGGGGGGGTTTTTAACAAAGAAGACTCTCTAAAAGTTAGGGCACATTGGTTACACTCACTTTCCAGATTCTTCTGGTATACCATGACAACATATATACAATGGTAGCTATACCTATCTATTTATTTAAATTTATATGTGTTCAAGTGCAAAGGGGTAAAATAGGTGATACTCCGTGAACATGGTTATAAGGGTGGCACACAAAACACTAAGATTGTCTAAGGACACATGGAAACATAACCTATCTGTATATTGAGACTAGTAGTCATGAGTAAATCAATATACAGGGTATACAAAAGCCAAACTTAAATGAAATTTCCTTTAGGGTGTTTGTCTGTTGCGTGAGTGATATGTGAGGCAGAATGTATGGGGAGGGGGTTGTGTGCCAAGTCGAGGGACCCCTGTCCATTAGGTCCATTCTGCTTGTCTGTAGGTCCCTAAATCTTTGGGCAATAAAAGTTGGAGTGCTGGCCTCCCTTGTTATCTGTGTTTATGTGTGTAACCCCCCTTTGGTGCCTCTCGTACCAGGCTCGGCCTTGTCTCAGGCCACCTGGAATTTAGGCCCTGTGATATGTGCATGTGTGATCCTTCACGTGTGCCTGCCGGCAAAGTTTGCCCCTTTACCTGCCGAATGCTGCCTAATTTTAACGCTGCAATCGAAAGCTATCAAATAAGATACACAGCCTTTTGTTTTAAGTTGAGGACTTAATGAGCGTCGCACCGAGAGAAGAGCAGACGTCGATGCGGCATTGATGTCAAGATGTTTTTGAGAAGGTCGTTCTTAAAATGAGGATGAGAGCGGTTAGTTGTACACGATGGCTTCCAGTACTATCTGCAAAAGTGGGCGGGGAGTACCGTCATTGCACAAATAGAGGTAATTTGTGAAATGAAAGGGGAGTGACATCTTTACATTCGTGGCAAGATGCAGGGCCCTCTGGATAAAGTGAAAGTAAGAAAAAGCTTACAGCGCTTGGTATTCCCAGGCAGTCTCCCAAACAAATTACTAACCAAGCCCAGCCCCGCTTATCTTCCGAGATCAGACGAGATCGGGTGCAGTCAGAACGATATGGCCGTAAGCAAGAGAAGCGGGCAGAATCAGCCGTTTCATAGTCGACGCGTATCAAAGCCGCCGGCACATTTCATGCACCCTAGCCTGCTCCATGCTTTTTTCCCCGCGCACCCTGCAACCCCACCATCAAATCAGGTGTCCCGCCACCAGCACGGCCGCCCAACATATTTCAGATTACTCGGCCGGCAGCCTCCAGCAACTGATTTCATCTTGGCAGATCGGCAGACTTTCTTCTCCTTACTACTTTGCGATACCGGGAAGATTAATCTTCGTGTGTGCCTGCCGGCAAACATTGCCCCTGTACCTGCCGAATGCTGCCTAATTTTAAAGCTGCAATGGAAAGCTATCAAAGAAGATAGACAGCCTTTTGTGTTCAGTTCAGGACTTATTGAGCGTCGCACCAAGAGAAGAGCAGATGTTGAAGTGGCATTAATGTCAAGATATCTTTGAGAAGGTCGTTTTTAAAATGAGGAAGAGAGCGGTGAGTTGTACACGATTGCTTTGAGTACTTTCTGCAAAAGTGGGCGGAAACTGCCAGTTTATTACGAATAAAGGAAATTTGTGAAATGAAAGGGGAGTGACACCTTTACTTTCATGGCAAGATGCAGGGCCCTCTGGATAAAGTGAAAGTAAGAAAATGCTTATGGCATTTGGTATTCCCAGGCAGTCTCCCAACCAAGTACTAACCAAGTCTGGCCCCACTTAGCTTCCGCGATCAGACGAGATCGGGCGCAGTCGGAATGGTATGGCCGTAAGCGAGGGAAGCGGCCAGAATCAGCCGTTTCATAGTCGACGCGTATCAAAGCCGCCGGCACATTTCATGCACCCTAGCCTGCTCCTTGCTTTTTCCCCCACCCACCCTGCAGGCCCACCATCAACTCAGGTGTCCTGCCCCCAGTACGGCCGCCCAACATTTTTCAGATTCCACGGCCGGCAGCCTGCAGCAACTAATTTGATCTTGCCAGATGGGCAGACTTTCTTCTCCTTACTACTTTGTCGGAACTGGGTAGATTAATCCTTGCGTGTGCCTGTCGGCAAACATTGCCCTTTTACCTGCCGAATGCTGCCTAATTTTAACGCTGCAATCGAAAGCTATCAAATAAGATAGACAGCCTTTTGTTTTCAGTTCAGGACTTATTGAGCGTCACACCGAGAGAAGAGCAGACGTCGATGTGGCATTGATATCAAGATGTCTTTGAGAAGGTTGTTCTTAAAATGAGGAAGAAAGCGGTGAAAGAGGTGACATTACACACCAGGGAATGTTTTTGAGGAGCTTGATAGCCCACAGATGAACTGACTGTCCAAAGCTTTCCTTCATTTAAACCACCTGTATGCCATGTAATCCTTTCTTTCCCACATCTTTCAACTTAACAGACCATCTTTGGCAAAGAAATAAGAAGGTTACAATTATGTCAGGTAAAGTAATTTAATTTGAAATTTGCTGATTCAGATTGTCAGCACCATGGACAACAACTCAACTTGCTGTCATTTATTTGGCGGTTTTATCAGAACTAGGTTACACAGGGACATGTTTCATTTAAGGTAGACAAATATGTATGTGATACCTTAGTTTTTTGGTTTTACTTTTAACATGTCTCCTTTCCCCTTATGTAATATGTGTGGGCTGCTGACAGCTGAGACAAACTGGCGTGTTTTTACTGCAGAGTGATACATGGACGGCCCTGGTTTAGTGTGTTACATCACACTCTGAGAGGGTTACTGATTGGTGCAGGTCATGAGGCATAACCTAAAAAACAACATACGATTTACTTCTAGATTATTAAAAATAAAGAATATTTCACTTGCATATTCAACAACATAAAAATACAAAATATAATGTAAACTATCAATGTATCAATCATTTATTCAAACAGAGCAAATTATGACCAGTTTAATAAATATTTCGAATTAGTATACAATACATTAAAAATTCCTGTTCCTTTCACTAATGAATAAACCAATATTAAACAATAACCAAAGGGTGGCAGCAAAGCGCTTGCAAAGAAGTGGCCGTCAATGGTACAGCTGACAATCCAACCCTGTCATTGGAGCTACACTGTAAAAAATGTCCGTGAAATTAACTGAGAAATTCTGTAAAATAGCGACATAAAAAAACTGTAAAAGGAAAAACAATAGAGCAGCGTATATTTGACATTAAGATTTTGTAAAATACTTAACAAAAAACAACTGTGAATTATTCAGTAAAAATATGTTTTGTTTTTTTTTTAAATTTGGTAGAGTTAACAAATTACTGTAGTTTAAACGCAAACAAACTGTAATATAAAAACCAGTACAATACAGTTAAAATTACACCATAACGGTGTGAAAATAATATTTTTTTTAATCAGGTCAACTTTGTTTATACTGAAAGAAACCGTGTTACATTTTACAAATTAATATTCTGTGCTTTACAGATGAGAAACAATAAAACTTTAAATGATATATCAACACTTGCTTTTTGCTACGTGCGTTACGAACCAACAAGAAATAGTCCACACAACTCAGGATTTCTGGTTTGTCAGACAGCTTTTGACGGTACATTTGGGGCTACCGTCAGAACTTCGCCTCATGGCAACACCTCTGGTCCGTTGATAAGAAGGTATTTTTCCACTGAGGTGATAAAAAATACTGCAGCACCGGTGGGGCTCATGTCCCAGCATGCCCCGCGTGCATTTGTAAATAGCCCTTGTATTGTTGTTGTTATTGCTAATGGTTATATTTCCTTATTGTCGTGCGTGTTTACCTGTGTCTTACTGTATGTGTACCCTGTCCGATCCTCGTGTGTAATTAGCGTCCGTAAATCTCCCACCGTGTATGCGTCTTACAGTTGAGCGTCTGACAACCTCGTGTTTCCTGTATATAAGTGGTTCGGTGCTCTTTGGGTGCCTGATGTAATTCTTGTCTGGACTGCTAATAAAGAGCCTGTTACCTCGGCAAGAGAGTGTTGGCAGCTGTGGTTACCAGAGTAATTCTCTAAATAAATTCGTTAAGAATGTAAACAGCTTTATAACTTTTACATAGTTAATTTGTAGATTCAACATCTTCTTTCTGTTCATTTAGCAGGGCCATGCTGCTGTTGTACCAGTTATTTCAGTATAATTTACATCTAATCGTTGTTTATTCTACACTGAAACCAAGTAAACTTTACATGTAGTTGGTGGTTGTTTTACATTGAAATCCAGTACAATTTATAGATGTTTCTGTAAAGTTGTTTACACCTGTACAGTATTTTTTACAGAATAATTCTGGCAACCACAGCTGCCAGCTTTTTTCCGTAAAAACAACGGGATTTTTTTTACAGTGTAGGTGCTCCAGTGCAATTCAGTGGTGATGATGGTGGAAATCAAACACACCAGTCCCAGCTTTCAGTACAGCATCCAGAACCTACTCCCACCTGTTACACATAATACATCATAGTGTCTGTCAGTCACATGCAGGGGCGTAGCACCAAATTCTGGGCCCTATGCACAAGCAGTGGCCATGGGCCCCCCCCCGAAACCCCCCCCCCAACACTATAGACCTGCATGAAAATTGAAACACTTTTTCATTTGGCTGAAGAGAACAGCTTTTTATTAAGGAGTATATTACAATAATGAAAAATGCCATTTCAGCGTTCCACATTAACAAAATGCTTAATTTACTCTGAAAGATAAAAAAAAACCTCACTTGTCAATTTCCGTTAATAAAGGACAAAAAAACTTTCACAAAGTGCTAAACACTGAAATTTATAGCCCAGTTAGTGCCCACTGACGGGTCTTCTTGGTGGCAAAATCCTTGATGAGGTCCTTAAAGTCCAGTTTACTTGCCAACTGACTTTCAATGGAGAGAAGGGCAAGGCTGTTCAATCTATCCTGACTCATTGTTGATCTCAGGTAGTTTTTAACCAGTTTCATCTTACTGAAAGCACGCTCACCACCAGCAACCGTTACAGGTAAGGTACAGAAAATCCTCAGTGCAATGCATGTTTCTCCAAAAATGCTCTGTAGCTGTAGCCTATATATGGCATTAAGGAGCTGAAGAGGGGACAGGTTATGGGCAAATGTGGCATTATACACTGTCTTTAGGAGCAGCATCTCATTCTCAAATTCAACTGTGAGATCTTTTGGGTATGTTCTAGTCAGAGCCCGACATGTTGCCTTTATCTGTTCTTCTGACATATTCCCCAACCTCAGAAGAGGTGCAAAAGATTCACATAAGGTGGCTGTAGTCTGGAACCTTGCACTTAGATCGCTGATGATGCTATCAATGGCAACAAAAAACACATTGTTTCTGAATGCCTGCTCTGCACTACACTCAGTCTCATCCTCACTCCTCCTCTCATCAGACATTAATTTCCTTTTCCGTTTCCGCCTCTCCTCACTTCTAAATTGAGAAGGGATCTCCATGGCTTGGGATACTAAGGAGGCTTCAGTGAGAAGGGAGTCCCATTTATTACGAATAGCCTGTATTTCCTCCTGTAGATCCTTGATATTTGCAGCCTGACTATCCAAAGAAATATCCCCTGTCTGAAGGATTAGATTTCGATTTTCAATACACTGTAGCACCTTTACCCACACAGTTAGGAGAACTATTGCATCAAAGGTCTTGAAATAATTGTTTAGGCCATTTGCCTCAGACTTGGCTTCACTTGTAAGGTTGCATGTGTCTAATACACCTTCTAGTGCCACCAGAACAGAGGGTAAATGAGAGGCCACAACCCGCACAGCGGCAATCCGTGCACTCCATCGAGTGTCAGACAGGCGATGAAGAGAGCATCCAGTCTCTTTCTTCAAGATTGCCCATCGCTCTGGACTAGCGCTGAAGAAATTATAGAGGCGATTAACATTACCAAAAAATGTTGCAACCTCCTGACATGATTCAGCTGCGTGTACACCCACCAAATTTAGGGTATGAGATGCACAGGGGGAGTATATTGCAAACGGATTTGCTTTTAGAATCTGAGCTTGCACGCCTTTCAGTTTCCCTGACATATTGGCTCCATTGTCATAACCTTGTCCTCTGCAGTCTTCTAATGGTATGCCACTGTCTTGCAGCACAGCTTGAATCATTTCAGAAATGTCCTTGCCTGTCTTTTTGTAAAAGTCTTTAAATTGACAGAATCTCTCAGTTATCTTCCAAACACTGCTTTCAACATCTTGATGCACATATCTTAATAACAGTACATTCTGTTCAGTGTGAGAGATATCTGGTGTTGAGTCACATATCACAGAGTAATAGATTGCAGTTTCTCTTTCTGCCAGGATGGTGTTCAGCACTCTTTTGCCACATATATCAATAAACTCATTCTGTGTCTCAGGACTCAGATAGTGTGTCAACCTTGAACCTTCTTTCTTTTCCTTTAATTTCTCCAAGTGCTCTTCTAAAACGGAATCATAATGTGCCAGCAACTCTAAAGTGCCGAGAAAGTTTCCATTGTGTACATCACCTAGATTTGAAGTTTTGCCTCTAAATGGAAGATTTCTTGATGCTAAATGAAGGGTCACATCCAAAAGCCTCTCAAGAATCATTCTATTCTTTTCTATTTCTGTCTGTATTTGTTTCTGAATGTGACCATCAACTCCTGTTCCAGACAATAATGAATGCTGAAGGCTTTTCCATTTCAAATAACATTCCTTATGAGACATGTTTGTTTCGTGTTCTGGTAATTTTCGGTACATTCTTTGCCATTTCATGTGTGATATTTTCATACCATCGTTACTGTTGAGAGCACTTCTAGATGGCTTTTTAAGCTCGTGAGAAAACAGAAGGCATGGGATGCAAAACAGAGCCTCTGCACTTTCACTATATATTAGCCAATCTCTTTTGATTTTCTCACGGCCATTGGCTGACTTTGCAAATTGAAGGTAGTTAGGAAATGGTTTCCCTTCCTTGTCTTTTGCTATGATTTTATTAGTTTTTTCTTTGCTTGCCAATCTGCGTACTATTGTGTCTCTCTCTTCATTAGTCAACTTCTCTGGCTATAGTACTGGATCCTCAGGCAATGGCTCCTTTGCGCTGCCCTGACTACTTTCTGACCTCTCTTCATCCCTTTCACTTTCTTCCGAACCTTCTCTGCTTTCACTTCCTTCACTTCCATCATCCTCTATCACATCTCTATCTAGCTGGACAGACCCCTCTACAAGCGTATGAAGCAAAGATATATCATTCCAATGTAGCCTAATGGATGTAATTGAACTTGCTTAACATTTAAATATTTTGTATAACACGTAATAAAAACTAAGTGCCATTTTTCTTATGGATGTGTCTATTAGTTAGTCTAACCAAACAGCTAGACTACAGTAAAAGGCAGAGCATGACTTAGTGTTGCTAAACACATTACAGTATAAACAGCTAAAATGATGTGCTTTCATTTTAAACTACAGTATAGGCTTACCTTGTCTTAAGTCCACAGTATCAGATGATGAGGGGTCTGTTGCTGCATCACCCTCTGTGACAGTTTCTGAAACTGAGTGCCATGCATTTCATAAGTTACAGGTAGCTTTGCTACTAATATGACAGCCTATCCTCATGAACCTATATGACATTGAGCCTACAAAGTTAGACTATTATTGTCACGCCCCGCTCCGTTCGATCCTCCTGTGTGCCACGCCCACCTTGTTACCTCGTGTTTCTTACCTGATTGTTCTCGCCTGTGCCTTGTTAGTCTGCCCTGTCTTTTGTATATAGTCCTGGTCAGAGTCAGTCTTCCCCAGATGAGTCATTGTATTGTCAAGTCTTGTTCCTGTCTGCCTCTGTCGACCTCCATTAAACCCCGTTTCCCCGTATGCCTGAGTGGACTCGCCTGTTTGCTCGTTCGCTCACCCTCGAAACGTGACAATTATAGTCCAATAACAAATTTTAATTTAGTTTTCGAATTAGTATACTATTGAAATGGTGTAGGCTGTGCAAACAGGGCATCATGTAATTTCTAATTTTGTGTTATGCTGTTGTGTTATTAGCACTGATAATCGCAGTGGTATTTAAAATGCCCCTATTATGTCATTTTAAAGGTTGCTAATATTGTTTTATGAGAACGTGGGCGGACATTATGCAAATATGTTACTCCGTGTGTGACGTGGCCGTAACAGAAAAAGATTCGAATTGCTGACGACTCGTTTAGGCGAATGTGAGTCGACTCTTTTCTGTTTGATAGACAAAAACTTCATTTATCGTTTACTGTCGGCAACTTAGGTAATTTATGTTCACATACAGCTACATGACAAGGCATAGTGATATGGCATGAAAAGGCATAATAGGGGCACTTTAAGTAACCACAGCAGGAGTTCATTTGTAGACTATTTGCTCTAGCATTTTGGGCTCACCTTTCTTGGGAAAGAAGTTGGTAAGCAGTTGCTTTCCCTCATTTCTTTTTTTCTCCCTTTCTTGCCTCTCTTTTCTCTTCTGAAAACCAGATTTACCTTTCTTTGACATCATTTTTCATGCACTGCCGTCTGCCGCTTCAGCAGAATGAACGCTACTTCAAATGTGCCTAGTCAAAAAGCCCGGTGAAGGTGGACTAAACCATTTTGTGCAAGGAGAGGGTGCCTGTCCTCAGACACTATAGCCTATGTACTTGGACACCATTTAATACATCAATCAACTGATGCATTTACCCATTTAATATTAACATTTACATTAGTTAACAACATTTATTGTGATCTTAAAATTATATTTAAAGGAAAATAAAATTTCACTCCTCAGGGGCCCTCCCCCCACTTGGGGCCCTGGTAATTTAGTCCCACTTTTCACCCAACTACGACGCCCCTGGTCACATGTATCACATTTAATCCTGAAGAATAATGTAGTGAATCTACTCTGACATAATTTTAACCACCTTGATGATCAACAGCAGCATCAATAAGCCCAGTCCTATATACAGAGCCAGCTGGTCCAAAGAGCTGAATAAGAGGGTGGATTTGAGCAGTAAAGTCTTACAAGCTTTATAGCAACACAGTTCAGCCACATCTGTACTATTACACATGAGGGAGAGGAGACATTAACAAGAGGATTTTAACTGCCAGATTTATTCTGATTGTCCCATGATATGTCATATCTTTTGTAAAACCCATCCATCCATGCATCCATCTTCCACAAGCAGCCTATCCCAAGCAGCACAGGGCACAAGGCAGGGGCTCACCTTGGATGGGATGCCATTGAATGTATATAACAAATAAAGAAATTCACAAAATATGATTACTCTCAGCAGGCCCAAACTACATCCCAGGATAGTTTCTGCGAGACTGTGCTCATGAACTTGCATGGGAGCTGACTATCATCTTTAATACTTCATTCTCCCAGGCTGTGGTGCTGACATGTCTCAAGACATTTACCATCATCCCCATGCCCAAAGGATCAGTAGTGACATGCATGAATGACTATCGTCCTGTGGCTTTCACCCCAAATGTTATGAAATGCTTTGACCGCCTGGTCAGACCCATGAAAAAAACACCATCAGCATCAGTGTGGACCCCCATCAGTAACCTACAGGACAAACAGATGCAGTTTCTGTTATCCACTCGGCTCTCACCCACCTGGAGAGCAGGGATTCCTATGTCAGACTGCTCTTATTGGACCACAGTTCTGCCTTTAATACAATCAGTCAACAAACTGTTGTTGCTTGGTCTGAAAGCATCACTTTGCAACTGGGTCCTGGAGTTTCTGACAAACAGGCCACAGACTGTTTAAATCCATGGCATCTCATCCACCCCCATCACCCTCGACACAGGCACCCCCCAGGGATGTATCCTGAGTCCTCCATTGTACATGCTACTAACGTATGACTGTTCAGCAAGTTATCCGAGCAATCGTGAAGATTGCAGATGACACAGCTGTGGTGGGATTGATCTCCCACAATGACGAGTCTGAGTACAGGCAGGAGGTGGGAAACCTGGAGGACTGCTGCAGAGTAAATAACCTCTGTATCAATGTGGGGAGGGCGAAGGACATGACTGTGGACTTCAGGAGGAGAGGTCACACCCCCGTCCCCTCTTCAATGGAGGAGCTGCTGTGGAAATGGTCCCCAGTTTTAAGTACCTGGGGGTGCACATTT
This sequence comes from Paramormyrops kingsleyae, assembly GCF_048594095.1. Classification (NCBI taxonomy): domain Eukaryota; kingdom Metazoa; phylum Chordata; class Actinopteri; order Osteoglossiformes; family Mormyridae; genus Paramormyrops; species Paramormyrops kingsleyae. Next base: position 45,255,639 of record NC_132800.1, read on the forward strand.
CCAGTGAGCTCACATGAGCCAACAACACAGCCAGTATCCTAAAGAAGGCCCAGCAACACCTCTATCTTCTTAGGAGTCTGGAGTGTGCTGGCCTCAGCATCCTGGGCCTTACAGCATTCTACAGGGGTGTGGTGGAGAGCATTCTCACTTCTGACATTACAGTACTGTACAGGAACTGCTTTGCTGCTAACAGAAGGGCACTGCAGGGGCTGTTAAAATCTGCTCAAAAAATCACTCACCATAGTCTTCCATCTACAGCAGGACAGTGTGGAGAACATCTAGGGGAAACCTGATGAGAGTATTTAGCTGTTTACAGTAGAGGGACAAGACCAACCTTTGTGCAGAAACCACAAATCCATAAACTCCCAAACCTCCCATGAGAATCACAGTAAAATATCAGGGGTATCATGGTACTTCTTTGTACATTACAGCTAATTCTGATGCAAATGGATCTGAAAGATCAGCTGAGGTATAGATGTACCTGCCCAGTCAGTACATTATTGCTATACGTGTCACTCTCATTGTGATACTGTGCCCCTGTCCAGTCGGCTTTGGAAAAGGATAAAAGCATTAACTTTTAGCTGCTGAGAGTGGATTTGAACAGTAAAGTCTTACCGTATTTGCCGACGTATAAGACGACTGGGCGTATAAGACGACCCCCCAACATTTCCACTCAAAATATAGAGTTTGTTATATACTCACCGTATAAGACGACCCCCTCTTCTGCACACCCCTGTGTGCTATTATTGTTACCGGTATTATACCGGTATTACATGAGTGCCATTAGTATTAGTGCCATTACAGTACCTGTCATTGTCACCATTGTACGGCCGCAGCGCGACCGCAGCGCCTCCGGCCCGCCCCTGCGTCTCCTTGTGACCGGCACTAGTGCGCAAGTGCGCATGTGTGAGCTCTGCGTAGACAAGGGGCGGGCCGGAGCGCCGCTGCTTCCCACCGAGCAGAACGGGCCGGTCACGCCGAAAAGGCTGGCACCCCTGTCTGGCTGCTGATGCTCGCCGCAGCCACGCTGATGACCCACCGCGACCGCGCTGGATACCGCGCGATACTGGATGGTATGTAGAATGAGGTGGCCGGGCATCGGGAGGCCACAATGGGCACCGGACGGGCATCGGGAGGCCACTATGGGCAGCGGGCGAGCATCGGGAGGCCACTATGGGCAGCGGGCGAGCATCGGGAGGCCACTATGGGCAGCTATGTCTCTCCCAACTGAAGTGCACCCGGCGTATAAGACGACCCCCCCACTTGGAGGCATGTTTTTCAGGGGGAAAAAGTCGTCTTATATGCCGGCAAATACGGTACATGCTTTATAGCAACAAGGTACAGCCACATCTGTACAATTACACAGGATACATGTGAGGAGCAGGAGACATTAACAAAGAGCATGAAAATAGCTGGATTATCACACAGCATGTGTGATACTGTTTTGACTGTTACTGTTTTGTAAAGATACTGTTTTGTAAAATCCATCCATCCATTTATCTTCCAAAGAGGCCTGCAGTCTATCCCCAGCAGCATGGGGCACAAGGTAGGGGCTCACCCTGGATGGGATGCCATCTCAAGTTTATTATAATTAAGAAAATAAATTTTTTAAATGATCTCTTTTTTTTTCTAATAAATAAAAGAGAAATTTTCCATGAACGTGTGACCAGGTAAATGCTGCTAGTTGGACCCTCACACTACTGTAAATGCTGCTGAATGATTACCTCAGTTTTTCTTTATTCTCTCCATCTTCATCATGTGCAAAAAGGGCAGCAATGGAAACAGGAGAAAGGATTGTTAATAAAAAAGCAGCGTTCTGTTAGTCAATAAAGGTCTCTCTTGAAACTAAAATATAAATTACGGAAGGTATTCAACAGAAAAACTGCTTGGATGCAGAATAATAAATCAGAGTTATGATTAACTTGTGTTACCTATGACTTGTGTGTCTATGTGCGTGCCCTGCGACAGGTTGGCGCCCCATTCTGGGTTGTTCCCTGTCTTGCTCCCATAGCCTTCGGACCCCCTGCGACCCTGAACAAGGGAAGTGATTACAGAAAATGGATGGATGGATGAATGGATGGATAGATGAACAGACGAATGGATGGGTGGGAATGTACACCCCTGAAGGCAGGTGAGGAGAGTGTGCTGATAGAGTGGGTTGCTGCACCCACCACACGACAAACCACCTCAGGGATGAGAACCTGGAGCTCCCGTTCCACCACATCCCAAAGATGCTCTATTGGGTTGAGATCTGGTGACTGTGGGGGCCATTTTAGTACAGTGAACTCATTGTCATGTTCAAGAAACCAATTTGAAATGATTCGAGCTTTGTGACATGGTGCATTATCCTGCTGGAAGTAGCCATCAGAGGATGGGTACATGGTGGTCATAAAGGGATGGACATGGTCAGAAACAATGCTCAGGTAGGCCGTGGCATTTAAACGATGCCCAATTGGCACTAAGGGGCCTAAAGTGTGCCAAGAAAACATCCCCCACACCATTACACCACCACCACCAGCCTGCACAGTGGTAACAAGGCATGATGGATCCATGTTCTCATTCTGTTTACGCCAAATTCTGACTACCATTTGAATGTCTCAACAGAAATCGAGACTCATCAGACCAGGCAACATTTTTCCAGTCTTCAACTGTCCAATTTTGGTGAGCTCGTGCAAATTGTAGCCTCTTTTTCCTATTTGTAGTGGAGATGAGTGGTACCCGGTGGGGTCTTCTGCTGTTGTAGCCCATCCGCCTCAAGGTTGTGCGTGTTGTGGCTTCACAAATGCTTTGCTGCATACCTTGGTTATAACGAGTGGTTATTTCAGTCAAAGTTGCTCTTCTATCAGCTTGAATCAGTCGGCCCATTCTCCTCTGACCTCTAGCATCAACAAGGCATTTTCGCCCACAGGACTGCCGCATACTGGATGTTTTTCCCTTTGCACACCATTCTTTGTAAACCCTAGAAATGGTTGTGCGTGAAAATCCCAGTAACTGAGCAGATTGTGAAATACTCAGACCGGCCCGTCTGGCACCAACAACCATGCCACGCTCAAAATTGCTTAAATCACCTTTCTTTCCCATTCTGACATTCAGTTTGGAGTTCAGGAGATTGTCTTGACCAGGACCACACCCCTAAATGCATTGAAGCAACTGCTATGTGATTGGTTGATTAGATAATTGCATTAATGAGAAATTGAACAGGTGTTCCTAATAATCGTTTAGGTGAGTGTATGTATGAAAAGGGTCTGATCAGATATTTTGTACAGACATCTTACCTTCAGTGACTGACAGGTAAACCCGATCTCCAACATCTGCAGCTCCACTGATATTTACAAAACATAAGTTCCAACCAGAGTCCCCAGCTGTAAAATTGTTCATGGTCACCGTGAAGACTCACTGGTCAGGAACATCTCTGATTGACACGTTACTCTCCTCTGGAGAGTCAGTGTGTACTATGGGAGGACATGAATTCCAATAATTCCCTTTACACCAGTATTTCACATGAGGTTTATACAAATCATCATAAAAACAAGGGATGGTGACAGATTCTCCACTCTGTACAGTCACCCATCTGACTGTGGACACACTGTCAGCAGGTGCAGGGAGAACAAGCAACTGAATTCACATTTTCCACATCACAGTATCTCTAAGTAACTGTATAATGTTTGTATAATGTTTGTATACTAGGGTCATAATCATGGTTATCAGAACCATGACGATGTATAAAAGACAAAAAGTCATTTTGTCACAAGAACAAGAGAGAGACACAGGAAAACAAAACGTGAGACGGATCTTGGGAAGGGCTACAGCGAGATTTGGAATCGGGAATCTGAGCCTGGGAGAGTGTTCTAGGGTCTGAGAGGAAAACCAGGACCTAAAATCCCTGGTAATAAGCAGATGATCGTTATAACTGATTTTTTTCTTCTTTATGTCTCAGGCAGATTACCATATAATTGAGATTTGTATATTTTTACAGGGCTGTGGAGTCGGTAGATAAATGCTCCGACTCCGACTCCTCAGTTTCTAAATCTTCCGACTCCGACTCCCCGACTCCGACTCCTCTGTATGTATAAACTATGCTAATGTATTTTCTACATACATTGAAGGAAAGGAAGGCAACATACATGTAATTTCACCACAGAACTACTGGCTAGGAAGCCAACACTCTACTATAATGCCAGATTAAAGACAAACACAATGAAAACAAGGTTTCAAGGATAGCGCATAGCGAAGGGGAGCCGACGGAGCTGAGAACACACCAGGTGATTTTTCAGGCGTTTGACGCGTGATGACTCGTTGAACGGCCGAAAAATCGCCAGTGCATCTGTAAATGTATGGGGGGCTTTAGGCTAGGTTCACAGTTCCCTGTAACAGTGGAACACGACACAATGGAAAGCGGTGCCGCACCTTACCTGTGCATTACATCCCATATAGTGACGCATACAGTCAATGAAAAGCATGCTTCATGGTTACTTGACATGTTCGTTTTGTGGTAACATTATGCACTGCATGCATTGGGCTTTATTCTTACAGCAGAAAAGTAGTTCATTATGACTGTTTGTGAATTGGGACATTTCAACTTACTTTTTTAATTCCCATTTAAATTTAGTAGGAGTCGGAGTCGGAGTCGGTTAACTTTTTGCCGACTCCGACTCCGACTCCTCGACTCCGACTCCACAGCCCTGTATTTTTACACAAATAAATGGTAATAAACTGTACAGTGTCGTTGTTACTGAATTTTATTGATGATTTCAAAATACAGTACAGCTGCTTCAAACGCTTTTCAAATTACAGTACTGTACAATTTAAATTAATGAACTGGGTATAATTCAAATATGCTATAATACAGTACAGTACTGTACATAAGTATTCAGTTCAATACAATTTTATTTACACAGCACATTTTCACAATGTTATATTGTTTCAAAGTGCTTCTGAAAAATGAGGAATAGCATCCTCCACCCAAGAGAAACATGGTGGTGAGAATGTATTGTTGGTAATGCTTTACATGAACTGTACATTCAGTGCACTCTATGATGCATTCATAAGCAGCATGTAAGTATTTCTTAACATCCCAACACACTGTCACGTTCGGGCACCGGCGGACCGGCAAGCAGGGGAGAGGAGCCAGGAAGTCGGGTACAAAAGGGATTTATTGAGCGTTGACAGGACCGTGGAAGCTCGACAGGTAACATCAACATGACAATTCAATGACTAATCTGACAAGACTGATTGAGACTAGGACTAAATACAAGAGACAAGGCAAACGGAATAGGGAACAGGTGACGACAATCAGGATTCCGACAGGAGGTAATGAGGGGGCGTGGCACACACGAGGAGCGTTCGGAGCTGAACGTGACACACACCTTATTAGCTTTAATATACGTTAATAATAAACATTATATGATAACAAACATTATGATCGTATTAATGTTATTAAAGTATGGTAAGGTATAGATACATGCTGCTTATGAATACTCTATGAATGCATTATGATGGTGCACTGAATTATGTTCTTTGAATGTATAATGAATGCATTATGAAAAAGTTATAACTAGTAAACAATGTAAAAGATTGCATTTGAAACTGGGCACAAATGGCTTTCATTTATTGTAATAAAACTTCTCAGAAATTTGACACTACACTTCTGTTTTGCTGTTAGATTTTGAAATACAGTGGTACCTCGGTTCTCGAATTTAATCTGTTCCGGACTCCGGAATCCTAAAAAGTTCGAGTTCTGATCGAATTTTTCCCATAAGATATACTGTAATGGAAAACCAATTAATTGGTTCCCGGCTCAGGGGTGGCATGGTGGTGCAGTGGTTAGCACTGTTGTCTCACACCCCTGAGACCTGGGATCAAGTCTCCACCTGGGTTACACATGTGTGGAGTTTGCATGTTCTCCCCATGTCATCATGAGGTTTCCTCCGGGCACTCCAGTTTCCCCCCCACAGTCCAAAGACATGCTGAGGCTAATTGGAGTTACTCAATTGCCAGTAGGTGTGCTTGTGTCAGTGAATGGTGTGTGAGTGTGCCATGTGATGGGCTGGCCCCCTGTTCAGGGTTGTTCCCTGCCCCATGCCCATTGCTTCTGGGATAGGCTCTGGACCCCCCGTGACCCAGTAGGATAAGTGGGTTGGAAAATGGAATGTTCCCAGCCCCTAAAATTACACCTAAATATGTTTTTTTTTCTTTTTTTAGCATTTAAACACAAAATGAACAGGATAAAACAAGAAGAGCATTTTTTTCTTAATGGCTTCCAAAACAATACAGATCTTTTCCCAATATTACAAGGGCATAGATTTGCTCTGGACATTGGTGGGGACCTATGACAACACCCCCCCCCCCCCCATCCCCTGCCCCACCCACGAACCCCACCACCCCAACTCCGTCCACGGAATGCATGTTTTTTTAATATGCTGCAAAATGCAAAATCACTTTACATTAATACTAGCAATGCTTCGATTGATATTAATCCACTCGAAATGCAATTCATTAAGTTAAATTAAGGAATAGTGTAATGTCAAAGGAATGTAACCACTTAAGGAGTAAATAGTGAGTAAAGTTTTTTTGGGGGCTGGACAATGCCTTTAATAGGCCTCACCTTTGACCCTAACTCTTCCCCTCTGACTCCACTAGTACCTGACAGGATTGCCATCTGATGAAATAGCGTGACAAAAAAGTGAGACATGTCAGTTCTAAACTTTTGCCAAAAACACTAATGAATCACTTACATCCTCAGCCTATCACTCCTCATAATGTTAAATATTAGTATAATCAACATGTATAATACACACACACATATTATATGTTATATATAATCAACATTCAGATTCACCTCCTGTGACCTTGCCTCTTCACCTGAACTACAACATGGCTGATCTGCTTCTGTCCCCTAATAAAAAAACATTGAGGGATTCCTTATGAGCATTGACAGAGAATGCCTCAGCCTATTATTGGTAACAATGTTAAATCTCAGGACAACTAGGTATAATAATATCAAGTCATCGTTCAACATCACCTGTGACCCCTTCTCTCCATCACTGTCTGATACACAGCACAGTTGTTTAGGTTCTGTCACCTGACAAAACAGGATAAACACATGCCATTTAAACAGCAATCATTTTATTTCACTTTTTCTGAGTCTTAGTGTGCAAATCTCGAATCAAATCATTAATGTTTGCCTAGTCAGTGAATGCATTTTAAAAACTATTTGTGCGAAGTGGATTGTCTATTGGTGAACTGTCAATAAAATTCTAGCCATGGCAATATTAGTATGTAGCATATCAATTTCTTTCACAAGACTGATTTCTGACAAATAGTCGTCATTAGATTAGGAGAACTGACAGGGATCATATTTATACTTTTACATTTAGCTGTTTAATCTGCTGTTAGTTTTAAGTCCGTATTCACAGACTATAGCCTGCCCTGCTATAATGAATGTGCGTCAAAGCGGTAAAAAAAAAAACCCAACTAGTATTAACGTTAACTGTTGTCGTTACTTTGATGGATTCACTAGCGAACTTGAAGTGACTTACACTTTTCTTTGAAAAAAAGCTCCTTATGTCCAGCTTCTTTTTTTTTCCTGCCGCCATCCTCACATGTGTCACCCAACACACCTTCTTGCACGGGGAAAAAAATCCACTGCATTTGGCGCTGCTTGTATCTGAACGCAGCCACAGCCTCTCACATGATAGCAGGGAAATGCACAGCCAATCAAAATGTTCATATGTGTTTTGGGGGCGGGAGGACTCAAGGAGAGAACGTGATTTATCCCTTTCTGCGTGTCTAGGGTAATGTTGACAGCACGATTGTTTTCTTTTTTTTAATTTTTTTTTTAAGTGGATTAAATTATTGGTGGGGACATTTCAATGGTCGGAGGATATTGGTGGGGACACATCCCCTCCGTCCACCCTAAATCTACGCCCCTGCAATATTACCCCTGTCCTGTCCTGATCGTCCGCTTCTTCTGTGTGCAACGCCCCCTCATTAATCGAGGGCAGATCTCCACTGTGGAGTCACTTCCGCTGCAGACTCCACTCTCAGGACATCTCCACTGTCAGTACAGGAAATAACAAGGTGTGACTCCACCCCCTTCAATAGCAGAGAGTGAGCAGTTCAAAATAAAATCCCTAGGCACTTACACTGGAATTGATTTTCAAAAATAAAATCCCTTTGTTTCATTCAGTACTCAATAATATAACGGCAATCTCTTCATTCCTCTTCTATAGTATATATCGTTTTATGTACACAGTTGTATACAGTTAGAATTTACTTATTTTGTTATTTTTGTTTTGTGGTTTATATATTAAGAAGTATTTATTGTTTTTACCTTTTCGTCAATAGCAAACGGACCCTGACGTGGATATTTATAGCAACTATTTTTCTAGTGACAGTATCTTACATGCGATATTTATTTTGTCCAAATAGGACAAAAAGCCGATGTTTAGCCTAATGATATGAATCAACAGAAAAACAATTAGAGCACGAGTCTCTCGTATAATTTATGATTGATGTGTTAAGAATAGTGTACTGCGGGATCTTATGACTTACGTCATTATGGAAAACAGATAACGGTTACTACTGTAAACCGAGGATCTTTAAAAGAGGTTTGGGTCAAATATTTTTAAAATGATGGCAATCAACATACATAGAGAGCAGGAATAATGTTAGTCGGTGTACTTATTCTCTTAACTTATATTCATCATCCAACATTCCATACAATGTAATAGGTTGTACATTATTTCATTGTGGACAATAAAAAGTGTACTTTCAGGCCACCTCATTATCATTTAATTTGACTGTATTGCACTTTTGTTGTATTCCAACTTATTTATTCTATTTTACATTTTCTGTTGTATTATTCTGTATTCTTATTTTAGCCACCATTAATTTAATTGTTATTTCTGTTCTTTGGCTGCTGGAACACCAAAATACTATTAAATACTACAGTGACTTATTCATATCCTCAGTATCCAAGTGAAATATTAAGTGCTCCATGAAAAACAGAACTTAAAAAAAACAAACACACAAAATCACAAATGATCAAATCTTCTGTTTCTTTTATCCATCCATCCATCCATTTTCTCCCGCTTATCCGAGGTCGGGTCGCGGGGGCAGCAGTCTCAGCAGGGAAACCCAGACTTCCCTCTCCCCGGCCACTTCCTCCAGCTCCTCTGGGGGAATCCCGAGGCGTTCCCAGGCCAGCCGAGAGACATAGTCCCTCCAGCGTGTCCTGGGTCTTCCCCGGGGCCTCCTCCCAGTGGGACATGCCCGGAACACCTCACCAGGGAGGCGCCCAGGAGGCATCCTAATCAGATGCCCGAGCCACCTCATCTGACTCCTCTCAATGCGGAGGAGCAGCGGCTCTACTCTGAGTCCCTCCCGAATGACCGAGCTCCTCACCCTATCTCTAAGGGAGAGCCCAGCCACCCTGCGGAGGAAACTCATTTCGGCCACTTGCACTCGCGATCTCGTTCTTTCGGTCACTACCCACAGCTCGTGACCATAGGTGAGGGTAGGAACGTAGATCGACTGGTAAATCGAGAGCTTCGCCTTTTGGCTCAGCTCCTTCTTCACCATGACAGACCGATGCAGCGCCCGCATCACTGCGGACGCCGCACCGATCCGCCTGTCGACCTCCCGCTCCATCGTCCCCCCACTCGTGAACAAGACCCCGAGATACTTAAACTCCTCCACTTGGGGAAGGATCCCATCCCCGACCCGGAGAGAGCATTCTACCCTTTTCCGGCTGAGGACCATGGTCTCGGATTTGGAGGTGTTGATTCTCATCCCAGCCGCTTCACACTCGGCTGCGAACTGTCCCAGCGAGAGCCGAAGGTCACGGTCTGATGAGGCCAACAGGACCACATCATCTGCAAAAAGCAGAGACCTAATCCTGAGGTCACCAAACCGGACACCCTCAACGCCCTGGCTGCGCCTAGAAATTCTGTCCATAAAAGTTATGAACAGAATCGGTGACAAAGGACAGCCCTGATGGAGTCCAACCCTCACCGGAAACAAGTCCGACTTATTGCCGCTCATGCGGACCAGACTCTGGCACCGGTCATACAGGGACCGAACAGCCCTTAAAAGGAAGCCCGGCACCCCATACTCCCGGAGCACCCCCCACAGGACTGCCCGAGGGACACGGTCGAATGCCTTCTCCAAGTCCACAAAACACATGTAGACTGGTTGGGCAAACTCCCATGAACCCTCCAGAACCCTGCGGAGAGTATAGAGCTGGTCCACTGTTCCACGGCCGGGGTGAAAACCACACTGCTCCTCCTGAATCCGAAGTTCGACAATCCGGCGGACCCTCCTCTCCAGAACCCCCGAATAGACCTTACCAGGAAGGCTGAGGAGTGTGATCCCCCTATAGTTGGAGCACACCCTCTGGTCCCCCTTCTTGAAGAGGGGGACCACCACCCCGGTCTGCCAGTCCAGAGGCACTGCCCCCGATGTCCACGCGATGCTGCAGATGCGTGTCAACCAAGACTGCCCTACAGCATCCAGAGCCTTCAGGAACTCTGGGCGGATCTCATCCACCCCCGGGGCTCGGCCACCGAGGAGCTTTTTAACCACCTCAGCGACCTCCGCCCCCGAGATAGGGGAGTCCACACCCAAGTCCCCATACTCTGCTTCCACATCGGAAGGCGTGTCGGTGGGATTGAGGAGGTCTTCGAAGTATTCCTTCCACCGACCCAAAACGTCCCAGGTTGAGGTCAGCAGCACCCCATCCCCACCATAAACAGTGTTGATGTTGCACCGCTTTCCCACCCGGAGCCGCCGGATGGTGGACCAGAATCGCCTCGAAGCCGTCCGGAAGTCGTTTTCCATGGCCTCACCAAACTCCTCCCAAACCCGAGTTTTTGCCTCAGCGACCGCCGAAGCCGCATCCCGCTTGGCCTGCCGGTACCCGTCAGCTGCCTCTGGAGTCCCACAGGCTAAATAGGCCCGATAGGACTCCTTCTTCAGCTTGATGGCATCCCTCACCACTGGTGTCCACCAGCGGGTTCGCGGATTGCCGCCGCGACAGGCACCGACTACCTTACGGCCACAGCTCCGGTCAGCCGCCTCCACAATGGAGGCACGGAACATGGCCCATTCGGACTCAATGTCCCCCGCCTCCCCCGGGACATGGGAAAAGTTCTGCCGGAGGTAGGAGTTGAAACTCCTCCTGACAGGGGATTCGGCCAGACGTTCCCAGCAGACCCTCACTATACGCTTGGGCCTGCCAGGCCTGGTCGGCTTCCTCCCCCACCAGCGGAGCCAACCCACCACCAGGTAGTGATCAGTTGACAGCTCCGCCCCTCTCTTCACCCGAGTGTCCAAGACATGCGGCCGCAAGTCCGACGACACGACTACAAAGTCGATCATCGAACTGCGGCCTAGGGTGTCCTGGTGCCAAGTGCACATATGAACACCCTTATGCCTGAACATGGTGTTCATTATGGACAATCCGTGGCGAGCGCAGAAGTCCAACAACAGAACACCACTCGGGTTCAGATCGGGGGGGCCGTTCCTCCCAATCACGCCACTCCAGGTCTCACTGTCATTGCCCACGTGAGCATTGAAGTCCCCTAGCAGAACAAGAGAGTCCCCAGAAGGAATGCTCTCCAACACCCCTTCCAGAGACTCTAAAAAGGGTGGGTACTCTGAACTGCCGCTCGGCGCATAAGCGCAAACAACAGTCAGAACCCGTCCCCCCACCCGAAGGCGAAGGGAGGCTACCCTCTTGTCCACCGCGGTAAACCCCAATGTACAGGCGCCCAGCCAGGGGGCAATAAGTATGCCCACCCCCGCTCGGTGCCTCTCCCCGCAGGCAACTCCAGAGTGGAAAAGGGTCCAACCCCCTTCAAGGAGACTGGTTCCAGAGCCCAAGCCGTGCGTCGAGGTGAGCCCGACTATATCTAGCCGGAATTTCACAACCTCGCGCATCATCGACCTGTTTCTTTTATTCTTTTGTAATATTCGTGCGACATTCACAATATGTCACATACCTTCTCTTATCAATAATTTCCTGGCAGAATGTCAACATGTCATCAATGCAATCGAACATAAACTTGAAAGGCTCCAGGATTGCCTCCCTGTCCTGCTCATCCATGTATTCATGGCACAACTTTCCATATTTTACAGCAGCCTCTGCCTGATTCTCTGCCCCCATGGACAGTACGGCAGGTGGGTCCACTGTGGCAGAAAACATGTGCTTGTTGGCCTCAACCCACACTGCTGCATGTTTACAATGAAGGACGATCCTGGATGCATCGGTGTCCTATGGAAAAAAGAAAGAAAAATTGTCTTCTTATACCTTAACTGCTGCGGCAACAGTATCTCACAGCTAGATACTGGGAAACAAACCCACCCCTTCAACTATTGTCTCCACATCTTCAGGTCTAGCTGAGTCTTCAGGCTGCTGCTCTTCTTCCTGAAAATAGATGTTATTAAAATGATCAGTATTAATATTCAAACACAAGCAAAATCCCAACAGGGCCAGCTCAAGTAATCCACCTTGACATAATATCAGTCAGCTATTCATTCACCAATCCCACATTATCTAGACACTTTTTATTGTTAAATTGAAGACAAAAACATATTCAATTAAAGCCATTTTTTATGTGGACTTCCAGGTGCTGCTGAAGCCTGGATGGTGGGCTTGGCTTGTATTTGGGGCAAAGGGGGCAGTGGTACAGACTGCAGCATTTTGTGCAGCGTGTTACTGCAGGCTTTTCACAAATTATTGAATGTTGCATCTACGAAAGATATAAAATGCATTATATGCATTTGCATCACAACACATGAACTTAAATTCAAATTAAGTTATGCAGCTGGTCAAATGTAGAATATCTTTGCTTACAGTTTAAATTTAAAGACACTTTATTTAAATGTGTTTACCTGCACTAGACAACCTGAACCATAGGAAAACTTTATATCTTCACTAACTCTTCTTTTCAAAGGCAAATAACCACTGGTACAAGAAGTTCTCAGCTCCTTTATTTAAGTTAAAGAAATAATACCAGACTATGAAAATACTCCACTACAAGGAAAAGTCCACTATTCAAAACTCATTGTGTAGACACATGCAAATTGAGATTAAAGTATTTTTAACCAGTCTACCTTATGTACGACTGTGTATGTTAGCTCATTGTCGTAGATTGGCTATGAGAAACATGTATCACATTTGTGAGTTCAGAAACACGTTTTCAACTTTGTAACGATGCATTGCTCAGCTAATGCAAGGAGGGTTTACAAAAATGTTTTATACATCCAAACACAGTTATTCACAGTTTCTTTACGCTATGCACCAAAAAAATTAATACTTAGTAACTGGAAATTAAGCTGCTAAAATTTTAAAACGACAACCTAAACTGACAGACATTGGGTAATTTGTATTATTAATGAAGGCTACATTAATTTACTTTCTGTGGATAATGAAAATCAGGCACTTACCGCTGTTCATCATCTCACTGTCCGCTATTCAAGGGGGTGGAGTCACACCTTGTTATTTCCTGTACTGACAGTGGAGATGTCCTGAGAATGGAGACTGCAGCGGAAGTGACTCCACAGTGGAGATCTCCAGCCAGGTGCTCTTGCGTTAACCTCGTGTGGGATCCCCATGTGATCAGCTGTTTCTGGCTGTTGTCATTGGTCCTCTGTATTAAGTCCGCGTTTCAGTTTGTTTCCCCAGTCCGGTCATTGGGTGCCTTCAACTTGCTTACAGCGCTGGCTTAAAGCAACGCATTCTGATCCTGACACAATGCATTATGGTTAGATGCATTGCGACTTCTCACCCGGCTGCAAAAACTGCAACCGCCTCCGTGACGACACACCTTTGCCCTTATTGGCTGAAGAGTTTAGTTACACGCATGACGTTTGTATCCCTGGCAGTTCCAATGCATTATCTGCTATTTCTCCCGAATGTCACATAAAACAGTGAGAACTGGTTTTCAGTTAATTTACCTGGTAAAATAAAGTTTAAATAAATGACATAAATGCTCTAATAGTACACGTAAGTTAGTGGTTTATTTATTGTTAGTTACTGTAATGTTGCGCTGCTTTATTTGGTTAATCGTCCAGTCTGTGAAGAAGGCATTCAAGTAAGAATTGCATTGTAGTATGACTCATTTCCTGGCGCGTACAATTTGTATTAGGTCAGCTTTCACGGTTCGACTTCTGATATTCAGATCGAGTTCTAGGTCAAACTGGTTTGTTTGACTTTCAAGAAATTCGAGTTCTAGTGAGTTCGAGAACCGAGGTACCACTGTATAATATAATATAAAATTCTTTAAAATCTGTCAAGTCTTAAACCGTATGAGTAGTTGTACATGTTTACGAATCAAAAAACAAAAGTTCTCTTACATAACTTTTGTAGTGTTTGAAGGATTTTATACTCCATTTTAACCACAACTGTACAATTGATTAACCCCGCCCATAACAGCTTTTTACCCCTAACTGTGCAGTATCTGTATAAACTGGACATATCTGGTTTGACCGCCCCAAAGAGCGTTGCTAAGTTAACATTTACCTTGCCTTATGTTTCTGTTACAGTTTTTCTGAATTGCTAAAACACTAAACCTCATTCTTGGAACAAAACTTCCAATTGCCAAAACTCATTTATTGAATCAATCACTCGTTTGGCGAAACTTTAAACATAATTTGCAGATCTGAGCAAAACTCTAAACACATTCCCATTCATCAAAACACATTTTGTACCATGGTGAACTTTGATGCAAAATAGAAGTTCAGCACAGCCACCATACAGTAGTAATCGTTTAAACACAATGACTCAAAACTGTTCACACATGTTTCTAAACATGAGAAGAAGCCAAAGAGTGACTAGAACATGCAATATGTGCTAGATGAGAGTGCAAGTGCGACTGGTGAGTTGAATTTCGACGTCAACATACAAATGGGTCACACAGAGGATTCTTCCCGCATCACCCAGCAAGGTGTCCCTATTGCTCACTACCGACAGTTACCGTACTTATGACCAGAGACCCACAAAACAATTACGTTTCAAACTACATGTTCAGACAACTTCACATTATATGTGAATTATTCCTTATTAGTTATGAAAGATTATTAAATTTACTTACATGGTGACTATACCCTTCTTAGACTGCATTTTCCACCATCGCTGACGTATTTACCAGGGACTAAGCTTCTAACTACAGCTCGAGAACTGTAGTTCGAACTACGCAACTTAACAACAGTGTTGCTCCAGTATGGTTTTGCGAAACGCACCCCAGAACTGAAAGGTTAAGGAGGGGCTTTTACCCCCAGGTCATAAGGCTCCTAAACAAGGACAATACTCAATGCCTCTAGGTACTGCTTCATGCTGTCCAAATCGTTGGCACATACCTCAGGCCTCTTGCACATTGCACAGCAAAATACCTCATACCTATCACTTATGTATAGATTATGTACAGCTGAACATTTCATATATTTTTTATCTTATTATTTTTCTTATTTATTCTATATTTTGTTACTCTCTTATCATGCACAGCTGCTTGGAGTAACCAGGGTTACATTCTACTACATGTTGTTTGTGTACAACTGTGTACGTGACTATGAACAGCATTCTCACATAGTTACCACATCCCACATTGAGCCATTTTGATGAGGGATGTGGTAACTATGTGAGAATGCTGTTCATAGACTACAGCTCAGCATTCAACACCATAGTCCCCCACACCCTCTCGGAAAAGCTCCAGGACTTGGGTTTCAGTACGTCCTTGTGCAGGTGGATACACAGCTTCCTGACCGCGAGACCACTGTCAGTGAGAATAGGGGATGTGTACTCCCATACACTCACACTGAACATAGGGGCCCCCCAGGGATGTGTGCTGAGCCCCCTTCTCTACTCCCTCTACACCACGGACTGCAAGGCCAGGCACCCCACTAACTCCATTGTGAAGTTTGCCGACGACACAGTGGTGGTAGGACTCATCTCCAGGAATGACGAGAGGGCCTACCGGTGTGAGGTGGACGGTCTAGCAAAGTGGTGTAAGGCAAATCACCTCTCCATGAACATCAGTAAAACAAAGGAGATGGTGATTGACTTCAGGAGACAGAGAGATGAGCAAACTCACACCCACCTCCAGATCAACGGAACCCCTGTGGAGAGAGTCTCCCACTTCAAATACCTTGGCGTCCGCATTACTGAGGACCTCACCTGGAATACACACACGGACTTCCTCATCAGCAAAGGCAGACAGCGCCTCTATCATCTGAGGCGTCTAAAGAGGTTTAAGATCTCCGAAAACATCCAGAGGAGATTCTACATTGGAGTCATTGAGAGCATCCTGTGCAACAACATCACATAATTTGATAACTCACTGGCCTGTGAGTTTGCGGGGTTACTGTAGAGGCTGCTGGGATTGCTGTAGAGGCTGCTGGGATTGCTGTAGAGGCTGCTGGGATTGCTGTAGAGGCTGCTGGGATTGCTGTACTGATCGGGAGTGGTGTAGTCGCTGTGTGCACTTGTGTTGTGTTGTGTGCCTGTTGAAGCGGTTGATTTGATTTGAATTATCTGTAAAGGTATATTTGAGCGTTTGTGTGCCAGCACGGTTACGTGGGTGGTTGTTGTTGTTTTCATTTTTTACTCTTATTTTTACGTGTGTACTTGTCTGTCCTTGTGAGTGTTACCGACAGCTGCGGGCGCGAGCGGCGTTTCTGTTTGCGTCCTTCGCATCAAACACCCGCGGGTAATATTATCGAACATCGGTAACATTAACTCTAAAAGGTCAGTTGCTCCGGAGCTTTGCTCGGTCGCCGGTCGGGGCCGGGAGGACATTTTCCACTTTTTTTCCCGCTCCGGCAGTAGCCTGCTTTGAGAGGGTTTTTGTGGTTTTTTGGCCTCCCTAGAGCAACTTCGCTTTAGTTTAAGCTAAACGTGGTTCAGCAGGAAGTTAATCTCGGGTAAGTAATTGTAAATTTGGTTATTTTAAAAGTAAAATTTAAAGGTTGTTATCGCTGACGCTGCCGGATAATTTATAATAAAGTACCGATTTAACGCAAGTGTTAATTCAGTGCTTTAGTGTACTCGGCACTTTGTTTTAACTATACGTTAATTAGATCAACTAAAAGTTTAAATAATCTCTATTAATATACTGGGCTGGGAGTAAAGGACGGGGACATAGTGAGTTAGGTAATTATGGGGCCAACTCAGTGTTGTGTTTGCAAGATGTTTGCCCTTCTGGATGCTTGCGTCCAGTCGGACTTCGTCTGCGAGCGATGTGGGTTAGTTGACTCACTCATGGTCCAGGTTCGTGACCTAGAGGAGCGACTGGCTCTCATCCAGCATAGCAATGAGTTAAAGGAGAGAGTTAATACGCCTTCTAGGGAGACTATGTGTACGTCACAAGCGGGGAGGGGGGAGAATGATGAACAGGTAGGTCGAGAGAGCTGGGTGAACGTAGGTCGTAGACGTAGAAAAGGGCGTACACAGTTCACAGAGGCGGCATCACCTGAAGTAACGGTTTCTAACCGCTTTCAGGTGCTTCCAGCTTTAGAGCCGGAAGAGACTGGGGAGGCAGGTGGGCCCTTGGGCACCAAGGAGCCACCTAACCCCAGTAGGAGGGAGGTTGTGGTAGTAGGGGATTCAATTATAAGAGGTGTAGATAGTTATGTGTGCACCCGTGATAGAGGGTCCCGTACGGTGTCTTGCCTGCCTGGTGCCCAGGTAGGGGACCTTCCAGATCGAGTGGACAGGCTTTTGGCCCCAGCCGGGGTGGATCCAGTGGTCGTGGTGCATGTTGGCACCAATGACATAGGAAAGGGCAGAAGGGCTGTTCTGCAAGATAAATTTATAGAAGTCGCGGATAAGCTTAGAAGCAGAACATCCACGGTGGTATTCTCTGGAATACTTCCCGTGCCACGTGCAAGTCAGGCAAAATTAGCTGAGATAAGGGGATTAAATGCGTGGCTAAAATGGTGGTGTAGGAAAGAGGGGTTCAGGTTTATGGGGCACTGGAAGACCTTCTGGAACAGGTGGGACCTGTTCAAGCCGGACGGGTTGCATCTGAACCATAGGGGAACCAGTGTATTGGGGAGGCGTATGTGCAGAATAGTTGAGGAATGTTTAAACTAGGGACTTGGGGGGCAGGGAGGTCAGTTATGAATTTATGTGGGGAGAGACGGAAAGCCCAAATAAATATTAAAAGTAGACACTGTAAAAGGCCTACCATTAGTGGTCTGTATTTGAATGCTAGGAGTATTAGAAACAAAATTAATGACTTAGAGGCTTTAATTTCTTCAGACAATTACGACATTATAGGAATAACTGAAACATGGATGAGTGACAATGATGGTGATGAATATAATATGGATGGTTATACGTTGTTCCGTAGAGACCGGATAGGCAAGAAGGGAGGTGGTGTTGCAGTATACGTAAAAGAAAACTTGCAGGCAAGGGATCTCACTGATATAAATAAAAATTCAGAAGCTGTATGGATCAAACTTGATGCTAAAGATTCAAATGGCCTAATTGTCGGGGTTTGTTATAGGGCACCTAATGTAGCTGTAGAGGAAAGCAGAATATTATATGATGATATCAGGATTATGAGTAATAAAAATGATGTGGTGGTTATGGGTGATTTTAATTTACCTGGGATACAGTGGGACACAGTCTCTGGCTCTTCTGTAAATGAACTTGAGATGGTGGAATTAGTACAGGATTGTTTTTTTACTCAGTTTGTTAATACTCCTACCAGGGGAGAAGCCCTTCTTGATCTCGTTTTTTGTAATAACCAGGATAGGATTGGAAAATTAGAGGTTTTAGACCCATTGTACGGTAGTGATCATAACATGGTTAAATTCGAGGTTAATTTTAGTGTCCGAAGAGCAAAGTCTAAATTAAAAGTATACAATGTTAGGAAGGCTAACTTTAATGGTATGAGACGGAAATTAGAAACTGTAAACTGGACAGAGTTAAATAGCAAAACAGTTGAAGAGGCATGGGAATTTTTCAAAAGCACATTGTTGCAAGTGCAAGAGGACTTCATACCTGTTTCCAGCAAAACTAAATCTAGGAAACGACAACCAAGGTGGTTTACTAAGGAAATTAAGAATAAAGTCAGGAGGAAAAGGGCTCTGTTCCACAACTGGAAAATAACTAATGATTTCAAAATCAAGCAGGAGTATCTAAGTCTACAGGCAGAGTTAAAAAATGACATTAGGCTATCAAAGAGGGATGTAGAAAGAAAAATTGCATTGGAGGCTAAGCATGACAGTAAAGGTTTCTTCCAATATTTTAACTCCAAGAGAGCACTAAAAGCTGAAATCACTAATTTGCAGGATAGTAAGGGCCTTATAATTGATAACGAAATTGATATGGTAAACGAGTTTAATGATTATTTTTCAAGGGTGTTCACAATAGAGAACACAAGTAATTTACCACCAATTAATACGAATACAGCATCGTCTATGACCAATATATGTATAACTGAGGTTGATGTGATACTAAGCCTAGCTAAACTCAAAATAAATAAATCGCAGGGGCCTGATGGCATCTTACCTTTAGTCTTGAAAGAGATGAGGGATATTATTAGCCAACCTTTGACTTTAATATTCCAGAAATCGTTATCTGCGGGTGTGGTACCATCAGATTGGAAGCATGCTAATATAACACCCATATTCAAAAAAGGGGATAGAAGTAATCCAGCAAACTATAGGCCAATCAGTTTAACTAGCATTACTGGAAAAATAATGGAAGCTATAATTCAAGTGAAAATGGTAGATTACCTAGATGCAAATAACATTATAAAGGATAGCCAACATGGATTTAGGAGAGGTAGATCCTGCTTAACGAATCTGCTTGAGTTCTTTGAGGAAGCTACAAGTGAAATTGATCACAAAAAGGCCTACGATGTGATTTACTTAGATTTCCAGAAAGCCTTTGATGTTGTCCCCCACAAACGGCTCTTGTTAAAGCTTAAAGCTGCAGGAATTTTAGGAACTGTGGCAGCTTGGATCAAAAACTGGCTAACTGATAGGAAGCAGAGAGTAGTTATTAGAGGCACTATGTCACAGTGGGCCTCCGTTTATAGTGGGGTACCGCAGGGTTCAATTTTAGGACCACTATTGTTCCTAATTTACATTAATGATATTGACACGAATACATACAGTAAACTGGTTAAATTTGCAGACGACACTAAGGTGGGCGGGGTAGCAGATACTAATCTAGCAGCAGAGAGGCTTCAACGGGATCTGGATTTAATTAGCGAATGGGCTGATACTTGGCAGATGAAATTTAACACAGATAAATGTAAGGTAATCCATGCAGGGAGCAGAAATATACAGTACAGATATTTTATGGGTTCCACTGAAATAAAGGTAGCTGATTACGAGAAAGATCTCGGTATGTATGTTGATGCTTCCATGTCCCACTCTCGCCAATGTGGGGAAGCAATAAAAAAGGCGAACAGAATGTTGGGTTATATCTCTAGATGTGTGGAGTTTAAGTCAAGGGAGGTGATGTTACACTTATATAATTCCTTGGTAAGACCCCACCTAGAATACTGTGTGCAGGTTTGGTCACCATACCTCAAGAAGGACATTGCTGCCTTAGAAAAGGTGCAACGAAGAGCTACGAGAATGATTCCTGGTCTTAGAGGAATGTCTTACGAGGAGAGGTTAGCGGAACTGAATCTGTTCAGCCTTGAGCAAAGGAGACTAAGGGGGGATATGATTCAGGTCTATAAGATTCTAACGGGTCTGGATGCTGTTCAGCCAAATGACTATTTCAATATTAGTCTAAATACTAGAACTCGTGGCCATAAGTGGAAATTAGCGGGAGAACATTTTAAAACAAATTTGAGGAAGCACTTCTTTACACAGCGTGTAGTCAGAGTATGGAATAGTCTTCCTGCTATTGTAGTGGAAGCTAAAACCATGGGTTCCTTTAAATCAGAGCTAGATAAGATTTTAACAACTCTGAGATATTAGCTAAGTTCTCCCCAAACGAGCTTGATGGGCCGAATGGCCTCCTCTCGTTTGTAAATTTCTTATGTTCTTATGTTCTTATCACGGTGTGGTACAGGAACTGCACTGTACAGCAACGGACGGCCCTGCAGAGGGTAGTGCGCACAGCAGAACGCACCATGGGAACCCCTCTACCAGCACTGCAGGACATCTACACTGAAAGGTGCAGATCCCGGGCCATCAGGATCACTAGTGACTCCAGCCATCCCGCCCATAAACTGTTCAGGCCACTGAGGTCTGGGAAACGCCTCTGTAGCCTGAAAACAAGAACAGAACGGTTTAGGAGGAGTTTTTACCCACAAGCAGTGAGACTCCTAAACCACAGCACATAACTGGACAACATGATGGACAACTACACATACAACACATAACGGACAACGACTCACAATCTACTTACTTAATTTCTTCTATCTGGAAATTATAAAAACATCTGTACCTCATGGCACATCTGCACCTTACCTTGTATGCACCTTATGGCACATTATTTATTACATAGTAAATGCATCTGTACTTCTGTGGAAATATGTATATAAATTAGTTTTTCCTCTTATTTTATACTTATCCTCTGTTAGTACTTATTTCTTACCTCTCATTTTTTGGTATGTCTAGCACAGTCGGAGAGTACTTTTTTCAGCCAGGGAAACACATTTCACTGTATGTTGTACCAGCTATAACTACATGTGACGAATAAAGAATCCTGAATCTTGAATATAGTGCACTTTTGATATGGTTACAGTTTATAGTGTATAATGGATATTTCAAAATCATGCCCCAGACACATTGATGCATTTTCATTAAGTACAAGTTCCAACCGTTCTAGCAATATATGTCATGTCTTGGGGCCTCATTTCTACATGCCACTTCCATGGACTTTTAGTTTTAGATTATGTAGGGCAGCTTCCCTATTGTTAGTGTATAGGGCAAAATGGATAATTACAAATCCTGCCCCAAACACTTTTAAATGTTTTTGTAAAATACAAATTTAGCCTTTTCCACTACTATATTCCAAGCCTGGGGACTTATTTTTACATGCTATTTCTATGTTTAAATGTAAGAAATGCTTTGCAATTTTCTTTTTCTTTCTTGTTTTAATTCTGATATAATGGTTTGTACAGTGCCAACCAATGTGACGTTTCTATAATTGTGTAGATATTTCACATGAGTGTTTGCAAGGTGTACAGTAGCCTTACTTATATGAGAAAATTAAACCAGACAACACAAAGATATACAGTAGTTCGATAGTGTTTCGATATGAGATCTACAAAAATACTTAAGAATACACTTTTTTGGTGAAAGAAACATTTTTATTTATTGATTTAATACAATTTATTTTATTCATCAGGAACAGGCACCCACAAACTGTGACGGCCATGGTAGCTGGACGTCCAACTGTTTTTTGCCTGGAGAACCGAAAGGGAAAAATGCAAATTACCTGCGACTAGAGAACGCTCAACAAATAATATATAGAACATTTTCATTAAAAAATAAAAAAAAAACAACAATAAAATAATTGTTAAACATTAACAACAATAAGGATTTCGTACAACCGTATTGTACTCTGTAATATGTGTAGCGGATGGGACCTACATCCGCATTGCAGGGGTACAAAACTCTCCTCTGGATGACTAAGAGTCAAGGGAGCTAGGTTCCTGGCCCTCAAGTCAACTCGCCTCTGGCCCACCCTGCCTGTACTATATGAATGAGGTAGCTTGGCTTCAGGATTTGACCTGAAGGTTTAGAGAGTGGGCGCGGGAGTACCCCACCCCCCTTTACTATTAATGCAACTTACCTTGCCCCTCCCCAAGGTGCAACACCCATAAGCAGAGGCTGAGGCGCCCCCTACTCCAGAGAAGATACCTTGAAACCTTAATATGAAGAAGAACTCCACAAAAGCGTGATATACGAAAAACAGTAAATAATGGCTAGGTTTATTACTCAAAAGACAGATTAATAAAATAAGCAAATGAAAATTCTCACTGGGTTGGAGAATTAACACCCTCAGTTACTTAGATAAGTCCCCCTATGAAACAAACCATTCCCACTTGACTTTGTACTTGGATGGCACTAAGTTAAGCAACAATACCAACTTTAGATTTAACTGCAAACAGCACCACCATACATAACCACAGCGAACAATGTCCCTTATTAAACCTCCAATCCGTAGGGCGCCATCAACCGTGGAGTCCTCCGTCCAGAAAAAAATAAATAAATAAAAATAAAAAAATCAAACACATCCAAAGCAAGATTTAAATCAACTCTTCCACGGCAATCCAGTCCAGAGCGTGCAAAAGAAAAGTTGGGAAGCGGAAAAGACAAAATCTTCTTAATCGCTGTCCCGGTGGTGGTTATCCCAATGCAGCGATTTACAAAGAGAACTAAAAAATCACTGCACATACTGTATATCGGTAGCTTTATAAACTGAACAACACTACTTTTCGCCCTTCCATAGAACAGTCTCTGATTGGCAGGGTACTGTTAAACCTAGCGACAATGCGAATCTAAAAAAAAAAAAGCGTCTTTGCTCACCACCCCTTCACCCACTCCGTACAACCGCGGTGAAGTTGGTTTTATGTTCGATATTCGCTACATTTACTGACATCTAAGCAGGGGCGCCGCCAGGGGGGGAAAGGTTAGAACGAATCTAGGGGCCCAGCACTGACATGGGGCCCTGTTAGGGGCTTTACCTTTTCGCAAAAAAGTGGGGGGGGCAAAATTCGAATCTTTCATGGGGCCCAAGATTTCTGGCGGTGCCCCTGCATCTAAACTGCAATATCTTTGGGATCATGACGGCAATTCTTTTCAGATTAGGCTCTACATATGAAGTTAAACGAGGGAAATATTTCACACTGTAAGTTAGCTCCACATTCTCCAGCAATATGAATTAAAAATACAAAGCAAGATGGGAATATCCTTCTGCTGACACAAAACTGCCGGAAAATTTAGGGACCATCTTGAAAGTGCAATGCCAATTAGCATAACACCACTTGTACAGTATGTGTCCTATAACCGTCTATCAATATTGCCGTTGGTTAAATTGTAATACCTCCTTCATTTCAACATCAAACCAAATTCAGTGTGTTCCTCTGGCCCTCTCCCATCTTTCACAAGATATGAGGAAATTTTCACACCCATCTATTTTCCAGAACACCAGCTCTGGTGTTCTGGGGACTAAGGTGGGGCGTTTTTGACAGAATTGTGATGTCTAGTACACAGACATTGATGCACACCGATTATTTTTCCACTTCAAAACATGTCGTGATTTGTGCCAAATCATGTTAATAGCTAATATAATAGGTCCTTTCAGCTGTAATGACATGGTGGTTTAGTATTTTGGGCTCATGGCGACTGTTGCACACCCCATTGTTTCCCAGATTGCTTTACATACGAATTTTAATACATTTTTGAATGTTCGAATGTATCCGTATACTGTGCAATGGGACAATACATGAATGGGTAATTAATTATTAATAACTTTAAAACTAGACAAGACAAGCACATCTAGTGAAGTGTGCTTTGATCAGTGGACAACAGGGAACAATGCACACCCCTTGGGTTTTCACAATAACTTTCTCTGTAATAGTTATTAATTAATACATTGCATGCATATTATATGCCATTGCTCCATTTCATACATATTAACAGACAGAGCCCCTCACGATTCACGCGCCAATGTCGTACGGATCATCCAGGTACGCAGGTGTTATGCCGAAAAAGTCATCCCTGCCGTAGAATGCATGCCTGTCTCTAAATGACCGATAGGTCGCTGATCTGAAACAAGTTGAGCTACTTTGTCGAGTTAGGCTACCGTAGTGCTAATCGATATTCCTAACCCTAACCCTAATCCCCAAAAACCCATAAAATCCTAACCCTAACCCCCAAAACACCCCTAAAACCCTAACCCTAACCCTTAAATACTTGTCGTATTTAAAACTGAAGCAATACTTTCATTTTTCCATCTTATTCTCACATTACTGTTTTAGTTGTTAAAGCAGCGTTAAACGACAATCAAATATTTGTGTGCAACAAATCCCACGATGCGATGAACCAGTAGAACGGAACTACATACATCTGTGATGTGTCCTACATATATACAACCGGCTCCACTGCAGACGATCGCTATCGGATGTTTTTATAGTCCACGCCCACTCCGTAGTAATTAGTTTGAGATGGACTTGCAGAACCCTCCACGTGCACGCGCAAATGAAGTTTTAATTAGTGGCTAGGGCGAGAGTGTAGGGGGTGGATTGAGATTTACCCTTTGTGTGATATGGCCAGCTGCTACCCTCCGGAATACAAACGAAGACGTACTCAGATATCACCCCCTTCACTTTTAGCTGGAACTAAGGGCACCTTACATAATGGTTCCTATTTCCACTTCACTGTCACTCCGCCAACACGGGACTCTCTCTTGTGGATAATGCTAGAATTAGGGACGCTCCGGATTCGTCCGGAATACATACGGTGACGTACGCAAAGCGCCACTTCCTTGCATTTCCGACCTGAATCAAAGGTTTCATACAATGGTTCCTGTAGCAACATCACTCCACCAAAAGGGATGGTTGTGGTTCACATTGGAATTACCCTACTGTGCAATATTATATCTAAGACGAAACCCCCTGATTCGTATTTTCAGAATCTTTTGGGCTTCTCTTTTAGTTCACATTACATGATATAGCGTCATATTTATTCATCCGTCAATCTTCATAACGGCGTGCCGAATAAGAGCTCAGGATATGAGTGCTTCAAAAACACTAGGATAACTGAGAAAACGTGACTGGGAGGGAGTACAGAGAGGCCAACAGATGAATCACAAACATAAACCCGCTGTTTTTTCATGCAGAGTGTCGTTCGCTTCTCAAATTGTATTGCCGTCGGTTCTCATATTTCTAGATTTCTTTTAAAACCGACTAATTTATCTACATTGAGTAGAGCTTTTGTTCTTATGACAGGCGACATTTATTAAACGGAGCTGCTGTAAACCGCAAGCCGGAGGAAGGCGCCGTGGATGTAGGCGGGCGCTGTTACGTTGGGCAGGGCGGCGGGGGAAGTGCACAGATCGCCAGTTCCGACTCACGTCGCTGGCTTTCCCTGAAGGGTTTCTCCGGAGTGGACCGATTGCTAGTTGAATAGGTGAGTTTATGCTTGCGATGGTTGCGTTTGATACCGATCATGCCACGGGCTTCAGGCAGATGTGTTACCCGACAGGGTGACTGAGGACTGTAGTATGCGGGAAGGAGCAGCCCGCAGCTGCGCCGTGCGGGTCCATCACACGCCAGCGGAATCTGCAGCCCTAAAGTCTCTCCCTGTTACTCTTTTAAAAACTTTGACCCCTGGTCCGATGCGTTGTAACCCATAGTGCTTCAGCAGTGCGCTCAGTGGCCTGTACTACGAAGTGGGGTTACTGGCTTATCGGGGTAACTTGTCGGATTTAAGGTACCACGTTTAAATGGACTTCATATTCGTTCACTTACATTTTGCCCAGACTACCTTAAATCCGACAAGTTACCCCGATAAGCCAGTAACCCCGCTTCGTAGTACAGGCCACTGGTTATGTTTAGTGTTTTATTTTGTTTCCTTCTTGCTAGTACGTGGCGTTTAATGTTTACCAGACGATGGGCGTTTACGCAGCAGGAAAAGGAATTTTGTGTAACACAGTGGTTTGGAAATATGCGGTCCTTCGTTACTTTAATCGCAAGCTGTAGCCCCTAGTTCATTTACTGGGGTTGATAGTCCGCGCGTTATCGGGATAGTTCACATTAAAACGCAGATGGGGAGGCGCCGGGGATGTAGATTATGTTGAGTAACGATCTGGGAGTAGCTCCAGGGTGTGATTCCCCCTGGGGTGTAGGAAGGTTAGGTGGTTTGAGCTCCCAGCCTATGTTAAGGTATTTATGATCATTTCTGTTTTTGTGGCACAGTAGTGACTCGCATTACAGGTATGACACACGTAAGGAAACAAGAAAACCTCCTTATAAAAAACTCACTCAGTGTTTCCTGTGCCGTGATTGCGTAAATAAACCAGTCCAGTGAAACGGCTCTGTGACCGATGACAGTTTTCCACCCTTCAAAGCGTTTGTGCCTTTTGTATGCACATGTGTTGCTATGACGACAGCCTTAGTGAGAGCAAACAAGGCGTCAAGCCAGCTTGCAGGGGCATACGGTCTGGGACTTAAAATGCCCCCTTTTCCTGTCTGCTTTCTGCAGGATGATTTTGTCTATGTGCATTACGGCCTCCGAGTGTGTGTGTACAGTGCAAGTAAATCTAATTTAGCAACCTTTACACCATGACTGTCCCAAAGCGCTACTCCTAATTTAATAAACCTGAAATTTATTTAGTGTCATCCAGTGCAGTATTACACTGAGCTTGGTCGCCATCCCATGCAGCACAAGGCAGGACCACCCAGGCTGGGCTTTGAGACACATTCACAGAATAGCAGGAATTTAGAAAAGCCAATTCACCAAACTGCATATATTTGGATATCTCGGGAAAACTTGTGCCAATAAGGAGGACGTGCAAACCACACATGCTCAGAGCCATGGTGGGGATTCGAACCGGTGACCCTGGAGGTAACACTGAGAGATGATGAAACATAATGTGTATGTGTGCACCGTGTGTACTGACATCATTGCGCGTCAGTCTCCAGGAGGACCAGGATGGCGGCACAGTGCGTCACCAAGGTGGAGCTGACTGTATCCTGTGAGAACCTGCTGGACATGGATGTGGGCTCCAAGTCGGATCCGTTGTGCATCCTGCTGATGAACACGTCCGGGACACAGTGGTTTGAGGTCTTGGCTGTTCTTGCCCTCCCATTGAGTAGAGCTTCAAAGATGAAACAGTGCTATATTTAGGTTATAACGAGGCTTAGAACCCAAGCTGATCTCAGCAAGGCCATGTCGTACTTGTCACTTCAGTTTAACGAAGTTAATTAAAAATTATTGCATTGCTTCGGCAGGTGGGTCGTACCGAGAGGGTCAAGAACTGCCTGAACCCCAAGTTTGCCAAGAAGTTCATGGTGGATTACTACTTCGAGCTGGTGCAGCAGCTGAAGTTTGCGGTCTATGACATCGACAACAAGACGGTTGACCTCGGCGATGACGACTTCCTGGGCGAACTAGAATGCACATTGGGGCAGGTGCGTGCTGATTCCACTTCAGTCGGCAGTAGTTTGCGCCCGGAGAGTGGAGATTTTTTGAGCTCAACGTGTGTGAGGCAGAAATAGAGATAAAGTCACGTTTGTTTTTTATTGTCAAAGGCTGACATGGTGCTAAATGTTAGCTTTGGGTAAAATGAACATATAGAAGCCATAAATACAAGCAGTAATATGGCACCTATCACTTTCTCTATCACTTTAAAAACACCACCCTAAGGCCCAATCCCAATTCTATTTTCTACCCCTTTGCCTACCCCTCACCCCTTCCCCTTGCCCCTTGAAATGAAGTGGAAAGGGGTAGGGTTAAAAAATTTCCCCTAAGAAATGGGACACCACTACTACACTGTTATACGTCATCATCCATTGTCACTACCTCCTACCGTTACGTCAGAGGACATGCGCCGATGTTTATCACAAATTCCAAGATGTCGCCGTCAGCATCGTAGCATGTAAAGATTACTCACTCCCAAAGTTTTTTTGCGCCGTATTTGGACTTTAAAAACAGATGTTCGTTTTCACCTCGAAAACGTATGAGCCTTCGGGTTTCCTCAGCTGTCCCTATACAGAATATAATTTACAAAAATGTTGTCATGTTGCAATAAGTACGAATAGTGTAAGCACCGTTCATTTACATGTACACATATGGCCGTAAGCAAAACAAAACAACGCGTTACAACATGCAGTCAGTTACCGGGTAACGTTATATGACATAAAAATATATTTCCTAATATTGTGCAATCAGTGCTATCCGCAAGCAAACTTTAGCGATTTTTTTTCAAACTTTTCTTTACAGAACATCACCGTAAACACAAACACAAGATTGATGGTAATATACATGTAATGAAAAAATGTCATAAAAATCCTTATTAATGGCAAAAATTACTTAACATTTATGGGTCTGCTTGCTCGAGTGGGCAGCCATGTTGTAAATTTCTCTTAGCCCTTCGTTTGAAGTGAGGTCCCGAAAAATCTTCGTTTCGAGGGCTATCTAGCCCTTCCCCTTACCCCTACCCCTCCAATCAAAAGAGAATTGAGACACCCCTACCCCTACACGTGAACGCGCCAAACGGAGGGGTAGGGGTAAGTGTAGGGGTAAGGGGTAGAATTGGGATTGGGCCTAATCATGAGGCCCGCACCTCTAGACTGAGGAGCAGCCCCCCCCCCCCCCCCAGGGCTGTAACTGCCCTGAATCACCTGACCAGCCCCCCCATAACCTGCGCTACCAGCTACCCCAGTGCACCAGCACTAATATGCCAATTCACCCACATTTGGTTTTTATACAGGGATTAAAGTTCTCCGTCGTTACGACGGATTTCCGTTAATTGTAGCGAGTCATCGACGGATTTCCGTCAATTACACTGTTCCGCCTGTCCTTAATGTTTTAAATTCACTTTTCATAATTTTAATGCTGTATATATAGGCTTACATTTCTCAAATAGTGTAATAAATGTCTTAATTTTAGTTTAAATAGGTCTTAAATTAAGGAAAGACAAAGTGTATTCAGCCTGCTGAGGAGGATGTGATCAAAGCCTGGAGTGGAGCGAATGCACGTTCCTCTCTCCACTCTAAGCATTTTGTTATCACTCCGGTATGGATCCACTCCTGGTTTTGGTTTAGTTTTGAAGAAGTACATGTCAGGCTACGGCTGAGGTATAACTATATTTAAGATAGCATGGACACACTTATAATGCAGGAAGGCTCCGATGTTTCGGAGATTGATAAAAGTGTAAAAAATAAATGGAGATGGGCTTGGCTTAGCGAAATTGGGGAGAATGGCAAGCCTTTTAGTTCGTGGGCTAAAAAAATCAAACAACCAGGTACGTGTCTTTGCATAGTATGCCACAGGAAACTTCAATATGGCAATAATGGAAAAAAAGTGCTAACTCGCCATTAATCAGAAGCTAGTCACAATGCTGCCGTTCGTGCTCTACAGTACACATGCTCCCTGCCTGGTGCGAGAAGTACCACAACGGAGATTCATGCATCTATGGCCGACCGTGTGTGCGATGTAAAAGTGCGCATATGTTCTTTCATAGCGGAGCATGACCTGTCGTTCACAGTCTCACAACCGCTAGTTAATTTAATGCAATCAGTTGTCAAAGACAAGAGTGCACTTTCAAGATTGTCTATGTCTAATGCACACGCCTCCTACTTGTGCACACATGGCATTGCTGCTTATTGGAAATCCGAATTGTCATCTAAGCTGAAAACGAAGATGTTTTCTTTAAATGTAGATGAGGCAACAGATGGAAACATGGACAGGATTCTGAATGTTCTTGTTCGGTACTATGATGAAGATGTGGGAAAAGTGGCAACCCAGCATCTAGCCTCGAGGAAACTGAATATTGCAGATGCCTTAACAATCACAAAAACATTTTTTTCCTGTTCATTATTAAGAGTTTCACAAAACATTGTTTGGTGTTATAAGATAAATAAAAACATGCACTGAAAAGATGTGTGGTAGATGGTTGATTATTTGTCAAGGTATATTTTTTTTCAAAGATTACAAATAGCTTTTAAAATATGCAAACTGGCAATATTAAAGCGGTTTAATCTCCCCTTAAAACGCTATTGGTCTCGACTATTTAAATAAAGTGTTTGTTAAAGGAATATGGCTTGGCCTGAAAAAAGTTCAGTCAGAAGATTTTTTTTCACTTTAATCCCTGCATTTGGTTTTTATATCCGGTTCGCGCAAATTAATACTGTGATACTTGCACTCGTACTGCTGCATAATGCCGCTGCACACATACTGCTATTTACACTCTTCATTCTCTCAGTACTGTTTACTCCTTTTATCTTGCCCAAACCGTCTGCTAATGCTATTCAATGAATTGCTTTTTGTACTGTACTGGTTTTAATGCTGCTTTCATTATTTATTTACTACTTACTGCCTTTTCTATCTTTGTGCTCTACTTCTAGTTAATTCAGTGTTTCCCAACCAGTCGTCGGGGCACACTGGACAGATCCACATTTTTATTTTATCCCAGTTCCCAGCACACCTGTAAGGTATTTAGAGCTCCTGATTGCTTGGGTCAGGTGTTCTGGGAACTGGAATAAAACAAAAATGTGTATCTGTCCAGTGTGCCCCGACGTGGTCCAGTGTGCCATGTGGACTGGTTTGGGAAACACTGAGTTAATTTATTGTCAGTAAATTGTACTGAGTACGGAAACTGCAAGCTAAATCTTGCTGTATCTCTGCAGTGACAGGTGTACTTGTGCAGTGACAATAAAGATATTCTATACTGTTCTATAAATATTAATATATAGAAGTACTATTGAAGGCTCAAGAACTGCACTTAAGTGTGAAGTTGGGGTTCACGGTTCTGACATGTGGCTTTAAAAAGGAGAACCGCAACCCAGAGCACTGGTACAAAAGAAAACAAGAAATAAACAGTTTTTTTTCTGGGAATACCTACCCAGATTGGGTGGTGGATGCAAAGTGAGATGTTACACATCCATCTGCACATTGAAAATGACCACGGAGTGTGTATCTATAGGGCACGCCCTGTCTATATCTGTGTCAAAGCTGTGCGTGTGTGTGCGTGTGTGTGTGTGTGTGCCTGCCCGCTCCAGTCCTTCATGTCTTTTTGAGCCAGAAGTTTAACCGGTGGTGCAGATTTGTGGTTGAGATGCCCGTGATAAAAGATGGCTGAGATACACATACCTTGTTAGTCAGACCTGTATGACTGAGATCATCAGGGATGCTGGAACTCGTGGCCCGTATTTATAGGCCAGCCGACAGCGCACTCATTAGTACCTGCAGAAAATAGAGAGAGAGAGAGAGAGAGAGA
Source organism: Paramormyrops kingsleyae (assembly GCF_048594095.1). Lineage (NCBI taxonomy): Eukaryota > Metazoa > Chordata > Actinopteri > Osteoglossiformes > Mormyridae > Paramormyrops > Paramormyrops kingsleyae. Next base: position 45,287,563 of record NC_132800.1, read on the forward strand.
GAGGTCAGCACAGTGATGTCACCATTGGGCCCTTAACCCCCAGCTGCTCCAGGGACTGGCTGATCCTGCCTTCTCAATAATGTACATCACTTTGGATAAAATCATCTGCAGAATCAGTGATTCTCAACTGGTTTGGCTTTAGGCCCCATGTTATTCCATGGTCATTATGGCAGGACCCGCATTTTCCAGTAATAGTGAGCAGAATATGGCTTAATAATAATAATTGACACTTTTATTAATCCCCGTGGGGAAATTCTTTTTTTACCCCTCCCTCAACTTGCTCTTTGTAGAGCAAGCTGTCCGCGAAGGGCAGCCACCTGTAGCGGTGCCCAGGGAGCTGGGGGGTTGAGGGTCTTGCTCAAGGACCCGCAGATGTGCTGAGGCTGGGCTTGAACCGGCGACCTTGTGATTATAGGCACATGGCTTAGCCCACTGAGCCACAAGCTGCCCTAACAGGCCTTGTGCACTGTTCATAATTTTTTTTAAAAGTTCAACATTAGAAAAAGTTTCCAAATAATATTTTTAATCACACACTCCATGGCACATTGCTAATGGTCCCACAACCCACCAAATGCTTGTAAAGGCAACTGCAAAAAAGCATCATCTCCCACTTTGGGCACAAGTCACATGATAAACACTGTTTTACACGCCACCCTGATGCTCCTGTCAGCTGATTCACCCCCTTATTCTCCGCGCGTCAGCTGCAATTAGCCAGGGAGGAGGCAGCCGGCCTTTTATGGCAGTGACCCGCCATGCAGATTTTTCTCTGGAACTTTTCCAGCCCATTTTGGAGACGTTTTCTGTGCCATTGCGGAAATCAGCAATCCGTTTTCCATTCTTTTGGCAAAATCGAGAAATGAAAAGCCTGTTTCATCTAATCATGTTAATAGCAGACCTATTATCACGGTTGCTTTAAGCACAGTCTGGTCGATGCTTTTTGCAGTAACGGTTTCTCCTGCAAACCCAGCTCTGCCAGAACAGAATCCATATAATCTTACTTCTACAAGAGCAGTAGCATGTGGGTTGTGGCCGTAACTGGACCTCTCCATCCACCTTGCAGGTCGTGTCCAGCAGGAAGCTGACCCGACCACTGGTACTGAAGAACAAGCGACCCGCAGGCAAAGGAACCATCACGGTGGGTGAGGACCTGTGACTGGATGGGGAGGAGCTGAGGAGATGATGTCACAGAATGGCACCACCCACATGGCTGGGCAAGTTCACTCTAAGACAGGGGTGTCAAACTGCAGTCCTGGGGGGCCGGAGCCTGTGTAGCTTAGTTCTTTCCCTGTTCCACTACAAATGATTCAGCTCAACAGCTATATGGTAATTAGCACAAGAAGTTGAATCAGGTGTGTTAAACGAGGGGAAACACAAAAATGTGCAGGGCTCCGGCCCTCCAGGACTGGAGTCTGACACCTGTGCTCTAAGAGAACCATCATAAACACACACCAGTAACAGCAGCACATTTCAGAGCAGTATAACTGTGAACTAATACGTGACAAAACGGGTAGGGTACCATATATCCGGGCCTCTCCGGGTGATTTTTCAGAAATCAAAGGTTTGTCTGGGTTTAGCACTGCAGCCCATATGACCCAGTGTGGCAAGTTACGGTGCAGTACAAAGTGGAATAAAAGGGACCAATTTTCAATATACAACAGCCACTCAGTAACATCACACAGCATTTGCAAGGCTCCTGTACATGTGTACTTCAAAAATTAAATTATATACACATCCCTATGTGTCACGCTGCTCACGAGTGACATCAATTTCCAGAAACCATTGGCACTTTGGCACTTAATTTTTTTATTGTGTGAGCAGCAAATCGCTTCGTTTGCAGGGCTGTAGCCAGCTATGAGGTCACCAAGGTCTGGACCTTGGTAATTTTTTTAAGAGCTAAATATTCACCTGAATAAAAAAATCAGCAGTTGAAAATGTCTCTGGGTGAGGTGCTTTCTTAATTCAAATATGTTTATTAATAGTGTCTACTATTGTGTGTGTGTGTGTCAGAGAGAGAGAGAACTAGAGGATGTGTATGACCCTGCAGCACTGTGAGGGTGGGTGTGCAGGTAGCATATCATTCAGTAAGATGATCACTATTTGTGGAAAAACGTTCCAAAACAGCAGCCTGCTATGGCGTCTGCAGTAAAGATAATTGTATGAAACATGTAAAATATAAGGGCAGTGGTTAGTACTGCTGCCTCACAGCAAGAAGGTCCTGGGTTTGTTCTCGGATCCTTACTGTGTGGAGTTTGCTGGGGGCTCCGGTTTCCTCCCACGGTCCAAAAGCGTGCAGGGTAGGCTGATTGGTATGTCTAAATTGGCCCTGTAGTTGTCTGAGCGTGTGTGCCCCGCGGTGTGTTGGCGTCTGCCCAGGGTTGGTTCCCACCTGCACCCATTGTTCCTGCACCCCCCCGTGACCCCAGTTGGGATTAAGCGGTTACAGTGATGGATGGGTAGATGGATGTAAAATATAAGCATAGGCCAGGATGCTCTGACCATGTTAAAGGTTGGGTTTCTTTCATATTACGCCTAATGGGCTACATTAGGCTAAGTAACGTTTCACATGATGTCATTAATAAAAAAATTATAATAATAAACAGCTTATGAAGGGGACAGTATCAGTAATAGTGTCCTGAGAAACATTTCAAAGCCAAATTTGGATATCAACGCAAGTGTATTTGATGTTGGCTTGTAATGGTGTGTTAATATCAAGCATTTCTTTTATTTTTATCTTTATATATCAAATAACCTTAAATTACATGCTTTATACCCATAATATTTTACTGCTCTGTAATGTTTTTTTTATGACGTGAACCATAATCATTCAGCAAGGCACATTCATATAATAGCTGCAACCTTCATTGATAATTTAACACTGCCTCTCCCCCAGAAAACAAGCTGCACAGAGCATGGCTGACATATCAAAGTGAAAACAAAGTGCATTGCATACCTTTCTTACAAAGAAGCCTAGTTTACATCAGAATTTGTGTTTTCCAGATATTCAACATCAATAAAAATGTGTTTCTTGCAAATAGAACTAGACCTTTTGAGTGTAATGTGACCCCATCTTCTTTCAAACATAGGGATGCCAACTCTGTGCGTCTGGCGTGACAGTCACACTTTCAGATGCTCACGCAAGAAATCTTACAGCAAATTCATATTATTCCATTATAAACCTGAAATTGGCTAGATCAAAAGCACTGGGGTAGTTTGTAAACCCTACAGACTATTTACAAGGTAATAAACTCTTACATACATGTAAATGTTTGCAGGCTTGTCTTAAATTGAAAATTTCATGCCAGCCAGCTCACCAAATTTGGCAACCCTGAAGACTGGTTAGGGAAAGCTCATTAATATTCATAAGAGAAGTGCTACCTGATTGGTCTGTGAATCTGTGACCTCATTAATATCCATGTGAGTATCGCTACCTGGTAGGTCAGTGAACGTGAAAACTCATTAATATTCTGATTCTTTTCACCAAATATGGTAACCCTACTTAGGGGGACAGAGCTGATGGATGTGGGGATTTCATATATAAATTAAAACTTAAATATACATAAAGCCATATTAGTTTTCCTTGCTGAAGGTTGATACGGTCCTAAATGCAGAATTTACATAATGTCAGGATGAAATTAGCATCTACATTATATTCCATAACCAAAAATCCTATTTAACAGTTAATAATAAAATAAAATATTTAATGGTCACAGGTTAGACTGTAATTAGACTGAACAGATTTAAAATACATTTCAAAGGCCTCTTACAGTATAATATTAAGAACTGCTGCTCTGGGTGGTGAGCTTCAGTGAAAATGCTGATTTAGCTTTGAATTTGTTGGTTTTTGTAGATTTTTGCAGAAGAAATAAAGGACAACAGGGTGGTGAATTTCGAAGTGGAAGCCAGGAAACTGGACAACAAGGTAATAAACCTATGGAAACCCGATTCCGCTGGCTGCTTCAACGCTGCCATTTTTGGGGGCGCAGGTGGAGGCAGCGGCAGACAGGAACGAAAGCGAAAACAGACAACCTTTCAGGGAAACGTCAGACAGATATTGATGGAATATGACAGAAAAGCATTGAAATACACTGGATTCACTGAGGTTATAACCATCCTCCCTTTTTGATGTCTCAGGATTTTTTCGGGAAGTCGGACCCTTACTTGGAGTTCTACAGGCAGACAGAGACGGGTTGGCAGCTGGCCCACAGGACCGAGGTAATGTCCCGTACACCTGACAGTTGACACCTACGTGTCACATATGTGTCACTCTCATTTTCTAATTATTTCCATTGTGGATTTGAAAAGTCAGTATTATTCTGTTATGCTAATTAGTACCTGCAACAAATAAATCTTTATGATTATAATATGTCTGTGGTTCTGTCATCCAGGACATGATAATCTTAAGGGTTCTAGTTGAAGGTAATTGGACTTCGGTTTGCAATTTCTCAAAGACGTTTCACCCCTCATCCGAAAGGCTTCTTCAGTTCTAAAAGTCTGACGGGGAGTTCCAGGTATTTATAGTCGAGTGCACTACAAAAAAGTGCACTAAAGAAGTCCAGTTGCCTTTGATTGAAACCCTTCTGATAATTCTAATAGTTTTAAAGGTTAAAACGAAAGGGCGCTTTGAAGGGTGATGATGGGAGGCTAGGCAGGCTCCACCCTGACTGGGTACGTTAAGGCGAGATGTTCTCACTCTCGCGTCAGGTGATCAAGAACAACCTGAACCCCACCTGGAAGCCTTTCCAGATCCCGCTGCAGGCTCTGTGTGGGGGCGACATGGAGAAGAGCATCAAGGTGAGTCTCGTCACCAGCGTCACCTCCACCTGGCCACTGTGACGATGGTCCTGTACTCACACTATTTACTAAACACTGTAACACTGATTGCATTTCATAATCGCATTCCTTCCTGTGGGGCTGAATGTGCGATGAAGGCTTGTTTGACATGTTCTATTCTGGATCGTATCTAAGGTGGCTTTGCAGAAGCTTTCGGGTGGCTTTTCTGGTTGGAGGTCTGGCTGTCTGTAGCTTGTCGGTTTACCTTGAGCTCGTACTGTTATTTGCCTGGTATTGCCGGCCGAGTACTAATGGACTTTATTTATTGGCTAAAGCAGCCTTAAGGAGGTATAGCCCGCCCCCCAGAGGACATCAAGTAAGTTGCTCTGCTCTGTGTGCCATTCATTGTTCTTTCTCTGCTGTTGGGCTTTGAGCAGCAGGACTCAGGTGCTGTTGGTTGGACGCCTGCCTGCTGCAGACTCCTGAAAGCTGTGATTTCGTCATGTTACAGCTCAGTGTCATCCATTTGGTCCCAGATGGTGGAGCTGCTGTTCTGTCTGTTCTGCTTTGCTGTGTGTGTTGTCTCCATGGATAGTTACAGCATGCGGTGTGTCCAGACAACCCCATTACTTTAGTGTAGATGAAAGCTTTTTTTCCCCTGCCAGAAGGAGGCGCCAATTCTTCACCGACCACATTCTTTGGCAGGTGGAGTGTTATGACTATGACAATGACGGGTCACATGACCTCATTGGCATCTTCGAGACCAACATGACGCGGCTGCTGCAGGCTTCACGCGTCGCGCCGGTGAGTCATGCCATCAGTACTGGTACCAGGCCCATCTCTGGGTTGCCATGTCCCCACCTCTCACCACCTGTGACTCTCCGGCTGCCTCTTAGGCGGAGTTTGATTGCGTGAACAGCAAGAAGAAGCAGAAGAAGAAGAACTACAAGAACTCAGGCGTGGTGAGCGTGAAGCTCTGCCAGGTAGGCCCCTGTCGCCCCGCCCACTTCCGGTCACATGGGCATCACATGGGCTGTGGAATGTTCTCTCACCCCTTCCTGCCTCCTTCACACAGGTGGTGAAGAGGTACACATTCCTGGACTACATCATGGGTGGATGCCAGATCAACTTCACAGTGCGTTATGGGTGCTGATGGGATGGGGAAATTGCCCCAGTGGGATGGATTACTGCCAGGGACACTCCTGCTTATAGTCTCTCCCTCTCTCTCCCTGTCTCTCTCTCTTTGTCATTCCTTTTTGCTCTCATTCACTATCTCACTCCCTTCGTTTATTTTTTTGAGCATTACACTGAAGCAACAGGGGTAAGAAAAACAGGAAGTAACTGGAGGGAATAGTGAAGTAGCACTTGGGAGAAATTATTTTTCTTGAATAGAATGGAAATGCTGACATTATGCCCCATTCTGCTCTGGGTTACACTGTTAGGGATTAATCGTTCCTCCCGCCCGATCTGTATAATCAGATGGGTTGATGTTGTTCTCCATCCTCTCCCCCTCCTTGCCCAGGTGGGGGTGGACTTCACAGGCTCCAATGGCGACCCCCGGTCTCCAGACTCTCTGCACTACATCAACCCGCAGGGGCACAATGAGTACCTGGCAGCCATCTGGAATGTTGGCCTGGTCATCCAGGACTATGACAGGTTAATCCTAATCCTTTTTTGGAGGGGATACTTATGGAAACTTGTGGTGTATTAATAAAGGTTGTTTTTTTGCGGGGGGAGGGGGGGAGGCATCAGTGATGAACCCTCTGGAGCCTAGGAGTAGGAAACACACTTTCACTGACTGGGGCATGATCACACATTTCTTCAAATATCATAAACTTAATTCATGGCAAATAAATTATTTCTTATATATTTGTTTTGCCATTATACTCATCTTTATTTTAATATATATTGTAAATATGTCAGATTTTTGTTAAGTTTGAAATTTGACATCAAAGTATAGACATTGCAAAATGCAGTTTGGAACACTTGCAGAAACATTATAAAAGTACATAGTAAGCAATGCTGGCAGTTTGTTTTGATCCCAGATATCTGATCACCAAAGTCTTGGCTACATGAAGATGACTAAATGGTGTAGATGCAACATTCATTTGGATAAATAAATAAGAAAAACCTAACTCATGTCACTATTTCTGGCTCCTTTCATTGAATATGTAGCAACTTTCATGTGTATGAGCCATTGTCACCTGGCCACGTCCCCAACCCCCTTTTATGGCGCTGTAGGGGATGTATTTGGATCGCGTTTCACCGTTGCGCTGTTAATCAAATTACCATGCGAATGCGATTTCAATACGCGCTAATGCGGCTATTTAGAATGTGAATAGCGATCTTCGGGTGAGAGCGGTACTACATGCCCCCGATGCAGGTAAATCAAAGTAAGATGACATGGTTTACTTTTTTGCCGATTTAACCTAATTAAAAAAACTTTAATACTTCCGACAATGGACGTTTTGAAAAGAAGACAGATTACGGATTTAGCCAGCGTTTTTTTCATGATTCTACATTAAGATTTCAGCGAGATATAAACTGAAATAGACGCGAAAAGTACGCAATGTCGCCAACTACATACTCGACCCTAGAGAGTTAAAGAGGTTTTGGCATTCCTGTCAATAACAGGATGACAGTTTTCCATTTTCCATAGACCATTCTCTCCGGGAGCACAGGGTGCTTCCTGGATGGGCAGAGGTGGGTTTGTTGTTTTTGTGGCCCAACCTCAAAAAGTGACTTGCCTCCCCCCCCTGCCTTCACATGTTTCAAGCACTAAATAAATAGCTAGTGAGTGTGTAGCTGGTTAGCAGAACATGCTGCTTCAGCATATACTAAATAAGGGATGCAATGTTTATTTAATGTTTCGTGTAGTGACCATCTGTAGCTCAGTTCCTCTGGTCAGCGGGATTTTCTTCCTTCTTCCCTCAGTGACAAGATGTTTCCGGCGTTTGGGTTCGGAGCTCAGATCCCTCCCACCTGGCAGGTAAGATCATACGCTCACTCTGTTACTAAACTCGCCAGCCCTGTGTCCCATCCCCTGGTGGCGCTCACGCTCTGCTCCACGCCCCGCAGGTCTCCCACGAGTTCCCCCTCAACTTCAACCCCTCCAACCCGTTCTGTGCAGGTACTCTGCCGCTGTCGCTAAAATCTGCAGAGAATTAAGGTCTAAACCCATAAGCAGAAACCTTCATTCTTTTGTAGACCCTCTCTATCACTCTTTAGCTCATTTCTTAAACCTTGCTATTCAAGTGAAGTACTTCCCAAAGGTCCAATGGCCGACCCGCTTGAATGCTTCAGCATCTTAGAGAAACCTGACTGCTTTCCTAAGTCAGGATGTCCCCTTGGTCCCAGAGGAGGCCAGACAGTGACTTGTGCCGTGTGCTGTTTCCCAGGCATCGAAGGGATAGTGGAGGCCTACAGGAAGTGCCTGCCTCAGGTCAGGCTGTACGGGCCCACAAACTTCTCACCCATCATCAACTCTGTAGCCCAATTTGCCGCTCAGGCCAGCCAGCAGAAAACTGCCTCGGTGAGTGTGTGTGAACAACACTGCCACCTGTCGGTGAAGTTGAAAATTACCTCTTATTTTCATGGATTCTCTTGCTTCCGTCAACCACACAGCAATACTTCGTCCTCCTCATTATCACCGATGGTGTGATCACGGACCTGGACCAGACACGTACGGCCATCGTCTATGCCTCTAGGCTGCCCATGTCCATCATCATCATAGGGGTTGGCAGCGCCGACTTCAGCACCATGGAATTCCTGGATGGTGATGACGGGACACTGCGGGCCCCCACGGGCGAGCCCGCCATGCGGGACATTGTGCAATTCGTGCCCTTCAGGAAGTTTCAGAACGTGAGTCGCACAGGGGTGTGAGCGGTTGGGGTGCGAGTTGCGAGCCCTTCTGCCGCAGCCTGTCTCTGCACTGTTGGTGTCGTTCTGTGTGGTGAGGTCACTGGCAATGCTCTAATGCAGTGGTTCCCAACCTTTTTTAACTCACGGCCCACACAGCCAAACACATATGTTTCCGCGGCCCACTGCAAAAGAATTTAAACGATCCCGCTTTTTGTGTCGGGTTAACTAAGTACTCGGAAGCAAGGCTGTTAATTGTCTTTATTGAATAAACTGGTAATTTATTTAATTATATATCAAATTATGATTTATTTGATTTTGACTAGAAATTTTTTATTATATTAACAATATTACAATTTCTATTAATAATAATTGGCGGCCCCCCTGCAATACCGTCGCGGCCCACTAGGGGGCCGCGGCCCACAGGTTGAAAACCACTGCTCTAATGCTTTGCTTTCAAACTGGGCTTGAATCCATTCTTAGGGAATGGATCATCTTCTTGGCTGTGGTGATGAGGGGCTTCAGGGGAGTGGGGATAGCAGCCAGGCAACTGACATCACTTCTGATGGATGACAGAGATCTTTACAGACTTCTCACATTATCTGAGTAGCCTTCTCTGGCAATAACCTAACAGGACCCCGCTATTGTATGCCTGCTGTTTGGTGTGGTTAATGTGGTGTGGTTGTGGTCATTTACCACCATTATAGTTTGAATTACTAAACAATGCACTCTGGTATAGAATATATTTCTATTATATTTTTGAGCCCCTTCTATTACAGTGATAACAGACATTCACCCCATTATAATTTGAATTAAAATAAAATGCATTCTGGTATAGTGTATATTTTTAGTATATTTTTGAGTCTCTGCCCCTGCCCCCGCATCCCCCGCAGAGACTTTAACGGGCCCCCGTGTGTGTGTGTCTCATTGCAGGCGCCCCGGGAGGCTCTGGCCCAGTCTGTACTGGCAGAGCTGCCCCAGCAGGTGGTGTCCTACTTCACAATGCTGAAGCTTCAGCCCCCCCACGACCCCAGTCCCACATAGACATGTAGGCCAACCCCCTATTTTCATTTGCTTCTTCAGGCCATGCTGGGAATGCATGGCTGCAGAGTGCATTCACGCTTGCCCTCTTCCAGGATATTTCCTGATGTGAATAGTGAGGTGTTGCTTCACTATTCATTTACATTTATAAAACCTCCAGACACCTAGGAGGTGCCATTCCAGCACATGTGAATGCACCTACAGGTGTATTCTTTTCTCTGTATTACCCTCTTCCTGATGGCTGTGCTTCTTCTGCCTGGCTAGCTTCTTGCATCACGCCTGATTGTTGTATCCTTAAGTGACAATGAGCAGAACTGATCTGCCATTATCTTATCATGCTCCCCCTTCCCAAAACCCACAGCTGCTTGGCTCGCTCCTCTGCCAGCCTTTACCCCCCCCCCCCCCACTGCCAAAGGTCTGACCCCAGTCCTTCCCCCCCTTCTCCCCATAGTGCCCCAAGGAGGCTTTGGCCCAGAGCGTGCTGGCTGAGGTCCCAGGCCAGGTAATGGCCTATTTCAACATGGTCAACCTGAGCCCACCAAACAGCATCACTCCGCCGATGACCGAAGACCCGACTCTTCAGCGTTAACCCTGCCCCCACCGGCTGCTGGTCTGAAGTCCCCACCCGCGGTCCGGGATAAGCATGCCCCACGCCTGCTCTGTGTGTAATTATCTCACTTGCTCTTAACTCACACTCTTGTCTAAAAAAAAAAAAGCATCCCATCACATCCTCTTTTTGGCCTAATATCTACAGCCTTATTTTTATTAAGCCAAATGCCAAACAGTGCCAGTCACCAGGCATAATATAGCACAATAATGCTTCAAATAACCAAATGCGTTCAGAAAGCCAGGTGTATTATGGGAGACTCGAATGTAAAATGCTTGTGGACCGTCCTTCAGGGCCCCACCAGAGTTCAGACAGGTGTCCCTTTTGCATGAATCAGCCACGACCCAAGTGCCAGGCGCAACGGCCCCAACCCAAAAGCTCCTCCAAGCCAGTACTACCCGCTCGCCTATACCCCAAAGCTCCTACAAGCCAGCACTACCCGCTCGCCTATACCCCAAAGCTCCTCCAAGCCAGCACTACCCGCTCGCCTATACCCCAAAGCTCCTACAAGCCAGCACTACCCGCTCGCCTATACCCCAAAGCTCCTACAAGCCAGCACTACCCGCCCGCCTATACGCCAATGCTGCTCCAAGCCAGCACTACCCGCTCGCCTATACCCCAAAGCTCCTACAAGCCAACACTACCCGCCCGCCTATACCCCAATGCTGCTCCAAGCTAGCATTACCTGCTCACCTATGCACACATGCCTATACCCATTTTTAATGCTATACTATCTTTATAAACTATTGTTTTTATACACCACATTATATTGTGCTGTAAAATAAATATGCCTTTGTTACTCCAATATATGTAGGTTATTTTTCTTATGGATGATCATTCAGTGTAGCTTTAGTTTTGAGGAGTTAGTGTCTCATGCTACATTTCAGTGCTATTTAGTCTATACACATTATTTAAGCCCCTATATAGAGATGTAAAAGCTAAAGATAATTAAACTTCAACTCAATACCGCAAATCGCCATCATTATTCTGCGATGGGTAGCTAAACGCCACTGACATTAATAATATTTAGATAATTTTTGAATAATAAAAATGAAATATCATTTGTCATAACCTTTCTGTATTCCCTTTTGTTTATGCATAACAAAGACTCTGGAAAACGATTTAACTGGAATTTAGTGAGAACTGGTTTGACCGAGTTAAAGTACCTATCCACAAATGATTGGGTAGTAATAAAATTAGAAATGTCTTTCGAAAGTCGAATTTTATCTTCTGATTAAATTTACATTTTTTTTTAAAATATGACTGGTACAAGTAATCTGTCCATCAAGCTGAAATGACCCAACAGTTTAAAGGAAATGAATGCATTCCAATCAAACCTGTTCTGTGGTTAACTTTCCATATGTTAATGTCAGTAATTCTGCAGATGTGGGCGGCTGTCTGTCTTTGATGTGCCTGATTTTATGGGCGTCTGAACCTAAGCTGGTTGTCTTTAGCTGGTCTATTAACTTTCATTCACATCACCATTTAAACCTGAATCTATACAGTAACAAACTACCATAGTGTACAGGCATTTAGGTCATGTTACCATTCTCTTCCTAATATAATTATGAAATATGCCAAAATGGTTATTTGTATCTGAGAACTGGAGAGTGCTTGTTAAAATGTTCACATGTATGGGTCACCTGACTATCCGTTTGTCCCAGAAGTTGGTCAATCTCAGGCCAACAGTTCAGCTAGGCTGAAGAAGCACAGTACTTGAGGTCTCACAGAGCACTGTGTGTTATGTCACGTTGCTGAATAACACATCTAATGTGGGTTAAGTCCAACCACTGATGGATTTGTAAAGAATTGCAAATTCATTCCGACAGATGCAGTTTCCAAAACTCGCTCCTGCGTTGAAGTGTAGAGCCCCCTTGTCTGCTACTTGTGTGCATCTCCCATTGTAGCCTGTGTAGAAGAGTCACATGTCATTTCGAACGAATGGAACGAATTGGATGACATAAGCTGTCTCTGACATCATTAGGAATTAACGACAACTGTGATCCAAAAGGCAATTAGCTGGACTGGTGGCACCTTGATTTTCTCCAGGAAGCCTCCTTTCCTGAAGTCCCCAAAGGCGCGCAGCAACTTGGGAGTGGGCGGCTTCTCCGTAAATAAAGCCAGGCCCCTCCTCTGCTCCACCGGACCTGCAGGCACCGGGCCTTTGGCCTTGGTCAGTTTCCTTAAAAGGAAAAACCATCCATGCGTAATAGAGATCATCATAAACCAGGAGGCAGTTTCTTAGGCCGCCCAGCTTCACAGACTAACATCAGATCTCTACCTAACCTGCAGCAGGTGTCTGTCATTGACAGTGATCAATGTACCAGTCAGTGGATGAGGAACATCACCCCATGGCACTCCTGGCCAAAATCACCTACCATCCAGGTCACACACAACCACTAACTGGGAAGTTCTACTGGAGTTGCTAACACTGTTAATTCCAGCTACCTATATAAAGGTCCAGGTCAGAGCTAGTTGCAGTTATTATCCATTTATATGGCTAATTTAGTGAATATTATTGGTACAGTTCATATTATCCACAATACTCAGTTGACCTTCCTGACCTCATTGTGAAACTAGACATTTGACAGCCTCTGAGTTATGAATCTGAGTAATGAGTCTCCTGTACCATCCAAGTGCCCAACTGAATAGCCTAAATGAAAGATGAGGAACAGTATGGGGTAGAGCTGGGCGATAAATCGATTAATTCGAATTTACAGTTTAGGACGATGTGTTTTCATGAAAATCAATTTTCTTACTTTTTTTACACACGAGCGCCAAAAGCGGAACTAATGCGACGCACCATTCTTCACAGGTAAATTTTTCTTAACACTGGCAATTTCAAGCCCAATGGCATAAAGTATTTACTTAATACCAAGCTGACATGATAAAATTGTGTGTTTTTTTTTCTATTATTATTACAATATTACTTATTACTTTTATTTATAAGTTTGAGGGCGTATTGTGTTGTTGCCAGTTTGAAAATAAGCTATAGAGAAAGCTTTCTAAAAGTTTTGACAGGTTTCTAAAAGTGTTTACAATGGCGTGGTCTGCCATCTCACAAGAACCTTTTATGGCTTGTCAGATTGCACTTTAACCCTAAAGTAAAAAAAAAGCTAAATAAAGTTAAAACTTGTTTTGAACCATTTTTGTCATCTGTAGTTTGATTTTGAGTAGGGGAGGGGAAAATCGATTAAAATCGGAAATCGGATTTTTTGTGAAAAAATCGGAGATTTTTTTTTTAGGCCATATCGCCCAGCTCTAGTATGGGGATTTCAATCATAATGATCAGCTGGACTCAGATTATAACCTTCTGGTTACATAAGCAGTTCCCTCACTTTACTTGCTTGCAATCTCACCTCCCCTTCCTGGCCAGGATCTTCTGTGATTCTGGGTAGTGCACCAGGATGTCATTGAGGTCCTTCTTGTCCAGCACAAAGAGATTGGCAAAGCCATAGGCAGCCACGTTAGCTGTCCGTCGGTTTCCACCGTTGGCTGCTGACTGTAGCAGGCTGATACAACAAACACAAGCTCGCTCAGACATTACCAAAAACATGGTGACCGCAGTATTGTGAGGAGAATTACTGAGATGACTGTACCTCTCTCAAACTAAGACAGCAAACTGATTTTCGCTGTCCTGAGGAGGCCACTACAAAGTAATTCTAGTTCAACTCCAGTTTCAATTTTATTTTATTAGCTCTCAAGCCTGGACAGACCCCCCCACCGATACAAGCAGTACCTGATCTCCCCGAAGACGCATCCAGCCTTAAGCGTGACAAACACTGTCTTATTGTCCGGCCCCCCCACCACCTGCACGGCCCCTGCCTTGATAATGTACATCTCCTTCCCGATGTCCCCCTGAGCAGAGGGGGTGGTGGGCAAAAGGTCTTTGTTTTAATCAAAGATGTAACAGGTTGAACAGTCAAAATCAGTGACTTATTGGCTCACCTTCTTGCACACAAAATCTCCAGGCAGATAAATGACGGACTTCAGTCGAAGTAACATGTCCACAAGCATCTGGTTATCGCAGCCCTGTGACAAGCAAAGATGGGTTTCGGCATTGAATAGTTGTGTGTGGCTTCTGCCTGGGGTCGGGAGATTTGGCATTACTCGCCTTGAACAGCTCTATCTTCTGGAAGGTGCTGAGGTTGATGTCCACAGCGATGGCTGTCCTCATGACCAGGGGCATCTGCTCCAGCAATTCCGATTCATCTGGGGGGGGGAGATGTTCATCTTAGTGTTCACATGTGCATGAAGTCTGCCTCTCCAGTGGTTTGGATGCTGATCTTCCTAAATCCATGGTTTGCATAGATTACTGGATTTGCCATATATTTACAAGATATGGGTAAACATCGATGCCACTCACTACATTTGGCTCTTGTACCCAAACTGTTGCTCCACAAGCACACTGCATTTTGGCATCACTGATGTTCATTATGGGACAACAAGGCAAGTGAGCTTAGTTAGGGTCAAACCAGTTAGATTCTTCTGCCCTCTTACCTAACATGCCCTGGGAGGCCCAGGTATAGTTGTACCAGGTGCGTACTCTGTTCTGGACCAGTTTGGGGATCTTATTGGTGTTCATGTAGGATACCGTATTGTCCATTGATGTACGGAAGTACGTCTGGCCGGCAGTGGCGGCACCAATGACGTCCCGCATCTATGGAGTGCAAGTTGCCATGACAATGTCAACCAACCACATTCAGCCTGCCTACGACTCATCAATTGGTATATCTCACACAGACATGGAAGCAACAGACACTGCTAATGTGGTTAGCGTTAGCATAATCTGCACTGTAGAACCTGTCCAATAAGGCTGGAGAACACGAAGACGCCGATAAAATAATTTGACATCTGGAACAGGATCTCGAAGACAGTCTGTGGGTCCGGCAAGCCTCCGATGTTGATGAGGGTGCGCACAGCAAAGTAGTAGCACCGCAGGTACCTATAGAGGACAGGCTTGTTAGGCTGTGGATTTGAGACACAGATAGAACACATAGGTAACATGAGAGCAATTGTGCTATATGGATCCATCAAAAAAAGATAGCAGGAAGTAAGGACAGAAGTTGACGTACGCGCTGCCCTCCCCATCATAGACCCACTTGGTTGAGCTGATGCCTTCGTAGTTTGACGCAACATAGTACAGACAGGCATTGATGTGCAGCAAGTAGAGCAGGTAGCCAATGGTGCGGGTCACTCTGCAACAGGAAGGGCAACACCAATTGGAAACGCAAGTCTGGTCATGTGGGTTGCACCTACTGGCCTGATTGGCCATCAGCGACTTGGATGGATTTCTTCATCTGTCCATCTCTAAACAGCATGTGTTCCATTTCGTACCTCCAGATGTAAGCCCTGCTCATGATGCTCTCCAAACGGTCACTGAACTCAAAGAAGGACTTGTGCTGGAAATGCAGAGAATCCCTCCATGTTAGTCCAGCCAAAATGATGTGTCACTTTCAGTGCAATGGCATTTAGCTCTGTTATGCTTCATGGGATTATGGGATCCAATTGTCCAGCACCTACCCGCAGCATACGGTTGACTCTGAACAATGATGTGAACCCGAAATGGAAGTACAGCAGATCAAAGGGGAAGACTGAGAATATGTCCACCTGTTCATGGGGAAAACAGGGAAAACATTACAACTGTATACACATTCCCATAGAACCAAAATATCAAAATAATTTCCCAAATTTACACTCTCTGGCCACTTTATTAGGTACACCTTTCTAATACCAGGTTGGACCCAGTTTTGCCTTCAGAACTGCCTTAATTTTTCGTGGTCTATATTTCGGCAAGGTGCTTGAAACATTCATCAGAGACTTTGGTCTGTTTTTGCATGATAATATCATACAGTGGCTGCAGATTTGCCAGCTGCAGCTACATGATGCACATCTTCTGTTCAACCATATCTCATAGATACTGTATCGGTGGTCATAAAGGGATGGACATGGTCAGCAACAATACTCAGGTAGGCCATGTCATTTGCACGATGGTTAATTGGTACTAAGAGGTCTAAAGTATGCCAAGAAAATATCCCCCACCACTTGTTAATACAAGGCAGGATGGATCCATGCTTTCATTTTATTTACGCCAAATTCTGACCCTACTATCTGAATGTCGCAGCAGATATTGACACTCATCTGACCAGGGAACTTTTCTCCAGTCTTCCATTGTCCCATTTTGGTGAACCCATGCCAACTGTAGCCTCTGTTTCCTGCTCTTAGCTGACAGGTGTGGAAACCAGTGTTGTCTTCTGCTGCTGTAGCCCATCTGCTTTAAGGTTTCATGTGCATTCAGGGATGCTCTTTTGCATACCTTGGTTGAGATAAGTGGTTATCTAAGTTACTGTTGCCTATCTATCAGCTTGAATCAGTCTGGCCATTCTTTCCCAATCTCTGCCATCGACAAGGCATTTTTGCTCAGAGAACCGCCGCTCACTGGATGTTTTATCTTTTATTAGCCCATTCTCTGTAAACCCTAGAAATGGTTGTGCCTGAAAATCCCAGTAGATAAGCATTTTCGGAAATACTCATACCTGCCCAACAACCATGGTATTCAAAGTCACTTAAATCACCTTTCTTCCCCATTTTTGTGTTTGATATGATCATTAAGCACCAGAACTGTATCTGAATGAATTTATACATTGTGCTGCTGACGCATGATTGGCTGATTAGATATTTGCTTCAGTGAGCACCTGAACTGGTATACCTAATAAAGTGGCCAGTTAGTGTGAAATTTGATTTTTATATATATATATATATGTGTGTGTGTGTGTGTGTATATATATACAGTGCTTGAAGTGGGAAAAAATAAGTGCAGGAACTCTAATTTTCCGACATTTGACATTTGTGCGGTGAAAAAAAAATCAAGTCTGTAGGATGTGTTGGTTCAAAAACTATTTTAATTTAATCATTCTTCCAAGCAATAACCTATAGGCATAGGCTACTTTTTTCTAATTCACAAATGGAATACTGAAAAACCATTAAAACAACATGTAGTCTTTTATCGGTCTTGTGATATTGTCTATTCGCGGGCCACTGTCGCTGCGTCGGATCAGTTTCAGTAAGTACCGGAACACAGAAAAAAGTGGCGGAACCCAAAAGACGAAAATACAGAAGTTCCGGAACTGCGTTCCGCTGCGTTCTGGCCCACTTCAAGCACTGTGTGTGTGTGTGTGTGTGTATATACACACTCACCTAAAGGATTATTAGGAACACCATACTAATACGGTGTTTGACCCCCTTTCGCCTTCAGAACTGCCTTAATTCTATTTGGCATTGATTCAACAAGGTGCTGAAAGCATTCTTTAGAAATGTTGGCCCATATTGATAGGATAGCATCTTGCAGTTGATGGAGATTTGTGGGATGCACATCCAGGGCACGAAGCTCCCGTTCCACCACATCCCAAAGATGCTCTATTGGGTTGAGATCTGGTGACTGTGGGGGCCATTGTAGTACGGTGAACTCATTGTCATGTTCAAGAAACCAATTTGAAATGATTCAAGCTTTGTGACATGGTGCATTATGCTGCTGGAAGTAGCCATCAGAGGATGGGTACATGGTGGTCATAAAGGGATGTACATGGTCAGAAACAATGCTCAGGTAGGCCGTGGCATTTAAACGATGCCCAATTGGCACTAAGGGGCCTAAAGTGTGCCAAGAAAACATCCCCCACACCATTACACCACCACCACCAGCCTGCACAGTGGTAACAAGGCATGATGGATCCATGTTCTCATTCTGTTTACGCCAAATTCTGACTCCATTTGAATGTCTCAACAGAAATCGATACTCATCAGACCAGGCAACATTTTTCCAGTCTTCAACTGTCCAATTTTGGTGAGCTCGTGCAAATTGTAGCCTCTTTTTTCTATTTGTAGTGGAGATGAGTGGTACCCGGTGGGGTCTTCTGCTGTTGTAGCCCATCCGCCTCAAGGTTGTGCGTGTTGTGGCTTCACAAATGCTTTGCTGCATACCTCGGTTGTAACGAGTGGTTATTTCAGTCAAAGTTGCTCTTCTATCAGCTTGAATCAGTCGGCCCATTCTCCTCTGACCTCTAGGATCAACAAGGCATTTTCGCCCACAGGACTGCCGCATACTGGATGTTTTTCCCTTTGCACGCCATTCTTTGTAAACCCTAGAAATGGTTGTGCGTGAAAATCCCAGTAACTGAGCAGATTGTGAAATACTCAGACCGGCCCGTCTGGCACCAACAACCATGCCACGCTGAAAATTGCTTAAATCACCTTTCTTTCCCATTCTGACATTCAGTTTGGAGTTCAGGAGATTGTCTTGACCAGGACCACACCCCTAAATGCATTGAAGCAACTGCCATGTGTTTGGTTGATTAGATAATTGCATTAATGAGATATTGAACAGGTGTTCCTAATAATCCTTTAGGTGAGTGTGTATATATATATATATATATATATATACATGTATATATATGAACACGAGTTGGATGCATTCCATCTGCCACAGAAGTGCAATACCATGGACCCATATCAAAAAGCAAGATTTTTTGCTTAGCCGGACAACTTGTCGTATTTAAGATACCTCAGTTTAAGTGGTCTTTATCTTCGTTCACTTAAAATTAGCCCGAACTACCGTAAATCCGACAAATAATCCGACTAATCATGAAATCCAATTCTACCCTGGTTAATTGCCATTGTTAGCAATATCAGTTGATAACACATTACGCGCAGTGCTTTACATATAAAACTCTGTAGCAACACGGCCACAGATAAGTTGGACGGTATAGTGTGTGCGACTGATTTAATGAGTCACAAATGAGAAGCAGTGCTTAAACAGTATAAAACTATAACTTTCCCTTCTGTTGATAAGAGGCGCAGCCATCTCAGATTCTGAACTCGGGATCCTCTGTGCTGCTCCGAGATATTTCTCGGATCTCCGAAAAACAGGAGCACGCATGTTCTCACTTCCGGCTTCAAAACTCCGGAATACAACTTGGAATACGAGTTCCCAGGGCAAATGGAACGCACCAAAACTGCCCGAAATGGGTTGAGAGAGACATTTCAGGGATTTTGAGTCATTCTGCGAGGCAGATGGATTAATTGCGTTAAAAAATGTAATCAGATTAATCATGATGATGGATTAATCCGCGTTAACCCGTTAATTTTGACAGCCCTAATGTATACACACAGGTTTGAAATTATATATTTGTGGGGACTCTACATTCATTTCTATGGGGATAACTCTAATCCCAACATGAGATCCTTAACCCCTACCAAGCCCTAACCATAACCATAAGTAACCAAACAAAATACGAGACTTTTGGCATTTTTACTTTTTGGAAGAAATGTTCTGGAGCTCTCCTGATTTAAATGTGACTCAAAGCAAAAGAACTTAAAGATATTAAGTAAAAAAAACTAAACTAAATCCATGAAAAGACACATTTTTCCCTACCCACAGTCTCGCAGACTTTCTGTAGTTAAGCTTTGTTAAACTTCTGTCTTTCTGTCAAGGAAAAAAGAGAACTTGTTAAAGCCACCTAATGTTTAATAAAGAATTAATACTAGTGGACAGCTCTTAAAGCATCCAATAGTATGTCGTGATTGACCCGTGAGGGGTTTATCTAGATCAGCATTTCGTGTTATTGTGTTTGCACTCAATGACTGCTGAGGCTACAAAATAATATGGAGGATCTGGTGCTGGCCGGTCAGGCGTACGATGATGTCCCCGCCTTTGACGAACTGGAGGCGGGTCTGGAACGCCATTATGTCTAGGAGGTAGATGATGTCGGCTAGGACATCAAAGAAGGTCCAGAAGGGGATGCTCCTCGGTGAGTGGAAAGGGAAAGCCAGGCGTACGGGGATGAACCACATGTTGTAGTTGTAGACCAGAGTCACCAAGCTCAGCCAGAAGATGTACCTGTGATCTGTGAGGAGGGACTCATTTCACAGGAAGCCATCAACACAAGGAGGAAGTTAAATCATGCTCAGTGCCAGGGGTTAGGGTTACGAAATCTGGTGGCTGTCACATTTATAGAATTCTGTAATGCTGTAGTCCAGCATTACAAGGTTCTGACATGTCGCATGCAACCGCAGGACAGTCTGCCTCCCACCTGTGAAGGGATCTATGGTCTCATCCATCCACACGTCCAGCTTCTCCTCCAGCGGTTTGAAAAGCATGTCGGTCATGGAGAAGAGGCAGGTCAATATGACCTTGGACCAGGAGCTTTCAGCTTTGACCTCTACTTCGCCATCCTTTTTCTCCTCTTTCTTGTCATCTTTCTTTTCCTCTTTCTTGTCATCTTTCTTCTTTTTAACATCCTTTTTCTCCCCTTCCTCCTTCTCACCCTTCTTCTGTGTCACTTTCTTAGCCTGCTCCTCCTTTTTTTCCCTCCCCTCTTCCTCTTTCTGAGTTCGCTCCTCTGCCTCTCTCTTCAGGAAGTATCGCTTTCTCATGACTGGTGCTAGATTGTTAATAGTAAACATTGAGCCACTGCAAGTTAAGCCCACCAGACAGGACAGAGACCGACAACTTCCTGTTCTGCATCTGTGTAGGGTGTCACGCTTACCACTAAATTTCAAATGTATTCAGTAAAAACAAGGCCTCCCCAAACTGCCATCCACCCCACAGAATCAGTTCCTCCACATCATGGCCATAAAGCCCATTCCACAATAGAGTAGTCACACCTACTGATGGGGGGGCTGTGCTCCGGGGATGAGGCATACGGGTCGATGACCTTCTCCTTGTAGCTCGTGGTTCGATCCCTCAGTTGCTTTATCAGGCTCCTCAGGTGATCATCTATATATTTATTCACCACTAGAAGGGGTGGAGACGGAGATGGCGGCTCCTGACTGAAAACAAAAAATAAATCATTATTTCTATGACACCCTCAGTGCCCTAGGTGGTGCTCTTGTCCAGGCTGTTAAGTGATACTTTAAGTGCTGCTGATTGTTATTTTACCAAACAGTACTACAACCATACAACATCCCTGAAGCAGATCCTATAGTCTCCACACTGCTGCACAATTCTGACTGTGTTGGAGTTTTCTGTCTGTGTTTGTCCTGAAACATTATATATCAGCCCTGAAGTAAGCATAACTCAAACATCCACTTAGTAATGAAAGTCAAAGGCTTTGGTATGCATGGTGTCCCTATGCATGCTGTACCCTGCTGACAGTTGGGCTGTCAGCAGGGGGCACTCTTCTTCCATGACTATGTGTACATTATATTACAGCACGCTGATACATACGATTCCATTTCAAAGTGAAAGAACCCCACTGGACCCCACCTGGAGGCCTGGCTTAGTGCTGCCCTCCCTCCCCCCACTGAGGTCCTGGCTAAAGGCCTCACGGAAGGACAGCGGGGGTAATCCAGGTGTCTTGGACGATGTCCTAATCTGCCTTTCTCCCCCTGGACACTCCTTCAGAGCAGCAGGACCCTCGACAAAACCCACTATGAAAATAATAAGATAAAAATACTCACCCTAACTCACATTGTACATGTTGGAATTGGAATTCTGCCCCTACAACCATTTAAAGGTTATGAGGAATGAAGAGTAAAAACCAGGTAAAACACACTTGACCAATGGGAGCTATTCCTTACGTCTTTACTAAACTAAAATCATGTAGGAAAAAAGGACAAAACATGGTCAAATCTGTCTGTCTCATCAAGATCTCAGATGCTTTTTTCCAGTTCTTGGAAGGTGATCTAAAGTAGGTGCCACCGCCTGTTTTCAGTCTATATTTTGCAATATATATTACAAGAATTTCAAATTGTATTGCAATTTTTAACTACAAGACAGAGGATATTTTGGCCCTGGCAACAAGCTTCTGATTGGTCTATCAACGCTCATCCAGTACATGACATGCATGAGTTCCAAACTCAAAGGTATCTCTACCTCTGAAATCTCTGCCTCTGAGTTAGTCCAATTACAAACTCAAATGTATGAGAAATCTTTACCTCTGAAACTGACAGAGGGCCAGTTCCTAACAGGCCTGTACATCTGCTCCTTACGATAGGGCTGTATGTCTGATCACCTTAAGCTGGATGTGCTGGCAATCCCATAATCTCCTTTCATCTATGCTTGGAGTCACGGTCCAAAAATCAGAGGATGAAGATAGAAAATAGACATCCTAGATATTCCACAGCTCAATCTGCAGCTCCTTTTTTTCCAAATGCATCACACCACACACATACAAAAAAACCCTCAAGTCACATGTATTTCTCTCTTACCCCTCCCCAGGTTCAGCCGGCTTCTCCTCAAGCATGGGGGGGCCTGGGGTAGGAGCTGGGGCCTCAGGGATGGGGTCCGGGGCTGGGGCTGGACAGACCAAAGCAGCACAGGCGGTGTGGGTACCAAAGGTCTCCAATAACAAATTGGGAGCTCCAGACTTGGAGCAAGGTAACACCAGCTGTGAATCACCCCTGAAATCTCCTACCACCTGAAGCTGCCCCTGCAGGCCTCCAGACCCAGACAGATCCATTACCTGCTGGTCCTTCTTCTCCATCTTTCTGCTTTCCACCCATTCCTTCAGAAGGCTTCTGTTCATGAAGCAGGAAAGTCAGCCAGCCAGTAAATCCCACCTTGGCATCACTTGTAGGTTGTAGGTGGCTCTAGCTGGGTAGCTCTCACTCATGAAGAAAGGACTGTACACCACCCAACATTTCTGCAGCAATACTGGCCAGTAAGGATCTACTCATCTGCTCAACTCTAAGCCAAATACCCCATTTCAGACCTGTCCTGAAATTGGATCACTGATCCCATCAATGTGTGTTTCTCTAAGCCAACGGAAGGCACTGGATGACCTGCATGTTCACCAAATATTCACACAGTATGTATTACTGATGGACTCTACAAGCCAATGCATCTTCTGAAGAACATGTCCTACCCGGGCAGGTGGAGGAGTAGGAGCTGGTGCAGGTGTGGGAGCCGGTGGTGGAGCATGGATCGGAGTCAGCAAGGTGGGAGCCAAGAGTTTCCACAGCCTGCTGAACATGGCTGATGCGAGGATGACGACTGCGAGTATGGGAAGTCATCCAGGACTTTATCCGCTGCTCTCCTCACGTCGCTGACCCCCCCTCCCCCCAAGGCCAACCGGCAGCCTTTAGTCCCAGTAATCCCGCTTTGGAGCCCTGCCCTTTCCGCCAGGACATTCCTGGTAGGGTGGGGAGTAACAGCGTTTCCTGCATCTACATCATCCACTCAATTCCTGGTCTTATCTTAAATATGGAGTCATTTTGTTTACACAGACAATCATCAGGTAATACTTTCCAAAAAGGTTTTGCTTCATCTGCAGTCTGATTGGTTATGTCTGAACCAATTATCTTATTATCTTTCCTTCCACCCTCAGAACATTTTTGGGTACGTAAAACTCCCATGAGCGACTTACAGTCGAGAGAACTGTTACAATTCAAGTGTGGGGATTTGAACCCATGGCCTTTCTGTTGCTAGTATAATGATCTACTTGTTCCAAAAAAATGTAAATAAAAAAAGTTTTGCACAGCTGTCTGTGCCATGGACAGTTCCAGACCAAAGTACAGCTATTAGGCCTTCCATGTGGAATAAAGGAACAGAACAAAGTCACACCTGGTCCTCTTTCCTACAGAACAGAAAACGAAGTCCAGAAATTAATCCTGTTAAAATAGGAGCAGAAAATACATAAAAGCGCATAATTGAGATGTATTCAATAGCACACAATAAGGGGACAGAGGGAAAACTAAGTTAACATATCCTCCTGAGACTCCACCCATTCATTTATGTCCATTGTAGTGGACATTTTATTTTTTGCTATATCTTTTCACTGATGTTAGGAAACGTATTTATTCCTGTTGTACACTAAAGAGGACATGCTATGAATTTAAAAATAAAAATAAATTTGAAAAAATCTAAATTGTAAGATGTCTTATTTCCTCCAAAGACAAATAACCTAAAATTGAAGGACACTTTTTTCCTTGGGTCTCAGGAGGTTAATGCTGATCTTTGAAATACTGCAAAAACATGCACATTTTCAAGATCGTTTTTGTGAAGGTTCATTAAATAGTGATATAATATCTTTTACTGCACTTGCTCCATGTTTTATTGCTTTATTGTAACACATACTCTTACCAGTAGCAGCTAATCAAAACCATACAGTTTATAAAGGGAACAAATTAATGTAGAGCAGAATTGAGTTCAGCCTATTGGTCCAGCCCCCCACAACACTGCCAGTTTCATGTGTAGCCCCCTGGGAAAATTAATTGCCCACTCCTGCTTTAGATGGACCCACCTGCTAATTTCTTCCAGAAGAACTGCATGACTAAAACTAAATCATTCAAAGCAATGCATATTACATCATAAATCTGAAAATGGTCAGTCTGCCAGTTGGTTTTACATTATTATCCAGTATACTGCAAACTCTTGCTTTTCTGCATGCTGAGCCACTGTTACAATGAAATAATGCTTTCAGCGTTTAATCGGCTGAAATGCACAAATAAATAAAGAGCCAAGTCGAGCGTGAAGGTGCAGGGCAGTTTCTCATGGATCAAAGCATAACAAAGTGTCGGAAAGAGTTTTCCACTCAGGATTCCCGGGTTCTTTCTGGAGCTTTCAGAAGCTCTATTCCTCAGCACACACAGGACATCCCGGTGCTGCAGACTTCAGTGTCACAAACGACCTTCCTCCAGCTGTGAGAGGCTTTTCACCCAACAGGTAAACATCCCGCCTGACACTGTGGCCACTGACTGGCAGGCTCTTGAATGCACATTTGGGTGGTGAGTGATTCAGGGGACTAAGATTCTGTGATCGGAAGGTTGCCGGTTCAAGCATTGGCCTTGTCAGATCAGTCACATGTCCGTTGGCCCTTGATCAAGGCCCTTAAGCCCCAGCTCCAGGGGCACCACACAATGATTGACACCGTGCTGTAATGCCTGAGCTATAGAGAGCAGAATAGGGTAGGTGAAGAGATGAATTTCTATGTACCTGTACTTATATAGTACTTGTGCAATGGCCAATAAAGCATTATCTTTAAAATAGTCCTAAATACAAAACAAGCATTTGAAATGTAAAGGGTAGGCTAGATGAAAGGGGCCAGAATTATTGATGCAAGTTTCAAAAGAAAAAAGCAAAGGAAATTAAGCATTAATCAATCTTCCATAACTTCTTTTCCAGTCCTGGGCCAAGGTTAAGTATAAACCTGAGGGATGTCCACTAGAGGGCGCTGTTCTCATCATCGTCATTAGAGGTTACAACCTGGAAAAATAAAAACAAATCATACTTTCTCGTTTTACCTATGCATAAATAAACTGAACTAACTAATGAGAAATTGGGGGACAGAAAACTAAATTAAATGTTCAAAAGTTAAATTAGAATTACAGAGATAAGAGTGACAGGTTGGACCATGTGACCCGATTTCAGGGCCACAGAGGCAGCCTTATTCAGTCTATGTCAGCGCTGGCCGCTTCCTGTTGCTGAGGCCTCCAGGATGAATCCTCAGCCCTGAAACCCTTTCATTGATGTGCTGGGCTTCTTTGTGGAGCCAAACTAGTTCTGACTCGATCTGAATGTCTTGGGCACCCTCTGCAGAGACGCAGGTGACTTCTGCAGCAGTACCTGGAGTCTCTCCACTTGGCAGACCATGGGTGTGACCTGCCCCTTTAACTGCCCCCTCCCTGCCAGATCCTTGGCCATCAGCAGCTTCCTGGGGAGGAGAATACCATACGGCTAAAGGGGTGTGCCACCCCACCTCAGACACACATCTCTAAGAAAAACCAGCCCCCTGTATCCACCATGTAATGATTGCCCTCTGACCACCCATAAATCAATTGTGTTAGATGCAGGCAAAGCATAATGAATATCAACCTCTTTGTATATTAATGTGAACCACCACCCACCTCCCCTTCCTGGCCAGGACCTTCTGCGATTCTGGGTAGTGCACCAGTATGTCGTTGAGGTCTTTCTTGTCCAGCACAAAGAGGTTGGCAAAGCCATGGGCGATGACGTTGGCTGTCCGTCGGTTTCCACCATTGGGTGCGGACTGCAGCAGGCTGAAGGACAAGCCATCAGAGCAGAACATCTCGGCCAGGCTTCTAGCTCTGGTCTTTCACAGACCTACCATAGCTATTCTGTGACATGCACATCAATATAAGAGGGGTCTGAATGTTGTATTTTCAAAGCAGAGCCACCTATCTGGGTCGACAAGGCCATAAGGCTTGACCATGCCCCTCACCTCTTCAGGCCATACCTGATCTCCCCAAAGACGCATCCAGCCTTGAGCGTGACGAGCACCGTCTCATTGTCCCCCCCCACCACCTGCACAGCCCCGGCCTTGATAATGTACATCTCCTTCCCGATGTTCCCCTGAGGAGAGGGGGTGGTGGCCGGAGCCAGGGGACGGGGTCGTCACTGTACTTATTTGGACCAGACTGGTTCAAAGGATGTGGGGTCCACTAAACTACTAGGACACAACTTAACATGTAGCCTCTACATCATGAAGCTCATCCCACTAAAGGTCAAGTCAAGTGGGCTTTACTCTCGTACCATTTATATTCAGGTGCACAGTGGCACGAAATAACGTTCCCCCAGGAACACGGTGCCACATACACCGGGTTACACAGGACTTAAAGTGCAAAAACACAGGACAGTGTGAAACAGGGGAGTTGGACCCTGGAGTAAATATACATACATACGGGTTTATACACATAGCACAATGTGTAAGTAAACAATAAATACAGCATCATGAATGGGTGGAATATATAGCAGAACTGAATAAATGGATTAAAATTTAAGTAACAGCCTACTGTTCAGTCTCTTTTGTTTTTAAGCAATTTAAACAGAACCCCTTTGCTGTTTCCCACCATACATAACAGAAAGTCCCATTCTTTGAACACTGATTTGACCCCAGATGTCTCACGGTCACCTTCTTGCACACAAAGTCTCCTGGGAGATACACTACGGGCTTCAGCCGCAACAGCATATCCACCAGCATCTGCCCCTCACAGCCCTGTGAGCAGAAAAGTCCACATGGTGCACTATTAGGAGCTGGCCTTAAAGAGAGACCAGTTACATGGTGCACTATTAGGAGCTGGCCATTAAAGAGAGACCAGTTACATGGTGCACTATTGGGAGATGGCCATTAAAGAGAGACCAGTTACATGGTGCACTATTGGTCAGCTTGCCGTTAAAGAGAGACCAGTTACATGGTGCACTGTTGGGAGCTGGCCCTTTAAGGAATGTCTGGCCAAATAGTGCACTGTTGGGAGCTGGCCCTTTAAGGAACATCCAGTCACATGGTGCACCAATGGGAGATGGCCCTTTAAAGAGAGTCCGGCCACATAGGTGTTACAATAATTAGCCCATTAGGTGAAAGACGCGAAAGAAAAAAAAATCCCATTTTCTTGTAAAGACTAGTCTGCATCATAATTTTATCCCCATGTTTGGAGCCTCTGTCATGTTTAAAATTCTCCACAATTATTAATAAACAAACTATTGTAAGTACCTTTGGAAAACTTTCAGGCAAGTGTTTCAATTAAATGGAAAGCAGACAGAAAAAAATGAATTTGTGGAGCAATGCGATTTCTCTTTCATAATGTGAGTGGAAGATGCAGTCACTAAGGGGCAGCAAACATTAAGCAATGGGATAAGCATAAACGTCAGTCTCTGCAACGATTCTGGTCTAACTTTTAAAAAAAGGAGGTTACAAATGAGCTGATTCAAACAGCAGTCTCACAGAAATAAAAAAAAAATACTTAAAAATAACTTTTGTAAGCCAGCAGGGGGTTGTTTCTGAATCTGAGCTCTGACAAGGATGAGTACCACTCACCTTGAAGAGATCGATCTTCTGGAAGGTGCTGAGGTTGATGTCCACAGCGATGGCCGTCCTCATGACCAGGGGCATCTGCTCCAGCAGCTCTGACTCGTCTGGGGCGTGAGAGAGAGAGGTCCGCTTTAACTCTGCTGCACACCTATCCCACCTCCTGTAAAAGGACAGCTGTTACCACCAATGTCCTACTATGAAGCCAATTCCAGATGTAGGTATACAGAACCATAATTACGACAAACTAGGTCCTGTTAAATACCATCATGGATAGGCCAGTCTTGATGACTGCTTCTCTGTTAGAGTGGACCAAGGGATCCCCGGCCAGGAAAGGAATGTGTTTGGTTTTTGGCTTTTCTCCATCCAAAGGTGGTGAGGGTTTACAATAAATTAGCTTATTCTATCAGGACTTCTGTACATCATACAATAAAACTTACTTATGTGTTACCTATGGAACATAAATAAATACTCAGTAAACACAGCAAAGTCTTTCATGTAGCATCTGATAAAATCATCTGATAAAATAATAAATAAATGACTAGATAAAATAACATCAATCCTTTTTCCATCCCTGCTCATGATTACTGGGCTCTTGTTTGTAATATTTCATGTTTGTTTTTTATGCATATGTGTCATTGAAAACTACTATGTAAGGAATACCTTACCCAGCATGCCCTGGGACTCCCAGGTGTACATGTACCAGGTGCGCACTCTGTCCTGCACCAGCTTGGGGATCTTGTTGGTGTTCATGTAGGTTACCGCATTGTCCATGGATTTGCGGAAGTAGGTCTGGTGGGCAGTTGCAGCACTGATGACAACCCTCATCTGGTGGAATGAAGATAAAGATGGATTGGTGGAGCGAGACAGTCTTTACACAGCATTGGATTATTGGAGATAGACAGACTTTACATGGCACTGATTTGGTGGAGAGATGCAGACTTTACACGGCATTGGATTATTGGAGAGAGACAGCCTTCACGTGATGTTGCAGTGGTGGAGAGATACAGCCTTTACACGGCATTGTAATGGTGGAGAGTGACAGTCTGTATGTGGCATTAGATCAGGGATGGCCAATCTTATCCACAAAGGGCCGGTGTGTATGCAGGTTTTCGCTGCAACTCCCTAATTAGATTACTAATTAGAGGACTGATTGGCTGAAGAGTCCTCACACCTGGGTTTGAACAGCTGACCTAAAGGTTATCCCAAAAACCTGCATACACACCAGCCCTTTACGGATAAGATTGGCCACTCCTGCATTAGATTAATGGAAAGAGCCAGCTTTCACATGGCATTGGCTTTATGGGGAGAGCCAACCTTTACGTGGCATTGCGTCTAATTTTTGTGCTCCTTACACTACATTGTGTATTTCTGCAATGAATTTGCAAACAAGCAGTTTGCAAATACCCCAGCCATACATTCCAGCTTTGCGGATCTCACATCATGCCATTTTCACCAGGATGAGGGATTCAGTTCTGTGGTCATTTGTGAGGCTGAACTTTTGTGGTGTTTAGCTACTATACTGTCAAATGTTCATCTGTCCCTGTTGGGGAATTTCCTCTCTGCTGATGCAATGTGTCCCCTTTTGGCAATATTCTGACATGATTTTTTCCCCCTACAATGCATGAGGTACTTTGTAGATTTTGTGACCCATGCATGAAACCTAATATGGCGTCTCTTTGTAGCTCTGCTTGTAAATGTGATCGGTCACTTCAAAGTTAAAGTCCCCTTTCCTGCGCTGTTTGCATGATTTCATCCTTCCCCATTATCTGAACATAAATAAAACAGTAACGCACATAAACCACAAGGGGCAGTGTGCTGACTACCTGGGCCAGAAACGTAGACAGGAAGGCAGCTCCTATGAAGTAGTTCATCATCTGAAACATCAGCCCAAATAAAGTGTCAGGCAAGGGCAGCTCTGCGATCATGAGGAGGGACTTCTCCGCATAGAGGAAGCTTTGCAGGTAGCTAAAGAGTGACACAGAAGAGCTTGATGAAATACCTGCCAGTGGGGGTGTATAATTAGCACATAATTAATTAACATCTATGACAGGCAAATACACACTAGGGATCAGGCAAAAGTATTTTACAGCTTGTGTTTCCCTGAACTCTGGTGTTACCGTGTGAATCGCTCACTATGACATCACACACTGGGAGACGGAGCAGAGGCTGGGATAGAGGGGGCGCATAGGTAAATGAGACCCTGGAGCCCATGCTAGTCAGCCCATTAGGCGACACAGTATCTTCTAAGTGGGGGCGTCGGCTTTGTGAACTGATTTCACTTTGTCTCAGACAGGGAGCGCTGCAGGTGAAGCTTGCCCAGGGCGCCACATGGGCATCGACTGTCACGGCCAGGAGCATATGGCTATTGGGGCATTATTATGTTCCTTGGTTGGGTTGGGTTGGGTTGGGTGTGTTACTTACGCGCTGCCCTCGCCATTGTAGACCCACTGGGTGGAGCCCACGCCCTCGTACTCTGATGCTGTGTAGTACAGGCAAGCGTCCAGATGCAGGATGAAGAGCAGGTAGCCAATGGTCCGGATCACTCTGCCCCAACACACGACATTCCCAACATCTAACTCTTCCGTCTAAGTACGGAATACCAGGCGAAACAGAATGTCACTATAGTAAGTGATACAACCATACAATCATGATTCTAGACCCCTATGTAAATCTTTTAGAAGATCAGTTAGTGAATATGAACTGTCTCATTGGCCATTAGTGGAGTCTGTACGTGGGAGGTGCAGCCACACTGGACTCTGCTGATCTGCGTACCTCCAAATGTAAGTTTTCGTCATCATGCTCTCCAAAAGGTCGCTGAACTCGAAGAATGATCTGAGCTACAGAGTGAAAAGGGGGTCATTCTGAGCAATAGTCCCACATGACAATTACTCAGGGCACCATGGACCCTGCCTGAGATTCTGGAACTTACTCTCAGCATGCGATTGGCCCTGAAGACGGACATGAAGCCGAACTGAAGATAGAGCAGCTCAAAGGGAAGGATCGCCATGAGGTCAGTCTGCAGGAAGAACGAAAAGACCAACATGACAGCGAGAGGAGAACCTGGAGTGCCAGGACCCCAGAGTAAGAATGGGTAGAATCTCAAAGCAAACTAAAAAAAGAAGATTGACAAACAATGTACCACTTAGGCCACCCAAATCAAGCTGTAGACGTACCTTTGCCTAGGATAGTTTGGCCAGTGTCCAAGCTTTGTTAATTTTAAAACATATTGGTAATTTAATAAAATATTATATAGGGGACTTGGGGCCACAAGTCTCCTGAAGAGTTATTAATCCCATGATAAAGTGCAGTGGAGAAGATGTCTTTGTCTTTGATTAACGTCCCCTACCTTGAATCTCGTGGAGTCTTGATAGTTCTTTGTCGTAAAAATCCTGTCCACCTTAATTTAAAGAGAGAAAATGAGTCTGTCTCACACATGCACACATGCACCCACACATTACTCTTTAATTCTCTGGCTTTGTAATGACATTGCTGTCCCATAGCCTATTACCCATCGTGGTGCTGGAGTATAATAAGATCAGCGGGTAAGTGGATTATAATAACAGAAGTGTGTGGAGCAACTGGATTTTAATAACAAAGGCCCACAGGACGCCAGTGCTTGGCTCTTCTGAAGACTAAATATTAAAGTTATAAATCTGCTTTAAATTTCAGAAATCTGAAAATAAACCCAAGTACCACAGGTGATGCCTCAGTTATACATCCATCCATCCATCCATTTTCTCCCGCTTATCCGAGGTCGGGTCACGGGGGCAGCAGTCTCAGCAGGGAAACCCAGACTTCCCTCTCCCCGGCCACTTCATCCAGCTCCTCTGGGGGAATCCCGAGGCGTTCCCAGGCCAGCCGAGAGACATAGTCCCTCCAGTCTTGGGTCTTCCCCGGGGCCTCCTCCCAGTGGGACATGCCCGGAATACCTCACCAGGGAGGCGTCCAGGAGGCATCCTAATCAGATGCCCGAGCCACCTCATCTGACTCCTCTCAATGCGGAGGAGCAGCGGCTCTACTCTGAGTCCCTCCCGAATGACCGAGCTCCTCACCCTATCTCTAAGGGAGAGCCCAGCCACCCTGCGGAGGAAACTCATTTCGGCCGCTTGCACTCGCGATCTCGTTCTTTCGGTCACTACCCATAGCTCGTGACCATAGGTGAGGGTAGGAATGTAGATCGACTGGTAAATCGAGAGCTTCGCCTTTTGGCTCAGCTCCTTCTTCACCATGACAGACCGATGCAGCGCCCGCATCACTGCGGACGCCGCACCGATCCGCCTGTCGACCTCCCGCTCCATCGTCCCCCCACTCGTGAACAAGACCCCGACATACTTAAACTCCTCCACTTGGGGAAGGATCCCATCCCCGACCCGGAGAGAGCATTCTACCCTTTTCCGGCTGAGGACCATGGTCTCGGATTTGGAGGTGCTGATTCTCATCCCAGCCGCTTCACACTCGGCTGCGAACTGTCCCAGCGAGAGCTGAAGGTCACGGTCCGATGAGGCCAACAGGACCACACCATCTGCAAAAAGCAGAGACCTAATCCTGAGGTCACCAAACCGGACACCCTCAACGCCCTGGCTGCGCCTAGAAATTCTGTCCATAAAAGTTATGAACAGAATCGGTGACAAAGGACAGCCCTGACAGAGTCCAACCCTCACCGGAAACAAGTCCAACTTATTGCCGCTCATGCGGACCAGACTCTGGCACCGGTCATAAAGGGACCGAACAGCCCTTAAAAGGAAGCCCGGCACCCCATACTCCCAGAGCACCCCCCACAGGACTCCCCGAGGGACACGGTCGAATGCCTTCTCCAAGTCCACAAAACACATGTGGACCGGTTGGGCAAACTCCCATGAACCCTCTAGAACCCTGCGGAGAGTATAGAGCTGGTCCACTGTTCCACGGCCGGGGCGAAAACCACACTGCTCCTCCTGAATCCGCGGTTCGACAATCTGGCGGACCCTCCTCTCTAGAACCCCCGAATAGACCTTACCAGGGAGGCTGAGGAGTGAGATCCCCCTATAGTTGGAGCACACCCTCTGGTCCCCTTTCTTGAAGAGGGGAACCACCACCCCGGTCTGCCAGTCCAGAGGCACTGCCCCCGATGTCCACGTGATGCTGCAGATGCGTGTTAACCAAGACAGCCCCACAGCATCCAGAGCCTTCAGGAACTCTGGGCGGATCTCATCCACCCCCGGGGCTCGACCACCGAGGAGCTTTTTAACCACCTCAGCAACCTCCGCCCCCGAGATAGGGGAGTCCACACCCAAGTCCCCATACTCTGCTTCCACATCGGAAGGCGTGTTGGTGGGATTGAAGAGGTCTTCGAAGTACTCCTTCCACCGACCCAAAACGTCCCGGGTTGAGGTCAGCAGCACCCCATCCCCACCATAAACAGTGTTGATGTTGCACCGCTTTTCCACCCGGAGCCGCCGGATGGTGGACCAGAATCACCTCGAAGCCGTCCGGAAGTCGTTTTCCATGGCCTCGCCAAACTCCTCCCAAACCCGAGTTTTTGCCTCAGCGACCGCCGAAGCTGCATCCCGCTTGGCCTGCCGGTACCCGTCAGCTGCCTCTGGAGTCCCACAGGCTAAATAGGCCCGATAGGACTTCTTCTTCAGCTTGACGGCATCCCTCACCACTGGTGTCCACCAGCGGGTTCGCGGATTGCCGCCGCGACAGGTACCGACTACCTTACGGCCACAGCTCAGGTCAGCCGCCTCCACAATGGAGGCGCAGAACATGGCCCATTCGGACTCAATGTCCCCCGCCTCCCCCGGGACATGGAAAAAAGTTCTGCCGGAGGTAGGAGTTGAAACTCCTCCTGACAGGGGATTCAGCCAGACGTTCCCAGCAGACCCTCACTATACGCTTGGGCCTGCCAGGCCTGGCCGGCTTCCTCCCCCACCAGCGGAGCCAACCCACCACCAGGTAGTGATCAGTTGACAGCTCCGCCCCTCTCTTCACCCGAGTGTCCAAGACATGCGGCCGCAAGTCCGACGACACGACTACAAAGTCAATCATCAAACTGCGGCCTAGGGTGTCCTGGTGCCAAGTGCACATATGAACACCCTTATGCCTGAACATGGTGTTCATTATGGACAATCTGTGGTGAGCACAGAAGTCCAACAACAGAACACCACTCGGGTTCAGATGGGGGGGGCCGTTCCTCCCAATCACGCCACTCCAGGTCTCACTGTCATTGCCCACGTGAGCATTGAAGTCCCCCAGCAGAACAAGAGAGTCCCCAGAAGGAATGCTCTCCAACACCCCTTCCAGAGACTCTAAAAAGGGTGGGTACTCTGAACTGCCGCTCGGCGCATATGCGCACACAACAGTCAGAACCCGTCCCCCCACCCGAAGGCGAAGGGAGGCTACCCTCTTGTCCACCGCGGTAAACCCCAATGTGCAGGCGCCCAGCCAGGGGGCAATAAGTATGCCCACCCCCGCTCGGCGCCTCTCCCCACAGGCAACTCCAGAGTGGAAAAAGGTCCAACCACCTTCAAGGAGGGATGGGGAAGGAGCCTAAGCCGTGCGTCAAGGTGAGCCCGACTATGTCTAGCCGGAATTTCTCAACCTCGCACACCAGCTCAGGCTCCTTCCCCATCAGAGAGGTGACATTCCATGTCCCAAGAGCTAGCTTCTGCAGCCAAGGATCGGACCGCCAAGGTCCCCGCCTTCAGCCACTGCCCAGCTCACAATGCACCCGACCCCTATGGCCCCTCCTACGGGTGGTGAGCCCATTGGAAGGGGGACCCACGTGCCTTGTTCGGGCTGTGCCCGACCAGACCCCATAGGTATAGGCCTGGCCACCAGGCGCTCGCCATCGAGCCCCACCCCCAGGCCTAGCTCCAGGGGGGGGGCCCGGTGACCCACGTCCGGGCAAGGGAAAACGTGTTTCCAATATTTTTCTCATCATATGGGGTCTTTTGAGAGTTATACATTTTGAAGCAAATTCCTGGAGGTGAGGAGAATTTCCCAGTGAGATATAAGATTCTCATTTCTATCTCTCCCATAAACAAAACTGGGAGATCAACGGCCAGCACTCACACCTTTCAAACCCCAAATTAATCTGAAAAACAGATCTCAGAAAAGTCTCACTTTATCTCCAGGGCATCCCAGACCATTGTGAAATGAGATTGCTACAAAACCGTAAACGTGCTTCTCCTCCTGACACCAGTCAATCAGAGTGTAAAAATATCACTTTGTTATGGGAGACCAACAAAACCTACTTCTGCTCCAAAACCAGGACACATCCACTAATTAAGCTTAGGAGGGACTCTGTTTAAGCAGAGCCCAGTGATGAGGGCCAACATTTGGGTTAAAACATTATCATCTCTTTGCCTGTTTCCAGACTCCTGTTCTTCACCCGTTTCCTGACTAATGTTCCTCACCTGTTCCCTGGAGGGACCATCCCCAGTCTATTCCCCTGCTCCCCTTGTCTATCCCCAGATATCCCATGTCCTAGTCTCCCTGATTAACTGACTTCTTGCCAGTCTGACAACTTCCCACGATCAGGAGCCTCCTGTTTCTGCCCATGAATCCAGCTCTGTTCTCACAACTGTCTTTCAAAGTTCTGGTGGTCGGAAGATACTGGACCCTAAACAGAACCTACAGGACACTATCTAGAACACTGAGCACTTTGGTCCTGGCTGGTAGAGCCTAGTGGACCCCATGGAATACACAGTACATTTAATATGAAAAACAATAACTGAATTAGTCTGCTTTCAAGCAGCATGGTAGCTCAGTAGGTGGCGATGTTGCCTGACACCTTCAGGGCTGGGGGTTTAAATGGCACCTCTGCTGTGTGCCTGTGGAGTTTTCATGTTCTCCATGTGTCCAGAGTAATAAATACCAAGCTTAAAGTGATAGCTCTACATGCGGTCACAGGGCGAAGCTCACGATGACGTCGCCGCCTTTGACGAACTGCAGCCGGGGCTGGATGAAAAGCATGTCAACGACATACACGGTGTCGGCGAGCAGGTCGCAGCAGAACCACAAGGGGGCGCTGCACTCAGTATGGCACCGGAAGGCCGCACGCGCTGGGATGAGCCAGATGTTGTAGCCAAAGGCGAGTGTCACAATGCCGAGCCAGGAGAGATACCTGCGGTCTGGCTTGAGAGGAGGGTGTGGGATGGCTGTTAGATGTGCCCAAGACTGCATTAACTCATCAAAGTTACTCCCTTTAAATTAAAAACAATATATTACCATGACAATGTGTAAAAAGACCTGAAAGGACCTAAATAACTAGTTCCCAACTATAGTATTGTCATTGTGCAGAGTGCAGGTACAGAGCCAGGTAGCATCTAACCGGGCACAAATAAAATATATCCAAATTTTAAAAAACATTTTACATAAATTGTTCTGTTCAAAATATGCATGAAGAGGAGTGTAACATGAGGCGCAGACAGGAAGTACAGTGAGAATGATTGTCCAGGTGGAGTGAAAGAGCAGCCAGTGCAAACAAGAAATGTCCTGTTCAGGTGTCTAGTATGGAGGGGCGTTTCAGGCAGAATTACTGGTCAAATTTCTCCAGCCATTATTCAAATAATATTCTATTAACCACACCACACCACAAAACGACAAATTAATCGCAGACGTTATGTCAGTATGATTGGCTAACGCAGACAAAATTATTAAAGAACAGGCAAATCACAATTAGTTATATTGCCGCTAAATAATATTTATGAGCTCATTAATTATTTGATTTAGAGATTTTTTTTTCAGATTATATATACGTTCTTGAACATTCAGACGTTTGAGTGCTAACTCATCGCTAGTATCAATTTTGGAGCTACGTATCAAAGTGATGCAGAATCTCCAGCAAGCACACAGGTGTTGCACTGCATACCACACGCACAGTGAGACACTGCAATGATATATTGTTCAGATTTTGTTCTTCATTGTGTGTGTGTGTGTGGGGGGGGGGGGGGTTGCTATGGTTACGGGTGGTTCTGGCCCTCACCTGTAAAGGGATCCAGGGTCTCGCCCAGCCATGCGTCCAGCTTCTCCTCCAGCGGCCTGAGCAGACAGAAGGTGCCTGAGAGAGGGGGGGCTGGGCCTGCCGCTCTGTCCCCCGGGCCGCCCTCCCTGTCCTCCTCGTTCATCTTCCCATCCGCCTCCCTTCTTGCTTCCTCAACTTTAACCTCCCCCTCCTTGGCGGTCGCCCCTTCATCCCCTCCCTCCTCCTCTTCCTCGTCTTTCTCCGGGACGTGCCGCTTTCTCCAAGCTGGTGCTGCGGCACATGGACCCCCAGTGCCCGTGAGGAAAACAGACTCATGTATGCTGAATTTCAACTGGATTCATTAAGAACAAGGCCTCCCCAAACCTTCCCCCCCCCCCAGGATCAGTTCCTCCACATCATGCCCATATCAGCCAATTCCACGACAGAGGAGTCAGACCTACTGATGGGGGCGGCTGTGCTCCGGGGACGAGGCATACAGTTTGATGACCGAGTCCGATCCCTCAGTTGCTTTATCAGGCCCCTCAGTCGGCTGTTGATATACCTGTTCACCACTAGAGGGTGTGAAGATGGAGAGGGCAACTCCAGACTGAAAAGATGAAAAAAATATTTACTGGCATGTTTCGCTCTTCTTTAGCATAGGGCATTGGTGTGTACATTGTATTGGTCCCCAGGGTGGAAATTATTTAAAAAAAAAAAATTTGATTATTTCCAACAGCTGGACTTACAAGCATGGTTTACTGCCTTTTGGAACTAGGAGGTTTCAGATTTTTTGATGTGATCTATCCGCTGTAGTGTGCAAAGCACTACCATTAATACAGATTAACTGATATCGTCATGCATTGTGTGAGCTCCCTTTGGTGGTGCTATTTGGAACCTGCCAGCGCAGCCTTCCCTACGTAGTGGGTCTCCCCAAAGTCCACCGCAGTCCTTATCACAGGACAAACAATCCTGTGTGGCTGTTACATGATACCCCCCCCCCCCCCATACATCAGTGTTATATGCCTTGGCACGGATCACGATGGCTAATGGTCCATCCATCCTGCCTATGCTGCTGCTACCTCTTTCCTTTCAAGGTGGCAACTTCAAATAAAAAACCAACATTATTTTTGGATGGATCCTTGTCCTCCCTATCCGCACTCCTGTGGGTCCTCTCCTCTCCCATCTGGTCTGTGCAGGGGGCGGCTGGACTTCTGCTACACGCCACGCTATAGCATTACCATGATCTGCAGACCTATCCAAAGCTCTCTCTTTGAGAACCATTTGTTTTCTCGCTTTTCATCCAGCGACTGTTTACCACCAGTGTGAATGGCCTAAGGGTTGTGGTGCCCCCTGTTGGCCACAACCAGTCACTATACTAGTGACTCCTAAAGTGACTTTTTGAGTCAGAGTCCAGGAACAACAAACCAATGGCAATGCCTGTTTTCATCTGCATTTATCCTCATTGCAATCATCTTTGCTTTTTAAAGAATTTATTCTTACTGGTTATGCTGTGTAAATTTAAACAGCATTTTTTCTGGGTGGACTGGTTTCACTGGTGCGAAGAGGGATCAGGCAGTCGCTGTCATGGACACTGTATTTCAGGGGTATTGCATCACAGTCCAGCACTCTTATGGCTATGAGACTTGGCTAAATTGGGAACTTAATCCAGTCAAACACTTAAATGATGTCAAACATGCACTTATACCAGCCTGACAGGACCCACACTGGCCACCTCTGCTTGATTTGATCTGTGTGCAGTCTGTACAGCACGCTGCAGTTTTTAGAAACAGCCGGGCCCTAGCTGCAGTAGAAAGCCAAACAACTGTGACTTAAAACCAAGGAGCCCAGACATGCTGTTGTTAATTCAGAATTGAACAACAAGCATGACATTCTTCTGTTAATGGTATACTGTATAAATATGTGTATCTACTGTATATTTCATACTGAGGGCCAGATTCCTTGTTCCTGATCCCCCACTGAAAAAGCCACTTGGGGCCTGCTACGCCTCCCTCAGACTTTTCAAAACAAACTAGCTCGCTAGAGTCAGATGGTAGCTAGCTAACTAGTTAGCAGAACACGTCGCTTCTCTTAAATAAGGAACATGTTTATCGAATATTTTGCATGATGATTATTTGTGGCCAACAGGGGGCTCTCACAAGCCCCACACAAATGCATAGCTTGAGTGGTGGTGAATCACACTGTTTATAACCACTAATTTTCCAATTCACAGCAATTCCAGGAACCTCCGCCCAAAAAGCACAGTGTGGGATATACGCTTAAGAAGCTTTTTCAGATATTGGCCTCTCTCCTGAGACTCGAGCATACAACCTTGAGGTTCCTTGAAGTTGGTGTCCTCCGATCCTGCTCGACTTATAGATCCAATATAAGCGGGCGTAACATGGCTCGCTCCCACGCCTTTCAGGGCAGATTAAGCGATTTAAATAAGTCCTGTGCGTTCTACTCCTAGTGATTTAGTGGGCTTGCAGCAACTGGACTGGTACGCAGCAGAATGAATTACTCTGTGCACACAAGCAAATGTCCTTCTGTGTGATTCTGAGGTGGACATAAGAAGATAACGGTATCTAATCTGAATCCCTACTGATTATCCTCGACAAGACATGCTGGTAGAATTGCACTTAGAGTCATAAACAACATTTACTCCCTATAATGTGCAACAGAGTCCTAACACAGGTTTTTAATTTCTATTCAATTCATTTTTATTTCACGCCTTTCACAACAGAGTTGCCCCAAGGAGCTA
Organism: Paramormyrops kingsleyae; assembly: GCF_048594095.1. Classification (NCBI taxonomy): domain Eukaryota; kingdom Metazoa; phylum Chordata; class Actinopteri; order Osteoglossiformes; family Mormyridae; genus Paramormyrops; species Paramormyrops kingsleyae. The sequence goes on from NC_132800.1 coordinate 45,327,306, forward strand.
CGCATCAGTGTGTTTGTAACACATTCCTACATGGTTTATACAGAATAATACAAAAACAGGGAAAATGGAAGACAAAGAAGTGATAGAAACAATGCCAGATAACAATAGAGGAGAGGAACGAAAAACTCCTAAGCAGGGAAAAAAAACCTCTGGGGGCCAACTGGCTGCCCTACCCCCTTGGGCATACTAACATTATAGAAAAAATAGAGTGGGCCTGCTCGCTAACAGTAAGTGTAAACTGTGGTGAAGGTCAAAGCCAAAGTCCATCAAAGAATGGGTTCTCTATACTGTTCTATGTCACTTGCTAGAAGCATAAAAGGAAAGAGTACTATCAATGTGAGTTTGGACCACGGTTTCACCTTCAGTCTCTTAAGCCTCTTCCATAATCTTTTTAACACAAACATGACAAATCCCACAACTCTCTGCTTTAATCTGCTGATGCAGAGCCTTCTTACAGAGAGCCGCTTGTTTTCACCGCATGAGCATCACACTGAAGCGAGACCCAATCTGGTTGCATGAGGGTCAAACACAGAGATGATACAGAAACTAGTCTAACCCATCTTGACTTCATGTTTTTGGACTGCTGAAGTGGCCAGAAGAGACCCACACTGCAGAGAGGAAAAGATGTAAACCTCTCACGCAGCACAGGGTGGGATCTGAGGCTGTGCCCCCCCCATTAGCCAAATATGCACCAAAACAGTTCTTACCCCACAGCAAAGCTCTGGCAGTGGTTGGCAGGGTTGGTGGGGATGTCCTAGATCTAGGGCATCTGGGGCACTATTGTACGGGGGCAAGTGCTGCTTCACACCACGAGGGTAATGTTGCTGTAAAGGATTGTGATGAATGAGAAAACAACCAAGAACCAGATGTCCATGGAATGTTCTGGAAGCAGTAGTGGGAAACAGCATGGTATGAGCACAGGGAACAGCACAAACTGTGTTGCCGTTGGCCTTTGAAGGATTTTATAATGAGAGAACATGCAAACACAAGTTCAGAACCCAACCCAAATGACAAATCAACGACCCTTTCAGAGTCATGTTTTAGATGTTAAAACATGTTTGGGTCTCGAGCAATGAAATAGCCAGTTACGGATTACCTGGGGGAGGGTTATACGGATTATTGGGGGGGGTTAAACAGATTACCTGGGGGAGGGTTAAACATATTATTGGTGGGGATTAAACGGATTACCTGGGGGCTTCACATCCTATAGGGCCAGAATGTGGGATTGGTTTATGCGGATAGGAGAGCGCCGACCTTGTGAAAATCTTCATTACAACAAGCTGTTTCAGTACCTGAGTTTTCCATTTTCTCTTCGCCTTTTGTTTGCATTGTATTTTCTTGCGTTAAGTGTTTTTATATGCAAGTATGTATGGATCTTATTTTGTTTATGGGAAATGGTGTTGTGTTAACCATTATCATTAGGATTATGTCACAATATCCATCTATCCGCCTTCTGTAACCACTTATCCAGAGGCCTGGAGCCTCCTGCAGGAAGCACAGGAGGGAGGGCAGGAGACTCCCTGGGAGTGTGTGTCAATATGTGACACATGTTTCATAGTGAAATCTCATAGTGTCGTACAAGTGTGGCAGGTAGAACATCACAAGCAGGTCAAGGAGCCAAAGGGGCACCAGTGCTGCTAGTTTGAGCTTCCTATGAGTGACCAGCATCAAGAGAAGAACAAAAGCTGAGCAAAGACTGCTTAGAACTTAACAGCAGTAAAACTATTCAAATAAATAGTGCCCAAAGAACTGAGTAGGATTTAAGTGTAGGTGCGAAATACAACAGAGCTTCCAGTAATGCCAATTGAAACCATCAGAATGGAGGTAAAAGACAGAGAGCAAGGGAAGGTCAGCAGTAGGATGAGGCTGGTTGAGGTGTTGCTGGAGGAGACACACTGTCGGGGGAAGTTTAGTCCACTGGGAGGACTGGGTATGCTGCCCCAAAAACTCGAGAAACCCGCCTCGCCTGTCGATGAGCCACTTTGCATCATCCATCCTCTTGGTCACACTCCCCGAAGTTGTCAGGGCACCTCATGATCAGGGCTATCTCAGCAAGACCCCAAACATGAGTCGCCAACTTTCATCTGTTGGTTTTAATATACACTGGATAATCAATCCATCAATTATTTTCCATAACCTCTTGTCTTGTGCTGGGTCATGGGGGTCCGGAGCCTATCCCGGAGCTATGTGCGCAAGGCAAGGAACAACCGAGGATGGGAAACCAACCCATATATACTGAAAAATACATATTTCATTGCATATTTATAGTACATTATATATACAGTATATTTCCTTGCTAAATACAGATAGCAGAATACAGTATATGGGAAGAATGCCATCTTCACAAAGGCCTGGATGGTGAAGATGTCTTACCTGAGTAGGTGAAGGTGCAGCTGCTGCACCTGGGCCCGCTTCCTTGAAGGACTGCACTGAGGGTTCCCCTTCTGCTTGTTGAGCATGGCGGGTGGGCTCAGCAGGTCGCCGTCTCCGGCTCATGTGGCGCGAACCTGCAGCTGTCAAGCCACTGCCTTCATTACCCAGCAGCCTGATGCAATTAGAGCTTTCAGACCAAGTAACAGCGCCCCCCCCCTCCGCAGCCCAGCCCGCTGCCTCACAGTCATTAATCATCATAACATCTCTACCCTGGCCAGCATCCTCATCCCTTACGGGAAAGCAGGGAACAGACCCCCATCCGGGAAAAGATGTTCCAATGCTTACCGGGACATTTTCATCCTTTACTGAAGCACTGAGCTGTACACACTGGAGTAAACCTCTATTTTATCTGTGTTAAGTTTCTGTGGATTGCTGCACGGTGAGCGCAATGAAGGTTTGCGCTCCAAACGCACAGGCGAGCGGCTTAATTAGACCTCAGCTGCCCCAAATAAGGACCACTGCTTCTTGGCCAGCTTTACTGTAAGCCCTTTTATTCATTATTCTAAGCATGGTACTGCTTATCATAGCACCCCACTTACCCCTTTCACATGTAAAATACGGCGTTTTTATGCGAAGTTCCCATCGGAAGCCTCCCAGGAGGAGAATGACGCATGTCATCACGACCCCGAACGCACACTTCAGACCGACTGTATCCATTTCTTGGGTTTCACTTTAATATTTGCTAAGTATTTTTGTATATATATATTTTTTTATTATTTTTCTTTTAAATAGTTTCGTTAGCATGCCCTCATCCCGTGGAGGTAGTCGGCCATTAAGGATTGTGTCACGAGGTGACGTCACCATGTCACAGAAGTAAGGGCTGGCATTCCAACGAGGCATTTTAGACACATTAGAGAAGAGTAGTTTCTGTGGTGAGAGTTGGGTGTGTACTTGGGGCGTTAAGACTTTGCAGACTGTTTCGTTTACATGCACATAAAGATATATAACAGGAAAGGATAACACCAGAAAATAATAATAGGGCCTCTTTAAAATTGTTTATCAAAGAAATAACCAGGTGTTTAAATGTAAAGTGCACCAAGGAGCATTTGAGTCTTACTACAAATAGTTTTTTGTTTGCTTTGTCTCTTATGGTTAGGCAAGCCATAATTCAAAGAAAATTCCTAATGCACTTAAGCTGGACTGCACCCGCAAAACAACATCTGTATAAATATAAAAGGATCTTGAAAGGATTCTGGGACTGATGCTAAACCGATGTATGGCTGGCTGGGCGAGGTAGGGGGAGGTGTTTTTTTGGGTTTCTGGACCATGCCAGGTCGTGCTCTGGTGCCAAGCTGGGTTTTTTTTTTTGGAAAAAGCAGAGCCTGCTCCCATTCTATGGCTTGTGCCACCAAGTAGAGATGGATGGTCTGTTAGATTAATTTTTAAACCCCCCCCCCCCATTCTCCATTAATCTGATTAGGTTGCAGTGGTCGCAGACAGACCATTTTATCAAAGCACCTGCCTGAAAATACGAGTGATTGCCCCCCCGCATCCCACGGGCTCTCCCCATTGGCCTCCAAGGAATGGAGGGGCTCAGGACCAGCCAATGGGAATTCACAATCATCCGGTTGCCCGGTTGTCCCTGCAACAAATGGGTCAGTGTGCAAAAATGATAAAAGCTGCACGGTGGCTCGTTTTAATTCACTACGCTGCTCTGAGGGTCATCGAAATTAAAGGCTGCTGTTGCTTTTGTGCTTTTATCTGGGCTGTAAGCGACCTGCAGAACATAGTCACTGACACCCCGTGGGGGCTTAAGAGAAGCGACAATTTATGCTATGGGGCCGACCTTATCATTAGCCAATGTCTTTTGAATCAGTGAATAACAGGGGTAGGGGCCAATCAGCTTTCAGCCAGTATTCCTGTGACCCTGCTCTTGTATATGCCTTGGTGGTTCACACACCAAGGCATATACAAGTATATCAGGTTGTGGGGGGAGATCGAAGTTGAAGCCTTGGCTGCCAGTCAGCAGGTGTGACGCCGCCCAGAGTCACATATATGTAGGGCTGCCACTAGTGACACTGCCATATGAGTCATGGGTGGGGGCGTATTGATCAGGCACTGGCCGGATGATATTTTTCGTCATGCAGGATGAATGACAGACATAAAATCCATTTAAAATAGTGATTAAGAGCCTGGGGTTGGCGTGTGAGGGTCCTGATTGGCTGGAATGTTGACCCGCTGGTCCGGATGACACCCTGGTGTTCTGTTCAGGTTTCAGACCAACCTTCCTTGTTTCCAGGTTGGGTGTGGGGTGGTGGGGAGCAGTGTATCAACCGATACTGTGCAGAAAGAACAGGTGAGCAATAAAGTGGACTACCTGAATGCTAACATGTTAGGCTTCTAACATGTGGCCATCTCTGGAGTGGGCCCCCACTTGTTCCCGAGTTTCCCGATCTGTATCAGCCCTGTTCTAGAGCCACTGAACTAATGAAAGACAGATCTGTAAATCGGGCTGGGATCCCCCCAAAAGCATAATTAGTTCACCTTGCGACCGCCCATGCTTCCCTCGTCAGCCACCAGAGGGCAGTGTGTACCCTTTTGCGATTCTACCCCCATCATCCACGTGCAGCAGGACATCCATTTCCAATTTTCTTTGGCAAAAAAGAAATGATGAAACATTATTTTCATTAGTATTACCCAGATGCCGTCTAGAATCATTGTTTTTTTTTCATTCAGAAAGAGTTTGGCAAATGGAGACGGTAAAATCAATAACATATGTCCCAGATAAACAGTGAACTCTCGCTGAGCAAGGGAAGAGACTATTAAATCCGGCTTGAACCCCCCCCCCCCCCACCAAATGATCGATATGTCCATTTGGTTTAAGTATGAAAAAGTGTGTTATTTTTGTCCTCCGTATGTCTGCGTCGATGCCAATCCTGTGCTGTGTAATAAGGTGCAATGATGCTACGAAGGTCCGTGGGAGGGTGCTCTTCATCACCACGTGCCCTCTGTGGGTCTGCTGGGTTGTTTAAGTTGCGGTACCCCTCCTGCAGTACTGGGGTTTTGCCTGTTCTACCTGGGCCGAGCTGAAAGGAAGTGTGGCACAAGCTTGTAAAGTCATACTAGAGTCACTAGGGGGCATAGTGCATCATAGGTGGGAACACGAATCTGGAGAGCCCCCCCCCAACTCTACTACCCTGTAGCATGTTCATCCAAAGTAAGCTGTTTTCTACTGGAAACATTTACATTTACATTATTTAGCAGACACTATTTCAGCCAGTCTCTGGAGCTGTTGGGGGCTAAGGGCCTTACTCTGGGGCCCAGTGGTGACATCACTCTGCTGACCCAGGGATTTGACTCAATGACTTTCTGATAACAGGCACAGGACCCTAACCCACTGAGCCATCCGCCCTGAGGCCATTGCTGGGACACACAGTGAGAGTAATATGGAAGACAGAGTTGAGGAATGGAACCAACCAGTCATGGGAAATGTGGGCAGGACTCAAACCCACAGCCCCCATGGTGCGAGGCCAGGGGGCTACCAACAGGGCCACAGTTTCTGTGCTATTTTTCTGTTTCTCTCAGGAAAAGAAGTTAAGCAAAGAAATCTGTGACCACCAGCATTATCTCAGTACAGGCAAAGACGGATCTCCCGCTGAGCAATGCATTTCAGCCTGTCAAAATGACAAGAGGCGATCCCCAAGAAGGCAGAGGATCCTATGGCAGTGACCATCCTCTCCGGTGATACCCCGGTGGTAACGAGACAAAGCCCTTTGTTTCTCTCCGCTCTGAAGGAAATGAAGGAGATTCTCAGCTGGCTCATCTTAGTTGATTCCCATCGATGTGGCTGACAGTAAGTCGGATGTGGGCATTCCGGAACCGAGAGGTGAGTGGGCTTGCTTAATCAGAGCCCAGAAGCCCATTGCAAAGGAGCTTGTCTGAAGTTTTAAACATTCTAATAGGTGATGGGGGCTATCATAACAGAGATGCTGGATCTGGGAGACCCTCAGGATGGCAGGATCCACCTGTTTTCCACATTTATATCGGTTTCAAACAATGTGAGGATGTGTGAGATTAATGAATCGAGGTGTTTCAATACCACCTCCATCCACCACTTTTCTGTGAGGGTTCACAGTTCCTGAGCGCCCCCTGTCTGTTTCCCTGTGTGCTAGCCAACGTGTCCTTCTGTCTCCTTGCTGACGATAGGGGGTGCCATCCCAATTCCACTCAGACACCCTCATTCTCTTGAAGGTTTAACTGCCTTTAAAGGGTAGCAAGGGCAACACAAGTGCCTGTGACCCTCCCAGCAGTCGAGGACAGAAGATGGCGCCATTCTCAGAACATGCTGACTGCTGGAGTGGGTAAAAAACAGCCAGGCAGCCGCGTGAATAGAGGCAGCGGCCATTTTATCCAAACGTGTCTCGCAGGGAGGAAGCTTACATCATCACTGTGCTCTGAACGAAAGGGCTGTGTGACTGTGAGCACTGCTGTGGGCACACGCACACACAGACACACACACACACATAAACATACACAGGCACAAACACACACACACAGACAAAGACACAGACACACATACACACATACACACACATACACACACAGACACCCCTGCCAGTTCCCTGCACAGCTGTGGAGCTCTCTCAAAATGAAAGGGAAGCAGATGATCAAATGCTGTTTTACTGTAAATCTGCCTCCACGAGTGTATGTGTTTCTGTGTACATGGGTGTAGTGTATGTGTATTTAAATACTTGTGCAGATCTTACTCATGTGTTTCTAGTGTATATATATATATATATATACGCATGATATGCACACACACTCACTGCCACCTGCACACCATACATGGCTCTCTGCTACCACGTTACACTGCCATTCCCGTGAGAGCCTGTCTCCATGCCAGGCTGGAGTTGTGGGGTGGGCAGGAAGTGCCCAGCTTCCCCCAGCGACACACCCTTGAGCAGTGGAGGGGGACCACGGAGGTGTAGGCTGGTGGGACAAGGAGGAAATGAAATAGAGAACAAAAGAGAGAGGGAAAGAGAAAGTGAGACTGAGCCATGTGCATCGTCTGCATGTTTCATTTTTATTTTATATGATATCTGTATGAATCGGCGTTTTGTTCCTCTTCCTGCTGATCTGTTCAGAGACGCCCCTCCTACGGAAAATGGAGCCTGCACGCATACAGCGATATCGCACCGACAGAGACGTCCATGTCTGAGTTTGCTACAAGTCAGAGCAGGGTCTGTCACCCGAACGCTCCTGTGGTGTCTCTCTGACACCTTTCGAGGTGCTTATCAAATCGGGTGAAACAGCAGGGGGACGCTGAACATTCCGGACCGTGAAATGTGTCCAGAGGCAGGTGAATTTGGCACTCAGAGCTGAGGGGCCCGCGTATTCGCCAAGCAATTTCCCCCAGAGACGCACTCTTTCGTATCTAAACGTTTTGTTCATTTGTTTGGCAGATGCAGGTGTCTGAGGCCAGTTACGCATGACGGCTATGAAATCTGTAAGTGTGAGTGCAGGAAAATGCTAATTCTGAGCACGAGGGAGCTGCTTCGACCCGTGTTTTCTCTCTGTGGGCGCCAGCATGAATCGTTATGTAAGGCTGCGCCCGTGCACGATGATCCCATGTTTAAATTTTGCTGGGGATAAGCTGAATTCGCCACAGGGATCCGGCAAGGGGCGTTACGGAGGTGATCTCGGGTTGGGGGTGGGATTATTGGACTTTGAAGAAAATTCTGGACAGCTGCTTCCTGGTCCAAATGGCCGTCCATTGCGACTCCTTTTACGGATGAATTTATGCTTTTCTGTTTGGCAGTAATGAAAAAGATGTGACCTGTGCTGCCCTCCACATTATCAGGGAATGTCACCAGCTTCACGTCAGGCTGGGGAGGGCGGGTGATGACTTTGGCGGTGGCAGGAATGGGCCACCACTTCTCCCTGGGGAGGGACGGTGATTAGTGTGTGTCGTCAGTGGCTCGCCTAGGGGGGGCAGGGAGAGGCCACAGAGTGCCGATGTGATGGCGAGAGAGCAGCGCTTTCACATCGGCACGGCACCCCCTTCAGACCAGCGGGATATCAGCAGCACTGACAGCCATGAAATTCACCCCCCCCCCACCACCACCACTGCACTTTCAGACTTAACCTGAGTGTCTTACTGGGCTGATTCAGGTTCAAATGTTCAAAGGCACAACAGCTGGACCCCATCCTGGGGCTTGAAGCATAAACCTTCAGGGTCTGAAATGTAAAGTGCTGCCCCCTATTGTCTCATCATGTTCCTGCTCTGACCTGCTCTGTTTCTTTTAGCCCAAATCTCTAGTATGGCTACAGCTGGCTCCAAGCGAGCACGTGTCTACCTCCGCTCCTGCCCCCCTCCCAGGCCAGGGGACCCCCTTGTGCTCCCACCCCCCCCAGCACACAGATGCCGGCCCTGCAGCAACCCTGACTGAGTCATAATCGGTCTCTTCTACATTTTGAGAGGCTTTTTGTCCGGAGCAGTGGCCTCAGACAGCTGCCCCTCCACAGCGCCATAGCTTTGCATCTCTTACGCTCTCCTCTTCTCTCCCTCTCTCCCTCCCATCTTCCACTATCCCCTCTTCTCTCTTTGCTATTCTATCTCCTTCCCCTCCCCCATATCTCACTCTCTCCTCCTCGGTCTCCCCTTCACTCTCTCCTTCCTTCTCCCTCCCTCTCTCCTTCTCTCTCTTCCCTTCTCTCTCCCTCTCTCCTCCCCTTACCCTCTCTTCTTCTCTATCTCCTACCCCCCCATCACACAGAGCAGCATTAATCACCCCCGAGCCCCTGAGTGAGCGAGCAATCCCTGTGGTGTGTTCCAGCTGGATGGTTACACGACATTAACCACCCCCCCCGCCCTCAGGTCAGAGCCCCCATCTCCCACTAAGGCGCGGCTGAGCAGCGAGTGCTGCCAGCTTGGGTGACGTCTTGCCCATGTCACCTGTATCGCCTATATCACCTGCGTATGTATGCATGTACCTCTCGCTGTCTGCAGGAGGCGATAAAGCTTCTTATATCTTAGGGGGGCTTTTTCAGCTGACAGGATGCTCACTGTTATTTCTCACATCAAAACTAAGCCTAGGACTGCAGGCAGGACACCCCCATCTATTTGGGTCAGAAAAAAAGCCTGTCACCCCCCGCCCCCATGTGTGTGATCCAGGTATGCACTACATTCTGGGGATGAAATGTCCCCTCAGTTTGACTGCAATCAAAAACTAAAAATGCCAAAAGTCTTATATTTTGTTTAGCTACTTATGGTTAAGGTTAGGGCTGGGTAGGGGTTAAGGTCATCAGGGTTGTAAATAGGGTTATGCCCATATAAATGAATGGATGGTCTCCCCAAAGATATAATTGCAAACTTGTGTGTGTGTGTGTGTGTGTGTGTGTGTGTGTGTGTGTGTGCACACGTGTTAGCAGATGATGCAAACAGAATTCGTTGTGTATATTTTCTGCACCTTCACACTGGGGGGGAATAATTGATGTCCCCATAGGGACCAGACTCTCTAACCAGTGGTTTTTGACCCCACTCGCTGGGATTTTATAGGATTTTCAGGGTCTATAAATGACCAGCGGACATGGACAGACCATTGCAAAGTCCCAGTTGAGTACCCACCTTGTCCACAGGGCTACTGGGGAGTCGCCTCAGGGATGCGGAGATGCAGCTGTCAGGTCTTGGAAACGAGAGAATGGCTCCCTGCCTCCTTTGCTGTGTGACACCGAACAGCGCTGGGCTGCTCCACGATCCTAGCTGCCAGGGTGTTGCCAGGAAATTTTGTGAGTGGGATGGGGTGGCTTCAGAAAAGCCCCAGTTTTCTTCGTTTTGATCCAACGAAGCGCAGATACAGCCTGCAGTTAAGGCACAGATTCGATCGATCGCCCCAGGATGGGTCCAAACTTTTCATCTTCAGAGCAGGAACTGAATGTGAAGTAACCTATGACTTTGTGAGTAGCAAAACAAAGTGGAGAGGAGGTGGGGGGCGGGGGGTGGAATGATAAGCCATGTGCCTGGCCTTAGATAAGAAGCTTTGGGCAGGGCGTGGGGTAATGTTGGCGGGGCCGGGGGCGGAACCAAACTGCACGAGACATTTTGCTTTGGGGTCCAAACCTCAAATGTGCACCAGCCAGGACAGTGAGGACCCCCCCAGCCACGTCCCAGCAAGTAACAGCTGGTTGATGGGGCCCAGTTGTCCGACACGGTGAACCCTGGAAGATCTAGGAATGTCCATAAGACAGCATCACGGATAGACGCAACAGCACCCAAGGTCGTCAGGTTCCCATTTTAATAATCCTCTAAAAACACCCAGAACAGGTTTTACTTTATAGTCCAACCAAGTGCCAGTGAGCTGCTCCGGGAAAAGGAGCTATCTGCCAGCTAATTTTATTTTTACGTAGTGCTCGTCCCCCCGCAGCACATACAGACGCTTGGCTGGGCGTAAATTGAGGACATTATATGGGACAAGCCTGACAGCCGGTGCTGCTTTCATTACCTATAAATTAATTTTACATTACAATTTATTACTTTCATAATGTCAAGCATATTAGCGTGACTCACTTTTGATTTTCTGTTTTAAGATGAAGCACCGCTTAAACAAACCATAACCCACACGATCCTTTATTCATGATGGTGAAAGAGTACGGGAACCTCGTGATGAGACCGTTTCTGTCTCCTTTTAGTGATTAGTGTGTGTCTATCTTGAATTTTAAAGCCATACAAAAAAAGGCCCTGATCGAATGAATTTTAATGATGTATATATTTCAGTCAGTTTAACCTTGGCTTTATATAGGTACGTCGGGTCATGGCTGATGCTAATTAGGTGCATGATTAGGACTGATGCACCCTAATAGGGCCCTGCATCCTATGCCCCGCCTCCACCCCCACCCCCGATGTCATGCCTTGCTTCTCGCACCTTTTCTTTCACTCTTGGATGCTCTACCCTTTCAGTCGACATCGGGGCTTGCTGTCTGGTCCAGGAGGCATTTCCCAGGAAACGATTAACTCAGCAGTGCCCCCTCCCCCTGCACCCTGCAATCTGAGCCCCCCCCCATCTCCATGTCGTGAGGGTCAGCGGTGCCGCAATGTGAAACAGCAAAGAGGCGCACACTCTGAGACACCAGCAGTACTCACACCCTCTGTCCTGCTAATTACACTGATTACAGGTACCACGATGCCGGTCGGCTGCAAGTCTCCCGGGCAACGCGGTGGCATGACTCATCGCCGACGGAGAGCCGGCTCACGGGTGCCGCGCTAGCGTACCGCTGACACTAGCTGGGAATAAATCCACATTCCTAATGGGCACTTCGCCGGTCCCACACAATGAGAGCGGAATAATTAGCCTCATTTGTGGCTGGCAGGCACTGATGTTAATGCCGCTTATGGCGTTACACTCAAATGCTATTTTTTACCGGTGCTGGGTTCAGCGGCTGAGTGGGCTTGGAGCTGGAAGCCTACTGGTCTAATATCCAGGTGCTGAACCCTCAACTGAGAGTCACCTGACCTGAATGCATAGTTGGGCTGCAACCATGGCAGCCATAATCTCACCTACTACTACTGCAAGTACTATTTTGGCATGACAAAATGATCATTCAAGGTGGCAAGATGGATCACACCTGCAGAGCTGGGGGTCGAAATCACTTCCCTGCTCCATGTGCATTTGCATGTTCTCCAAGCGGTTGGCTGGCAAACTGTTATTATTGAATTGCCATAGAGTATGACTGCTTACCTACTTTTTTTATATTAGCTATTGCTTTTATCCTAAACAATATATTTCAAGAAAGGAGGGTCAAAGTGTCCCTGGAACAATGTGAGGTTAAGGGCCTTGCTCAGGTGCCCAATGATGAAACAGCTAGCCTAGGACTGAACCAGCAAACTTGTGAGCACAGACACAGTGTCCTGACTTGCTGAGCCACGTACCCCCCCCCCACCCCCGTCACATTTGTGTGTGCACTGCAGTCCTGCACCCAGTGCTACCTAGGAAAGTGTGCCGACGACTGCAACCAGGATTCGCAGTTAGAAGTTGGACAGATAGAATCATTAATATACATTCCACCACATCAGAGATGGCTCTCTCTGGTCCATCTAGGTTCTGCAATCAGACGCAATCAGATGGATTAATTGTGCTTATCTATTTCATTGTGTGAAAAGAAAAGGGGACTTTCATCTCCAAAGCTCAGCTGCATCAGTGACAAAGCTGATTGCAACCGGCCGAGGGCAGGCAAGGGGTCAGTGGTCAAAGTTCCGAAGGAATATTAAGGGGGCAAGTGTATGTGTTTTGAGCTCTGAATTTTTGGGGGGGTAACTTTTCAGATGATGGATGATGGAGGAATTGGGTTAGAAGATAACAGGGAGAATGTGAAACATACAGGTCACACGAAACTCTGCACTGTGCAGATAACGGTTGTGTCGACACATGGAAGGCAGAGCTTGGTGTTGTCATGATGATTGTGAAGCCCTCCCCCTCCCCCCCACCAATCGCGTCGCATTACAAATCTCACAGCATCAATGGGATGAAGCTACATCATCACCGCACAGGTGATCTCCCCATTGGGTGGGGGTGTGGTCGCAAAGGCGACGTCTGCTGCAAAGTGGGTCACCAACGGCGATGTCTATGGGAAGGTGACGGAGGTCGTTCTGGAGTGGAGTGGCAGGGAAACGCAGAAAATTAATTTAACGGCTCGGTGGTCTTGGCGGCCGTCCTTAAAAATCTGTGAAGTCATTTGATTTCCCTCCAGCGAGAAACAAACGTAGCCGCTTCCAGTTCTGAGGCATGAACTGAATCAAGATCAACGGCGTCCTGATCTTCCTGTTTTTTATGAAAGAAACATTCTAATTGAATTGCGGCTAGGGCGATATAAGTAATTATGAAGAATGTTACAAAATAAGATTCTTATCTCCTATCCTTCTGTAAAAGCAAAAACAGAGCCCTGATTTATTTCTGGAAAATAAATACGAGCATAACAAATTAATTTAAATGTAGTCAATTAGTGCTTGAAACTCACTGCTCGCTACACAGTACTTGGAGAGGAAGGAGTCATGGGCCAATGAGAAATTTGCTTGCTAAATAATCCTACGTAGGGCTTGCAAGGCTCATTATGATAGGTCAGCTCAGGGGAGCAATCTGGGCTCCACCCAAAGATAACATCAGCATCAGGCAAAAAAACGAGGGCAGCCTGTAAATTGGAAATTGTGTTTCTGCCCCTCTTCATCATGGTGTGACTGCAGGAGGACTGTCTTCGCAATTCATAGCTGAAATTTGTTGAGGAGACGCTAGCCAGTTTTACCAGTCTACCTCATAGAAACACAGATGCAGAAAGGTGTTGCCCATACCAGCAAGGGGTGTGTATTTCTTCAGTTTTATCCGAACCATTTTCCACAGGGGCATTTGATGTCTCACTGGGAATTGGGTGTCAACAGGACAGCTTTGACCATCAAGAAAGTTGGTTTGTGGGTCATTGAGCTTAGTATGTGTGTGACAGGAAGCCATGTATGTTGCCTTGACAAGGTTTGTGGCCAGGAGACCTACAGGCTGCTTGTCGATTAGTCAGATTCGTCTTGGCCTCATCCCACCTGGTCTCCTCTCATGAAACATCACCTGACCCCCTTTAATGTTAAAACCAGCAGCAGGTGGGTGCTTACGAACCACAGAGGCTGGATTGGTGAATTCCGGGAACAGCTATCAATTTTGAGGGCCTTTTGACGATTTATGTGTGGAAGCCAAGGACAGGTAAGGGTGTCTATTGAGAAGCCTGCTATTTAGCAGGCGTGGGGTATCGGCTGCAAGCGTCCTCCCATCTGTTACATTTTGCTTCTTCAGGATATGTGCTGACAGGGAGATAAATCCTGCTACTTCCCACCCTGAAGCACTGTCCCAGAAATCCAGAATTCAGATGCGACCATTACCGACTTGGGTGCCTCTCCCCACTACGAAAAAATGAGAGGAAGAATTTATGGTTATAATCCAATCACATTCACCTACTTGTTGCAAAACTCTCTTATGTGCAAGATTCATCGCGCTTTCATCATACAACCAGTGTCAAGTTGTCTCCAGCTTTTTGGACACAATGGAATTCATTCCGAAGGCTCCAGTATGGCCATTAGCCCAAGATGGTGCAAAGAATAGCAGATCCATCGACCCCCTAGGGAAGATTGATGGAATTTATATTCCAGAGGATTTACAGAGCACACCATTATTAAATTTCAGCACAGCTACATTTGTAGGAGTGAGAGAATAGAAGACGTAACTCCAGAAATAGTTTGGAGGCTGGGGACATGGAGACGAGGCCAGCAGGTACACAATAGGATTAGGAGGACCAAGGAGCTGTTCTGTCGTAAGGTTTTGTTGATAAGATATTGTTTTTAGCTGAGACATTCCAGAACGTATCAGGAACTTGTCAATGCCCAGACATTGTCACAAAATTTATGTTGGGTCCCGAAGGTCCATTTCTTCATAGATGGCTAATAAAAGTGTCTCAAAGAGTTTTGGGCTATAAAATAAAAGTCCTTCCCTTTCAAGAAAGTCCCTTACAGATTTGGAGTGGATGGTTGTTTCAGATAAACACACAATGTGAATGCTATCCGCCCTATTACAGATTCGGATCAGCACATAAAGCGAATGCTGTCAGCCCTGTTACAGTTTCGTAACACCGTAAAAGTGAATGCTATCAGCCCTGTTACAGTTTCATAACAACCAAACAAAGCGAATGATATCAGCCCTGTTACAGTTTCGTAACAACCAAACAAAGCGAATGCTGTCAGCCCTCTTGCAGTTTCATAACACCGCACAAAGCCAATGCTATCAGCCCTGTTACAGTTTCATAACACCGCACAAAGCCAATGCTATCAGCCCTGTTACAGTTTCATAACACCGCACAAAGCCAATGCTATCAGCCCTGTTACAGTTTCATAACAACCAAACAAAGCGAATGATATCAGCCCTGTTACAGTTTCGTAACAACCAAACAAAGCGAATGCTGTCAGCCCTCTTGCAGTTTCATAACACCGCACAAAGCCAATGCTATCAGCCCTGTTACAGTTTCATAACACCGCACAAAGCCAATGCTATCAGCCCTGTTACAGTTTCATAACACCGCACAAAGCCAATGCTATCAGCCCTGTTACAGTTTCATAACACTGCACAAAGCCAATGCTATCAGCCCTGTTACAGTTTCATAACACCGCACAAAGCCAATGCTATCAGCCCTGTTACAGTTTCATAACACTGCACAAAGCCAATGCTATTAGCCCTGTTACAGTTTCATAACACCGCACAAAGTCAATGCTATCAGCCCTGTTACAGTTTCATAACACCGCACAAAGCCAATGCTATCAGCCCTGTTACAGTTTCATAACACTGCACAAAGCCAATGCTATTAGCCCTGTTACAGTTTCATAACACCGCACAAAGCCAATGCTATTAGCCCTGTTACAGTTTCATAACACCGCACAAAGTTAACGCTATCAGCCCTGTTACAGTTTCGTAACAACCAAACAAAGCGAATACTGCCAGCCCTGTCACAGTTTTGTAACAACCAAATAAAGTGAATTGTATCAGCCCTGTTACAGTTTCATAACACCACACAAAGCAAATGCTGTCAACTCTGTTACAGTTGTCCCCTGTTTCATTGCTCAGGATCTGAAAGACGCTCAAGGTCTGACACCCTTGGGAGACCAACTTGCGGAAGGTAAACTATATGGAGGTGGGGCGGGAGGTACAGCTGTCTCAAGCAGAGTTTGTTAGCACCATTGATAAACAATGCAAGAAGAAATTAATCACTGAAATGCCGGCTGCAGAAAACATCTGAGGAGGACGGTATGGAAACACAGAAGAGCGAATAGCGGCATTCTTGGATTCTTGTTGAATCTTGGATTCTCATCGAGCTGGCCTTGAGGATATCACACTGCGCGGCATGGCTGGGGAATGGTTCCATGCGCTTTGGTTCATGCTGCTCTGCATATGTCATGGAAATTATGGCAGCAGCAGGGGGCGCCACGCTCACTTCCTTCTCCTGCTATCCACCCGCTTAGGGTGTGAAGCTGCTGGGAGGTGGGGGGAGAGGGGGTAGCTGTGCTTCCTGATGGTTTTTCACCCCAATTCTCTGCTTTGCTCTTCCCCCTCATATTGAGGGTGGGGGGATCTGGAGTACATATTTCTGAAAGCAAGAACAAAAGCCACCGCCAGGATAGACTGACCTGGTTATATGTTCCTTGTGTGGGTTGTGACCCCACAGCCTTCTGTCTTACACTTGTTGTGAATCTGGTAAGGTGATGGTTTGCATAGATAAGCCTGCTCAGGGTTTGGTCAATACCACTGCAGGAATCAAAGTTCACAGTTGCCTGAAAACCTCAGCTAGTTATGCGTTAGTCAATGTGATTAAAAAGCTGAAACTCAGTCCATTTTTTGTCATTTTTGAGATTGAGACTGCCAGTGACCTAAAGTAAGGCTTACTCATGATATGTTACAGCACCGAGAACCTAAACCCACCCAGTCCCAGGGGTGGACTAGCTTCTCTGGGTGTCCTAGGCTGGCATGGGCTCCAACCCAAGACCCCTAAGTGAGCTATGGGGGTTTTTTGGGAGCAAAAAGAAAAACGAGAGAGAATTAAAAATGATGGAACATCAATAATATGCGAATCAAAGCACAGGGTGCCAGCGGTAAAGCTTACCAATCAGGGTGGGGGCAGGAATGCTGTCAGGAAAATTTGCTGATGGGGGGAGGGGGGTATCGGACCATTGGACAGATTAGTCAAATTTAGGTCGTTTATTCGTTCCCTTTGCTAAGGTTAGTCTTGGTTTTTTGCATACATTCATTTAATTATGTTCTCTCAACTTCTGTTCACAAGTTGTCTACCACTCCAGCGAGACAGTATCAGACAAGAGTGATGTAATGTTAGTCTGCTATCTTTGTGCCACTTCTTGTTACATTGTGCCATTTCACTTGTCCGTGAACAACCAGTACACTGCAGTATCTGGGAAGTGCAAAATCTCAAAGTAGAACAGTCCATTACAGCTAAAAATGCAAATAACATACATGTCGCTATCATTTAAATTGTCATATTATGTTATATGTTTAAATGTAACTTTTGGAAAACTGTCTTCATGGGGTCCTTAGTTTGGGGGCCCCAGGTGGTTACCTACCCTTGCCTTATAGTAAGTACACCCCTGCTCAGTCCTCATGTAATCTAACAAGGAATTTCTGTTAGCTTTGTCAAAATTCACTTTCACTTACTTTCTTGAAAATGTATGCCATGGATTATGTGAGTTTTGGACATTTGGTCTTCAATTAACACATACAATCTGAAAGCATATCGGAGCCATGAAATATGTTATGCAGGAGAGCATCATTTCCGTGCCATGGTTCATCCAGGAACTGGCTGACCACATCACAGTGAGATGCCCTCCAGCCAATCATAGTAAGACCTCCCCACCAGCGGGGCCCATGGTTTGGTGCTTTCCTGTGACTTTGCAGAAGCATCTAGTAAATTAAGCGATATGAAAGTGAATGAACACAAAGATCCACATCAAGCAAACAGCTTGTATTGCTTCATGTCTCAGACTGTGGCAAAACCTGAGTTATCTGTCTATAAACTGTCAGTATAGATATGACCCGGTCCGCATTAGTATTCCACTTTGATCCTTTTTTGTATTTTTCCACGTTTGTATCTGAAGCACGGAGAACAACATCTGGAGCAGTAATTCTCTATTTCTGTCCCCAGAGTGCCTTTATAGCGCCACCCACAGGCCAGAGGCGGCAGGTGGTGCGCCCAAGTGCAACTCATGATGGTGCTATCCAGATGGGCTCGGTTCCCAGAGGAGCTCGTTCTACCTCGAGCTTATCCACACTTTCAGCGTGCAAGAAGGTAGTGCTGAGACCTGGCTGGTACAGGGAGGCTGAGCATTGCGAAGGGCCCGTATTTCCATCACACAGAAACACTGATCGTCCGACCTGTAACTAAAATGACACCTGGCGGGCCAGATCTCTATTCAAACTGGATTGTCAAAGAGGCACAGTCTGCATTTACATTAATATGAGAAACAGTTAGCCTTTTGGATGCCTTCCCGGCGAACTTGTGTGTGGATTAGCATCACGGGCACGAGATTCCTATTCTATCCAGCAATTATTTATGCGGATAGGGAGGAGCTTGAAGAAACGTCCCCTGAGAGGGTTTGAAATGAGATGTTCTCTATCAATATGCCCCTGTTTTCCATCAGATTTAGCAGCCTGAAGGAGAAAGGGAGAGAGAGAGTGAGCGACAGAGAGAGAGAGTTAAGGATAGTAAAATCTTGTCAAGTACTTTTGCACACATTGTGAATGAAGATGTTATGCTGTATGGTTATGTTTGAGGGGCAGTGAGATGATGATTTCTGTGTATCAGAGGCCTACATTCCACATTAACCCTGCATGATCAAGATGACAAGATGTCACATGATAATGTCACATAACAATGTCACATGACTATGTATCGTATAAGCTGGACAGCATTTGAGCCTAGATCCCTGCCTATAGTTTCACCGATATAAATCTTTGGCGTGAAACGATTGCTCAATCAGTTCAAGGAGGGTTTTGGTTTGTTTGCGATGATGTTATTCAGTCCGGTCCACTTCAGTGTGCTGTAATTTGATTTGGTCACAAAAAGACAAACGTCTGTATGTATAGTGATGCCATGGACAGAAAAAGTTATAGGTAATAAGCCACAACTGATTGTTTATATAGCTATGATTAAGTGCTTTAAAGATTTAATTACATGGGCTAACTTTGAGGTAAATTGCCTATTTCAATAGGCTCGTACTGGAACAAGTTTGAGAAAAACTATTAGATTAGAAAAATATCCAGCACAACAGAGCTGGTTTTAAAGGACATAAGCACCAGTCTGGGAGTTTCTCTTCTTTTTCTTGGTTTCCGAGGCACCATTGTATATACATCGCAATTCACGCTGCAGGAAGACAATAGATAGACAGAGTTAGGTCAGGAGCTCACAGTCGAGATGTTTACCAGACGCATTACATTAAATGCAAGATCCGACTGGGAAGCCTTTATAAATTACCTGGCCTGCGTGTTTGCCAAACACACGTATCCACAAGCATTGGGGTTTACGATGAACCCCCACACCCCCTCGTGTGAACAGAAGCCAAGCCCTGCTTATTTAATTTCGGTATTAAACAATGACTTGGCAGTATGACCTGCGGTGTTCAGAGCCACCCCGACATGCCCGTACACTGCCCTCACATCCGTAATGAATCCTCCTGAATGGACAGCATCTGGAATCAGTAGCTGGGGGCTTGATGAACTCTGCAGGTTTCCTCAGTTAAGCCTCAAATAACCCCTGGCTCTCACGGCACCCCTTGATCCACCACATTCTTGAGAGCTGGCAGGCGACCACTGAACGAGGCAGTTTTGTCCATGGACGCCATCTTCACTGCCAAAGCGGCTGTGACCTCATCCACCCGACGACATCTTCAGAGCTGATGTGAGGACCAGGAACTCCAGAAGGTTCTACCAGTTTGGCCCAACTAATGTAAAAATCTGTTGTTCTGCCATGAAGCGCCTGTCCATACGTCCTTGGCCAGGTGTATGCCGTAGTGGAGATTCTGTAAATGCTGAAGTCATTTCCTCGTGACGTGTAAATAAATGGATAACGAGGATGGACTTGCAGGGGCCCTCAGAGCCCAAAGATGGGAGTGTCACATACCTATCAAGCAAGTAGCTGTCCAGTAGGTGTCTTTGGCTCCATCCGCATAGCGACTCCTCTGCCTGCACACATCGTAGAGTGATTTGTTGTTTAGCCTTGGCCATGCTCTCCAATGAGATGTTCTCCGGCTGCATTTCCCATAATCCCAAGATACACCCAGTCCCGCCTTAGCAGCCTGCCACCCTGTACGCCTGCCTGGACAGATGCTGAAAAATGTGAAGCATCTTAATCTGGCTGGTCACAGGTCATGAGCCAGAGCAGACTGGCGAGGAGGGTCAGAGAGAGTTTATTTTGGAAAGACCAGGGGTCACTCAGTCATTTTTTAAATCACAGCCAAGACGGCCACTTGTCTGCAGAACTGAAGCCCAGTTAGAAGAAAGTGTTTTTCTTAAACCTGAGATTGTATGGTAAGTTTTCTTCTAGAAATACCACCCCTTTTCCCAGAATGTCACAGGGTGATGTTAGTGCATTCAGTGTCTCCATGCAGACAGGTTGAAAACCCAGGATGCTGGGGGCAATGCAGGAGCTGTGTCCGATTCTTATTCTGGCGGGCGGGGTTGGGGGGGCTTTAAAGGAAATGCTACATGTTAGCTACACCCCCTGAAATGGTGGTGATAGATGGCTGTTCTCCCGTCACTAAAGGATAAATAATGTTCATGTTCACCTCCCCGGCCTCAGGTTCCAGGGATAATCCCATGATTCCTCAGGTCACTGCCAAGGCAGAGATTACAGAGTATTAAAATACGACTCGCCTTGTTATTTATTTGTGACTATTTTCTTGTAATTCTTGCCTGCTGGACAGCTTGCAGGACGCCTCCATCTGGCGTGAAGAGCTAATAGGTGATTGCAGACATGGTGCCTGGTGACATATACAAAAGACCAGGGGGCGTGTCCAGGGGCGAGGCCACAGAGCCACTGGTCCCATGTGACAGGCGATTGGCCTGCTCCACTGTCACTCAACTGGCTGATAAGAATGGCCTTTTATATGCCCGTCACCTTCCCAGATATGGAACATTCCCCTGAGGATGAACGTAGACACAGTATCAGGTCAGAGGCCACATAAACGCCCCTTTGCAGTCCCTGTCCTCACCGTGCAGGTCAGCAAGGGGCCTCATCCAGCCTGATCTCAGAACCCTGCAGGAATCTCAACATAAGGGAGCTTCATTCCACTGGGGTGCAGCTATGGATGGCAGGATCTGGGAGACGTGAAAGTGGTCCGGAGAGTCACCCCTCCTCGTTCCCATGTCTCCTTCGTGGGGCAGTTATGTAATGGTGGGAAGTACAGTTCTAGGATTTTTTAAGGCAGGGGCCATAATTCATACAGAGGGGCCAACCTTACCATTAGCCAATGATATGTTTTAAATCGATGAGTAACAGAAGAGGGGACACTCTGGGGGCCAATCAGCTTTCAGCTAGGGCTGGTGCCCCTGTGGACCTGCTTCCGTATATGCACCTGGTGGGCATGCTGACAGGACAAGCCGGCCTCAGCTCTGCAGTGGGGTCCATGAGCCCGGCCCAGATTCGGCACACTGAGCGAGGCAGGCCGCCTTCCTCGCCCCTCCCCCCTTCCCCCCAGGGTCCCTCCTGCACCAATTCCATGGCAGCCATCATTCATTATGGCCTTTCCGGCATCATTAAGGCCCTTCCAGCATCACAGCGAGATAACAGAGGATAATCGCAAGTAGGGAGCCGCAGCACTGTGCCCCCCCCCCCCCCCCCCCCCGGACATGCAGCCCGCAGCCTGTCGAGGGAGAGGTCAGCCGATCACACGCTAATCCAAGCGACCATGCCCCCACCTCCCCCTGGCGAGTCGGCCGCCTGCCAAAGTTAGGCGTAAAAATAGTAAATAAATCACTCTGAGCTGGCTGCATGTGTCCCACCATTGCCCAAGAGGAGATAAGCTAAGGAGACACCTGAGGAGAAGAAGAGAGGAGACGCGGGGGGGGGGGCTGGATATTTAAAGGCACGGATCTATTGCTGGGCTGCGGGTGATCCGGTAGAATGAGGATAAACCCGGCTGGGCATCGAGGCAGCCGGTGAGCTGTGTGGGGGCTCCAGGCTTGAAGCTGGAGTAGTGTCAGGGAGCTCTCTCCCTACCTGCATCCTGCTGCTGGTCCTCCCACGTTGTAACTGGGCGCAGTGCATCTACAGGCCTTAGAGAAGATGCATTGCTAGTCCCTGTGCAACCCAGCGCAGACTGTCTGCTGGCCGTCCTGCCACAGGGGTCAGGGGGCCGCACCTGCGAGAGGTTGGAGCTCTGTTTGGTCCTCTGTGAAGCTGGGACCGTTCCAGAGGCCAGTGTAACAGGCCCCCGTGCTCATCACAGAGATTTATGGCAGCATTACACCACTACACTGGGTGTTTGCCAGGAGATGAAGCCCTGGGGCCCGGCCAGCCTCAGATGTGCCTCTATGTTTTGTCCTTCAGAGATATTGTGTTTGTGGGATGTAGACACACACACACTAATGGGTTCTGAAGGAGAGGCTGGGAAATTACCCCTTTTGTCTTTGATCGGCAGGATTTTCCGTCGGTTTACCAAAGATGATTATGGCCCTCAGCTTGTTTTTCATCATGGTAAAATGTAAATTCACTATAAACAGTGACAGATCTGACTGAGCCATCTAAGAATGCTTTGCTGGAAGTAACGATGACCTCTGATCTGCCCTCTTCAAGTTCATTATCGTTTTATCCATTCTCGAGAGTATTGCCTTTCACCATCCCTCTTTCATGTAGAAAGGCAGGAGTGACCTTCCTCTGATTGGTCGACTTCCCTGTGATTTGATCTCATGTACAGCTGCGGGACTCTGTCACGCCAAGTCGGGCTATTCTGACCCCACAAATCCCCCCATGCCCCCCGGGGTCGTTTTAGAGCGAGGGGTTGTCAAATGGCAGACAAAACATCATTCCCACGCTGTGACGTCACATTAGTGTTCAGTGGCTTCACATGAAATTCCAGGCGGAACACAATCACCCGGAATGATCTAGAAACATGCCAGTACTTAGATGTTTTTATGTTTTTCTGTCTTCTGCTCCCAACGGCTGTTCTTTTTTCCATGCCTGCACCTGGGGATCCTGGGTATCTGATCTAGACCCTGCCCTCCGAAGTGTCCATTTGACATGCAGTGCTTCCCGGACCTCTTTTAGGACCAGATTTAGTCTAAGAAGCAAAACACAAACCCACCACGAAACAACATTATTAAAATAAATGCCGCTCTTTCCATTGCTGAGCTGCCATCTACAGGACCGCTTCGTTTTCTGTCCTCTTTTCTCGCGGCAGTGGCACAGCTTTTCAGTCATCACCTCCGACTGATGGGACTCTGTTCTCTGTGATTTACGCCTAAATATATCAGTAGCCAAAACATAGCGTCCTGGTCTTGATGCTAGACAGGGTTCAGCAAACACATAATTGTGGGGCGATGTGGCGGGTGACCATAGACTGACCCAAACGCACGGAGGGGGGGGCAGTTTGAAAGAGACCAAGTCGAGGTTGACCTGGAGTCAACCAGCACATGCACAAACATAGGCATTCTGGGAAAAAGTAGGTTATCTTCATCCTCAAATGAATTTGGGAAGGGGGGTTACGTGGCATAGACAGATGCTGAAGCTTTGGCCAGCGGGTGGTGCAGTAGTAAACAATGCAAACTTACATGGAATGTTGTAGCATCAACTAGCAGAAGAGAAGGATCTATTGTAGCAGTGAATGCTGAAGCTATGATACTGCAATGTTTGCTGTGGGATAACAGACTAATTATACTAATAATGATATAATTAGACTGTGTAATGTTTTCATCTGTGGGTCTGAAAAATGTGAAGTCTTAAGTCAACACGTCACAGCCCGTGACAAATGAGATGGGTCTGACCGGCATGGGATCTCACCTATGTTTGTTTTTGGGTTGAGTAGGAATATGAATGAGCGCCCCCCCAGGGGTGGAACTGAGAAATCGATATCTCCTGAGTACACAGAGCAGAGGCACGCCCTAGCCGGACCGGGAATCATGCCGTAAGCATCCAACTTCGGAACAATTCATCATGTCTGCTCTTTATCGTGTCCACTTTTATGCTGTCTGGTCCATCAAGTATTCCCAAAGAATAATTATTAACATTTAACTAAATGTATACAGACAATCATAACTTAGGTAAGTCTTGGAGATCTGATTTCAGGGCAAAGTTATGAGTGTCTCTAAACACTGGACAGATCGATGCTGGTGATGGATCTATTTAGGATTAAATGGGAGTTTTATTATAAGCATGTGATCACAATAAATCACACGCTTTTATTTACCTGTATTCAATGGCAGCTGTATTAACCTTGGTCGCCGTGGCGATAATGGTGCCTAAGCATGAGCACCATGGATTCCCGTGGCGTCTTAACGTGGGTAATGGACGCAGAGGCTGCCTGCCTGGGCTCTGGCATCTGCTTTCTGTCTGCCGTTATCCCTGAGCCCCTCTGGAGTCCTTTAGTACATCTGGGATCCTATTGATTTATTGACCGGATTTCAGGAGCTCAGGCCAGCCTCAAACGGCGGCTGACAGCATGAGGGCTGCTCAGAAAAAGCACTCCCGCTGATACTATCTGTTGAGAATATCTTGATTTGTGTTTTTTCCCCTTTTCTATGTGGCCCTGGCATTCAGCGGGCGTGTGTGCTCGGCCCCCAAACAGAGACAGGAAGAAGAACGCTTCTACATCCCAGCATCGTCTGCTGCGAAAAAAACACCCTCAGGTTCTCACACACAGTCAGAAATCATAATAATGAAAGAGCAGAAACGCGTGGCGGTTGGCAAGAAACGTCCACCCCTGAGCTGTCAACCCAAGCCTGGATTAAGTCCGCCAACAGCAGGACCCAGCTAGCTCTGAATATCTGTCTTCGTCTCATTCGTCTGGTGTGGACAAGCTCCCAGCTTCCTACACCGTTGATCTTATAGCTTATGGACCAGGTAAACAGACTTACTCAGGGACCTACTGACTCTAGAACAAAGCCTCAGTCTGACACCCAGACGGACTAAGACACCCAGATAATACAATTGGGAGTCGATTTACTGCATGTATACATTCAGTCAGACACAAACTAGGCACTCTGCACATACTCTACAGGTCCCCCTCCACCCTCGGGCTTCAATCTGGAATTAACAGAAGGAGCATGGAGCATAGCAGAGGACGTACAGCACGTATGAAATACACAGCATGTAAAGCTGTCCAATTCACCGCTCAACTAAAGGGCGCTTTTCCACCGCACCAGGTACCATACTTTTGGTACTTCAAGAAAGTACCAAAAGTACGGTACTTCAAGGTGTTGGTTTTCCACGAGCGTGAAAACTGGTACTGGCGCTGAATGCCATCACAACATTACTCTGTCATAGGAAAAAAAATCTAGCATGCTTTGCAGTTTTAATGATTATTCCTTTTCAATATTTTCTAGTATAAAAATATTAAAATCAGTTTAAAGTTTTACAACCACTGCTTTTGCATGAGCGCTGCATACATTCTCCGAGACAATCATAATTATTTTCATCTTTGCTGTTTAAATCACTCCTAAACAGGTTTGTGAGAAATTTAAGTTGAGTTGTTTCATAAGTACCTCAATATTTGTTACAACAAAATAACATTGCAAATTTTGAAAAATTTCCAATACCATGCAGTCATAGTATATTATACAAAATACTTTATTTCTTGTTATGCTATCCTGATCTTGTTGTATCTGTTCTTCTGACCAGATCGCAATTAAAGCTTGTGTCACTTAATTTGTCCACGCATCCATTATTATTAATTTTATTATTTTTTTTACATCTGTGACATAATAAGTCAACCGGAAAAAGCCCAATACTAACAAGCTAAAAGGAGCCATATTGCCACCTATTGTAGCAGACTGGGACATACTTCAGTCAATAAATCGATTCCCCTCCCGTGCATGTACACTGGGACAAGGACGGTAGTCCTATTAAATGGCGTAGTCAAGCTATAACCGTAGCTCGACTTAGCTGTGCATGTAAACGTACTGACAGAAGAAACACCAAGCTAGCTGACCAGGCATCTCACTTGCAGATTTTCTTCTGGATTGTTCTGTGAAAGCGTGATCAGGTGACTGCCATGTATCTGGTTGTCTGTCATGCACTGGTCTTCTTACTGTGACCCTCTATTTGCAGAACAACAAGAACGGCAATCAGTTAAATCACTTCTTGGGTTTGAAGGCAACTCGCTCTCATTTTGTTAGGTTCCTACCATTGGAGTAACCCCAACCCTTTTTCTGACAACTTCCCCCCCTACACTTAAATCTGGACCCAGAGTCCTCATAGCAGCCTGCTCTTTGCATCAGAAAACCCGGCTTTTGGCCCTGACAGCTTGTCAGTGATACTAAGAGGTCACCTCTGTGGAGTTATGCTACTGTGGAAATACCGGACTAGGGACTTTAGTCATGTGGGTTTGGGCTGGGGAAGAAGCCCCCTTAATGGCTGCTGAGAGACCTGCTTCGAATCACAACCAATGAGAAAGCGATAGGAGGAAAGTTATACCCATAATACCCCTGTGACAACCACCCTGGCAGGAAGCCACATAAAAATGAGCAACAGCCAACAGGAGCCAGGTGTAATGCAGAAACAGTCGTGATTATGTATTATCGTGCCTGTTCGTAGCACTTGTACATGATTAATACACATTTTCAGTATAAATTAGGTGTTGTAAATTCACCCTGAATATGTCATGTTGGCACCAGGTAAATGTGTCCCTGAGCATTTATTTGACGGGTGTCGACACAGAGATTGTGTTTGCGCTTCGGTTTCACTCTGTCACACAGCGAGTGTGGGGGCGGTTGTGATGCTGTGTCTGTGATCAGAAGGTTGCTGGTTTGAATCCTAGGATCAACAAAGGGTGCTTTCCACCACACCAACTACAGTACTTTTGGTACAGTACTTTCGGTACGTTGGGTTGGGTTGGCGTGCTGTTCTACCGATGTGATGTTGTTGTAATAAATATTGGGGTGTTTATAAAACAAGAAAAGGAGTTCATAAATTTGTCACAAACCTGTCAAGGACTGATTTGAACAGGAAGAATGAAAATGATTATGATTGTCTTGGAGAACGCATGTAGCACTCATGCAATTGCAGCAGAGGTAAACTTGAAACTGATTTTAAACTTATATTAGATAATCTATTAAAGGAATAATAAAATAATTTAAGTTTTTTTTTCCTATGACAGAGTAACTGAGTGAAAATATTTCAGTGAAATTTTAACCCCCATGCCATAATGTCCATCCAGAATTGAAAGTAAGAAAAAGCCTTATTTTGATATAGCTGACCAGCGGTGTACGAATTGCAAGTGCATAACATGCGATGTTGGTATTAATATTGCACATTGACCAGCCCTATAAGATACTACAGTAATTTTTCGATTTCAGTACAAAATACGCTGCCTTGTGTTATGATGTCATTCGGCACCAGTACCAGTTTTTACACCAGTGGAAAAGCAACACCTTGAAGTATCGAACTCTGGGTACTTTCTCAAAGTACCAAACGCATGGTACCTGGTGCAGTGGAAAAGCGCCTTGAGTCTCTGTTGGGTCCCTTAGGAAAGCCTGCATGCCCAATTTGCTCCAGGGACAGTCTGGCCCTGCTTTTTAAACCTAAATCACTTTGGATAAAAGTGTCTATTAAAGAAATAAATGTAAATGTAGAGTAACGCAGAGTGGAAACGCGGTCCGTAGGAGTGCGATGGCCTGCAAAGGAGCATCACGTGTTCAGAAGGTGCGGCCAGCTAGACGTTAATGGTTCGATATGTCTCCACAGGAAAGACTCGCCGTCTCGGCAGAATCTGCACGCCTCGGTCATGCTGACGGCGTCCTCGGCGTGTTACAGAAACCTGCAACACGACGCTGGGGGCTGCGGCCTGACTCCCCTGTGACCTTGGGGCCAGATGACTGGCTGGAGGTTCCAGATTCCCCCTTTCCTGTCTGCGAGAT
The DNA here is from genome assembly GCF_048594095.1 of Paramormyrops kingsleyae. Taxonomy (NCBI): domain Eukaryota; kingdom Metazoa; phylum Chordata; class Actinopteri; order Osteoglossiformes; family Mormyridae; genus Paramormyrops; species Paramormyrops kingsleyae. Next base: position 45,355,325 of record NC_132800.1, read on the forward strand.
GACTATCTCGGCGTGTCTCGCCATCCACTGTGCCTCGAGGTCATGGCTCTCCATCTCTGCTTTATGTAACACTGCCCCCCCCCCCCCCATGTACCCTGTCCGGCGTGACCCACCAACATGCTGTCCTCATATTCGCCTGAGAATCGGCAGCCGCTGTTTAGTCTTTGGGCCTGTCTGGCGTTTTAATGTCACATTGTTTGTACCTCCAGGGCTGGGCCCATGTTCAGCTCCTATCCCATATATGGGCACAATTACAGAGCCTGTGAGAATATACTGAAATAACTGACACTGGCCTGTAATCTATACCCACTTGAAAGGACTCTGTTTTTGTGTGTTTGTGTGTGCAAATGAAAGCCTGTGCTGTTTTTGGTAAGTATACCGTCCTGTATTTGTTGGAAAGCTCATACATTACTGCGCAAAAGTCTTAGACAGTCAAAGAAAATGTAAATGAACTTTATGTTTTTGCAAAACTATGACATTATGTCTGTCAAAGTGTGTCAGCTTTGCCATTTCCAAGCCTCTGAAAGTCACTCTGGTGTTTGCAGCATCCATCCAAAACATCCATGTATTTTTTGGCTTGACCACTAGCCATGTTTGGATAACTGATACAAATGAAGTTATTTCAGTAATTAAGTTCATGAATTATGTTAGCTGGTGCTGAAAAGTAACAAATACCTGGAATGGCTGGGGTGCCCCTGAGGAGAGGTTTGGGAAGATGTAAGATGTGATTTTTTTGAAGAACAGTTCTTGTTTATTTTTATTGTGTTACTGTTAATTTGCATTTGTTGTAATGTTAAATCCAAATATTCTCTTGCTATTGAGATAAATAGCTTTAAACTTTTTTTGACTGCCTAAGACTTTTGCACAGTACTGTACATGCAATGTTTCTGTAATGTTTACTTCGCTCATACACACATTTTGTCCTCTTTTTGTTTTAGCTTTGAATGTGTTTTGGCATGAAACGTTCTAAGCCATTTACTGCATTGAGCACCTGCCACTGCGTGGCCAGACTTATCTAATGGTCTGAAGAAGCAATTCCAGCAGGTCTGCTGGTTTGATTGGAAATCCATTTTAAAAATTATATCAGGATCATCTGATTCATCACTAGATAATTATTTCAATATATTTATGCTGCTTCCTAACTTCATCACTTTCTGTGGCCGCTGAGGGATATCCACACTCTAATATGTATCGGAATTCAATGGAGCATAAAATCTGTCCATCTGTCCATATAGCTTGTCTGAGTCTGTATGAAGAAGCAGGGGGTGACAATGCAGAGGGCAGCCTGAAGGGGGCGCCAGTCCACCACAGGGTCTGCATATTTTTGGGCTATGGAAGGAAATACGTGCAATCAGAGAACATGCAGCAATTCCACACACGTACAGCTAAGACTAGGGGGCATAAATTAGACTGGGGACCATACCCCCGTGTCTGATGGTGCACTGCTACCCAGTAAGCCACCGTACTGCCCATGGGTCGACTCTCTGGCCCATCTCAGCGTTCCTAGTTATCTCCTGCACCGTTTTATAATACAGCTCTGACTTTGATGCTCCTGTCTGCTGTTATGAGGCTTTCCCCTGGTTGCTGGTCCTTGTTTTTCTACGAGATCTTGCTCGTATGAAAAGCTGATGATATGCAGACCTGACAGGAGGCTCAGGTCATTGGGGGGGGGGTCCTCTGCTGGTGGCAGCATCCTCCTTCCTCAGTCGACCCTCAAGGTGCTGGATGCCCAACACCTGCAGAGAGAGCCGATACAAAGGATAATCAAGGCAGATTGATAGAGAGCTGTGCCTGGCATTGGAATGTTGAGTCGGCACAATGATGTCACCGTTGGGCCCCTGAGCAAGGCCCTTAACCCCAAATTGCTCCAGGGACTGTCTGACCCTACTTTCTCAAAAAAACATATGTCATTTTGGATAACAGTGTCTGATAAATAAAACATAAAAATGTAGACATCAGTGCTCATTAACCAGGAGGAGTGGGAGGTTGTGGTTGTGTCTCTCCTACAGTACAGTACCTACTGCAGAAATGTAAAAAGTAACAAACAAAATGATGGAGCTTTTCATTTAAGGAAGTAAACCTCTGAGTGGAGAGGACCCCTGAGTGTTACTCCCCCGCGGGAAAGTCACTTACCCCGAATTGCAGCCATGAATGCGTAAAAGGGTACGAGCAGGAAATTACAGGCTGGTGCTGATGTAAGAGTCGTTTTCAGGAGCAGTGGTTCACGAAGGACTTGATGGGACTCCTCTGTCAACCAGCAATTGCCGTGGAGACCAGCCATTATGGACGAGCCTTCGCATCCCCTTCTGTCGGTAGAAAATGCTAATTAGCGGTGTGCCAACCATCCTGCCCCCCTCACCGCCGCTGTTTCCTGTCTCGTTTCCTGGGACGCAATATTCCATTGCTTATGCGAATAAACTGTTGGGGGGTGATGCTTTTGAGAGACCAGCATCTTTCAGTTTCAGTTTCATACATGGGGTGGGGAAAGGTTTTATAAAAATCCTGGAATTCACTTCCTCCTATCATGATTAAGGTCCCTAGCAGGCATCTGTTCTTCCAGATTCTTCTTAAGAGAGATGCAGAGGAAGAGATGGAGGGCAAAGGAGGAGAGATAAGGAGATGGGGGGAGAGAGTAGCCAGTGGGCTGTGTGCTGCCTGGCTGATGAAGCCGTCAGGGTCCGCAGTGATGATGGTGCGTGGGGCTTACATCCATGCTCCATAATGGCTTCAGCATCGCAGCGATCCGCTGGTCGATTGCCAGAGCTGGCTCCTTCACCGCGGGCACTTTGGAGGCGTCGAATTGCCGAGGCGCGTTTTTGGACAGCAAGAGGAAACTGGTACCCCTGCAGGAGGGGATGTAAACTCTGGGACTGACCCGAAGGTGCGAGGCTACTGGGTGTCCACAAAACACCCCCATTTCCTCAGTAAATACACAGATCCCTGCAGTCAGAAAGTAGTCAGATCCAACTATCTATCATCCAACCATCTTCTATTCCCACGTGTCCTGTGCTGTGTTGTTGGGGGACCAGAGCCTATCCTAGAGCCCACAGGCACAAGGCAGGGAACAACCCAAAATGGGACACCAACCCACTGCAGCAGATCAAGGGTTCCTCTGATCCTGTGTTAGTTAGTGACTGTTAGATGGATGGATGGATGGATGGATGGATAGAGAGAGAAATCTTACGTCTGAAAAATGTTTTGAAAACCTCTGACATCACCGGGAGAGATTCTTGTGTTCTTGTTTTTTTGTTTTGTATTTGTGGCTGTGCTATATGCAAAAGTAAGCAGGTTCCTGCCCACAGCAAGCATGGCAACAAAGCATGGCTCAAATTTCCTGAAGGAACACTAAGTCAAAGAAAAGAAGGACTTCCATGGCGTACCCAGAGCCCCGCGTTGAGACAGCGAGGAAGACAGACCGCAGACTGGAGGAACGACGGCCTCATAATTACTTAATTACCATAAATCTCCTCTTTTTTTTAAGCCAGACCGGGGCACAAGCAGCATCCCAGGGCTGGCAGCTCTTAGCTAATCAGATCCCATCGCTGTGGAAACCTAGAGCAGCCATCTCAGCAGGTTTTCTGCTAATGTCATTCCACTCACCCAGGACAGAGCCACAGTGATCTGGGAGGCTCCGACAAACGAAAGGGGCTCCAGGACAGGGATGGGACAGCGGGCCTCCACAGGGCAGATGATGCAGGCGAGAGGCAGGATTGGAAGCCCAGCCCTGGCAGTGTGCAGTTACATCGCTAAGTGCTAACCCTCCCTGTCCCACTCTGCCAGAGGCTGCTATGAGTGCCCTGGGGATCCGCCTCTGCCGAGCCCTGGTGACGGAATGATGCACCCATACATTGCATCCAGTGGCCTGGTACAGCCGTTCAATGAAGGTGAGGAGCTTCACGCTTGTTTATGGAACCTTCCATGGTGCGCTCATGAACTTCTTGCTGAGTTTTTTTTTTATATCCATTCGCATCCATTTTCTTTTTTAAATTGAGGTTGGGCCTGAATATTGTACCTCGCAGGGGGGGGGGCACTGTTGTGATGACATCATCTCTCTGCTCTGGGGGAGCTCATTGGCAGCAGAAGAGGGGCTCACAGCATCACGGAGGTCTGCACCCACCACAGGGCGGTGTCCTCTGTTCTTACAGACTCCACATAATTTCTTAAGGAGCAGATGCCCCACCACCACCATTACTTACAGATACTGTAGCCCCCGTGTCATCTTCCCAAAGCATAAATCTCCATGTCGGTCCACCAGGAAAAGGTCACGATGGTCTTTGATGTAATCCGACCTGACACCCTGTAGGGGGGTGGGGGAGCGAGGGAGGGAGAGGATCAGATATAATCAATATTTACCACACGACACCCCCCCGCCCTCATGATGGATGGCTTGGTGGGGCCCCTGACATTTCCTGCGCCTTTTGATTGTGAGCTTTATGCCTGCTCTGGACTTGTCTGTCCCGATTCTGCTGTCGTTAAGCCGCCTGTAGCATCACTTACACACAGTACACATTCATGCAGCCATATTTTTTCTCATTGCTGGTAGTCTATGAGTTTAAAAGCATTTAGCTTTTAGCATTTAGCTTCTCCAGCGGGGGTATGGATCTTTCTGTGACTGGCGTGTGTCTCAGGGTCATACAGTGAGGGTTTGGGTGGGATCCGTCTCCCTCTATTGATGTCAGATAACATGGGGGGGGGGGGGGGGGGGGGGGGAAATCTGCTGTTTTATTTGTTTTAAATGTTACAGGAAATTATGTGGTAAGTTGTCAAATGGAGTGTGGAGAGCAAGCAGACCGTTCCGTGATGAAAGCTGAAGTTGCTGACTCCTGCCAGTGAGGCGGGGGTGATGGTGGGGGGGGGGGTTTCTCACTTCTCAAAAATATTATGAAGGGACACACAAGATGAAACAACCCCCCCCACCACCACCTTCTCGCCAGAAGGACGCCCCCCTCCGTGAGAGCTCGCACTCAGCCATCCAGCCAATAGAGATGCACACATGCCCCGTTAAGCACGCCGCACGCCATCGACCAGCCAGCGGACGCCTTCCATCTAGGCTCTCATTAGCGCTTCTTTCAGGCAGAGCCGCTAAGTCATGCGACGGCTTGTCCAAATTAAAATCATTGATCACTCCCACCTTTTTGGGCCGATTCAGAAAAATCCATAACGCCCCCTGGTGCCCAGTGTTCTCGATGATGCTTTTTAGTGGACAACTGCATGTGTGGGATCGAACAGCTCCTTAATGAGCCAGGGGGGGGGGGGGGGGGAGGGGTGCTTGGTAATGAATGAACAGGGCTGGGAGTGTGTGGATGAGAGCAAAGGGGCTTCCAGAGCAGGGTGGTTCTGTCATGTGATGTCAGTCACCTGCTCCTTATTCTATCTCCCATTGGCTGCTTCCTTGGCTCCCAATGGGCTAAACCAGACAGTGATTGACAACAGCAAATAGTCCCAGCCACCAATGGAAATCAAAGTCTTGTCTTTTTCTCTTTTAATGTCATCAAAGAGGTGACAAAGAAAGTTCAGGAGCAGGAGTCAAATGATTACAGGGTGAAATAGTTGGCTCTGACTGATTTAGAAATGAGAAACAAAGTAAAACATGGTGGAACAAACAGTTACTGTATGTTTCAGGAAGATGCTGGGTTGGGTTCTAAGGTGCAACATCTAGTTGTCTTCGATTATGCCTGCCTGGCCAGAGGAGACGCTCTATCCTCTGTTGTGTTGCCAGGAAAGATGGAGTAAACAATCAGAGAGCGGCCCAGCCTTGCTCCTTCCTGACTGGTGAGCAGCAAGGCAGCACTGTGACCTCTGATCTAGGAATCTTTCTCCCATATTAGCCCCCAGCAGTGATGATAGTTCCGGCTATAATGGGCCATCCCACTGGCTAATTATTCATCCTGACATAAGGAGAAGAAGAGGGTTTCAGGTTCACAGAGAGTGCCTCCTGCTGGCAGACATTCCTTTTCTTCCAGGCCTGTTCTGACGCCCTTGAATGAATGTTATGGCCATAGATCCTCATCACCCAAAGACATGACAGCGACCACCTCATTTTTATTATGTGTTTACAGGCCCTTTTTATCCTTTCAGCTGCTCAAGACATTTCCCAGCTGGGCTGTCACCCATATCAGTGTCAGGTGGTGAACACCCTGCCCACGCCGCCAGATGACACTTCCCAAACCGGACATTGCCACTTTGTGTTCCAGCATCCCATTTCATTTGTTAATTTTTCCGCAGGGCAACATGTTGTTGCTGCTGGAATGGACCCCCTCTGTTTCGATTTCATACGGCGGTATTCCTTGGAGATGGACCGCCAGCTCCGCCCAGCCCCTCAGTTGCCCGGGAGACAGCGGCGTCAATGGAGGGTAGCGAGAGTGTCCCTCTGCTTGTTGTGGCTTTATTTCAGCCATCAATCCACCCGTATTCCCACTGGGGAGATTTAAACAGACGATTTAGCATGCCAATCCCATGGTGCATTGCAATGCCGTGACACAGTGATCCGTATCTGGGGGGGGGGGATGGATGGTTAGATCTGGGGAAGAAGACGACTGTGCCCCAGCTCAGCGTTGGTGTGTGGAGTGCGCGTGGCACAATCCCTGTTAAATATAGATTATTACTCAATGTATATAGTGTGGAATTATTTGATAAAAAAAAACACAATTTAACAGGGACAAGATATCAGTGAAGCTGGAGCACCTCCTAGGAGGTAGGGGGCGCCATTGACTGACTATGAATATAGATTTTTTTTTATAAATGACTATATATATGTATATATTATGCATCAGAGTATGCATAATTACTGTACACCCCATGACCCCATACTGAAAAAGATGGATGGGGGCATAATTACTATATACATCCCAGCAGCTTCTCACCATGCTTTTAATGCTGGCCAGGGAAGCCGTCATTGAGATGGGTCCTCTGCACCTCATTACACGCGGCAGTACCAGAGAGCATAAAGCGACCCAGTAAAACGGACCGTTAAACGAGCACCAGCTGGTGACCGTATCATGTTGCCAATGGACCAGCCCCAGCGCCGCCATGGAAACATGACCCTGGCCTTCCCATGGACGGGGGCAATCAGCTGGCCATCACATGGCCAGGGGCCTTTCACAGAGGTTGCCACAAGGGAAGCGGACATGGCAAGGACTTCTGCAGGTCACATTTAGGAGGTCTGTCCACAGGAGTGTGTGACCCAGTCAGGAGCTGCAGCTCCATGAAGGTCCTTCGAGTCATGGTTTCAGTTTTTTAAACTTACAAGTATATTTCAGTGCAAAATTGTACACCCCATAGTGAAATGTCACAGGGCCATGAACACCTTCATCTGAAAGAGAGGCTAAAAAACCAAAATAACTATAGTGGGTGTTCAAGTGTGGGTGTCTGTATCTGTGTGATGCTTCCATGTCCCACTCTCGCCAGTGTGGGGAAGCAATAAAAAAGGCGAACAGAATGTTGGGTTATATCTCTAGGTGTGTGGAGTTTAAGTCAAGGGAGGTGATGTTACACTTATATAATTCCTTGGTAAGACCCCACTTAGAATACTGTGTGCAGGTTTGGTCACCATACCTCAAGAAGGACATTGCTGCCTTAGAAAAGGTGCAACGAAGAGCTACGAGAATGATTCCTGGTCTTAGAGGAATGTCTTATGAGGAGAGGTTAGCGGAACTGAATCTGTTTAGCCTTGAGCAAAGGAGACTAAGGGGGGATATGATTCAGGTCTATAAGGTTCTAACGGGTCTGGATGCTGTTCAGTCAAATGACTATTTCAATATTAGTCTAAATACTAGAACTCGTGGCCATAAGTGGAAATTAGCGGGAGAACATTTTAAAACAAATTTGAGGAAGCACTTCTTTACACAGCATATAGTTAGCGTGCTAGTGTAGCGGAAACTAAAACCATGGGTTCCTTTAAATCAGAGCTAGATAAGATTTTAACAACTCTGAGCTATTAAAGTTCTCCCCAAACGAGCTTGATGGGCCGAATGGCCTCCTCTCGTTTGTAAATTTCTTATGTTCTTATGTTCTTATGTGTGTGTGTTTGTCTGTGTCTGTCTATTAGTCTGCCTGTACGTGTCTGAATCTGTCTGTATGACTGTCTGTCTTTCTGTCTGTCTGTCTGCCTGTATATGTCTGTCCATGCATGCTTCCCCGGCAGTGACATCCTTCCAGGGATCCCTAATCTTCCGAGCGGAAAAACCCCATGCTAACATGCTAATGCTTGAAGCTGCATCCACAGCTCTGTGGGGTCAAAATAGGGCTATCCCAAAATACAAGCACTTTCCTTATCACCCGGCAACTGCCCAGGCTGCCGGTCTGCCACACACATCCACATCCGCGACCCACTGTGACTGCAGCTGCTGGCTAAAGGAAATACTAACTTATAAAGACTTTTCTATTTTTTTTGTGAAAAGCGGAGAGAGACAGACAAGGAGGGCGACAAAACAAAATCAGACGAGTCACTGGCATCAGAGAAAAAGTGATTTACACCGTACTGCTCAGACTGGGAGAAAACAGAAAACTTTTCTGAACGCCCACCCAAAGAGACCAGCCAAAATTTCAGTTAAATATAAAGGAGAATCAGTGCTGGAAAATCACGCGAAAACAAAGATGCACCAGAGTTTTGTATTAAGCAAATGCAAATCTACCCATTGCAACTTTTGGTTGAAGCAGAACTTCAAGTCAGATTAAATGTCAGATGATCATGCTTGGAGGTTAAAGCTTTCACTGAGAGACAGCAGGGATGGCTGCAGGCAGCATAGAGGAGGAGAGAAATGTCAGTGTCAGGCTGCCCAAATGCATTAAGTTAAAAAGTGGTTTATAGTGTGTCAGGGAGTGAATCTGCATGAAGGAGTGTGTCTGTGTCAGGAAGTGCATTTGCATGAGGGAGTAAGTCTGCATCAGGGAGTAAGTCTGCATGAAGGAGTGAGTCTGTGTCAGGGAGTGAATCTGCATGAAGGAGTGTGTCTGCATCAGGGAGTGTCTCTATGTCAGGGAGTAAGTCTGCATGAAGGAGTGAGTCTGTGTCAGAGAATGAGTCTGTGTCAGGGAGTGCATCTGCATGAGAGTGAGTTTGCGTCAGGGAGTGTGTCTGTGTCAGGGAGTGCGTCTGCATGAGAGTGAGTTTGCGTCAGGGAGTGTGTCTGTGTCAGGTAGTGCGTCTGTATGAGGAAGTGCGTCTGCATGAAGGAGTGAGTCTGCATGAAGGAGTGAGTCTGTGTCAGGGAGTGTGTCTGTGTCAGGTAGTGCCTCTGCATCAGGGAGTGCGTCTGAGTCAGGGAGTGAGTCTGCTTCAGGGAGTGTATCTGAGTCAGGGAGTGAGTCTGCTTCAGGGAGTGTATCTGTGTCAGGGCGTGTGCCTGCATCAGGGAGTGCGTCTGAGTCAGGACAAATATAGGTAAGAGAGGCAATAGCAAGTCCTACAACTGTTAGGGAACCCTTCCGTAAGGTATTATATTTGCAAATACAGGTAAACCCCAAATCAAAGGTGGAAACCCTACTGTGGGGGTTGGGGGGGGGGGGGCACATGAAAGCGGCTGCGGTCAGGGGTGCAGATAACACCAACATGCTGAGCACACAAACATGGCACGTGTCTGTTTCGATTTGTCACTGGCAAGCTAACAGGATACCTTAGCGACAGGGGGATCTGTAGAGCCACCCGTTTGCCGTGAGACTTCATCATCTGCTCATCGGGGGGTCGGGGGGGGAGAGAGTTACACATGTGTGGGGCTGAGATCCAAGCAGTTCACAATGAAATTTGCTAAATGACTGCCACCAGGGGCCATGGTGGTTGATGATTCAATCAACTTGTATGATAAAGGTTGCTGTTTCAAGTCCCAAACTGGGTCTGCTATATCATCCATGGAAAAGGTTGTTAACCTTGCAGCACAAGGCACAGGGCAGTGGATACCCTGGACAGGATGTCAATCCATCACAGGGCACTCATATAATTACACACTAACTTCAGGTTTTCAGACTGCAGGAGGAAAGTAGAGGACCTTAAGGAAACCCACAAAGCTTGCAAAGGGCAGGAGACCCAAGGAATTCGGAGCACAGCGGGCTGGGGGGCTTTATAACATCCACTTTCAGTTCATAGGCCATATCTCTGCAGGTCCTGGGAAGCAGTGAGATGCTCATGTTAACAGTGGTGAGTGAGATACTTTCAGGACAAATCTCATTCGATCTATCCCACACTGAAAACTAGCTGCCCTATAATTGATCACTTTTGACCAAATATGTTTCTGCGTGATTCCATCTCAGGCTATAAAGGGATGATGATTCAAACACGTGGGATGATGACTCCCTCTGCGATTTGTCATGTGCTCCCGTTTTTAATTAAAGTCCGTAATTAGCGTGACCAAAAGACAAACTTTTAATATGCCTTAAGAGGTTTTTTTTTACCCAAGCCTTCCACTTGGTAGCCAATCACAGGCTCCAGCTTGTATATTATGGGCAATTGCTACCCCGTGTACCGTGTCTCAATGACCCCTATAATCAGCTGGCTGTTTCAGAATAAATGAGAGAGGAAAATGAAGTAATCCCCGGGAGTGTCTGAAAAAGCTTCTGCAGCCTCTTCCTCACACATCCCTATAGATTTCCCCTTCCTTATTATTTGTTCTCTCAGAGGTAAGGAGCGTGCACTGATTACAGTGCATTGCCACCCCCACCACACGACAAACCACCTCAGGGATGAGAACCAGAGTGCAGCCATGCAGCAGCCAATACCTCAGCAACATACTAGTCCAAAGGGACCAGTGTGATTTTTTTCCAGTAGCTGGAGTGCCAATGCTGCCACCAGGCCCCTGTAAGTTAGAAGACCTCCTTATAGGGCTTAATGTAAATTAACATCACACCCAGGACAAAGCAATTGCAGGTTAAGGGCCTTGCACTAGGGACAAATTACTCTAGGCATTCACAGGACTTGAACCAGCAACCTTTGAGTTGCTGGCACAGATCCCAAGCCTCAGAACCACCACTTGCAGTTCCTCAGCTCACAGTTAAAGGTGCTCCAGCACATGTGCAAGGCAACAAAGTGCTGAGGGGAGAGCGAAATCACTGCATGTCACAGACTTCTTACAAAGAAAACAAGCTTCTGTTATTTAACCTCAGAAACAAGAGCACAAGCCCTATGATCACCACGTCTGTTATAACCAAAGTACCATAAGTTAGGCAGGGATCTCAAACACCAGCCCCGGAGAGGCAGTTTGCAGATCTAGCAGCTCAGACACACCTACTAAACCTGGTAATTAACTGTTTAAGATGTGTTTGAGTCGGGAAATCAGCAAATTCTTTTGGATTCTGTTCCTCTGATACCAGAATTAGGGAACCCTTCCATAAGGTATTATACCTTGACAAATGCAGCACTCCTTGCTATGGGATGAGCAGCACCACTGAACTGCCTAGTATTGTGCTCCACGGTGGTGCGTCCAGACACATTGAAAGCCGCTAAGGCTCATGGGAGGCCAAACCAGAACCGATCATGGCCTTTCCAAAACAGGAAGTGTTACCTGAACAGGCTTACCAGCAGCAACCCCTCCATTATATTCTTGAGGCTGTTATGATACTAACAAATATGGAGGCATATCAAATAAACGCTTGGTGTGTGCAATTGTATTTAGGTCCGGAAAGGAGAAAACATCCATCTTTCAGTCAATCCCAGGTTATATATTTTCCATTAAATGACCCTATTTATCATCCTCCTGCCTTTGCTCCTGGTGTGACCATTCCATACAGCAAGACATCAGGACGCAGCTAAAAGCAGAGCGCCCCCTAGAGAACAAGCTTGTGTAGAGATTCCTGACAATCCTGGAGCCACACAGGGACATAGAAGGAAAAATCCAAGGGCTTCTTGCAGAGAACAAAGACACTGGAGGGGAGTTGTCCATAGAGTCACTCTTTGGTGTTAATGTGGCTTTATGATGCTCTCCACCTAGAACCAGGTATTACAGGGTATTATAACAGAGCCCACATTTTAATGTGGTATTACAACACATATTTTATGCCCTGAACCTATGATCTGCTTTCATCCACATAATCGCATCGTTTACAGGGCCTTGGACTTTACAGAAAATCCGCCGGTCCATCTTCCAGCTTATCGTGCTGGTCAGGGTCACGGGGGAGAGAAAGAAATGAGATTTATCAGCATGTTTTAATAATACCCACCGTAGAGGTGCTTTGATGGGCGACTCCGAGCGGCATGTCAGCGGTGGGTGTTATTTGTAAAACACTAGCTCTTGACCCTCCTGACTTCCACCTCACAGAGACATACCCCCCACCTCCATTTTACATATCATTAGGCGCCCCCCCCAATTCCAATCCAGGCCAGGCTTCTCCTGGGGGGGGGTAATAATGATCCTCTGAGCCTGCCCTGCTCCCCGCCAAATACAACAGCTATAATTAAGTCTCCTCTGCTCCTTGGTAAGATATGAATCAGAAATGAGGTAACCTGAGTCCTGACAGCCTGATGGGGGGGGGGGGGGCTGTGAAAATGTATTACCAATTTATACGGGTTCCCTGGGACACGGACTGGCTTTCATCTGCGATGGCAAGAGTGACCTGTTAGGTTCACGGATAATTTTCTCCCACTGTGGCCGTTAGACTGACCTACCCCTTCCAAATGGTTTGGGGCCTGAGCTGGAGGCTCATAGGCTGCCGGTCCCTAAATTTCATCATGGGGGCAGATGACGGCTCCTGTACCTTTGGATGTGGTGCTCAGCCTTATGTGAGTCACAGTGGTTTTAAAATACTAGAAGGTGAAACTGAGCCCCACATTGTGGCAGTTGGGGGGGTGGCTTGTGATCAGTACCTGATTGTGATCATTTCCTGAAGACAATGTCCATTTCTTGATTGACACTGGGCATTCTGTTCTCTTCCTGGTGGACAGTCTTAGTGGACAGACTTGGGAAATCTGTACTGCCCCCATACTCTGTGACCATAAACTTCCTCTTCACCTTGGGGCAGACCCCTGGCAAACCTCCGCCACGGCTCTTTCCGGAAAAACCCACTGGATCCGTTCCGTTCCCCTGCCCTTCACAGCTATGATCAGAGCCGTGGCAGCGGATTCTGGCTCTGCTGCCTATTCCTTTGTTAATGTGCCAGGGCCCTGTCGTTGTGCTCCTCTCCCTCTCATCTTCCTCACCTCAGTGTCTCGGGGTCTTGGAAACATGGGATCTGTTTGATCTGTGGCTCGATGGGTACCTGACTAACTGAAGGGCGATTTGAATAATTCATCACTGTTCTTGTTCCCAGTTTCACGACACCAGCAAATATCACTGACTGCCGCTGTGCAATGACATTGTGAGGAAAAGGACGTTAATGTTTCTTTTTACATCCTCTCTGCCTTTTTCTTTCCCTGTCTGAATGAGACACTGATGAGCGGGAGTAGTGAGCCAGACTATAGTATCAGCAAAAATATCATTCCAGCTCCAACAAACTGAGATCCAAGCCAAAATGGTTGACAGGATCCCGGCTTCTTCCAGTTTTAACAGTGTGATGTAGCTCAGCATAAGTTGCAGTGCAACTGGGAAGGACAACAGGTCATCAGAGGGTCACAAACCTTACATCGCAATGCTGAGCAACATGTACGTGATTAAGTCCATAAACAGGAAAAAAACACTCTATTTTGATTCTCTAGAGGTCCTCAACGTGAAACTCAACATACAAATTGCTCCCAGAATGTTTTTCAGGATATGTCATCAGAACTACGACTGCAAGTGCAAGGTGGTTTTGGCTAATATCCAGCTAAGACCCGGTCCTCTGTGAGTGGATATCAGGTAATGAAATAAGCGTGCCGACCTCGGGGCCTCATCGATATTCATTCACTGTCCAAAAGGCTACCTGTGTGATAAATTGAAATTTAAATTGTATCAGGGTCTCCCCGCCCACACCATCTGTGACAGAGGCCCTTTTACCATTGAAGAGCGGTGAGGGAACCAAGAACGTCAGTCCAGCAGTACCCCAGGCCTCGCCCTTCTTGTGGAGGCTGCTGACTGGCTCAGAGAGGCTCTAGGATCAAACCCAAGGATAAGACCCCACTTAACTCTAATCCTAACCCTACCTCTAACCCAAAAGGCACCCATAAGCCTAACCCTAACCAAAACTCATTTGAGCAAGAGGCACAGGCAGTTAACCATATAACTTATCCAAGATTTAATGTGACAGATTGCATCCAGATTGAGGTTCTACCCATTCTTGCAGATAAGTGGCATTTCTCTTATTCTAGTAGAATCATAACATTCTGGGCTGTTCTGCATCCAGGTTTCTGCTTCCACATATAAAGATATGGGAAAATCCAAGCAGATGCATCACTGGAGCCTCAGCCCAAGACACACAGCCAAACTTTGTTCCCACTAACAGCACATCTGGGAGACCAATTAACAAGGTCAGGGCATGACCCTGGCTGGCCACTGAGTGCATGGAATTGCCCCAGGAGGACACTGAGGGCGTGGTCCCGGCCGGCCACTGAGCGTCTGGCATGCCCCGACAGGACATTGAGGGCATCTTCCTAACTGGCTACTGAGGGAGTGGCATGGCCTCTGCAGGACACTGAGGGCGCGGTCCCAGCTGGCCACTAAGGGCATGGAATAGCCCTGGCAGGACACTGAGGGCATGTCCCCAGCTGGCCACTGAGGGTCCACTGAGGGCAGGACATTGAGAGTGTGGCCCTGGCTTACCTCTCGGGGCTTGGCCTTACCCCTGCTACTCCTGAGAGTTTTAATCTTCCTTAATTTTTCTGTAAACCTAATTTGAGATGTGTCACATAGCCCACTTTCTTTCTTCTACAAATGAACCCTGACCTTTGACCCCATTCATAATTATGCAAATAAACACCCCCCCATCATTTATAATCTTGCCATTGGCTCCCGCTGAGGAAAAGCTGAGGCTTGATTAGTTTATTGTTTTCTGCAGTGATGGGGAGCTTAACTCATGAAAAGGCAGCTTAGCAAGGTGCTGTGTTACTGGGACGGGACCCAGAGCAAAGACAGACCATTGCTGCGAAACAGCCCCCTGCTGGCTGTAACTAAAATGTACTGCAAAAACAAACAGAGGCAGGAGAGGGAATGAGGTGGGTTAAAGGCATATTAGCAGAGCTATGTTACTAATACGGTTGTGCAATTTCTTATATTAACTTTCATCTCATCCAGAGAGCAGCAGACAATGGGGGACCCCCGAACTTGCACACCCCTTATCTCACACTTACACCAACATGAGCACAAGCAACATGAAACTGCACCTGCTTTAATGAACACACAGGGAGGGCATTCTGAAAAGTCACATGTGGTGTGGCCCCTCAGAGGAAGGGCTCAGTCACGTGACAGGGGTAAAGAGGGTGGGAGGTGGTGAACCAACAGCAATGGGAGGTGGGGGGGATAGATGTTAGATTAGGTATGCCGGTCTTCTGTGGTCGTTGACACTCCTTGGTGTGATTCTGATTGTGGTCTGGTTGGTGTTTAGGGTGGCATGGTAGTATTGTTGTCTCACACCAGTGTGACTAGGGTTTGAGTCTCCACCCTGGCTCTGTTTGCTTGCTCTCCCCACGTCATCATGGGGTCCCCCCCCCAGCCCAAAAACATGGTATGGTGAATTGGAGTTGTTAACATCTCCATAGGTGTGAATGTGTATATGTGTGTGTGTGAGTGCCCTGCAATGGGTTGGCACCCCATACTGGGTTGTTCTCTGCCTTATACCCATAGCCTCCCGGACAGGCTCCAGACCCCCTGCAACCCTGCATAGGACAAGCATGTACAGAAGATGGATTAATGTATGCAAGTTATTTATGTAACAGAAACTGCTACTAAATTTGTTATATTTGTTTTAAATAACTTGCATAATGACAATTAAAAATCCTTGATCTTTGAGATTATAATAAGGTGCAGTCTGGCCCGCTTCCAGACTAGGCCACTGTTCAGCTTGTCACCTGTGTGTCACCTGGCTGGTATCGAAAGAGTCCTGGTTAGTCCCTCTGGTCAGAACGTCAAAGATCTGGGACTTATGGAAACAGACGTGACAATCAGGCTCCCTCTCCCCATCAAACAGACACCCATTCCTGCACTCCTCGGCAATCAGCAGGCAAATCAGCCTTTGCTATGAGCCAATCAAATCGCTGATTCAGCCCCAGTCTGTTAATTGGCTGCTTTTCGGGATGTGCAGAGAGGTGGAGATTGGATCTGTCATCAAACGTTTGCCTTTGAATTCCTCCGTTATCCTGCTGATGCTCTTTCCCAGGGTGCCCGGCAGAAGGATTCAGAGATGGGAGGGAATGAAAGCAGTGGGCGGTAAATGAACAGGCGGCAGGAGGACAGACCAAGGAACAGAGTGTGACCACAGAGGCCTCAGGCCCTTAAAAAGCCTTTGGGCGGTTTATTTGTGCAGACTGTTGACTGTTAAAGCGCACTCCCCACGTTGTCCTGTAGGGGATGGTGTTTGATTCCGGGCTAAGATTAAAAGCAGTGTGCCAAGCTGGCTTTATGTTACTGGGAAGCCAAAACAGGAGCTGGTAAATTATCCCAGTGAGATCCTGTAGTTGTCGGGCAAGGATTTGGGAATCATCCTCAAATGGGAGGAAACAACAGCACGTAAATCATGGCATTCATGGCCTTTCACACTCTACATGCTGAAGAAAGCATGCCGTGGAGCTCCAGGGTTCTGCGTGGAACTGATTTCATTGTCAAATCACATAGCATCTTGGTTGATCTCATCAATAAACTGTGCATGACTTTATTTTTCTGATGTTCTTCCTGTCCCACAGCCAAAGTCCTCAGGTCCACTCATTCAGTAGCTAGCCTGTGGGCTGCCCACTGACAAGCCTCCAATTATCCAACAGTTTTTAGAAATTGTTTTTCTTCTCTGAGACTGATCAACTTGAAGAGGGACCCATTTTACAGCAGCAGAAGCTCTTTACTACTTTGCCAGGATACCAGCGTTCCCATTCCTGCTGATATGTGGGATTTCTCTTTTTCTAGAAGGATTAGAACATTCTGGGCCATTCTGCAGCCAGTTTTCCACCAACTAGATGGCATCTTTCCACAACTCGGTTCGACATGCCAAAGCTCCTCCTGAAGAACGTGAGAGTTTAGCGGCTTTGACTGAAAGTTCAGCGAGGTCTGACACTTCCTGTCATTTTGACTCACCCTGTCATGTTCCCAGCAGATTCTCAAGGGCTGTCGCACTTCGTCTTTTTCCCAACAACAGTCTAAGGTCTCTCTGTGACGTCCCCGTGCTTCTTGGTTTTGTCCCAGCTCTGAAAAACCTCCTTTTGTCCATAATGATAATGACGTTCCTGTCTCCTGATGTGTGTACGGCCTGTAATTACTGTCAGCAAGCTCTGCTCCCTCATTCTTCTTGGCAAGAATGTGTGTGTGGGTGTGTAAGACAAAGAAATCGCCTCTCATAGTGTTTAAAAAGTCCTCAGCATTAATTTATTCAGCATGGATTTTAGCCAAAGGGAACGTCGAGGCAAGGCTGGGCCGGAAATCTTTTTTCAAATGGGACAAAAGTTGGAGTGTTTTGGAGTTATAATTTAAACTGCTAAATATCACAGGCAACGCATGATCCCAATGCATGGGGAGGGAAAGGTTCTTACTGGTGGGACAATAACGTCATATTCACAGATGCTGGATGCACTGTCAATGTCGTAACTCAGCATGGCTGCACTCCTTGGAAACGGCAATGGGTTACTGTAGCTACTGCCTCAATGCTTGGTCCACCAGGTCCCTGAGGAGGACTCAGACAGCCCTTCGGTGGGGGGGGGGTAGGGTCCTCTGTGTGATAAACGAGGCTGGCGCAGTGACATTCAGGGGGCGGCACCTGCCCTGTGGTGGGCACGCAGCATTAGCTGGCTCATGCGCCGCCTTCCATACCCCACCTACTGGCCGGCTCTGGTCTTGGCACCCCCACATACCAGCACCTTGCCTTGTCCCTTGGGGACACGTTTAGATTAAACATTTAAAAAGGAATTAAATTAGTGGGTCATTACGCTGTAAAAAAAAAAAGCCTACAAATAACAGGGTTCCCGCGCGATCTTAAAAAGTCTTAAAAAGTCTAAAATTCAGAAAGTTAAGTTTAAGGCCTTAAAATGTCTTTAAAAATGCCCAGATTTTCATCCTAGGTCTTAAATTTAATTTACCCAAGTCTTAAAATTCTTACCTCCGTTCATTCTCAAAAAGCGTTGTCCGCAGAAAATAAAATAGTAAATCGCTGTAAAACTAATCCGTTGGTTGTGTTTTCTGGTCTGCACCGGTGTCTGCGTGGTAATAAAACTACAAATCCCATTGCGTGATCACTGCAGCCAGGCAAACAAACAGTTTGAGAGAGAAGGGTCTGGCTGCAAAACGTGCACTTTCAGCCACTGACGTCAGGTGCACGCTCAGCCACAACAGGAAGTGCAATGGAATCAAGCGCTAACTTAGTTCTTGAGGCCAATGTGAAAGGTATGTTGTTTTATACATTTGTATTACTGAATGACAATTACAAGTTTGTTTCATGCCATACATTATTGCAATGTAAATGTTTTGATGTAGTAACTTTTTTCTCTGATGACTGAAGTGAATTTTTTCAGTTAAGAGGCAACTACTAGCCAGTTGGTTCACGTTATCTTAAATTATAATTAAAATAATGGTCCATAAGCATTTCATGCTTTGGACCCTTAATAAACACATTTCTACTTTTACAGAGCTTTTCATGGAGTTACCTTGTGAATGTCTTAGTTTCCAGCATATAGTTTTTAGTTGTTCGTGTGGTCTTGAGGAGAGCGTTTCTCGGTCTCCTTATGGTAAGGCAAGGCAAGTTTTTATTATCATACACAGGGGTTATTTAATATGTGTCAGCGTCAGACGGGGAGGCGAGCAAGGAAGCAGGCGAGCAGCAGCCAGAATTAGGGAAACGGGGTTTATTCTGAGGGACGGACAGGCATGGACATCCAACGAGACACTACAATGACAAGTCTGGGGAAGACTGACTCAGACGAGGACTAAATACACAAGACAAGCTAGACTTAACAGGACACAGGCAATCACAATTAGGGCTGAACACGAGGTAACGAGGTGGGCGTGGCACACATCGGGAGCGGACGGAGCGGGGCGTGACAATATGCTTTATAAAAACAAGATTTTAAAAAGTTAAACCAAGTCAAAAAAGCAAAATAGAGATGAAAAAAAAACTTATTTGAATAAACATTGCTTAGAAAATCTAAAAAATCTGATTAAAAGTGCAGTATGTCCTGCCCCTCTCGTCCGCTCCTCCCGTGTGCCACGCCCGCTCGCTAACCCCGTGTGGATTCCCTGTGTTTATCAGCTGTTTCCAGTTGTTTTCATTATCATTGATGGGTCTGGAACGTAACTTCCGCGATAGGCAGGGGATCACTATATATTTTAAGGCTTAAACTATAAAAAAAGTTTATGTATATGGTCTTTCTATATCGCGGATTTTCACCTATTGCTGATGGGTCTGGATCCCCCGCCTATCGCGATCCAGCAATAGGTGAAAATCCGCGATATAGAAAGATCATATACATAAACTTTTTATAGTTTAAGCCTTAAAATACCACTCCCACATGCTTTAAACACATGTGAACGTATTAAAACGCATTTTGTAAACACATATGATATGTGGATGTTGGGCTAAGGATATGAGTGACAGAAAATATGAAAAATTCTGGTATCATTCGAATGTTTCTAGTAATGCATCGTGTTGGTCTTAAATTTCACTCATAATGGTCTTAAAATGTCTTAAAAAGGTCTTAAATTTAACTTATTGAAACCTGCAAGAACCCTGAAATAAAATGGCAACATCACGCCAATCGCTGACATTTTTGGTCTATTCTGTTTCAAGTGTGGCTCCAGTCAAGGGGAATGAAACAGGCTTTTTATGGTGTTCCGTGACTCCTGCAGCGGCTTTCATATGGAAACGGGCTAAACAGAAAATGACAAAAAGCATCCAGTATCTCTGCAGTGACTAACCTAACACCTGCCAAGCTTGAGTAGGGAGCGCCCGTCACTGTGCGACCATTTGGGTCACGTCTGGGCAAGACCACCCATTTCTGTGGAAAAGTGGCAATTTGCCCTGACCTCATACTTTGGGCCAGCTGTATACCAGCCCAGCATATGATGCTCCATGTATCTGCATCAGGAGACACTAAATCACATCTGCAGAAGGACCGGTTCAGTATTTCACAAATGTTTTTCATTGAACGTTCCAATCAACCAACCCCACCCCCCAACCCCGCTGTCACAGAGGCCCCACCTCCATCTCTGCTGTCACACAGGCCCTGCCTCTAACCCCGCTGTCACAGAGGTCCCACCTCCATCGCTGCTGTCACACAGGCCTTGCCTCTAACCCCGCTGTCACAGAGGCCCCATCTCCATCTCTGCTGTCACACAGGCCCTGCCTCTAACCCCGCTGTCACATAGGCCCTGCCTCCATTCCCGCTGTCACACAGGCTCCATTTCTGCTGTCACACGGGACCTGCCTCTAACCCTGCTGTCAAAGAGGCCCCACCTCCATCTCTGTTGTTACACAGGCCCTGCCTCTAACCCCCTTGTTACATAGGCCCTGCCTCCATTCCTGCTGTCACACAGGCTCCACCTCCATCTCTGCTGTCAGACAGGACCTGCCTCTAACCTCCCTGTCACAGAGGCCCCACCTCCATCTCTGCTGTCACACAGGCTCCACCTCCATCTCTGCTGTCACACAGGCCTTGCTTCTAACCCCGCTGTCACAGAGGCCCCGCCTTCATTGCCGCTGTCACATTGGCTCTGTGCTGATGGGCTGTCAGGTTAGTCTGCCTCGTCTGCTCAGCCAGGGTCCTGCGAGCCCTGCCCATTACCTGTTGTTATTGGACCACTTCAAGGGTGATACACCATGCTGGGCAATTTTAGTTGCATGCATTTAAATACCTGTAAGTTTCCATATATGCATTGTATGGAGGCACACACACACACAAACACACTAAATATATATGTGCAGTTAGCGAACATTAAGACGAGCATACAACTTGTATTAACTGCCAACGGGTGAGTGTATTTCTTTGTACTACAGTATGATTGCCATGGTTCTCATTGTTTACATAAATTTATGTTCCATTTACCTCAGATGTCATGCGATGGCTTTGTTTGTATTACTTTATGTACTATAATTATTTATTGATGCTGAAAGTCAAAGTAAGATAACAGTGAAGTTCATATTGGGACATGATTTATTATTTGATGCTGCAATCCATATATGTTTATATGTTGTAATTATATATATACACTCACCTAAAGGATTATTAGGAACCAATCACATTAGCCACATTACGAGGAATCAACCAATCACATGGCAGTTGCTTCAATGCATTTAGGGGTGTGGTCCTGGTCAAGACAATCTCCTGAACTCCAAACTGAATGTCAGAATGCGAAAGAAAGGTGATTTAAGTGGCATAGTTGTTGGTGCCAGATGGGCCGGTCTGAGTATTTCACAATCTGCTCAGTTACTGGGATTTTCACGCACAACCATTTCTAGGGTTTACAAAGAATGGTGTGCAAAGGGAAAAACATCCAGTATGCGGCGGTCCTGTGGGCGAAAATGCCTTGTTGATCCTAGAGGTCAGAGGAGAATGGGCCGACTGATTCAAGCTGATAGAAGAGCAACTTTGACTGAAATAACCACTCGTTACAACCGAGGTATGCAGCAAAGCATTTGTGAAGCCACAACACGCACAACCTTGAGGCGGATGGGCTACAACAGCAGAAGACCCCACCGGGTACCACTCATCTCCACTACAAATAGGAAAAAGAGGCTACAATTTGCACGAGCTCACCAAAATTGGACAGTTGAAGACTGGAAAAATGTTGCCTGGTCTGATGAGTCTCGATTTCTGTTGAGACATTCAAATGGTAGAGTCAGAATTTGGCGTAAACAGAATGAGAACATGGATCCATCATGCCTTGTTACCACTGTGCAGGCTGGTGGTGGTGGTGGTGTAATGGTGTGGGGGATGTTTTCTTGGCACACTTTAGGCCCCTTAGTGCCAATTGGGCATCGTTTAAATGCCACGGCCTACCTGAGCATTGTTTCTGACCATGTCCATCCCTTTATGACCACCATGTACCCATCCTCTGATGGCTACTTCCAGCAGGATAATGCACCATGTCACAAAGCTCGAATCATTTCAAATTGGTTTCTTGAACATGACAATGAGTTCACTGTACTAAAATGGCCCCCACAGTCACCAGATCTCAACCCAATAGAGCATCTTTGGGATGTGGTGGAACGGGAGCTTCGTGCCCTGGATGTGCATCCCACAAATCTCCATCAACTGCAAGATGCTATCCTATCAATATGGGCCAACATTTCTAAAGAATGCTTTCAGCACCTTGTTGAATCAATGCCACGTAGAATTAAGGCAGTTCTGAAGTCGAAAGGGAGTCAAACACCGTATTAGTATGGTGTTCCTAATAATCCTTTAGGTGAGTGTATATACGTATATATATATATATATAGTGTCTTACATCAAGAACTTACATCAAGAAGCTTCTTTCTCTTTCTGTTTTCTTATCAACTTTTGTGGAGTCCGCAGTTTTTAGGCTCCTTTATTTCATAAAGCCCTTCCTGTAGCCACTCACTGAGTTACCTAAGCTCGCTTGCACGTCATTGTTCCATTTTAGCTTAAACATGCCTGCGGTGCAGCACTGAGAAGGACACCGTAGAAAAATGAATCAAATCAGGTTGAACTGAACAGAGTCTATCTTGGTCGACAAGTTGACCGTTGCCAAGGAGACACCATTTCGGGTGGAGGAAAGGCTGAAGCCGTGTTGCCTAACCTATGCTAATCAGCCACGCAGAAATAATTACCGAATCATCTCTAAAAGTTTCTGCCTGTCTATTACTGATTTACGACCCACCACTGTCAGGCTATTTCAGTTGACTGAAGAGCAGTATAATGAATGGGATTATAGTGGGGGGGGGGGGCTTCAAAACAGCAGGTGGGTAATAGGTTTGACGTAGGACCAGCTGGAGTTTAGATGAAACATCCATTTTTGCTCAGGTGGAGCTCAGTTACCCAGTCTGGCGTTACAGCCGCCGCACGCTGGAACATCTGGCAGAGCAAGCGGGGACCTCCTAAGATGCTGTTTCCTTTGGGTCACTGTTCAAACACCAGAGCCGGAGTGAAAATATGTCTCGGGGAGCTGGACCGGCGCTCCTACCCTGTTAGGTAAGACCCTCTATGCTGCCAGGATGTCTGAGGTCAAGGTTCATGGGGAGGATGGAGGATGAGCAGAAAGGATGAGATCTGAAGATCTGATGAGATCAGAAAGGATGAGGCCCTGGATGACCTGTTACCCTCACCACTCATTTTTAATGGAAAGCAGAGTTTAGAAGATGAAGTATGGGACAGGGGTCTCGGGAAAGCCAAAGGGAACTATATAGTATAATCCCATTCATTATACTGCTCTTCAGTAAACCAAAATAGCCTGACAGTGGTGGGTCATAAACAATCATTGCCAATCATTGTTAATCATTGTCAATGATGGAATGGGATGTCAGAAGGTCGTAGGTCATCCTTGAAGAAGACCACAGCCATTGTGGGGCTTTTTTGGTTGAACATGGGTGTGATGATCGAGTTAAAGTCCAGGCAGGGTGTCAATGTCTTTGTAGATGTGGTCAGGAAACATCTCCGATCTTGGGGACTGGGGGGCAATCCCTCGCTGGCATCAGGAGCTGGTGGCGCCTGTTTCACTGGTGACAGTTATCCTAGAGAGTTACGTTCCTCGACCACTACTGTTCCATGAGGGCTGGCAGTAAGATGCCTTTGATCTGGGTGATGGTGTGTGGAACACGTCCCAGGTGAGTCACACGTGGACCCCGACGCTCCCCAGGGAAG
Organism: Paramormyrops kingsleyae; assembly: GCF_048594095.1. Lineage (NCBI taxonomy): Eukaryota > Metazoa > Chordata > Actinopteri > Osteoglossiformes > Mormyridae > Paramormyrops > Paramormyrops kingsleyae. Next base: position 45,379,167 of record NC_132800.1, read on the forward strand.
TCAACAACCAGCAGGAAGCCTCACAGTGACTCAAAAGCCTAGTATGGCTCACAAAGCCACCATGATAATGTAGACTGCAGTTTTACTGCTACACTGAATCAATGGAGGCTAGGCAGGGGCACAGCGAAGGGATGCAGTACCAGTTGAAGTCCCATGTCTGAGACAAAATGAAAATGACTTCAAATCAGATGGTGCCCCAGGCCGCCTGTGTCACCTGATGTATTGACCAACACTGGCGGGGTGACGTCTAAGCTCTCTCATCATCTGAATCACATATGTTGTTCAAGAGAGCATTGGAATGTGCCATTAAGTGTATAGTGTCTCAGACTAACATGCATCAATTGGAGCTCGCTCCCGAAAGGTCGAATGGTAACAGACTGCGGCAGCAGCCGAAATACCTGCATGAATCAGAACTCCAGACTCCAAGGCGAGGCTAGGTGTAGAGTCCCAGCTTCATCTAAACTGCAATAGGTATCGACAGAATTCCTACTGCACTCAGGTGAGAAAACAAAACAAATGGACACCTACATCCATTAGAGGACTCTGCAAAAGTCTTGCAGTTCATTCTGTGTGGTCTCTGACAAGAGGTGTCTGCCTGAAAGTTTCAGGGCTAGAACAACATGTCATTTTTAATAGGAGTGATGGCACACCATTACCCATAATTCAGTGCATCTCATCCAGGAAAGACCGTGACCAATACTATGGTCAGTCATTCCATGGCTCAGCTCGGGGGAAGATGGAGCTTTGATGCCAGGTGTAGATAAACATGGTCTTCTTGAAAGTTCTTTGTCGCTCTCATTGTCCCATCACCCAGCGTGCGGTGCCTCACGATTGGAGACTGGCCTTTTCACAGCCAATGAATAGACATTAAGAGTATCACACCTACCTTTCCAGAATGCTCTTCCATGCCAAAGAAGAAAAAATGTGTATCTGGGTGATTCTGTGTCTGTGTGGACATGCCACAAGGCTGATTGCGCTACCAGCCTGAGGGTTCATTTTGGCTTATTAGGATTCTTGCTAATTTAATTTGATACTTATATTACTGAGAGACCCTGTCTGGCACTTTCACAAGAGCGTCCTTAAAAATCTTCCCGTGTAATAAGATTTCCGAGACGGACGAGGGAGGTGACAGCTGCTATCATAACACAGACATGCTGTCCTTCCCGAAGAAGCTTCTTTCAGGAATCTGGATGCCCACAGAGATGTAATGTTCAGTATGCCAAGCGTCTCCACAAAGGTTTCGTTCAGCAGAGGTTTAGCATAGTGCCAGGGATAGAGGCAACGTCCTGATGTGTTTTGCATGGTTGTCTGTGCTGGTGTTAAGTAAATCTCAGTGTACATGCCGGCCAGTGGAATTAAAAGCAGATTTCTGAGAGAATTCTGTGTGGAACAGCACATCTGCTGCCAAGGGGAGCTTGGATGTGTGAGGGGATTCTCTTTTGGGGAAACGAGAGAGTTCATCTTGTTGAACCCTACATTTCTCCAAGAGAAACCCATGCACCTACAGCATACATGACTCCGGCATATAAATAATAAGCGGGGTTGTATACAGCGGCGGGCTACAGGAGCACTGGCCCCAGCTGAATGCTGATTGGCCCCAGAAGTGCCCTCTCCCTTGTCACTCATTGATTGACAACATATCATTGGCTAATGGTAAGACTGGCTTCTTTGTGTAAATTATGACTGCTCTTTTGCCCCCCCTTAAAAAATCTTGGAATATCCCCTGGTAGTATGACACCCACCTTATTGGTTCATAGCATCACATGGTCTTGAGCCAGAGGGTGCGTTTGACTTCATGCAGCCGCTTACAGCACTGGCTTAAAGCAATGCATTCTGGTCCTGATGCAATACATCATGGTTAGATGTCACCACGCGTCACCATGTCATATGGTACGAAAATCTCGCGAGAGCAAGATGACTTAAGACAGCTCATGCAGCACCTCTGAGCCAGCTGCACAAACTGGAACCGCCTCCCTGACGATACAACTTTGCCCTTATTGGCTGATGATTTTAGTTACACGCATGATGTTTTTATCCCGGGAAGTTCCGACGCGTTATCTGCTATTTATTCCGAAAAGCACGTAAAGCAGTGAGAAATGGTTTTCATTTAATTTACCTAGTAAATTAAAGTTTAAATAAATGACATAAATGCTCTAATATTACACGTAAGTTAGTGGTTTATTTATTGTTAGTTACTGTAATGTTTCGCTGCTTTATTTGTTTAATCGTGTCGTCTGTGAAGAAGGCATTCAAGTAAGAATTGCATTGTACTCTGTACATGACAATAAAAACCTTGAATCCTTGAAATAAATGTATTTGATCTTTTTCCTGGCAGCTATCCTTTTACACAGGGCCACTATACACAATAGTTTGGTTTTTTCACTGCTAACAGTTTGGATCAGGAGTTGGTTATTGTAAAAGAAGTAATGTGCATGCAGGTGATATCCTTTCTCACACCAAATACCACACAAGTGGTACTCCGAGACCCAAGCGATGGCCGCTCTCTCAGCCACACTGCCTTCTCATTTAGGAAACAGATCTTACGAAAATACTTCAAATTGAAAATGAAATAGGGGGCCATTTCTGAGACTTGCTGTACCCACTTTTATGAAGAGTATCTATGCTAAAATTTCAATTAATCTGTACAGGATGGGACTTCAGATGGTTGACCTTTAGCTGTACACACACATGGAGTCACTGCAGAATAGTGGCTTTAGATTTAAATCCACTTTGTCAGGATGGTCTGTAACTCGGAAGATGCTTGGCATCAGAAGGCTGCAGGTTCAAATCCTGTGTTCAGTAGAGTGATCCCACCAATGGGCTCTTGAGCAAGGCTCTTAACCCCCAAATGCTCCAGGTACTGTCTTTCCCTCCTTTCTGAAACATGCATTGCTTTGGATAAAAGCCTTTGATAAAGCAATAAACAAATGCAGCTTGTCTGGTCAGCTTTCACTTGCGTGCATTATGGTGTTCAAAACAAGTGTTAAGCACTGCAATTAATTACAACAAACAAATCACACAGAAACCACGGATGGACACTCAGACACACGTCACAGGACATGCACACGCAGAGAGAGGCTCGCCGGGCCGTGAGTCGTGATCTGATCGCTTTATTCATTGCCATACTATAATCCCCATGACATTTCCCGAACCAGACTGCCACTGAGTGTCCTGACGTGACCTGCAGCCACGGGCTCTCCAGGGAGTAACCAAAACAGATAAACACAAAGTCCGTTAGCATAAAACCGGGGAAAAAACGTTTAAAGACAAAACAAAGTTTAAAGTCCTTTCTTCAAAAAGATGTAGCAACCAAAAAAAAAATTATATAAATCGCCACCGTAGTCAGACAAACACTGGGAAAGACGGATTGTCCATTTGGAAGGAGCACACTGAATGTACCACTCAAATCTTGAGGTTTGGTCGACTTTTTTCTCACCTATTGTCCCAAGAAATAAAGGAAAAGGAAAACAGAAGAAGAGTGAGCCAGGGAGGGAAGGGACTTGAGTACTGGGTGATACAGGGCTCACCAGCAGACACTCCAGTTCTGCTGTCTGAAACCAGGCAGCTTGTCAATCCGTCTGCATCCGGAATAGGATGGATATCACTCATCCCCCTAATTCCTTGACTGGCAGCAGAGTCCATTTTCCCATTGGAGAAGGAAGCAGAAAAGCCCCAAGCTGTCTCTGAAGATCCCCTCCCGCCTGAGTAGGAATGTGACCTCACCCCCCCAAAAAAAAATCTCAGCAGAATTTAATAATAATGAGATGAGCCTCCCCCTAAATTGAAGAGCAAACAACATTTTTAAAATGACAGGAGCATGATGGGAAATCTTCATTTCTACTTTTCGTAACCTTGTGTTGTAACTGGAGTGAGGCGCACACTCGCAGAAACGTGATGGCGCACTGCTGGCATCTTCCACTTTATGCTGCGACAGAGTGAAGGCCCATCAGTCAGAGGAGAGGCGAGGGCTCAGGGGGTCTGTGATCAGCCTGGCCATTTGTCTTTTATACAAACAGAAGCAGCATAAGAAAGTAAACAAAAAGAAAAGAGAAGGACGCGATCTGTAATTAAGGCGGATAAAACATTGCAGATCGCCTGTGCTGCTGTTTTCGGACAGGCTGCCACAACAGTCAGGGTCTCCCAGCTCCTGAGGCAGAGGAGGAGAGAAGGAGGACAGAAGGAGGACAGAAGGAACTCCAGAAACGGCAAAGGAATAAAGAGAAAGTGGTCCTCTTTTGGGATGAGACTCATTAAAAGGTGATCCGTGAACTGTCCATAAAAATAAATAGATTGAAGGATAAAAAAACAAAATCTTAAAGAGGAGGGTGATTTCCAGATTCATCCGAGGTCTTCCAGAAGGTTTGCTTTAGTTGTGGGTGATTGGGGGGAATTAAGAACTAGATGTGCTGCCGATTTTTACCGCCAAAGAAAACGACGCCGCAGTGCATCATGGGAAGGGCCCCGAGCTGAAGTCCCTGTCCCCGTTTCACGGACGCACTGAACCAATTGGAGGGGGAGGGAAGATAATGAACCCCTCCCCCTCTCAGATTAAGGAGTGGTTATGTGGAAGGCCACTCCCCCCTGTCCTAACAGCCAATAGAAGCTGAGGAAGGTTGGGGGCGGTGTCCTGGGTGAGGGCGGGGCTTCACACCCACTCCTGCATGGAGCGCTTGCAGTACAGTATGTGGCGTGGCGTGCCCTTACGCTTGAACTGCACCACTGTGTAGAGCAGCACCAGCAGGCAGAGCGCCAGCACACACGGGATCACAATGGCCACCACCTTCACTGTGCCTGCCGCACTCTCAAGCTTGATCACCACGTCCACGTCGTCCTCCTCCACTGGGGGGCGCCGCTCACGGTCCCGACCCGTTTCCGGATCTCGGTCCATTGAGCCATCACAGCCCATGAAGTCCTTCAGGATGGAGCGTGGGTATCCTGGCTCAACACGCAGTTTCTGGTTGTTGAACTTCCAGTACTCTTTGCCCTTGTAGAAGTATGTGAAGCCTGGAAGGTTCCGGAAAACATGGACAATTAGCTTCATTCTTTCTTTATCATTAAGTCACGCAGTATTTATACCTCATTAAAACCTTTGTTGGTTTTACTAATGACTAACAAGGTCCTTGGCGCAGCAAAAACGCTGAGATCACAGCGGACACATCGGGGACTCGTACCGTTGGCTTTGTCCACAAACGCCCCCTGTGGGGAGTTGGGGATGCCCTTCCAGACGGTGATGGGTTTAGGGTACCCGGGGTCCATAGTGCGCATGTCCTCACTGTAGCGCCAGTACCTGGGGGGGGGACAGTGCCATGAGCCCGCGGGAAGGTCACGGCCAGATCATCGCCCACGGCAATGAGCAAGGTGATCGCGATAAGGTCCCTGCTGAAGGCAAGCAGGGTGACCGAGCTCCATAACCAGATGCTTCTTTGATTATTTTCTAGCTGTTTACCTACTGATAACCCAGAGTCACTCAAATTTAATTCTCCAAAAAGTTTGCAGTGTGGGTATTGTGTTTTATTACCTATTGTATACGACTGTATCACTACTGCACTATTCCACTGTATTATTTTGCACGCTGTGCCTGTGACCAGAAGGTTGCTGGTTCAAATTCCAGGATTAGCAGAATGATTTCACTATTGGGTCCTTCAGCAAAACCCTTAACTTCTCATTGCTCAAGGGACAGTCTTTATGTCGCTTTGAATAAAAGCAGGTGATAAATAAATCTAGCAAATTTTAATTATTTAAAATGATGTTTAATACATATAAATATAATATTCAGAATTGGTTTTGTTCTACATATACAATAACATACACTGTATTTGGTCAAAATTAGTGGAATTTATTATAAATGTCTGCAGATACATATAGTACAGTGGAGGCCCAGGAATAAGGCACGGGAAAGCTGGCTCTCACCTGTCACCTTTAAAGAAGTACGTCTTGCCCACGTCCTCCCACCAGACGACTGCCTCAATGCTCTGCACTTGCATCCCACTACTGAACATGGAGATGTCCTGCGGGTAGGATGGCTGCAGCACTGTGTCCTTGAACACCCAGAAGCGGTTCCCTGCAGGCGGGCAGAGGCTTTAGGAAACACCAGGGATCAGCAGGCCACGCTAAGCCGCACCTGGAGGCTGACATCACTTGCGCTATTCCTGTATCTTAGCGTAACCGACACGAGTTTACGGACGAGATGGACTATGTGTGACGCCTCTCCATCCTTCGTATTTATTCAGCTGGACTCTCAGTTTGGTGATTCAGGTTAAGTAGTTGCTTCAGGGCTCATCAGCAGGTGGCTGGCGGGAGAACTCAGCGCTTAAAAAAAACATGATCTGGGAAAAGCATCTCGATGGCCAAGCTGAAGATCCCCGCCGAAGCCAAACGGGACTCGTATGAGCCTGACTAAACGCCGGCCAGGAGATTACTTTCAAAGCATCGATTTTTCCTGGATGAGATTTAGCCAAAACTCCAGCCAGGATGGCGAGATGATATTTATTGATCACAGGCCATGTAACTGAGACAGTGAGAACAAGTGCCTTTTTGTGTGGTTAAACCTGATGTGACATTTGGTTTGTGCGCCTGCATCTCGCCTTAAAGCTCATTAAGAAAGACGGGTTTTGTCTTGTGGGGAGTGGGGGTGGTAACAGGCAGCTGGGCAGATGGAGATGTTGAAACAGAGACGTCCATCAGGGGACACTAGTGTTTGATCTGCTTTTCTGTAGAAGATTAACCCCCATTTTTGCACCTAACAGTGGGAAGGTATTGGTCACACACAGGGGTTGGTTTGTTGTTGCTGGGCCCCACTAAAAAGTCACTTTGGGCACATTAGCGTAGTTATTGTTGTGTCCAACAAAGGGCTCCCAAACCTTGAGGGCCCCACGCATGTGCACAACTGCTCAATGACCACCGGGGAGAGGCAAAGCAGGGACTCAGGGGGTTCATAGAGATGTTGTGCTGCCCCACAGTGCACCATGGGTAATAAGACTCAGCTGTCCCTGACTGAGCTGATTGCTTTGTTATTGTCTTTATAGGGTTGCCTGGGAGGATTCGGAGAAGACAATGTTTGGGGGGGCGTGGAGGGGGCCTGAAAAGGACCTATGGGAGACTCACAAAGGACGAGCGGATAGGATTGAGATCCAGTTTTGTTTGAATCCCATTTGGACCTTGACCGAGTACCTGAATCTCGGTTGCAGCCTGCAGGGGGCACCACCAGACAAGAACTGCTGAGCGCACACTTCCAGCAAAGCCCCAAGTTTATTACTCTTTATTTCATTAGCTTTAATTTATGTTTACTTTTCTCTCTATGAGCCATTTTACCGTGCACCAAAGATTTGGAGTGGGTCTAGGGGTTTATAGTAAGCGTTAGAAAAACATGCCCATTAAACTGAACAAAAGACTAATTTGTCAAATGGGGGGGGGGGGCGCAAAGTTACTTTGGCCAGGGTATCTCTCTGGCTGATTCAATAAGGCCCTAGCGAGGCAAGGGGAACGTCGATCCAGAACCGGGCCCTCTCTGAAATCTGACCCTGGAACCATGCTGTGGAGGCCCAAGTGGGGAGTCTGACCCAATTAAATGGAATTAAATGACAAGAGAGATAACAACTACATCTCTGCAATATTTTCTCTTCGTTCCACTTCTCATCCTTCCGAAGGGACAAAGAAGCACCTTTAGTCATACTCACTCTCTTCCGCAGGTTTTGCATTTATAACAGTGACCGTGTGGACTAGGTGATGTCGTTTGCCCATATCATGTGACCTGCACCACGTGACTAGGGGTATGATGAAATTGTTCAACCCAGACTTGTACTCTTTTTATCCTTTGTCCTGGTCAGTGTCCTGTGTCATGTGACCTGTGTCATGGGACTGGTGCTTAAAGTGATTGTCATTGTTGACACACCACAGCACACAACCATGAAACATGTCCTCTGCATTTAACCCATATGTGATATCATGACATTGCAGCAGGCAGCCAATTCAGTCCATGAGGAGCAGTGCTTGGGTGGGGGGGGGATGGGTACCTTGCTCGGGGCACCTCAGTGGTATCTTGGTTGTTGCTCCCCTAACTATTAGGCCACCACTGCCCCCGCTTTTTTAGCCTAGACTTATACCCCTGTCCCTCTGGCTATCACTAAACAATGCTGAATGTTAACATCCTGCCAGTGTGGCCCAGAGGGCAGTGATCCCGGATACGGGAGTAGGACCCCTGGGAAGGGTGGGCTCAGTCATGCAGCTTCCTGGCCAGCCCTGCCCCAGGGGCCCCCATGCCTGCCTCCCGTTCTAGCCGGAAACTGGGCTGACTGGGGGTGGAGCAGGGTCTGAAAACCCCCGCCATCCCTGATCCTGAGAAAATCTCGTGAAAGTGAGCTCTGCGCCTCGAGGAATAAAGGAAGCAAACAAAAATTATGTGGTGCAGGAAGACTCCCCTGGTGGGGCTCTGCTTGTTGGCACCTCCTCCAAGTGATCTCAGCGAGTGCTCTGTCCCAGGATGCACTGGGGCACAGGGCGGGAGGGACCACCCATGACCCCCTGCCTTCCTGCATACCCACCAGAACGTGAAAGTCAGGGGTCATGGTGGTCCTAGGATGAATCACCCTTTCAGTACTCCAAAGTATTGCAGACCCCACCTGAGACTCCCCCATCCTCTTACACATAGATCTCCTAAACCCTCTTTTCCTCTTTTTCCCACCATACCCATACCCCACCCCACCCCCTCACCTTTGAAGAAGACAAACTTTCCTTCGCTGTTCTCATAGACGGCATCCACCTTGGGGGGCAGACCCCTCCAGAAGTAGGAGATCTGCATGGGGTAGCCTGGCATCACCGTGTTGTCCCGGACCCGCCAGAACCACTGGTCCTGCAGGGGAGAAGGGAGAGGGGCCATGAGCCCAGTTAGGAAGATGGCAGGCTGTAATGAACAGCCAACAGGAGGCAGAGTGGTTGAGGGCAGAGTATTTACAGGGCGACTGATGAGCGCCATGCAGGAGGAGGGAGCCAGCTCTGAAACACAATGCTGCCCCCCCCAGAGGGAAGCAGGGGGAGCAGGTTGATGGGGACTGAGGTTCTGATGCTGCCTGACAACAGATGTGATGGCAGATCCCACTGGCCACCGTGGGGGCCTGTCAGTGCCGGTGATTAAACCCAGCGGAGCTGTCACCGCTAATGTATAAATCCGTCCCCCGCCAGCGGCACAATCGAAGCCTAACTGACACCCTCGTTCCCCCACTCCCCCCACAACAGCAAGGCCCGGAGCCTGGCCACTCCGCCGAATCTGCCCAAATGAGCCCCGGTGGGACAAAAAACAAATACAACAAATAAAACAGTGCAACGGTGCTGGACAAAGGAACCGATGACAGCATGCATGGCATCTGTAAGTGTGAGGATATAATTAGCGCTGATGAGGTCATCTCTCGGTACCAAAAACACACACATACTCCAGCAGCCATTATCTCGCCATCGTACCTGCCCCCCCATCCCCTGTCCAGGAAAGAAACACCTCAAGAAACTGGACTGGGCCCACCAAGGTCCAGTCCTTAGCTGGACTCTCTCACTCCCCAGGCCAAAGAGACGTGACTTCCTGTCACTGATGCGCACACCTACAGCACTGTGGCTAAGTCACAGGTTTCGACAACATGTCACTACTGGTTCACACCAGGAGCAGTGTGGCTACTGTTGTACCTTAGACTCATAGCTGCTCTATTCCCCAAGTGGCTCAGAATAAATATGTGACGCTAAGTGACTAATAAGTAATGAAGCTCATGAACTCTGCGCTGTGCCTCAAATCCTTCAGGCTGCCCATTTGGAACTGGTCACATGGTCCAAGACTGTAGGCTCAAATTCCACAGATACTGCTGCTCTAGTACCTTTGAAGTATGAGAACAGGTACACCCAGTGGCTGGATTGTCTGGTAGACCTGCCCTTTAATACAAGCAGCCAATCAAGTTGGCTGAATACATACACCACACAGACAGGGTCAGGAAGTTCGTTTACGTTTGTGGCTAAGATATGGGATCTAGGTCAATGTTTCTCAACCCAGTCTTCAGGTACCCCCAAAAAGTTCAAGGTTTTGCACTCTCCCAGCTCCCAGCCAATCAAGAACACCATAGACCTGGTGCGGGTGGCTGGGAGCTGGGAAGGAGCAAAAATGTAGACTGTCTGGAGGTTCCTGAGGACTGGGCTGAGAGACATTGACCTGTCTGAGATACACTGATGTGGGAGGTTTTGAACGTGCTGTGATTGTTGGAGCCGGTCGTGGTGGTACCAGTGTGTCAAAAGCAGCCACCCTGCTGGGACGTTCACACACCGCAGTTTCTGGAGTTTTTGGTGTGATCAACAAAAACATCACTTCAGTGGCATTTCTGTGGCTGAAGACACCTAGTTAATGAGAGAGGTCAGAGGAGAATAGCCAGATGCACTAAAGCTAAGAGGATAACAGCCAGTGTCACCTCCTCACTTCGTCTCACTGTATGCTTTAATGTATATGGCTGAGATGACATTAAAGCTCTCATTGACTTGACTGCGGCAGCGGTGTTCAGAAAGGCTTCTCACAAATATCCTTAAAGTGTTTCTGCAGAAAGAGGTGTGTCCAAGCTACTGTAGTACCTGCTAGGCGTACCTAATAAACTGTGTGTTGATGTAAACAGCATATAGGTTTTAGGTCTCCTTTTAAACATCTTGAACACAGTTACACATCATTTCATCAGAATTATTTCGGTTTTGAGAAACAGACTCCCTTGAAAAAAAAAACACACACATTTCTAATTAAAGTCAGGGCTCCAAGTTTTTTTAAAATCCTGTTAACTTTCATGTGGTTCAAATTAATTTGAATAGTAACAGATGGAGGGGAAAAAATGTTTAAAAATGGGAATGAAGTCGCTGTGGGTACAGTATCTGAACAAAGGGATTCCCGTTTGAGACGCCCTGGGACTCGCTGATGCCCACAGTTAATTAACCCCTTTCAAATACCTTTTTTGACAAAAACGTACTTCCTTTTCAGATAGAGTAGGGTGGAAACAGGGGTGATCACGCGTGTTCGGTAAAGGAGGAAAGCATACGTGTGCTGGAACAGGCGTGACATCCACATGCGTGTGGATTCAGACACGTGAATGTTGATTGGAGGCTGAAGGAGTCTGGGGGTGTCCATGTAGAGGGGGGGGGTTAATAATCAACCCTGGAGTCAGACAGTAAGGTTACCTGGGGTGGGGGTATGATCCCAGTCACTGGGGGGGTAGATACAGCTAGCCCTGATGGCTGAACTCAGTCAAGAAGACAGGTGGAGAGCAGCCAGGCATATTGGAGCAGAAGAAGAGCCCAGGCCCTGCATGTCCATGCCACGGGGCTGCTGGGGAAAGCAGAGTCTGAAACACAGGGCTCAGGATCTGGCCTCCCATCAGGAAGCAGAGAGAAGAGCATGGGGGGGTCGTGAGAGTGAGGGCTCACGCCGCACGGCTACTGGCTGTTTATACCCAATGAAAAGCATGCCATGAATGGAGGGGCCCTTTGTGCTATGCGGTTCAGGTGCTCATGTTCAGGTCACAGGCTGCGTGACACAGACCCAGACTCTAGGAACACCACCCCTGCTTCAGCAGAACAGCCCCTACCCCCGAAAGCCCGTACCTTAAACACAAACATCTCCCTGCGCAGGATGGCCAGTGTGTTGAACCCCCCCTCGCAGATGTCCGGGCGGCCCCCACCATAGGGAGGCTTGTCGCCCGTGGGCAGCCGGGGGGGTCTCGTCTGCCGGTCATGCTTGCGGGGGTCCACGGGGGCGTGAGAGCGCGGGGGCGGGGCTGTGGGTAGCGGCCGCGTTGGCTGTGGCGCCTTATCCGGCGGGCCTGCGGAGGAGTGCTGGCTGTGACATCACTTCCTGTTTACAGAGCAGGTGGCAGCGCAGACGAACAAGTAACATGTGCCTGTCACTACCCCCCCGTCACTACCCCCACATCCCAATCCCCCTCAGACCAAACACATACATACACACACACACACGCAGACGGAGTACCGAACTGCTGAAGCTCTCATTTGATAAGAGAACCCTGCTCCCCCAAATCACTGTCAGGATAGCTGGGAAAGAACAGCTATTTGAAGATAGTGGGTGTATTATGACATCTATACTGGGGTAACAGACACAGACATACAAATACGCACAAGCACACACAGACAGACAGAAACAGACAGACAGACACAAACAGGTAGACACAGACAGACAGACAGACCCAGACACACAGACAGGCAGACCCAGACATATACAGACAGACAGACACATACAGACAGAGACAGACAGACACACAGAAACCCCCCCACACAGTCACACAGACACACAGTCCTGTGCTTAGCAACAACGTCTAGCTGCTGAATGTGAAATTCGCTGGTTTTGGTAATTCGGAAACAGCGTGTATTTAGATGCCATACCCGGCAATATTATTACCGTTGTATCAATTACATCACATATCGCACTTATTATGAGTCATTTTGTGAGTCACATCCACCCCCCCTCGCAGCACCTCCCACCTGCAACTAGAATGCCAGAACCCAGAATTCCCAGCATGCAGTGGTATCAGGCGTCAAAGGCGGACCGGTAAGGGCCAAAATATTGGAGGGGAGGGAGAGTGAGAGATAAAGGGAAGGATGAAAAAATAAACAGAAAGAGGAGCAAAGCCAGTGGGTGGGGGTATCCCTCCCTCTAGCCACAAGATAGATAGATAGATAGATAGATAGATAGATAGATAGATAGATAGATGGATGGATGGATGGATGGATGGATGGATGGATGGATGGATGGATGGATGGATGGATGGATGGAACACGCCGCTATGGACAGATGCAGCTGCCTGTTTGGGAACGCCAGGATCCACTCACCATAAATCTTCTGGATGCCCTGCAGGTCGTCATTGGGCAGCCGGAAGTGTTCCGTGTCCATGTACTGATAGAAGGGGGCCATTATTGCCGTGGGGTCGTTGGAGTGCTCCAGGCCCAGGGCGTGACCCAGCTCGTGCACCGCCACCAGGAAGAGGTCGTTTCCTGGGAAGGACACACAATCGCACGCACACGTTTAGGGAAGCTGGGGGACAGGAAATGGAGTGGTGTGTGGTGCAGGTGAGAATGCTCAGGGGCACTCAGAGCCACGTCACCAGTGCGGTTTTCCCAACCTAACCTGGTCACACTGCCGCCGTGTCACATGACTCTCAGGCAATGTGACAGGGTCACAGTTCCAATATCTGACCAATCAGCAGCTTTGCACATTGGCACTGTGAAGAAACTATTATGTGTGCATTTTTAATCTCAGCAACAATGATGACAGGAGTGGAAAGACCTCATTATTAGAAGCGCAGCTGTCAGGAACCGTCAGCGAGACATTCATAAACATGGCTGAATAACTGAGGATAATGAGCACAGGGCATTGTGGGTAACATTTGGGGGTGGGGGGGCACTGTTATATGGGGGCAGCTGTAGCGCTGCTGCAGTGCCAGTTGGTGTTTTGAGAGCTCCACACGAAAAAGCCATAAAGCACATTGCCGCAGAACACTTTCCGGAGAATTCCAGAGAGAAACGCTGAAGGGTCTCTGTTAATGTGATGCTTAAAACACCTGTTTTGTTTGCATTAATCCAAGACTTTCGACAAAATGACCCCCTCCCCTGCCAGCCCGCCAGCAGAGCCCTGTCCCCACCAAAAGAGAGCAAGAATGGGGCGCACAGCCATGATGAGCACCCATTACACAGGACAGACACAGTGGCCATTGTTAGCCCCCGCTTAATTTGATTAGGAGGAAGTACAGCTGAGTACAACTGAGTACAGCTGAGTACAGCTGAGCTGGCTTTAGCAGGTAACTCTTTATAGAAGTGCACAGTGCTTGTGGACACCTTGCTCTTCAGGCAGTGAGACATGCCCATGCCCCCCACCCCATCCAGGACTGACATCCAGAATTACCCTTTGCAGGCTGAACTGGAGCAACATCAAGATTTTATCCTACTAAATGCTGTGGCGGAGGAAGGTCCCTGTGTACAGCCTGCTTCCTGTGGGGTTTACCATCCACGCTGCTGCCGGTCTGTCACCAGGGGGTCAGGCGTGTGTGGTGGGGGGGTTTGTATGGGGGACAGCAAGAGGAAGCAGAGACAGGGAGAGAGAGAGAGAGAGAAGGAGAGAGCGAAAGCAAGGAGGACAAGGACAGTGAAAAAAAGAAATAGAGCGAGCGCGTAGCTTAGTGCAGGTTAACACAAGTCAATACAGGCTAGTGCAGGTTGGCTCAGGTGAAAACATGTTTGCGCAGGTTAGTGCAGGTTAACACAGGTCAATACAGGTGAGCGCAGGTCGACACAGGTTAAAAAAGGTTAGTGCAGGGCAGTGCAGGTAAACAGGTCAGCACTGGTCAGCGCAGGCTGACTCAGGTAAACAGGTCAGCATTGGTTAGCGCAGGCTGACTCAGGTAAACAGGTCAGCATTGGTTAGCGCAGGCTGACTCAGGTAAACAGGTCAGCATTGGTTAGCGCAGGTTAGTGCAGGTGTAAATGCAGCATTTGCATTGCACGCGTCTGCTAAACACGGAGCTGTGAATTGTGTGTGTAGCTGGGCAATGCATGCCAGCGAGGTTCGGCTGGGTTTGGAAGAGAGCACAGAGGAGCCCGGCCAGGCCTGAGCCCTGGGGGAAAGCAGGGGTGGAGCAGCCCGGCCACACAGAGACAGCTCCGGCTCATTTTACGCCTGTATAGTTTATGCTGTTAACTCTGCGACTCTGTTAACAGCACCCACATTCAGTGCACGTTTAACGGTACAGGAAAACGCAACGAACCCACCCCCACCGTTACTCGGCTGCCCCTACACCCCTGCATTGTTTTCTCCTCAAATCTCATATCCATGATCCCTCCCTCCATCTCTGACTATTCATTCTGACAGTCTGAAAAGGTACTTTGTTCCCCTCAGAATTCCCCCCATTCCCGGGACACATAAGCTGCCAAGCAGACCAGCTAAAGCCCCTTCGGTTCCCACAGTGACCAGCAGGGCAGGGCCATCGCATTCCTGATGATACATCGACCGGCACTCTGATAAGTTAATTAGAGTCAGTGAGGGTTAGGATGGGGGCTCTTATTCATAGAGGAGGGCCCATCATTCATACGGGGGGGGCGGAGACGACACAGACTGTTGAGTGTTCATCCACTTCTGAACCAGAGGTCAAACCTCCGGACCAATACGTCGTCTTAATTTTCTGTTACCTCAGAGGGCCTTTCTCAAATATCTTCTAAATGACGTCACCGCCCACACCTCCCCCAGACCCTGACCTGTCCCTAGAGGTCACGTCCTCCCCTCTTACTAGGACAGAACCTCAGTCTTCCATGGAACACCGGATGGGCCATAAAAGCTGTTGGAGGAAATCTGTGCGCCTTCATGCATGAACCTTTGGTATCTGACCTATTAATAGATTAATAGAGTGTTTTAACTGGCCAGTACCAACTAAACACCTCAATCAAAAGGTACAACAGCCGACCCCGCTAGGACCCAGAGAGCCCATACCTCCTGCACCAGACCTCGACAGGACGAGGCCCAGACACAGACCCCCGCTTCGGGCTGTGATTTACCCCCGCTGGGTATTTTTATCATGCCCATACGACTCATTTACCGATAATCTCTTTGGCAACAGCGAGAGGAGTGAAGTTTTCAAATGATTCCCATGGATGTGGAAGCAGATCCATGTCTGGCACCTCTCCGCCTGTTAATCATTTAAGCACAAGCGTATAAATGGGGCCTGATGGCTTAATCACGCTGATTACAGGACAATTCACAACCCGAAGTGCTTCTTTTCACGGGGTTCCCTGATAGCTCCCCCCGTTGGTTGTCTCCTGACTGTCTTCTGACACCAGCTAACAGACTAGTGTGGAACCAAAAACCTGTCTCTAGATGTGATCAAGACAAAGGAGATGATTGCTAACTTCAGGAGGGCACACCGTGACCACTCTCCACTGAACATCAACAGATCGCCAGTGGAGATGGTCCAGAGGACCAAGTTCCTTGGTGTTCACATCGCGGAGAACCTCACATGGACCCTCAACACCAGCTCCATCGCCAAGAAAGCCCAGCGGTATCTCTACTTCCTGTGGAGGCTGAGCGTACCCCCCCAATCCTCACCATGTTCGACAGAAGGACTATAGTGAGTACCCTATGTAGCTGCATCACAGCTTGGTATGGGAATTGCTCTGCTTCGGACCGCAAAACCCTACACAGGATAGCGAGCACAGCAGAAAAGATCATCAGGGCGTCTCTCCCCTCTGTCGCAGACATTTACACTTCATACTGCATCCACAAAGCCAGATGATTATGGACGATTCCACACACCCCTCCCACAGTCTCTCCCCCCTCCCCCCTGCCCTTCCATCAGGCAAAAGGTTCTGTAGCATATGGGTCTTCACTGCCAGGGTGGGAAACAGTTTCTTCCCTCAAGCCATCAGACTTCTGAACCGGATATGAATCACAAACTGTATTTCATATGTCATCTATTATATACTGCACATTCTCTGTCCTGGTGCTACTGTTTGCACTTCTGCAATTTTATTTACTATTTATTGCAGCCCTGCTGGTAAAATACAGTATAGTGATAAGACTGTATCTGCAATAATACTATTGATCCAATATCCACTCAATCCAGCACGGTTACAACGGTTGACTGCACTGTATGTTGTCTTGTTCTGTAAATGGCACTGTGTAGTCCTGTGTTGTTCTGTCCTCTTGTTTTTTGTGTACTGGAGGAACAATGGGCCTCATTCACCAATATTTTCTTAAGAATTCTCTTAAATTTGTTCCTACGAAATTTGTTAAGAACAACCTACATCGGATTCATGACGTGTTCTTAAGTAGCAGAATTGTTTGCGCCTTTGTTCTTAAGAATGGTGAATCCCACGTCTTCGTAACTGAAAGCGCATGCCAGTTTGTCCTAATTAGCATAGGGAAACGCCCTGGAATTTCCCATAAAAGGGCATGAGACTGTGTGCAAGGAATGGCAAAGAGATGTTTAGGCTGTGAGCCGCTTGGCACTAAGAGGAAAAAAACTTCAGTAATGCTGAAGTAGAAGTATTAATACAGTAAAATCCCGTTATAGTGGACTCGCTTATAATGTAATATCGTCTATAACGGACGAGGTCCGCTGGTCCCGGCCACGGGCCTTTAAGAACATGCAGAAAAAGCATCGGATATAGCGGACTCGCATATAACAGAATTTCGCTTATAACGGACAAACAATTTAGTCCCCAGGGCTGCTTTTAGCTGTAGTTTTGTTTGGCTATAACGGACATGCAGCTCCACCTACAAGGTGCTTGGCATGATATCCAGCGCAGATACGATGTCGGGATTATTAATAGTCACGCATCTGGTCAGGTAAAGTTGGATTACTACATGTACAATATAATAATCTATACCACAAGTGTGTCTGCTGGGGTGTGACATGAGTAAATGGTATCCTGTAGTTGTGTTCTGGGCATACAGCAACTTTGGATATAACGGACTTTAGATATAACAGACTGTTTTGCCAGGTCCCTTGAAGTCTGTTATAACTGGATTTTACTGTACAGGAGGTAAATGCAAATAGACACAGGTTATTTAGTAGCGTAACCAGTGGATATAAAGCCCCCAAGAAAGCTGATACAAGGAGAGATATCACCTTCTCTGTGAGCACTGTGTGCCAAATAAATCTAAATGATCTTGAAACATGCGTTCCCTTCTCAGAACACGATTGGCAAGCTCTTCAAGAAGTAACAGAAATGCCATTTTGATAGCAAAGCCAAAGCGCAGAAACAGACGTATTTATAATCCACATGATCGGCGTTACCAACATGAAAATCATTTTTACATTTTAAAATTATTTTTTATATTTTACTTTTATAAATTATTCAAATACTATTATTTTATAAACTATAGAATGAACTGCTATAACCAATTATTTTGAACAAACTATCATTACTAAAATGTGCATACGAATGGTCTTGAGTGTGCGTAGATTCTGTTCTTAGCTAAGAACAAATTCAGATAAGAAAACATTGGTGAATGTCAGAATCTTCGTAAAAAGTGCGTACGTGGGGTTTAAGAACAAATTTGTTCGTAAGAACGGTTGGTGAATGAGGCCCAATGTTTCCTTTCACTGCATACTGTGTATATGGCTGAAATGACAATTAAACCTACTTGACTTGAATTGACTCCAGGAGGGACCAAGGGTTAGCCTTACAGTGGCTAACAGCTATGCTAGCTGATGGGGACCTCACCCAAAGAGTTGGAAGCTTTAAGGTCCTACTAGGTAGAGTGTGTTCTGATGTTCGCTGGACATAAGAGAAGCTTGGAAGACCTAACAGGATGTTCCCGGCAGGAGAGCCGAAGATGAGGGCTTCCAAAGGTGTCACTACCCCACGACACACCGTAAACCCCTTCAAGGCCAACGTATAGAAAACAGATTTTTCACATCACCTCTCCCCGTGACATTTTTGAGTGGCTCACAGAGTTTGGATTTTTGGCAATGGTTTGGGACATCCTCCCTCCCACCATCCTACATGTCCCTTACATTTTTCCGGTGGGTAGACCTTTGGGATTTTAATCTCCAGATCGACACAGACCACCAAACATCGCTCCAAACACAGATCGCTGCATGTTCCACTAGCCTGGATGACACCGTTACCCAGGGGCGTTGCTAGAGATTTTGGGCCCCATGAAAGCATATCATATTAGGCCCCCCAGTCCAAACCAATCCAGTTATTTTCCTAATTTTTTAGGGCCCCTGTCACTCAGGGGCCCTTGGAATCGTCCTAGCTTTCCTCCCCCTTACGGCGCCCCTGCCGTTACCTATTGGGGATTCAGACTGCGTGACACATTGGGGGGGTGGGGGGGGGCGAGCACTATGGGGGGAAGGGGACTTAAATGTGAAAAAATCAGACAGGATAAGATTTGCGAGTTGGGCACAGCGCTCCACTGGCATTCAGATCCACATAACCGATCTGTGGGAGGCCTGAACAGCCAGTTGGGGGGGGGGGGGGGTATGGATAATTGGGGGGTATTATTGTCAAAAAGGGTAGTGGCACATTTTGACCACTGCATTCTGACACGTGGTGGCCCCCATTATCTGCCTCTTTTGCCTTACCAGCCCTTCTGGATTTCAGGCAGAGTTTTCAGCAAAGCAGATAAGTGGCGTATAAGGACAGAGGGAGCAGGAGATGGGGGGGCGTGCGAGTCCCTTTCTACCCCCCCCCCCCCACCCTGGTTGAAATGCACCACTGAATGTGACCCATTCATTCCCACAGCCTCTACATCACTGTCAGTGAGTGTTTCCTGCATCGCTGGTCTGACCTACTTTCCAGCGGCGCTGCAGGGCCTGTGTTTGATACTGCGGCTCTGGGCAGAAGAAAAGCAGCTGATCTGTGTGTGGGGGGGGGGCACATTGGCCCTGGGGGGGGGGGGGTCAGGCGAGGTCACATCTGCCTGTGGAAGACACTGCTGGCCACGGCAGATCCCACCACACACCTAAAGCATCCGATGGCAACAATAACAAACCAAGCACCTAGCAACTGGCAGGTTTCCTGGCAACCAGCACAGGATTTGTCTAGTGTGGCCTTCTGGGTGTGCGTCTGTGTGTGTGTGAGTGGGAGGCACCAGGGACTGACTGATGGTACATTCTGTTGAAGCCTAATTAGCACAGCAGCTGATGGGCAAGTACCCCCCCTGGACTAGCCCTTGATGTGATGGGGAGGGCAGCACCGAAGAACAAGCTGATTGATACCAGAAAAGAGGAAAGCAAATGGCAGGAGAGTTACTAGTGAGTACCAAGACAGGGCCACTGAAATACGCCACACTAATCACCCCGAATGTGACAAAGTTCTGATGGTGACTTTGTAAAGCATAGCAGTTTGCCCAGAATGCACCACTAACACAGAATGCAACCCCTGAGGCATTTAGAATTAGTGTGGTCGTTTCAGTAGCCCGTCTTTGTGCGATCACTGTCAGATATGCTTGCTGACGTCAAACTTCTCCTCACACACCACACTCCTCACACTCCTCATCCATAATTCTCCAGACTCCTCCTTGCACTCCACCTCCATGTTCCTCCAGACTCCTCCTTGCACTCCACCTCCATGCTCCTCCAGACTCCTCCTTGCACTCCACCTCCATGCTCCTCCATACTCCTCCTTGCACTCCTTCTCCAGACTCCTCCTGAAGCTCTTCATCACGCTTATTCCACATGCTACTTCTCATGCTCCTTCACGCTGCTCCTCACTCAGATGCCCACTTTACACTCTTCTTCCATCACTGTTCCGCCAGAGCTGTGGATCTGAGGAAAATCACCCATCCTCCTGCCATTTGTCCACTTGTAGTGGGACACAATTAATCAATGAGCTCTGGGTCTGATGATCATATAATAAGTCTGCCCTGACCCCCCCCCCCCACTAAACTCTTCCTTGACGAGAACCTCAGTTCCTGTTTCTGTTCCAGGATGCCTCCATTTAATCCAAATTTCCCCAACCAGCCCTATTCCTAAAAATCCTAAATCTCCCATCCAGATACCATTGGCTGGCCCACCTATCCTTCCCAGACCCCCTCAGCCACATCCCAGCAGCCCCTCACTCATCCCAGACCCCGTTGACACCCCCCCAGCAGCCTCTTGCCCATCCCAGCCCCCCATACCACACCCCCAGCTGTTTCTCATCCTTCCCAGACCCCTGCCGCACCCCCAGCAGGCCTCTTATCCTCATCCTTCCCAGTCCCCTATATCACACCCCCCAGCTGCCATTGGACCATCCTAGACCCCCCGCCACACCTACCTCTTAAACTCGTTCTCCACACTCATCTACTCATCCCTCTCCCTCCATCTGCCTTTCCCTCACTCCCGAGCCCCCAGCCCCGCCTCCGCAGCCAATCTGTCCTGATACACTTCCTGGTCCCCGAGGTGTTGCCAAGCAACATGCTTGGATGCAGGCAGCCCATGTGACATGGACCTGCGGTCACATGAAGGATGAAGTTACCCACGCCGGCCTCACACCTCCCCATGCCCACACAGGGCCTCTCTGCATGTGTTTATTACACATCAGCACATTTCAGAAGCGACCTTCACTGGCATAAACACACATACTGACACTAATTTAGCATAGTCATTTATGACAATGTGCCACGAGAGCATCCCACATAGATCATAAACTGTATATATGGTATATCACCTACATCTGTGCTTCTGTGTCTGATTTTTATTCAAGTTCCAGTGGTGAAGCTTGTTCTGGGCGCCATATGCTCTGACAGGCACTGGATTACAGACAGTGGAGCGAGAACTTCTGAGAAGGGTCTGGACAAGGGTTTGCAAACTTAATGGAGGTGCCAGCCTGCTCACCATCGTGGTGTGGGTTCCCCAGGGTCCAAGGCTCATCCGAGTCGAAGTGCGTGTCACCCCCAATGCCGGGCCCAGGGAAGTAGGCGTGTGCCAGGAAGCCGCCCTCCCCGTCGAAGGGCGAGCTGTCGCCGTGGAAACCAGATGCGAAGATGATGGTGATGTCCACATCGCGGCGCCCATTCTCCAGGGCGCTGTAGGGGACAGCCTCGAAACGCAGGGGTGTGACCCCCTGCCACACCTGGAAGGCCCTCCGGATGGCACTGTGCGTCTCCTCCGCCCCCACCTTAGGCGTGAAGTTCTTTATGCTGTCATTGGGGTGACGAGATCGGGCAGAGACAGGGAGAAGTCGTGAGTCTTCCCTTTGGAGGGATCGGCACAGATCACAATCTTTAGCAAAGTGCTTTGTTAAGGCGAATCTTAATTGGCCGATCAGCTGACTGTTTGCATTTTTAGTGACAAGATAATTCCCCAGGATGTAAGAGCCTTTCCAGGCCGGAATCTCCCTGGTGGATGATGAAATCTGTCTTCTGCTGATGGCCTCATTCACCCACAAAGACAGGGTTTAAGGGCCCCACCCTCTTCATCTCCCGAGCATCAGCAACAAACAAAGTCTGTGTTCCAGCACAGGGCAGCATGACGGAAAACACATCCTGCCGTGAAAACGCACAGCACCACACGTCAGTGTACGCTGATCACACACCTTAACACGCTGTGCCTTCTCATGGCTCTCTGGGTAAGTGACGCCCTCCTCAGCATCAGCCGGAATCGTGAATTGTGGGTGCAAATTAGGGATCATCAACAGGGCGAATGTTCCCGGGTGTCACGCTCAGCTGTGGCTTCCGCGTTTCCACACTTAACATTTTAATGTCTTTTTCATATGCAACTCTAACAGCTGGCTTAACCCCGGGGCCATGCTGCAGCCTCTTCTTATTCAAGCACTGAATGAATATCTCGCTCTCAGTAATAATATAGTTTATCACTTTATATTTTAATGAAGCTGCATATTTAAAGGGAGAAAAAACATTAAGTGCTCAGTCTTATTATGGCAGGGATTCTGTCAGTGATATCAGACAGGCGGACTGCTGTCGCACTGCTTGGGATTCAGCCTAGAGGAACAGTGGGGAAAATGCCGGGGGGGGGTCATTTATCACACGCTGGACCAATGGACAGTGCTGAGAATGAATTTTTGTCATGGGGGGTGGGCTGATTTGATGATAGTGTTTGAGGGGCACAGGGAATGATTTTTGCAATTCCCAGCACTGATTGGACTGCTGCACTGAGAGACATTAGCCAATCAGAGCACGTGCTGCAGGTGACGCTGTCACATAACCTCCAGCTAAAATGCCCCCCTACCATTCCGATTACCCCTGCCCTTCACCTTCTGTCTAATAGTGAGGATGCCTCTTTGACCGCATGCCGTTCGGTCGTCAGATCTCAGCCCACATGTGGAGAAGTGACCTCGTCGCCGGGGGCAACTGCACTCTATTTTTCATATCACATTCATCCTCACCTTCATCATTCTCT
Source organism: Paramormyrops kingsleyae (assembly GCF_048594095.1). NCBI lineage: Eukaryota > Metazoa > Chordata > Actinopteri > Osteoglossiformes > Mormyridae > Paramormyrops > Paramormyrops kingsleyae. The sequence continues at coordinate 45,402,023 of NC_132800.1, forward strand.
CTTTAAAAAAGCCCCAAACTGGGATGCAGCCCATGTTTGGAAATGCTGAATATTAAACACATTAAACACGTTAAATGTACTCAGAGAGAAGGGGTTTCACTGCATTCTGTAGACTACAGAACCGAATAAGCATTTAACACTTTAAACTATTTTTGTTTTTTTTTTCTTCCAACTGGCTGGTGTTTCCAAAGCCCATTTGCAAAGTTGCTCCTCCCCGAACGCCCATTTTACCCCACGCCTTACTGACTACCCTCCCCCTGTGATGCAGAGGCTTAAAGTGCACCATGACACGCAGCCTTGACGAATCATCCATCCGTTTGTGCTTCCAGGCAGTTATCGTCAAGGCCAGGCCATGCAGAGGAGACTGTAAAATGTGGGATTTGGGACAAAATCGTGCAGCATCCAGGGAGTAAATCATCACTGTCTCTGCTATGGCTGCCGGAGGCGTAATAAACTGTAAGCCTACCAGGGGGAGACTGAAGACTTTCCCTGGAAATGTATTTCACCAGCGCGGACAGGAAGTCGGCACAGGAAGTAGCCCAGCACAGGCTGGCTAGGAGGTGAGGGGGCACTTAGGTGAATGGGGTTTCACTGGTCCTCTTCCTTCCTGCTATTTCATACAGCGTGTGATTCATAACCCCACCCCTCCCCCCAAAGGAACCGTAAACAGGGAGAGTTGAATCAATGATTTTGAGGGTTTGAGTTCCTAGGAGACCCACTTGTGTATGTTCCCATGGCGACCCCAAACAGACCATCTTCTTGACGCCCTCCTGCCCTCACCTGTAGGTGATGTGCTTGTGCTGCCACTTCTGTCCTGTGAGGGCGTACCGTCGCCTCCGCACATTGAACCGGGAAGCCCCCCCCAGCTGGTCTGGCACCCCACACCGGGGTTTCCTCATCCAGCTGCAGGTCGGAGATGGGGGGGGGGCGTGTATGAGTCTTTGAGGACCAGTTGAACCAGCGTCCAGTAATGACCTCATAATACCTCCCTTTCCCTGGATGCCAATGATGCTGTTCATCAGGCAGCATGAAAGGCATGGCCTCTGTTACTGCTACTGCTACCACCTGCATCTGGTACTGCTAACACCGGCTCTGCTAATGTAAGGCTTCTCTCTACTACCACTAATGCTTCTCTGCCATAACGCCACTACTATTGCTATAACAAGGTTAGACTGGTCATCTGGGATATCGGGCATTTTCCTGATGGGCCAATAGGGATCTGGACAGGCAAAATTTATCCCGAGGATCCTAAAGTCCAGGGCCAATTTTTAATCCCAGTCCAACCCTAACTACTGCTAATGCTAACACTTCTGCTTCTAGCCCCTCCTATCTCTAATGCTAACATTTTGCTAACATTTTACTGATCCTACAACTGCTTTTAATATTCACAGTGATTCTTCTAATGCGTCATCTTTATGAACAGCCCCCAGATTTACAATGTGCTGACGCTAATAAATAAGACACTGTGATAATTAGCACTGGTGCTCACACAAGGCACATTCCAGCAGGAGCCAAAAGACACTAATAAATGGAAAATAAATGTAAGGGGCTCTCCTCCATGTCTTCACTGCATCAGTGCAGAGAAGCAGAAAGGTAACTGGTTATACAGTCAATGTCAATCTAAAAGACACTTCTCTGATATGCTGAGGATCATGATTGACAGGCCTCTAATCAAATCTTCCTGCAGTCCACTCCATACAACTGGGGAATATCCAGACTGACTGATCACCAGCCTTAATTTGGTCCCCCCCAATGATTAGGTAACTGACCTGAATTTGGTCTGTGGTATTGCAGTACTAGTTATGAATGTTGCTAGGTCATTAATGTACAGCCCAGCAGAGTGACTCAAACTCAGATTGAATCTGTTTACCCAGGCGTTATTGTCCTCCCTAATCAGGGGCCATTCCAGGATTTTTTAAGGGGGCATGAAAGAGATCAGAATACATGCAGAGAGGCCAACCTTATCATTAGCCAATGGTACATTTTGAATGAGTGTGTGATGGGGAGGAGGCCACTCAAGGGGGCTTCAGGTACTCACTCAATGGTGCTTCTGTCCAGCATGCCCGTAATGTTGAGACCGTACAGGCGCTGCATGGCAGCGATAGCTGACTGCATGGTCTGGGCGGAGCGCAGCACCGACATCCGGGGGTCAGTGGGTGGGAGGTATCCATACCGCTGCAGCCAGGCCTGCGGGGGGCAGGGCAAGACACAAAAGAGTCACTCAAAGTGTGAGCGAGCCATTCCTTAAGCTTTCCACAGTCAGATCCATTTGAATGAGTACTCATGACTCGTGCGCTTTACCACTCTTCAAAGAGATGGAGGCTTATGCCAGATACTCAAGATACTCAAATATTCAGATACTGCAAACCTGTCCCTACCCACACCGACACCAGACCCGGTGAATCTGAACACTTACCATGTCTACATCTATGTCTGTCTCTATTCTGTAACACCCGGAAACACTGCTCGTGCATACAGTCCAAAATTGGTCATGAATTTAAAACCAAAGCCCACACTCTTCGCGGGAACCTTTGAAGGGCAAGACGCTTTACTGATTTATATCATGTACTTATCAAGCAAGCATACTTTCTCTAGGGGGCTGGAACCTGCAGCCAACTGTGAGTCTGTGAGTGCACAGCGGTGCTGTGGGAGCAAGGCTAGTGAGGACACCTTAGTCGGCTCTCAGGACACCTTATTTATTAATTAAAATTCAATACATGCGCTTAATAACACAAAAGTGCTCTCAGGGATTGAATAGTATTTCCAGGGGCCCAAGTAGCAAAGCATGTATATTCATAGTAAACGTTTAAAGTGCATTTATAGCATTTGATGGAATTTTCTGGGTCGCCATGACGATAATTTATTGTGAGACTAACAGCCTCAAATTATGGCCAACAAACTACAGCCTCAGGACCTAACAACACAGACACTTATACACACACACACACAGACATACACAGATACACACTCACACAGTCATCGAAACTGGTACAGACACACACAGAGTGTCACTCCAATGTGTGATATCACTACCTGAGATCTGTGTGTCTGTGTATGTGTGTGTGGGGAGGGGGGGTACTGGGGGCGGGGTTCCACACCGTAGGCCCGCAGTGCGCATTCACTGACTCAGTCACACCCGTAAATGGAGCCAGCCTGCCAGTGCCGCTTTCCCTGAGCCAATGGGCCGCCATTGGCCAGCTGGTCCTGTGCTATTTCTGCGTAAATGCACTCGGACACGTTCACAGTCACCGCGCGAATCTGACCCCCCACCCCCCACAGTACCAGGCAGCCACCATACAGGATGCTGAATCGCGTCCCAGAAAACCATGGGGGTGCATCCATTAAGGCCTTTGGCAGATGCCTGTACACAGGATGTGAGCCTGCGCGGGGACATGCCGGTGCCGAATCGCTGGAGTGGAACAGAACGAAGCCCAATACCCCTCACCTGCTCTGTGGAGCGAGTCGATTCCACTCTGAAGCAGACTGAAGCTTTTCCATCATGCCTTCTTGAGTTTACCAGGGAAAGCCAGTGACATGAATGCCCTCCAAATCAAACATCATACGCTGGTGTTCTTAAAGTTAGGAACAAAAATGCAAGGCCAGACTACCCAGAATGCATCAGTGGAATAGGGACAGGACTGTAGCTGATCAGGGAACGCCATTGACTTTAATGCCTACTTAATATAAAACTTACAAAGCGGCACTTTTATGTGTAGAAAGTCAGGAAAAAAAACACAAATGCAAATACCCAGAATGCATCAGTAGAATAAAGACAGTCCAAGGGGGTGCTGTGGTGTGCGTACAGTCTCAAGTTACTTCCAGCATCTGAGGACCAACAGGAACAAAGTGAGAGCTGGTGTTTGGTGTATCCGGATGTGACTGTGGCGTCACTGTTCTGTCGTCATGGGTTCAGTTGTCGTGGTGACCGCAAAGGCACCTTCTGTTCCTCCTGATCCTCATTAGGACCAAGCAGCCCTGGGTCTATGTGACACGTGTCCAACAGCTGTGTAAAACCACGTTCCCCCTGCCTTGCTCCTGTCCTGCCTCTAACAACCACACTGGCCTGTGGTGCCAGCATGATGGCTTGGGGAAACACCCCCTTCCCCAGCCACTTTTCCCACAGTGAGACGTGTGTGCGGAGGAGGGGTGACTGCTGTGGCTCAATGCTCTCCACCCCCCTGAAACCTGACTCCAACCTTCGGCCATCATAGCTGCCCATGGTACAACATGGTGGGGTCCCAGCCACAAACTCAGACCGCTTATGACCCCCCCCACTACCCACCCTGAGGTCACATTCTGCCCTGCGCGGCCCTGCTCTGGCTTCCTTGCTCAATTCAGCTGGCCTTCCGCCATGTCTGGGCCCTTCTCCCACGATGGCCCCTGGTGACCATATCCAGGGCTTGGGGGCTAATGTGACATCAGCAGGGGACAGCCAGCGCGGTGACCTCATGCGACTCTGGCCTGCCGCCGCTGCTTTTCACCCACTGCCTCGTTCCGTTTGGCTCCTGTCAGCAGACTCGCTCCAGAATTCCCTGAACTGCCGCCTCAAATAGTAGTGTGTCCTTAAATGCTGATCCTGGGCCGCCCTCTCTCTCGGGACCCGTGGGAACCCTTTTAGAGCGCCTTGGACACTGGCTGGTTGTTGGGTTGGGTACGCAGCCCACCGAACCCTTCTGTAGTCTCTAACACTCCTGGGCCATGGTCTTTCAAGAGACCATCTGGATGCTTCTCAGTTTCCTTGGGCTACCCCACCCCTAACCCTCCACTTCTCCTGATACTGCAAACCCAAAACCCCCGAGAGATTATCTGAACAACATCATACTCCAGCTGCTGAGCTGAGGCCCCAAGCGGCCAATCACAGCCACTTCCTGTGTCACACATATGAGAGTGCATGTGCGCTGTTTCCACGGAGACTGTCTGCAGCCACACCAGCGGTGAATGCGCGTTCTAATCATGTGCATGGCACAGGCTGCGGGTCCTGGCATGCAGTTCCAAGACTATGTGCATCAGAAGGTGCATCACAGACCGAAGAATCCACTTATGTGGTTTGGAGACGCTTCACCAAGTCACAGTCTGCAAGGTGGATCACAGATGTTGGGAGAGAGTTCTGGAAACTCGCATTTGCTACTTGGATTATGGATTTTACAACCCAGTTCTGCAAGGCTGGGAAAACACCCTGATTTTTGTTTCCATGAGGGCGGGACTGGGAAAAGTAGGTCTGGTCCAAACAGGTCCAGATAAAAGCAGAACTTAGACAGTCATTCTTTCATAATGTGTCCCTCAGCATTCACAGGTAGCATTCAGAACCTGCTTTGGGTTCTGCTGAGTTTTTATAAGTCTCAGGAGTCCCAGAGATCCTCATATACACATGGGTCACCCTGCAAACCCTTGAGAGCATCAGTCACCTAAACCTCAGATCTGTTTGACCTTAGGTACAACAGCTTGTCCCTCAAGGTCTAGGTACTCAGATACTCAGTCAGAAAACAGCCATGCAATCCTCACTGTAAGTGTCACATTACAGATAATCAGTTATCCAGAAATCATTAGCTTCTGCTGTCCCAAATAGCTCAGAGGTGCTAAAATCTTATCTAGCTCTGATTTAAAGGAACCCAGGGTTTTAGCTTGTGCTACACTAGCAGGACTATTCCATACTCTAACTACACGCTGTGTAAAGAAGTGCTTCCTCAAATTCATTTTAAAATGTTCTCCCACTAATTTCCATCTATGGCCGCGAGTTCTAGTATTTAAACTAATATTGAAATAGCCATTTGGCTGAACAGCATCCAGACCTGTTCGAATCTTATATACCTGGATCATGGCTCCCCTTAGTTTTCTTTGCTCGAGACTGAACAGATTCAGCTCAGCTAACCTCTCCTTATAAGACATTCCTCTAAGATCAGGAATCATTCTCGTAGCCCTATGTTGCACCCTTTCCAAGGCAGCAATGTCCTTTTTAAGGTATGGTGACTGAACCTGCACACAATATTCTAGATGGAGTCTTACCAAGGAATTATATAATCGTAGCATCACCTCCCTTGACTTAAACTCTGCACACCTAGAGATGTGACCAAACATCCTATTAGCCTTTTTTATTGCTTCCCCATACTGGTGAGAGTGGGACATGGAAGCATCAACATTTCTCATGATCAGCTACCTTTATTTCAGTGGAACCCATAAAATATCAGTACTTTATATTTCTGCTCCCTGCATGGATAACCTTACATTTATCTATGTTAAACTTCATCTGCCAGGTATCAGCCCAGCTGCTAATTAAACCAAGATCCCATTGTAGTCTCTGTGCTGCTAGTTCAGCATCTGCTACACCACCCACCTTGGTGCTGTCTGCAAATTTAACCAGTTTACTGTATGTATTGGTGTCAATATCATTAATGTAAATTAGGAACAATAGTGGTCCCAGAATTCAACCCTGCAGTACCCCACTATGAACCACTGTGACATTGTGCATCTAATAACTACTCACTGCTTCCTGTCTGTTAACCAGTTTTCGTTCCAAGCTGCTACAGTTCCTAAAATCCCTGCAGCTTTGAGCTTAAACAAAAGCTGTTTGTGGGGAACAACATCAAAGGCCTTCTGGAAATCTAAGCAGATCACATCGTAGGCCTTTTTATGATCAATTTCTCTTGTAGCTTCCTCCCCTGCACGTAACATCCACGACGACTGTGTCACTTACACTGATTTATATTTTAACTCATTTGTCCAACACTTTTACCATAAGCAACTTACAGTGGAAGAAAAAGTTGTGGCGCATGTTTGCTCCCTCAGATTTGAGCCCAAAACTACCAAACTGCATTGGTAGCATAACATGCATTGGTAGCATAACACCCTTCTTGGTGAGTTAGAGGGGCTATGAATTAACCATGTACCCTGGAAACCCCAAAAGAGCCAGCAGTGGTATCCTCATCCCAGAGCTGCAGGTAAGTCTTTAAAAAGATGAGTCACTGGTCTGTGAGGAAATAGGCCACCTGATTCAGCACTTGTGACAGACCCTGGAAACCAGAGGCTGGATTTGTCGGTGGAGATGTAGGTCAACAGGTCAGGGATGAAAATTCCGCAGCTGAGTTTTCTTTCTGCGATTTCACACCAAGGCCACCGGTGCGTGACCGGCCTCAAATGAGCCACGGAATCATTTATCCAAAGCCATGGTTTCCATGGCCCATCAGCATTAATTACCGTTTATTTGCCGGCCCTATTGTTTCTGCATTGGTACAATTGTACAGAGGGAATTTAGGGCACACACCTTGCATGGTTCCACAGCAGCCCACCTGCCACACCCTTTTGGTCCAAAGCCCATTTCTTACACCTCTGTAAGTGATAGAACAGAGGAGACATTGTTGGACCAGAACCCAGTCAGACCCCCCCCCGCCCCGCCCCGATCTCCACCAGATCCCCAAGGGCATTATATTCCACCTTTTTTGAAGGAGAGCACAGCCTCCTGTAACAACCTCTGCTAAGGTACACCTCCTACAATCACCCCCAGCCCTGAGGAGGCGCCCATAAAACTGATAAATACCAGTGGCGACATCCCCCCACTCCAGAAACACCTGGAATCCTGGTGCCCCCCAGTGAACTGGGACAGAGAGAGAGGGAGGAAATAAGGAAGTGGGAAGAGAAGTGGAGAGAGAAAGAGACAGGGACAGAGACAGAGACAGAGAAAGTGAGAGAAAGAGAGAGAGTGAAAGAAACAGAGAGGGAGAAACAGAGATAGAGACTGAGAGACTGAGAAAGACAGCAAAGCCCAGGGGAGGGGGGGTCAGGGGCTGCAGAACGTCATTAGAATGTTCTGGTCATTCTAACTTTTCACGGTAATAAAGTTAATTTAAATTTAAATTCCAGGGGGAGGGAGGAGGCATTCATGCACCAGGAGAGATGCAGGAACGGCAGATGCCTGGTGTCACATGACAGTGAGCAGGGTGAGGCAGCCAATCAGCACACGGTACCCGGGCTGGTGACCTTCCCAGTTATACCTATGCGGTGACATGAGATACCCCCCACTGCCACAGGGCTTGATGGCTCGCCAAACACCTGGTGCAGGTAACAAGTTGCACAGGTATATATCTTAGTGGAGAAACCCAGGTTGGTAAAAGCACCAGTCAACCAAGCCTCCATGCTGGACATCTGTGTTTATTTCCTGTCCCCAAACTTTCACTTCCTCAGAAACCATAAATTGTACAAGATACAAACTTGACAGCTTTTTGTCGACTTCATCACTGCCTTGCGCTCGCCCGGATAACTGGGCAGAGTTTCCGGGGGTATTTTGGGCCTTCAGGCACACCGTAGTGTCAGCCCGCCCCCAGACTTGGCCATGCTGCTATATAAAAAGCTCACAGATCCCTCATCTTTTCACAGTTGTTATATAAATGTGCCTTTGCCGGGCACTATCTTGTGTAACGTGTGTGTGCTCATTCCGCTGGCGCGTTACTTGATGCTGTCTTTGTTGCACGTGATTGCTGCTGTCAGGAAGGCAGATTCCAGGAGATGGCAGACCCGTCACCAACAGGTGACATCTGGTTGAGAGGAGGAGAGGGTGAACGAGGGATACAGGGAGAGAGAGGGATGAAGAACAAAGGGTGCACCTCAGGACAGAGGACTGGAGATACAGAACAGCACCCAGTGGGTCAGCCTGAATACCCCAGGTCTGCTGCTGATTGGGAGAACTGGTGTACCCCCTTACCTTTGTTGTCTGTTTACCTTTAAGTACTTGCCTGATTTTGTTGTTTCCAATTTACAAGTAACCACCAAGAGTTGCACAGAGCTGCAGTCATCTCTGACTGGGAAAAAACACAGCAGAGAGGCTTTTACTATTAATAATACTGTGATCTGCAGGCTGCAGCCACTACACCCTCAGCATTCCTCGGCTTCCAGTTCTTTCCTGGAAGCTCACCTTCAATTCATGGCTCATACAGCTCTTATTTGGACCAGCAGATGGCGCAGTGATAAAGGACACAGATTAGCCTTGCAGAGGCTGCTGGTTCGAGTCCCTCAGTCAGACAGTAGAGTAGAGTGTCTGGTAAATGCCAGGAGCACTTATGTGGTGAGGCTTGGTCTGAGTGAGTTACTTTGCGGTGATGCGTTTGGATTCCGACTGTACTGCGTGTGTAAAATCCACAGGCGGAGCCGGTTTCTACCAAGCAGCCAGCTTACCGGCGTAAGAGCTCACACCCTCTAACCCTGCTGAGTCTTAACTAGCCTTCTATTAATTTATTCATCCGTTCATTAATTCCCACTAACGTCAGTGCCCTCGCGCCTTACCAGGCGCTCCCCCGACGTCACTCACGATGGCGACCTATCATGCGCCTTCGTTTAAGTTTGAAAGTGAAGATAGATATGTGACACGTAATACATGCGAAACAAGGGGTATTTTTCACTTAGTGTCGGGGATATATTTTCTTTAATGAGTCTAACAACAGCTGGACTCTCAGCTTCTGCTGTGTGATTACCACATTAACATTCTTCCGTCTCGTGGCCGCTCCGCTGAAAAGTTGGACGCAGCACCGACTTCTGTCACACATGCACGTGCCGTACGCCACGCACGGCTGGCAGGACATCACATATGTACGTATAGTGCCGCTGAGAAAGTATCGTCGGGGTTGTAACAGAGCTTCAACTGAGACGTGTTTACTTTAATTTAAGTCACCATCCAAGAAAAATTAAAGCTGATTGGCAGCGGCGGAACATGTGGCTCTGCTTACGGCGTGCAGACGTCTTGTTTTCCGTCTCACTGCCTGCCTTTTGCATGCCTTTACCGTGAGGATGAGAGTAAATTACAGCGAGGCGCCGCCGCCGCTGGGAGGAGCTGGGTGTATAGCCCCAGCACCCGCGCCGCTCTGGCGGTACCTTTAATGTCAAACTCCTTTTCTTGTTAAATTGTGTGGCACATCAAAGTGGAGCTGACTCAGATCGTGTAGCCGGTGCCGTGTGCTGCCTGTCTCCGCAGTGTACGAGTAAATCGAGCGCTTTATTTTTGTGAATGAAGTCGAGCGCCATTCATACGGAGATCCACACGTACGAGTCGATCACGGCCTCTGATCCACTCTAGCGAAGGGATCCTGATATGTCATCCGTACGATTTGACGAGTTCACCACCTTCCTTAAGGGACACCGGTTCCGATCGCGGTAACGCACTGAGTCCAAACTGCACCCCTGTGATGGTCATCGTGGACATGCTGATGGGCAGACGATCGGTAACGTCCCAGCTCCGTACTGGGGGCACTGGGAAGGCAGCGCCATCGTCCCCACTGACTCAGTCTCATGTAGTGGGTTATAATAAAGTGTTAGTGTGTTACATGGAGCTCAGTGTTAAACGTTACATTTTGTCAAAAACCCGTAACATCACTGGGTTACAATAAAATGTTAGTGTGTTTCACGGAACCCATTGTTAAGCGTTACATTGTGTCAAACCCCATAATATCAATTCCAGTGTTTTAATAAAATAATTTCTGGAACAACCTCAAAAATTATGTGCTTCGGACTGTCATTTGGGACCCGGGGCATGAATTTGGGACGTAGGGCAGATGCCAGGGAGTCCCAGATCTCTTGGGGGTGGTGCAGGAAAAAGCAGCCGGGATCAAACGGTGAGTCCCCGGCGGGTATGGCAGTAGCACCCTCGTGTCGAAAGCCCGTGTCCGCGATCTAGGAGGTGAGCCCAGTTTGCGGTGGACAGGGAACCACCAAAAGCGGCTTATGCCCCGTTGGCAAACCCCAAAGCGGAAAGCATGCAAGCCACGAAAAGCACACACACGAGAGCTGTACAGCGATGGCAAGGAGTATGACCCCCCTCCGTCTTACCTCCACGCTGAACGGCTGCTCCTCTCCGCAAACGACACATAAGATCCATAGCAGAAACTGCAAGCACAACGCCCCGGGACTAGCGCTATATAAGCATCTTCTGTTATGAAGCGATAATAAAATCATCATGACCCGTGTGCAGTTTCTTTGATTTATTTAAAAAATAAAAAAAATAATAATAAAAAGCAAAGTGAAGTGAAATAAATCCCAGCGGCTCAGATGGAGAAAAGCATCGGGAGGGAGAGCGGAGGTGCCCAGGTATTGAATGTGCGGATAAGGCGAGGAAAAATCGGCCGGACGCAGATGCGACGGCGCTTCCTCCCCCTCTTCCACCGATCTGCTGCCCCGGGCTCCTGCGCGCTAAAGCGTCTCTCACACGCCGATCAGTCGCTTCTGTTTAGACTTCTCGGGTGGATCGGCATAGCTGCCCGGCTGTCGGCGCCTGCGCTCTGATGGAGCACGGACGAAGCCGCATATAACTGCGAGCCCCTCCTGGCCCGGGTGCGAAGCAGCGCGTCATGGAAGCTGCCTTTCGGGCCAAATCATATGGATCCGGCAATAGCCAAGATCGACATTTCCTTAGAAACCGCCTTCTGAAATAGGACAGCCCCTCCCCCTTATGCTCATGTTATAGCATATGCAAAACATTTACATTTTCCTTATTTAGAGACGCTTTTGTCCAAAGGGACGTGCATAGTGAGGCAAATAGCACATTACAAAACTTAATATGTAAAACCACAACAGAACAACAACATAATAATATTAATGATTATAATCATAATAATAATTGTGTATGTTTACATTTATGAAAATCACTGCTTCCAGTTTCCAAGGTGTATCACAGACGATTCTGAACTTATAGAAAACATTTTGGATGGATTAGCTTTTAGTCTTGGTCTCAGCACCAGGATGACACCATCGAACGATGTATTCCACTGTAAATGCTTCACAGTCAGGTAGTGCAGCCTGTGTTCTGGTTTGTCTAGGATACCGTAGGAATAAATTAATGGTTTGTGTGGTAATATTTATTTCCCTGTTTCAACTTCACCTTCCCTATAGCACCGTGCATGGCGCCCAACTGCTGCCAGTCGCTCGTTTTTAGAGCCATTATTGGTAGATTTGCGTTTCCGTTAAGCTGTACACTAGGGGGCAGTGATAATCACTCCTAATCATTCTTCATTCCTCATACGCAAATGCTGGATTTTCGGTACGTTGGTTTTGTTATGATCCTGTGCCTGTGATTGAATAGTTGGCAGGGTTGATAAAGTGATATCACCATTAGGCCCTTGACCCCAACTGCTTTAGGGACTGGCTCAGCCTAAATTCTCAAAAATATATTTTGCTGTGGATAAAAGCATATACTTTGTGACTTAATGGCCAAAATGTATCAACGAGAATTGTGATCTGTGTAGCGTGTGTTCGGGGCCTCTTGTGTTGAGCACAGTACATGTTCAGGCTATGACTCTCTGACTCCTTCCTTCCTACCTCTTCTTTTCCTCTCTCCCTCTGCCACCCCTTCAGCCCTAACCCAAAAAGTCCCTGTCTCCCATCTCCTTTGCAGAACTCACTTTCTGATTCCTTCCTAATTAGCATTTGAACATCAGCTGCCTGCATTTGCATCCTGGCGTGAAAAAAACATCCACGCTGTGCCTGCCCCAGATATCTTCAAAATTGACCGATCGCTTGCTTCTTTTGCAGCAGATACATAAACCAATTTCCCCCTGCTTGGTATAAATGCATTAAAAATGATTAAAGTAAACAGGCCAGTGATTTTTACACTTCCAAGTAAATGGGAAGAGCCAACAAAGCAAAGAAATGGCTGAAACAAGCTCCTCAGATAAGCTTTCAATTTGGGCCGCCTTGCTGAGCACTGCCTTCTTGGCCTTACGTTTATTTTCATTATATCTTTTATTTATTCTGCGCTCGTTGTGGGGAAGGCTGCGACTTGCGGCTTTCAAGTCAGCGGGGCTCTGATTAATCCAGTGTGTCCACAATGTGACACTTACAAAATGGGGCAAAAAAAGCCTCCAGTGTTTTACAGAAGCTATAAACACAGAACACAGACCGGACGGGGCCTTAAGCATGCCTAGGGTGGGGGAGTGCAGATGGCCGATGCTCAGGAGACAACAGGCTGCTGTTAGATCTTAACCATTGTGGTCATTCAGTCATTATTCAGCTGACACGGGCACAGCAACCAGAAGAGTGCTCATGCTAGTTATTGTTAGCAGTGCCTATTAACAACGAGGAGAGTGTTCATGCTAGATAGTGTTAGCGGTGCCTATTAGCAACCAGGAGAATGCTCATGCTAGATAGTGTTAGCGGTGCCTATTAGCAACCAGGAGAATGCTCATGCTAGTTAGTGTTAGCAGTGCCTATTAACAACGAGGAGAGTGTTCATGCTAGATAGTGTTAGCGGTGCCTATTAGCAACCAGGAGAATGCTCATGCTAGTTAGAGTTAGCGGTGCCTATTAACAACGAGGAGAATGTTCATGCTAGATAGTGTTAGCGGTGCCTATTAGCAACCGGGAGAGTGTTCATGCTAGATAGCGATAGCGGTGCCTATTAACAACCAGGAGAGTGTTCATGGTGGATAGCGTTAGCGGCGCCTATTAGCAACCAGGTAGGTAAATCTGGTGAATGCTCAGCTTACATCTGACATGCAGGACATGAATCAGCAGTTCTGAGAGAAACGCCCTGCTGCTGTGTCCTCACCCCAACCTACCACCCACCCCCCACGTTACCCCCCAGGTGCTGTCGGAATGGGCCAACCCACATGTTAGCGGGTAATGGTCGTCAGAGAGGGGCTGTTCTGAATTCTGATGACGGCTCCTTCCATCGGCTGGGGAGAGGTGCTGATAAGTGTAAGAGGCTTGTGGGGGGGGCAGCATGAGCCATCTGGAGGTGAACATTGAAGACAGGAGAGGACAGACAGATGGTGGAGAGGCCAGGATGGGATGGAGGGCCAGGATGTGTATAGAGGAAGGGTAGGAGTCTGAACAGGGAGCTGGAGCAGGCATGCTGGACATGGGAAGGTCCAGGAAGGGGGTTGGGGAGGTGCAGGCAAGTGGGCTGGGGAGGAGCTGGCTGGGGGCTGAGGAGGTGCAGGCTAGTGGGCTGGGGAGGAGCAGGCCGGGGGGCTGGGGAGGAGGAGACCGGGGGCTGGAGAGGTGCAGGCCAGAGTCTGAGGAGGTGCAGGTGAGTGGGCTGGGGAGGAGGTGGCTGGTGGCTGTGGAGGAGCAGGCTTGGGGCTGAGGATGTGCAGGCTAGTGGGCTGGGGAGGAGGTGGCAGGCTGGGGAGGTGCAGGCCAGAAACTAAAGAGGTGCAGGTGAGTGGGCTGGGGAGGAGGTGGCGGGTTGGGGAAGAGCAGGATGGGGGCTGACGAGTCAAGGAGGGACTGATTTGGTCAGTGCCATGAAGGTGGAACAGACATCTCTACAGCTAAATACCATAAGGAGCATGATCTTATTTAAGCCCGAAATAAAAAAATATGCTTCTGCACACACACACACACACACAGACATGCACATACTCAGAAAATAGTAACAAATAGCAGAGATAAGGCCGTGAGTGAGTGTTGTGAAAATATGGATTTCCATGGCAACCATGGAGTCTGTGACTCGGGCGATTCTGCATGAGATATATTTATAAGATTTGAGATCGTCAGGCCGCAGGCTGCTTCAGAACTGCGTACAGGGCTGCCATTTCCAGCCAGGAAAAGTCCATGCCCATCAAAGATTTTGGCCAAACGTCTTCGCCGCCCCCTTCGTCCACACCCTCCCCGCTTTCCCCAGGAGACCCCACAGCACTGCCAGATGGTTTTTAAGTGACATATCACTCTGTTGTCTGTCCAGAAGCCTTTGCCTGCTTTCTCTCACGGCAGACCTCAGTGGGCCTCTGTAGCCCAGAGCTGCGTACATCTCACACGTGATCTGTAGCTCGTTTACACAGCCGGACAGATCCCTAGATCCCCGGGCTGCTGCTCGAACCAACACCTCTGGGGCTCTCGACGTGGGGTGTGCATTGGTATGATCCTTTGGTTTATACAATGCAAAAAATATTCAAGGGGACCTCCCCCCCAGAAGAAGGGATATTAAAGCCGCCCCCTCCCATCCTTAGTACTTAGTTTCTTATGTGATCGTACTCTCGTAGCTCTCGTCTGTTTTCTTTTAGGGGTCCCTGGTTTAACAAACTCTGCAGTACTCCATACTCATCACATTACAGCCCTCAGGTTCTCTAACCACTGCTCCCTCTGCTGTTATACTCATTACATTACAGGTCCACAGTTTTGCGGCCTTTACACAGCTTATTGGCAAGCTCACTCAAAACAACAGGGATGGATTTTGTGTCTCCTTAGTATAACATGGATCACCACAATGAGCCCCCTACGATTTCCAGTACCCCTCAAAGCCATAGTCACATGACAATCCCCTTGGGGTTGTCCTACACTGCTTAATAATAAGAGCAGTGGTGGCTTGATGGTTAAGGAAGCGCACTTGTAATTGAAAGATTGTAGGTTCGAATCCCCGACCAGCAAGGCACCACTGAGGTACCCTGAGCTTGTTTGGCAACCCTATGGGAGCCTCTTCCGATGCTGAAGTGCGGAGCTTGTCTGGCAACCCTATGGGAGCCCCCCTCTGATGATGAAGAAAAGAGCATGTCTGGCAACCTTATGGGACCCTCCTCTGATGCTTAAGTGGAAGGTTGTCTGGCAACCCTATGGGATCCTCCTCCGATGCTGAAGTGGGGAGCTTGTCTGGCAACCCCATCAGAGCCCCCCTCCAATGATGAAAAAGAGAGCATGTCTGTCCACCCTATGGGAGCCTCCTCCGATGCTAAATAGGGAGCTTGTCTGGCAACCTTATGGGAGCCTCCTCCGATGCTGAAGTGGGGAGCTTGTCCGGCAACCCTATGGGAGCCCCCCTCCGATGATGATGAAGAGGAGAGCTTTCTGAACACCAGCATGGGGATGATTCCTTTTTTCCGTGCCAGATCTTTGCATGATCCATATCAAGAAATCTAACAAATACACAATGGGCATCGCTTTTCAGCAGTCTTATATTTCTGCATCTTCCCCCTCTTTCTTTACCCCCCTGATGAAAAGAGGTGGGGGGCTGTTACTCATTACTGATGTAATGCCATGTTTTTCATCTTATGGGGTTGACATATGCATCCTGTCTCTGTTTGCCTTTCAGTAACTGTTCCATATGCCTCATACTGCAGTGTCTGGTTACAGATCAACTGTCCAAGTTCCAGAGTGAAACTTGAGCCCATTTTGCACGAAAAGTGTGTAAGATGCATTACAAACCAGAGCACAGGCTGCTTTACCTGACTGTGAAGCATTTATTTAACAGTGGAAGACATCATTCGATGGTGTCATCTTGGTGCTGAGACCAAGACTAAAAAAGCTAATCCATCCAAGATGCTTGGTGGGGTTGCATGGTGAACTTCGCCTCCACCTGGACATGGACCCACCTCAGCCTTCCATATTCCTGACTTTCCTCACCAGCTGGGTCTGTGAACTCAAAATTGTTAACCGGCCTGTGTTTTCTCCTGTCACGGGACACTGTGGTGGCCTGTCCACAGACCTGTTCTCAGCAGCTGTGTTATGATTCCAGAATCCTCTTTGCCAAGTGTGTGTTCTGATGCTAAAATCTTATATGCCAGCTCAATGTTCTAGAATCCTAAATGGCAACTCCATATTCAGATTCCAAAAGACTATTTGCCAGCTTTGTGTTCTGATTCTAGTAGCATATTTGCCAACAGCAAACCTCACTGGCCTCACCGTGCAAGCTTACCAAATCATCTCCTCTCGCTTTGCCATCCTCATGGAGAAAGGAGTGGCTTTGGGTCACAGTGGAAAACCTGTGTGATGCATTTGGACGTGATTTCATACGACTCAGGTCTGAAGCCTTAAAGCGCATGGGTCTGGGGAAATGGGGACTCGATGCCAAGGAACCTAGATGAGCAGCTACACAGAATCAGACTCATCAGAAACAAAAGCTGTTTCTGCCTTCCTCATTTTTTTACACAATGTGGGCTGAAAAACACCCAGAAATATTTTCTATGACATCACCCTTTTGTGGTGAAGGATCACATATTGTACGACACGTGCGAGGCGGATCTACTAACAAAGCTTCCCAGCAAATGGGCTGCGCCTAGGCACCACACCGAGGCAGACCGTCGTGGCAGCCAGCCTGGACACTGCCCGTCTTCTAGTTCTCTGTGACACCTTATGACAGGGGCTTGTATACACGGCAATGTGGGGGTGGGGGAGGGGGCATCAGAGGAACAGGTGTGCAGAACAGGTGCGTGTTATATGGAGGCGCACCTGCGTCATACATCTTCTGTGCTCTTTTTCTCACGTATCCCAGGCAGAATTCGGGCCATCTCTGTGAACAGCTATCATTATGATGCTGGACGGGGCTAGGCGGTAGGGTGGGGTAAGGAGCAGGAACCTGTGGTAGGGTGGGGTAAGGAGGGGGAGCCTCTGGTAGGGTGGGGCCAGGAGGGGGAGCCTGTGGTACGGCGGGGCCAGGAGGGGGAGTCCTGGCACAGGGACCCCAATTTTATAGGTGACACATTGCAGCAGATAGATTTTAATTATCCCTAGGAAACACTGCTGATAATACAGGTTTGGGCCAAATAAAAAAATCACTGCATTGTTTTGTCAGTTTAAGATAATGTCATCAGATACAAGCAATGACATCCTGATCGACAAGAGGCTGACATCATCACTTCTGCCCAGGATTCACGCTCCATAAGGAGACCAGGATTCTGGGTGGGAGTAACCAGGGAGTGCACATGGGGGTGCGGTGAGCCTGGAGGATTGAGCTGAGCTGCTTTCAGCCAGCTCCTCTTTCAGTCCCTGTAGGGTAAGGAAGGGAGGTACATGATTTGCTCGAGGGGGAACAAGATGCACATATGCTAGCTGAGAGGAGCTCTGAGCCTAACCTGAAATGCCCTCAGCCTGGGACTCTTCACTCAGACAGGCTCAGCAGTAGGGGGTCTAGTGGAAATATTTATTCTTTAGCATGGATGTCTTCATGTAAAGTGCCTGAAAGCCTTCATATTTTCTCTAAATAAACTTTTGTATTGGAATTACTTCTGATTCGCTAGTGTAGTTGATTAATTGATGGAACGGCGGTGCTCTGACACCAATTACATACTCAGAGGTGTGATTGTCTCACTCTTTTGTGGGGGCAGCAAATGTTCTGCGGCTTTAGTTTTGGTTAGTTTAGTTTTTTCAACCAAATCACTTCTGGGTATTAGAATCGGATATATGGGGTGAAGTATGTTAACTCACACAATTTTGGAATTTGGTTTGGCTCCCTTTAGCACGCTGGTATCCAAATTTCCACTGGAGTATTCTGGTGTCTGTCCTCCCCTCTCGGTCACCAGGATGGAGGTGCAAACATCACCCTGCATGAACTTGGGGACTTGGGCATGTTAGAGACACAAGCACTAACTGGCAGAATAATATCGGTGAAGGAAGGTGAAGCCCCCCGCTGTGTCCATGTGGATTGGGGCATGTTAGAGACACAAGCACTAACTGGCAGTATAATACCGGTGAAGGAGGGTGAAGCCTCCCGCTGTGTCTCTCCCGCTCCCATTTTGGTCTCCATGTTCCTCTTAGGACAGACCTCTGTGCCCTCTGCTGTTCCTTCTCCAGTTTCTTTGAAGTTTTAACAGATTTTTTTTCACTGCCAGGGAAGATGAGACTGCTGGGGCAGGAGAAACGTCACAGTGACCTTTGCTCACCACTCTTTCATTATAATTTTCTGTTATTATTATTATTATTATTATGTGACGAGAGGCAAAATAAAATAGGGGGCTTCTCTGTAACTTCCCAGAGTAGGATATTCAGCCCAAACTTCTGCGATGTAGGTCTGGTTCTGAATAAGGGGATAAAAGGGTCAGGCAATTGACTAAATATGTGTATAAACATAGACTAAGAGGCAGAGCAATTTTCTCCCTTTAAAAACTGTTAGGGGTAGGGTACTAGTAGGTTGGCTAGGCTAGGAGTGGGTAGGGTAAGAGTGGGTAGGCTAGGGTAGGTTAGAAGTGGGTAGGGTAGGATTAGGTAGGGTAGGAGTAGATAGGGTAGGGTAGTTTAGGGTAGGAGTGGGTAGGGTAGGGTAGGCTAGGAGTGGGTAGGGTAAGGTAGGGTAGGAGTGGGTAGGGTAAGCTAGGAGTGTGTAGGGTAAGGTAGGGTAGGAGTGTGTAGGGTAAGGTAGGAGTGGGTAGGGTAGGAGTGGATAGGGTATAGTAGGGGAAGAGGAAAATGGAAGGAGAGGTGAGTTAAGCATCTGTAGTATTAAGCAGATTTGGGTGTGGTCAATAATTAATGGTCAGTAACTTAAGGTTTGGATTAATGCTTTTATGTTGTGTGTTTCTTGTTCTGTTTCTTCATTGTGTCAGTATAAAAATTCAATAACAAGATTTAAAAAACAGTAGATACTGGGTGGTTCTTAAACTCATTAATCTTTTGCGATGGACTATCTGTCTTTAAGATACATTATCATCCATCAATTTTCTGTACATACTTCACCAATGCAGGGTCATGGAGGTCTAGAACCTATCGTGGAAGTTACAGGCACAAGGCAGGGAACAACCCAGGACAAGGAGCCTGCTCACACAATTATATGGCAAATTTGTACAATCTTTCAATTCAATTCGATTCGATTCGATTCAATTCAATTAAATTTTTACAGTACATTCTCACAACATTACATTGTCTTGAAGCACTTTACGTTATCCCTTTCCAAAGCCTCCAATGAGCAAGCCAGAGGCGACAGTGGCAAGGAAAAACTCCTTAGAAGGAAGAACCCTTGGGAGGAACCAGATTCAAAGTGGGAGCCCATCCTCCTGGGGCTGGGTGGGCAGGAGAGATGTCACAGGCAGCAGGGTGGGCAGGAGAGATGTCACAGGCAGCAGGGCGGACAGGTGAGGCGTCACAGGAAGCAGTACGGGCAGGAGAGACGTCACAGGCAGCAGGGAGGGCAGGAGAGAAGTCACAGGCAGCAGGGCAGGTAGGAGAGATGTAACAGGCAGCAGGGCGGACAGGAGAGACATCACAGGCAGCAGGGTGGGCAGGAGAGACGTCACAGGCAGCAGGGTGGACAGGAGAGACGTCACAGGCAGCAGTACGGGCAGGAGAGACGTCACAGGCAGCAGTACGGGCAGGAGAGACGTCACAGGCAGCAGTACGGGCAGGAGAGACGTCACAGGCAGCAGGGCAGGTAGGAGAGACGTCATGGGCAGGTAGGAGAGACGTCATGGGCAGTGACGGGATACCCGTGGGACAAGTGTGTTTTTTTTGTGTCTGTCTTAATATCCATGTTTATATGACTCAATATTTATAGTTTGCTTATTGTTTTTCATTTGCACTATAACCAATGAGAATGAAATTTCACCTCAGTGACCCATGGATTTCAGAAATGGGTGTTGGGCCAAATCACCCACTGTGTTATGGGGGGGGGGGCAGAGGAGGAAAGGCACTTATAGGCTGCAGTGCATTTTGCAGAAATAACCCTGATTATAGCAGCCGCGTCTTAGTGAGCCCTAAGCAGGCTGGCTGTTTACATAATGAGCTTATCTGCTCAGTCAGATCTCCAGAAACCGGGCAGGAGTTTGAGGAACTGGTAAGGTTTTAGCCATCTGTGGCTAGGATTTTGGTATGTGTGTGTGCGTGTGTGTGTGTGTGTGTGTGTGCGCGCGTGCGCACGCAGTACAAATGCGAGTCTCGGCCTAAAAGAGTATGTTTCTGCATGCACTGTGAGATCCAGTCAGTTTGCCTCTGTGTTACAGATTACATTAGTCTCTGTGCAAGACCATCAGTCTGTTTCTGTGTTACTGATTATGTCCGTCTCTGTGTGAGACAATGTCATCCTGTCTCCGTGTTGCTGATTATGTCCGTCTCTGTGTGAGACTCTGTCTGTCTCTGTGTTACTAATTATGTTCGTCTCTGCGTGAGACACTGTCATCCTGTCTCTGTGTTACTGATTATGTCCGTCTCTGTGTGAGACACTGTCATCCTGTCTCCGTGTTACTGATTATGTCCGTCTCTGTGTGAGACACTGTCATCCTGTCTCCGTGTTGCTGATTATGTCCGTCTCTGTGTGAGACTCTGTCTGTCTCCGTGTTACTAATTATGTCCGTCTCTGTGTGAGACACTGTCATCCTGTCTCCGCGTTACTAATTATGTCCGTCTCTGTGTGAGACACTGTCATCCTGTCTCCGCGTTACTGATTATGTCCGTCTCTGTGTGAGACACTGTCATCCTGTCTCCGCGTTGCTGATTATGTCCGTCTCTGTGTGAGACACTGTCATCCTGTCTCCGTGTTGCTGATTATGTCCGTCTCTGTGTGAGACACTGTCATCCTGTCTCCGTGTTGCTGATTATGTCCGTCTCTGTGTGAGACACTGTCATCCTGTCTCCGTGTTGCTGATTATGTCCGTCTCTGTGTGAGACACTGTCATCCTGTCTCCGTGTTGCTGATTATGTCTGTCTCTGTGTGAGACACCGTCAGTCTGCCTCTGTGTTACTGATTATGTTCGTCTCTGTGTGAGACGCTGTCATCCTGTCTCTGTGTTACTGATTATGTCCGTCTCTGTGTGAGACTCTGAATTGCCTGTCACCGCAGAAGGACATGGTTTACAGACAGAATCTATCATTTTCGCAGATTAGACGTGAGGGTGACAGCAGTGAGCAGCTGTGATTGCTGGCTCAAACAAGTCAGATCCTCCACGCCTGGGGACCCTTCCCTTTCTCACTTTCCCACAGGCTGAGCCAGGCAATGCAGACCCCCCACCCCCCACATGACCTCATCTCCATCCCTCCACTGCCACAAGGCTCATGGGTCTCTGGATGCATGAAACAGTGTGTGATACAAATGGCATCACAATGCTGTCCTCAAAGCCACAAGAACAGACCGTAAATGTGGTCATGTGGCATTTTTACACAGATAAGAAGCCCACCAGCCGCTAACCTTGTCACCTTAGGTTTGAGCCCGTGTTTCACCCCGTGAGGAGCCATATCACCCTTCATCTCCAGCCTTTTCCAGCACCTTTAATGTTCTACTATTCTTGGCACTAAAGCCTAGCAGACGCCTTCTCATTAAATCCACATACACGTAGCATTTAATCATTTTTATTTTTTACTTTTTTTCACGATGCTGCAGTTGTAATGATGACATGTGACTGATAGCTGGAAAATCAATTTCTTAATTAGATTTCATTAGTGGCTGAAAGTATTGCTATTTATGAATTATTTATGGATATAATTGCTCACCCAGAATTGCCAATCAAAAAATCAACATATGTAATCTGATTACTATTAAGTAAAGTAAGCTAGACCTATTTTTATTCAGTCTTCCTAAATCTGACTCTGTCACCCCTGCCATTTCGGTCTCTCATCGTGGATAAAGGAAATGATGTCATGATGATCGTGCTCCGGAACCCAGCAGGATTCTGGACCCTCGTATTCCACATGAACCCGCAGCACGTGTTCCCTCCTTCCCTCGGTAGCTGTGATGTCACCAGGCGTGTGCCAGTCTGTCCCAGCTTCTGAGTCACGAATGTGGAGCCATGACCATACTGCAGCCGGTCAGAAAACCAGCAAAGGCAGTTCAAAGATGAAAACAAAACCAAACATATTTTTTACAGAAATCTCAATGGTCTCCAGAACACAGAGGACCAGGGGCCCACTACCACCTTTGCCTATGATCGACTCAAAGATTATCTGTTGAGATATAGTTTTGAATTAGACACCATTAATATGATGCTATAATTAGTACATGCTCAGTGTTGATTGTTAAACACAGGTATTAATGATGGTCAGGGGAGAATAGTCCAACAGATATATATATGACACACTCAGTATAGAAAACAAAAAAGAAAAATTACTACCATATTTCTAAGGTTTCATTTTGAGAAAAAGTGGTAGTATAATGACATCATGCCTCCAAAGTTCAGTTCCAGCCTTGGCACAGGGTGCATTTGAACATTCTCCTGAAGTTGGTGTGGGTTTCTTCCAGATACTCCTATTTTTCACCCCTAGTCCAAAGACATCTCCGTTTCGGTGGCTTGGTGCCACTAAATTCATCTACACTGCGATGGACGGGCACTTCCGGAATGTGCCCAGTGTTGCTGTGGATAGGCAATAATTAGTTATCAACTTCACTATATGTTTCTGGAGAATGGTACCATGTGGCTGGTAGCCAGCACCACAAGCAGAAGCCAGTGTAGCTGGAGTTAACTGTTGGGGGAGAATAACAGTCGATTCTTGAAATGGTGGGTTCTCTGATGCTCAGCTAATAGAACAAATTGTGCAGCTCTCAGTGGTGAGGAGTACTTGTCTGTATATGCAAACCTTCCCTTCTAAATTTCTTATTATAAATTAAAGTCAACCTGGATATTTGCTGGTGTTAAAATATATCTGACGTTCTATATCACCACTGTCCGATGAAAACCGTGTGCCCAGTTCTGGACGATTGTGACTTTTCACCATGTCCAGTCTCCTCTGTCTAAGATCGATGAAAAGTCATCTATCTGTCTTAGTAAAAGAGATTTGTGCAATGGAAAATATAGAGTAGGATAGGGCACTGATTATGTCCAAACTTTTGGACTAGCTCTCAGTAACCTAGAATTCGTAGAATATAATGAACAAGGAGATGAGCCTCGAATTAACTGTTCATCATGCATCAATGCATGATAAGAGAACCACAAGTTTAAGTGCGCTGACGACAGTCCACGTAAGTCCATTTCAAACAAACCATTCACTGGCGGCTGTGTAAATATAGGTATTTATTTGTGGTGGTAAGTGTGTCTCATCATGTTGTTTTAGTTTTATTCTGTAAATTAGTGTCTGAGAAAATGCATTTTTCACACTCCTGAAATAATGGATATTGGAGATACTTGGTTTTCATCAAACAGTGACGATATCAAAGACTTCATTTAGTTTGTCTTTTCCATCTTTTTATATTTAGTGTTGGTACACCGCAGAATGAAAGACAGTCACAATTCACTCACAGGGTCACACCCAAAGTACAGTGTAAAGTCATCACCTAAACATGCAAAGAGTAATGCTTTGACACAGGTACTATGGTTGTTAATGGTATCTAATAACTTGTGGGGTCAGTTTTGGTTAATTAGACAATACAATGATAAACCTTCTGTCACGCCCGGCTCGTACGATCCTCGTGTGTGCCACGCCCCCCTCATTACCTCGTGTTAATTGTGATCACCTGTTGCTTGTTCAGTTCAGCCTGTCATGAGTATTTAGTCTGTGTCTAAGTCAGTATGCCCAGATCTGTCATTGATGTTGTATGGTTTGTTGTCGTGCTTCCCCTCCTGTCCTGCCTGTTCCTGAAATAAACCCCGTGTTGTCCCCATCAACGACTCCGCTCCCTTGTTTGCCGGCTCGTATCCGGTGAAAACATAACAGAATGACAGATCTCCCGAACGACTCACCGCGGCAGGAAGAAGACCCATGGCTCATCCTGCTGCATGAGGTGAGCTACTGGCGAGACCAGCCGGAGGTCCCCGCGGATCCCGGCTTATGGGATCTGGCCGAAGGGAGCTGGGATCTCATAAGAGGTTACCCCGCTCAACAAAGCGCATGCACTGGCGGAAGTGCGCTCCCACCTTCAGCAGCTCGTCGGCACAGTGACGGAGA
Source organism: Paramormyrops kingsleyae (assembly GCF_048594095.1). Classification (NCBI taxonomy): domain Eukaryota; kingdom Metazoa; phylum Chordata; class Actinopteri; order Osteoglossiformes; family Mormyridae; genus Paramormyrops; species Paramormyrops kingsleyae. The sequence continues at coordinate 45,426,506 of NC_132800.1, forward strand.
AGCGGCTCCAGCTGCTCGCCTTCCCAGAGGCAACCCCACCTCCACCTACCTGCCCCAGCCGGCAAAAAAGAGGCGCAGGGGAAAAGGAGAGCAAGCCACCCCGACGATCTTCTTGGGGGCTTGCTATCTCTCCACAGCCCCTCTCCCCGCGGGATGTCAGGAGGAACCCCTCCTGACTCAGCAGCCCCAGGGGATCATCACAGCCACACAGCCACCATCACCACAAGCCTCCATGTTCCAGGGTGGCCGCCTGGAACATGTGGGGATCGGGTCCGTCTTGGACACTATCCCGCGGGTCCCGCGATCCCTTAAAGGGACTAAGCCTCTCCGGGAAGTGCCAACCCTGGACGCGCTGGCTGAAGTGCCCGACCTCCCGCTTGCTGCTGCCGCCACGCCCGCGGCTGTGCCTGAGGTCCTCGCACTGCCTGCTGCTTTGCCTGAGGCGCCCCCTGCTGGCCACGTGTCAGCGGTGCACGCTGCGGTGCCCGCTGAGGCACCCCCTGCTGGCCGCATGTCGGCGGCACCCCCTGCTGGCCGCACGCCCGAGGTGCCTGCTGATGCCGGCGCTCTGCCGGACCCGCCTGTCTCGCCTGTCCAGCCCGGCATGCCGGTGGCTCGAGCTGCACCGCCTGCCGCCACGCCCGTGGCTCTGACTCCTGCCCTGACTCCAGTCCCCCCAGCTCTGGTCCTAATCCCTGAGGAGGTCCCGGACAGCCTGACTCCCGCTCCTACCTCCGTGGAGGTGGAGCTCGAATGCGACCCCCTCGGGGACCTCCCTAATGACTCCTTTTCCTTCGCCCCGGCCGAAACCTCGCCTGTCACTCTCCAGAAAGGGGAGGGGACACTGGCGCAGGACTGTGGTCTCGCCCGCCCTCCACCCTGGCTCGCCCTCGCACGCCTTGGCTCGGTCTCCGGGGTCGCCTGCGGTTCCTCCGGCTCTGGGTCGGCGGTCGCCTCCGGGTCCCCCCCCCGATGCCTCGGTGTCGGTCCTCGGTCCCGCCTCCGTGTCGGCCACCTCCAGGCCCCCCTGCTTCGGCTGGGCGTCGGACGGCGCCTTCCCCGGCTCTGGCTGCCCCGTCGCCTGCCATGGCTTCCCCATCTTGCCGGCCTGCGCCAGTGGTCCCTCTGGTCCCCTTCGTCCCCCGTCCGTTCCTGTCTGGTCTCCCTTGTCTGTTCCTCGTCCCTTCATCCCTCCTGTTTTTGCTCCTCCTCCTCCTGTGGGTCCTTCGTTCGCTCCTGGTCCTTTTGTTCCGCCTTTCTCGCCTTCTCCTGTGTCTCCTTTCCTGGTCTGTTTGTCGGCGTTTCCCGTTCTTTGTCGGATCCTCGGATCCTGTCCTTCTTCTTGTCTCTGTGCCTGTTCTGTGTTTCCGTCCTGTTTCCTGTGCCCCTTTGATGGTTTTGGGTTTTGTCTTCCAGGTCCTGTTCCCTCGTCTCATCCGTCGCCTCCCCTGGGGCGCGCCCGGTGTGCGCACCTTTGGGGGGGGGTTCTGTCACCCCCGGCTCGTATGATCCTCGTGTGTACCACACCCCCCTCATTGCCTCGTGGTAATTCCTGATTGTGATCACCTGTTGCTTGTTCAGTTCAGCCTGTCTTGAGTATTTAGTCCGCGTCTAAGTCAGTATGCCCAGATATGTTATTGATGTTGTATGGTTTGTTGTCGTGCTTCCTCTCCTGTTCTGTCTGTTCCTGAAATAAACCCCGTGTTGTCCCCATCGATGACTCCGCTCCCTTGTTTGCCGGCTCGTATCTGGCGAAAACATAACACCTTCCTTATGGGGCAATATTTTGCACAGTGTGCCTGTAATCTGTGTATCTGTCTCACAAGCCCAAATGCCATGGCCGGCAGAGTAATCATATCACTCCAGGGTTGCTAGAAAGCCCTTGCTCTGAAATAGGTTGCACACTTGTCTTGATATTGTCCAGACAGTCGGGTTATCCAACCTTTGGTCCAGACTGCTGTTGGGTGTCCTCTTTTTAGCCCCCTGGTCTGTTTTTTTCCCTCCCCTCTACTCTCCACTGCATCAACAACTATCACCACTCTCCTCCACCCCTGTTCACACAAAAAATGTGAAACCCCCACACACAAATACCACTGAAACCGAGAACAGCCATGCCTGCAAGTATTTTTATGCCATTCTATCAAGATAACGTGATAATTATCTCAATATACATGTACTCTTCACACCTTCTGCAGTATGTGCATAATATGGAATGGTCGTGCTTATGTATTTTTTACTTGTCCTATATTATCTTGATCATTATATACGGTCAATGGATTCTGTAGTATGTGTATGACCCCATCAGCTTCTCTTCTTTATTGAGCATTAGTCCTCCTTTTTGGACACAGTCCTCCTCGGTCTATCCTTAAAAAGTCCAACAGGATAAATATTTTTCGGTTGGACTACCGTAGCATCAGGTTTTAAAATTGTACTGCAGCTGCGCATGTGCCGTTTGACTTCCATTAGATCTGATTGGTTATCCCGCCTTGGTCCCGCCTTTATTGACACCTCGGACATCCAGACGGAGGATGTCACCATTTTACAGAAAAAAAACTGTATAGACATCCGAATAAAAAATGAATTCGCATACGAAATTATAAACTTCATTAAATAGTTCATTTCTTTAGTTAGTGGTTATATTCTGTGACTAGGTACATTGTTTTAAACTTAATTATAATACGCGTATGTTGTTGTGTCAAATCTGATTTAAAAGTTTCTGTGAAAATTCCCGCTTATTAATGGGCTAATTCAGGGTTGCCAACTTTGGTCAGGTATCTGGCGTGAGATTTTCAATTCGAGACAAGTCTGCACACTCATTTACATATATGTGTTTTTTACCTTCTAAACAGTCTTTAGAGTTTACAAACTACTCCAACGATTTTTATATAGCTGATTTTAGGTTTGTAAAGGATTAATACAGATTTGCCGTAGGATTTCTAGCGTAAGCGTGAGAGTCAGAAATCCTGAATGTGACATTCAGGATTATGCCAGATGTTTGAGTTGGCAGCCCGGCTAATTGTAGCCAATACCCAATTATATGTTCGGTTTTGGATGGGATAACGGCACTAACTGTTGCCCATTAACTTGTGGTCATTCACATAAATCTCTGTTTATTACGTGTTTAGTTCCCAAACCCCGATGATGTATTTTTTTTGTTAAAAAATGAGGCAGTTTTAAATGTTAATATCTTTTGTGTGGGATGATCGTCGGTTCAAAGGTGACCGTCAAGAAAGCGGACTTCGCACGTGAGCTGTAGTTTTTCCAAGTCTGCCTTATCTGCCACTCTTCAGTCTCCTCATGGAGCTGAAGACCTGCCTAGGTAGAAGACCATATTAAGAGGTCTAGATCAGGTAAAATTTTACAGTAAATATATATAATGCATGTGTTGTTTGTAATTCATAATAGGTTGTGTGAAAATGCAGATGTCCTATTCTAAGTCAACCTGAACATATGTGGTGCCATGACTGTTATGTTTATGCTTGTGTTCTATGGTTCTGATCCTTCAAAAGCAATGTTACCCACAGCTGGCAAAAAAAATCTGAATTTATTAGTGGTCCTTTCCCTTCCATTCAACAACCAGCTTCTTTGTGTGTTCAGGAGCAGTTTTGCTGGGGGGGGGGATTGGCGGTGGCAGACAGGCAGTCTTTCAGAAACAGAGCTTCTGCTGACAGATTTCACAGGCTGGGGCTGGCTTTTAAAGCTTGTTAGGCATTGCTAGCTTAGTGCAGTGTTAGTTAGGGGTCAGCCTTTCTCTAACAACAAGTCGTGAACAAGGGCTCATGGCCTGCCAGCTTGTCATTTTGTCCATCTTTCTACAACCATCTGTGACCCCCATCCTACAGTGGCTGTGCACATCTGCCACAGATTTGTCCCTGCACATATGCCATTGCTATGGTGGCTCTGCTTTACCAAGTAATTTAGTACACCAATTGGGCATGTGTGAAGAAGGGCACTTGTGCATATACAAGTCTTTTTCAGATGCTGTGGTTCTGGAACAGATTTTTTTACTGGCTTCCAGCAAAATATCGATTTTTTGTATCCAAGCCATTGACTTCACATGGCTTGTTGCCAAGTGAAGATGGCAGGGATGGTTTAGAGCTACGGTGATGGAGAATGTGCATGCTACATGGTCATCAGGGCGTGATTGTGGTTGCGGTGGGTGTCTGTGGTCCTGGCTCTTTTAACCTCTCTCTTCATTAATTTTTTGGTTTTTCCCTCCTCCCCCCAGCTGGGTAATGTTTCCTCCCACACTTGCTTTCTGGAGTAAACTTGTCTGAAGCCTTTCGGAAACAAATTAGATCCCACCCAAAAACAACAGAGAACAATAACTGCTTAATTGCAGTGCCAAGCTGCATAATCGAAATGCTGTTATGTATTCAGGAGTGTGGTGATTGTCTCACACGGAAACCAATTCTGATGTCAGGCAAAAGAAATGCTCAGTTATCTCCCCAGGCATCTATGGAATATGGACATACAGATGGTTAATAAGCCAGACAGGATATGTTCACGATGGAGAGGCATTTACAATTTTACTGCTGTTGCCATATTTTTTGCAAAATTACCATAAAAAATTTAATTTGTCCTGACTACTACAGGTTTAATATAGGAGTTTGCAATAATTTTGTTAAATCGTTACTCTTTTTCATTTGATGACAATTGTTTCTTTTCACTAAAAAAACTATGACTATAAGCAGAGATGCAAAAGTCACAAGAGAGGAAAAGTTATTCAAATGTACTCAGTTTGGTTTTAAGTCTCCTACTGCAATGAAGGAGGTTCTTCAGCACCAGAACTGCTGCCTCATTCCAACTGTGGTAATAAACATTTGACTGAGTCGTGCTGATCGTACTACTTTCCTGTGTGATTTATTCTTATTTTTTAGTTGAAGGGGACCGTGCAGCAAGGTGGCCTACAGGAATTGCAGTTTTCTCCCACAGTCCAAAGATATGCAATTAGGCTAATTGGAGTCTTTGAATTTTCCCTTAATTTGTGAGTGTATATGTTCCCTGTGATGGACTGGCATCCTGTCCAGAGTGTGCTACAGCCTTGTGCCTTATGCTGCCTGGGATGGACTCCAGAACCCCCCACCACCTGGAACAGTATAAGCGGGTAGAAGATGCATGAATGGAAGTGGCCCTGTTTGTTTTGGGAAATGTGACTAGTTAATCCAGCTGGCCTTGACACGTGGTGAATGGTTGGCAGTGTCAGGCTTGTGGATTTACCCCTTTGAATGCCGATGGTCTTAAATCCATCTCTGCTCCTTCAAGTGAACAAAGGGCATACATGTAACAAGTTTTTAGCCCTGATATCATTTCCTGTTGTAAGCTTCATTTAAATCCATCAGCCTCTGATTTGCTAGCGTGGTAACAGTCTTTGTCACCCGTTCTATCCAACTCCTGCCCACCTGCTTTTCCAGTGCTGGTTGTGGTTTTGTGTAAGCTGCCCCTAATAGTTATACATCAGTCCAAACTGCAGCAAGTAGATTACCTTACAGAGCTTGATAACACAGGGGTTCTGGTCAAATAGCATCCCGAGGCATGTTAATCGTCTCAGATTGAAAGCAATTTCAGGGCTGGTTTGACAATGTCCCCTGTCCCCCACTGTTAGGAAAAGCACCTAAGTGGCACAGAAGACTTCAAATGTACTAAAGTGATTTTGTTTGGATGAGAGAGAGGGGGCAAAATGACAGCACTTCGCTTTCACGAAGAAGTGGTCTCATGGAGACAATCCTATGTCTGTAAACCGATGACACTGGCAGCCCTGCAGCAATCTGCCACAAGCAAGAGCTTCCATCTGCTCAGTGAGAGAATGCAGTCTTCCTCTCCTTCCATTATCAGTTGTGTGTGTGACCATAGGCTGCTGCAGTGCTCTTAAATGCTCAAAAAGAAAAATTCTGTTTACATAGAAGGTCTGTGAAAGGGATGTATTTTCAGTGCTTGTTAAAGTGTATAGGCTACGTGCCTCTAAATGATCGTGATTCATGTACATTTTAATATACATCTGGTATTCATTCTTATATATGTGTTCCTTATGCTCCTGAAAACCTGCTTGAATGTAAATGTGTTGCTGAAAATGTTTAAATTTATTCCATGTTGAAAGTGAATACATCAGTAACTCGCTCCATACGGTTACAACAAAAAATCATGGTGAGTTTACAGTGCTTCAGAATCCTGAAGACATGCATTCTACCCTTTTGTCTTTTTTGAAAAGATAACCTGCATTCATGATTGTGTCAGTTATACTTGTAATTCAAATAAAGACGTCCCCAGACATTCCTTTGCATAGAGAACGTATGCATTTCTGTGCATATTTTTAGCAAACCAACATGAGAGTGCGTACACGCTGGGAATCGCATCACTCTCTCTCTTTTCTCTTGCTGCCCGCTTGTTCGGTCACACTTCCCGGTTTCTCTCTCTGCTCGTTCACCAAGGCTCTGGGCAGCCCACCAGAAGAGAAGCTGTTACGTTGCAGAGCGCCCCTGAGTGTCTCAGTTGTATGCTGCTCTTATAGTCGCAGGTGAAACTCCTCCTTTGCCTGCTGTCATGTTCCTGGTCTGCTAATACTTGCATGATGCAGGTGAAACTCACAAATTGTAGTTTTCCGCACTTTAAGTAACAGAAAGGATATAATAGAATGCATGTTTATAAAGATGAGTACCTCTGCCTGGGAATATATTTAGAAAAATACATGTTCATTCACCTAACATATTTTGACTGGCCCTCTGGCATAGAGGCCTGCAGCTGGACTTAACAGCTGGTAGTATTTTGGGTGCTACATTCAAGGGACTCATACAGTTCAATCCTGAGAATATCGTGGACTTAAATCTCAGTAAAAAATAAAACTATGTAACAGACAAGTTCTTGGTGACAAGAATAACTAAGTGAACCCCAGTATGCCTTGTGCCAGGCTCGTTTTCACTGTAAGATTACATGTACCTAATATACAGAACACAAGTGACCAGTGTCATTTTGTGTTTCTCATTTCTGTTGCCTTTTCAGTTAGTCTAGTGAACAGTCCTTTCAGAAAGTCACCTGAAAATGTTTCATGTCTTTTTCTCTGCCTGAAACCTGAAGCTGTGCAAGTTGGCACAGAGCAAATCAGAATCAGAATACAATTTATTGCCAAAGTAGGTTCACACATACAAGGAATTTGCTTTGGTGGTTGTTGCCAGATGAGAGACCAGGATTGGTTTTCCCAGGAGTTGTAGTTAGACAGCAGTGCAGGGAATAAAGAGGCAGTCTGTTTACTCGAACAAAATTATACAAGAGGCATGGTTTGGGGGGTGGGGGCAGAAAACTTAGGGTCAGGCTTCTGTGTTCTCATACTAAGACTTCTCTTTGATGATTGAAGGTCGGTCAGTTCAGCTTTGTCATCCTTAATAGCTACATAAGTCTAGGATCATTTTAACTACACAAGCTGAACCTCAGTTTGACAGACTTGTCTTCCTTCAAGGACACGCTCAAGGTTGAAGGTTTCATTTTTAATGGGGTATTGTTGAGTGATCGAGGTTGACACAGTCTTACTGTTGGTCTTTTGTGGGACCCACTGCTGTCACATCCACAGCACAGTCATTAGCAAGCTAGTGTGTGGTGACTAGTATGAGTTGTGTCCCCCTGTGACTGGAAAACAATGTCTAGGAGTCATAAAAATAACTGCTTGTTAAATCCTTGCTCTCCTGATCAGTAATGTAATGGCTGTTGATCAAATATAAATGTTAAAGAAAATATCTTTTTACACACCTGAGTGACAAGCATGATTGCTAATGTTTTCATCATAGGGTCGGGGGTAAGCAGGGTCGGGAAGGTACAGATCACTAGTTAGCCTGTTAAAAATGTAATAAGTAATGTAACTATTTTGATTACATTTTGATTAATAACTGTCATTTAATTACGTATTTTTTCTCAGTAACTGTAATGGATTATATTTATTTTGCAATTTTATTACATAACGCTCTTTCATGTACCTAGTTACTCCTCAATGCTGGGGGTAAGTAAATCTCAGTGTATCTATTCACATTAATATGCCTCGGTTTTCACAGTGTAATCTGAAAGAGGGACTGTGAAGGGTGAGTGAAGAGTTAGTGAGTGGGAGTGGAAAATGGGATTCCCCTTGATCCACAGTGGTCAGTAAAGTGCCAGTTGAAGAAGTGCTCCCGGAGGAACCATGATAACGTGCTTTCCACAAGTGTGTCTGGGTTGGTAACCAGGACAGGGGTTATGCCATACCAAACTCTGCTTGCTTGCAACATTACACTGCAGGCGCTCAAGTTGCATATTTTGTTCTACTAAAATCATTAGTTTTTTTCAAGTAATTCATGCGGCACAACCAAATTGTAGGGCCCAGTATGTATAATAGTGCCCTGAGCCATAGTTCTGTCTTACATCTGGGGCATTTGACAGGTTTTCGGGTATGCTTTGCTGGAATAGGTCAGACCAAACTGTCAAACCAAGTCACCAGCCCCAGTTTTTGGTCTCGTCATGGGTGGAATGGGTGGAAGTAGTATAATGTGAAGAAATGTTTCTTCAAATGCAGGTTTATAAAACTGTTTCTCTGAGCTCCGTGTTTGATGCTTTGGAATGGTAGAATCAGTCATCAGAATGGTGGCACACTGGAGAAAATACCATGCTGATGTTGAGGTGATAAGAGTCAAGCTTCAGTGAAACACCTTGTAAATCAGACTTCCTGTTCAGAGTCTGAATCCTTAAACTGTTTCTCTGTGAGGCGGAGGAATTTGCTGAGAGTTTCTGTCAAATTGTCTCTCATCAGCAAGTGTTTGTTGAGCGTCATTTTTAAAAGGCAAAGGCAGAAGGAAACTGAGGACAGGCCTGCCAGAAACCACCCCCTCACTGCGCCCACTTTAAGATGTTCTCGTCAGCTTTGTAAGGTATTGCGAGTGGCCATCTGTTGCTCCTGGCTCTTCTCAGCCAAGCAGAAGATAAAGTGCTTGGCAACTGTTAAAATAACATTTCTGACAAATCAAAGTTAAGCCACTGATAACCATCCAGATTTTGTGACATGAGTGTGAGTCTGCTAATACTATACTGTACTAAACCTGAGAGGACAAAAAATTCTACCTTTTTATAGTGGGCATCATTCTTCAGTTTTAAATGATCATTTGGGAAACAGTGCTTATGTTTGTGTGCAAAGAAAATGAGTGTTTCACTAACCTCTCACCATGGGAGATGCAGATTAACAGTGTCAGGCTCATGCTGGTGTTTTGGGCTATTAAGCAGGTTAAATCCTGAGTGGGTCACACCATTGGGAAACTATGTACTCTCTCATTAATGTTGCCATTTTACTGCATATTGGTGTGGGTGTGGGTGGGGGAGGTAGGTTTATATATACCACATTGTGGGGACCAAATGTCTCCACACTGTGGTAAAACCTGCTGCTTTTTTAGCTTGTGAGGACATTTTCCCTGATCCCACAGTATAAACCTCAATTTTATAAAAAGGAAGGTGTGAATGGACATAAACTAAAAACCCCAAAATCCTTGTATTTTGTTTGGTTACTCATGGTTAAGGTTAGGGCTGGATAGATTTAAGGTTGTCATAGTTGGGATTAGGGTTATGCCCATAGATTTCAATGGAGAATCCCCACAAAGGTATAGATACCTAATCTGTGTCTGTCTTTCCGTGTAATATATATATATATGTTAGCACTGTTGCCTCGCACCTCTGGGACCTGGGTTCGAGTCTCTGCCTGGGTCACATGTGTGTGGAGTTTGCATGTTCTCCCCATGTCGTCGTGGGGTTTCCTCCGGGTACTCCGGTTTCCCCCCACAGTCCAAAGACATGCTGAGGCTAATTGGTGTTGCTAAATTGCCCTTAGGTGTGCATGTGTGACTGAATGGTGTGCGAGTGTGCCCTGCGATGGGCTGGCCCCCCATCCAGGGTTGTTCCCTGCCTCGTGCCCGTTGATTCCGGGATAGGCTCCGGACCCCCGCGACCCAGTAGGATAAGCGGGTTGGACAATGGATGGATGGATGGATATATATAAGCATCTGTTGAGCCTATTAAATGGTATTTGGATAATGCTTGTACTGGTATTCTATTCAAAGCAGCTGTCTTAGTCATGTCAACCAAGTACTGCTCACTGCAGTAATGGGTAATAAACCTGACATGTGCCAATCAGACTGGCATGATTGTTCTAGGATCTGACAAGACATGGAGGCAAAGCAGCCCAAACATGACCATCACACACATACTGTCATGTTTCCTTCCCGACATTCCCTGATTCTGTTGGACAGGACACCACAGGAAACAAGTAACGTGCAGGGCTTGGGAGCGCTGCCTGGGCGGGAGGTTTCTGGGAAGAGGTGTGTTGAGTGCGAGTGATCACTGGAGCCGGGAAATGGGTAGCAGGAAGATGGGACTGGAACAGGAAAGCAACAGACAGGCAGCGAAACGGGACTTGGAACATAGAAACCGAGACAATACCAATTGAGCAGACGGAAAGTTTTATGTTCTAGGAGGAAACCAATGAGATGATGTGAGTGGAAGTATGAAGCTCACAACTGTTAAGGTTAATGTGCTCTCCTGCAGCCTGGCAGCAGCAGCAACCATGGTGGACCTCTTCATCCATGCCTATTCTAGACTCACATGGCACCTCAGACCCAAAATGTCTCAGTATTTTGTTACTCTTTAGACAAAAGCAGTTCCCTCTTCTATGGGTAAATATCACAGGTTTTTAACATTAAAATGGATTATGAAAATATTCCAGCACAGAACCATCAATGGGGAACAACTCCAAATTAGCGAAACCTGACTGACCTTATCGTGACAGCATTAGCATGTCATTTTGCTGTTACTGATTATTTTAAGGCATGTTTAAGACCTCAAAATGTTTTATTAGAAGAATGTTAGTTTGAAAAGTGGGTTTATGCTGATTAACCTCTTGTTTTTGGTTACAGAACACAGAATGTCTGTTGATGTGTATGTGCATATATACATTACCGGGATACTTACATGGATTTAATACAGTACAGACATACTATTCATTTTTGCTGTAAGGAGTTCTTTCTATGCAGGTGTTACACTTTAAAACACTTTTTCCTTCTTTCTACAATGCAGACAAAGGATCCTGCCCCAGGAATGGTATTTCCTTTCTTCCTAAAAGCTCAAAGATGGAAGCAATTGAGCAGTAGGCCATGCCAGTTCTTTTTTTCCAGCTCCCCCACCCCGTTCTTTCCTAGACATAGGAAATCCCAGACAACATATTTCCTCTGTGTTTGTCCAGGCATTTGAGGAATCCCCTCCCTCTCACCTCCCTCCCTGGCCCTGAGGTCTCTGGTACTGAGATTAACAAGATTCTTTGCTGAATGGGGTTTCAGGGAAGGGGGGCAATGTGCCCTTAAGACAGGAAGCCGTCTCTGCGCCTCATCTGTGGGGAGTGGTTTTGGGGTTAAGTGGGTTGGTCTACACATTATCCAGACTGAGTCCTGTTTAGCATGCACAGGTCCACCTCGGGCATGATTTAGATTGTTCTCTTCATCAGCTCTCAGGCCTGAGAGGGTGGGGGGAGGGTTTGTCAGGCCACAGATCTGCATATTCCATAACTACATTTTATGCAATTGATTTTTCTGGCGGTCGTGTTGGCTCTGGGCCTGTTGGGATGAAACCAGCCCTGATCTGGGGCTGCTGGCCATGGATCTCCTTCCCTCTCAGGTGTCTCCTCCTCACCATTGGATCTGCTCAGGCACCGGTTTCCTCCACTTTCTCTCCCTTTCTTGTCTTTCTGTATGTGCCTATCTTCATTTCTTTGTTTTATTTCCATCCTTGATTGTCTGTCACCCTGGCGTTCAATCTCACTACTGTATTGTTTTTCGTGCCCTTTGTCATGCTGCCTCTTTTTTTTTTCCTGTTTGTGCTCTGCTGCATCTCCATCTTCCTGCCTCTTTTTTTATTGTATGATAAGGTTTATCACAAGCATTACAATGTAGCTGAAATAAGTAGGATTCAGTGTGGGGTGGGGGGGTTTGCAGCCAACTGGTTTGGCTTCAGAAAGGGGTCTCGGGTTGTAGAATTTCCGAATGTGATGTTTCATATCCAGAGTTTTTCCAAAATATGGAGAAGCATTTCTAGCTCATTAGAACATAAGAACTATACAAACGAGAGGAGGCCATTCGGCCCATCGAGCTCGCTTGGGGAGAACTTAACTAATATGTTCTTATGTTCTTATAGCTCATTAGCTTCACTGTAAAGATGGCTTTTAAATTTGAAGGTATTCAGTATAATGTAAACAAAACACATAATCTCTAAAACCTCAGAAGGTAATGCCACTTTACAATAAGGCTACCCATATAAAGAGTTTATAAATGGTTTATGATCTGGTTATTAATTAGGTTGTAACACTTTGTAAATTATTAATAAACAATTTTAAACAAGTTATAACACAGTTTTCATTTTATTAATGAGTTACTACCATTTACAAGTGGCAAAATGGAGCCTTATTGTAAAGTGGTACCTAATAGTCTAGCTTTAAACTTTTTGCAAAAAACAGGAACTTTTATAACGGACTATCAATAGCTTTGTTGTGGCCTGACAATCAACCACGGTGCTGCAGACTACTGCACAGCTGGGTGGGTTTGGTGCTTCACTGGTCCTGTTTGGGAGATTTGTCCTGCTAAAATACTGCAACTCAACATGGACACAGTGGAACAGTGGGGCATCTGTACTTTGGCCAGTACTGGCTGACTGTTTATTTGGAATGAAACTCTTACCCCAAAAGCCCTTGGGCTCTGTGTGTATCGTCTGAATGGGCAAAGTTGTCCCTGTACCTTGCGATGAATCTGGCCCTGTTTATTTTTTACCTTTAGGACAATCCTGGACACCCCAGGGGTGACTGTGTCACTCTGGGAGGTTGACCATTATAGACAAAAGGTGTTCAAGTGCAAGTTGGTGCAGTGTGGAGCAGGACTACAGTTGTTGTTTTGGTATGCTATGCCCTACTGTCATATACTGTATGTGTGTGGTGCAGTTGCTCTTGGGGCCTCTCGTCCACATCCAAAATATATACAGTACTGCACAAAAGTCTTAGGCAGTCAAAGAAAGTGTTTAAATGAACTTCATGTTGGTGTAAAACTAAATATGTCTGTCAAAGTCTGTCAGCTCAGCCACTTAGAAACATCTCCTAAAATCACCAGCAGCAACCATCCAATATACCAGTATACAGTGGATATAAAAAGTGTACACACTCCTGTTAAAATGCCTGGTTTTGGGGATGTAAAAAATGAGACCACAATAAATCATTTCAAATTTTTCCCACCTTTAATGTGACCTATTGTTATAACGCGAGTCCGGGTGATCCAGCAAGCAGGCAATAGAGTGGCACACACGAGGATCGTACGAGCAGGTCATGACACCTATACCCTGTACAATTCAATTAAAAAATAAACAACTATGTTAGGGGGAAAAAATAAAAAAAACGTACAATAAGCTGGTTGCATAAGTGTGCACACCCTTAAACTAATACTTTGTTGAAGCACCTTTTGATTTAATTTCAGCATTCAGTCTTTATGTCACGCCCAGAGGGGCGGGGCAGAACAGCTGTAACCCATAAGCCACTAACGAGTTCTCTACTTAAAGCAGTCACCTCCCATGCTTCCTTGCGAAGTATTGTTGTCATGCCCATGCACTCTACCGAGCATTCTTTTGTCCTGTTCCTGTCTCGTTCGTCCTGCCCGTCTCGTCCGTCCTGCCTGCCTGCGCCCCGTACTCCGAACCCAACCTCCTTGTGCCTACCGTCCCGTCGTTACCCCGTCTCGTCTCTGCTTGTAGGACTGACTTCCCCGGCTTCTGACCCTTGGCTTGCGACCCGACTACTCTACCGGACAACCCCTTCGGCTTCTGACGCACAGATATCCTCCCCGGCATCCGACCCCTGGCTTGCGACCCGACTACTCTACCGGACAACCCCTTCGGCTTCTGACACACCGATCTTGATTAAAGTCCCTTTTCTCCGCATCCCAGGGTTCGCCTCGTTCTTGTTCGCTTTATCCAACACTTTAATTTAATCAGTTAAAGTGATTAACAGTTCAGCTGTCCTTGTATGATTTTCCTGACATTTACCCAGTTGCCTCCCACAGCAAAAGCCATGGTTCACAGAGAGCTTGCAAAGCATCAAAGGGATTTTATTGTTAAAAGATATCAGTCAGGAGAAATAATTTCCATGGCATTAGATATGACAGGGAACACAGTGAAGATGTGGAGAAAATATAGGATAGCAGTGACATTACTGAGAACTGGACGTTCCTCCAAAACTAATAAAAAGACAAGACGGAAACTGGTCAGGGAGCCTGCCAAGAGGCCTATAGCAACACTGAAGGAGCTGCAGGAATTTCTGCCAAGTACTGGTTGTGTACTACATGTGACAACAATCTCCTGTGTTCTCCATATGTCTGGACTACGGGGTAGGGTTATAAGACGGAAGCGTTTTCTTACAAAGAAAAACATCCAGGCCTAGCTAAATTTTGCAAAAAAACACATCAACTCTCCCAAAAGCATGTGGGAAATGTGTTACGGTCTAATGAATCTAAGGCTGAACTTTTTGGCCAAAATTCCAAAACGTATGTTTGGCACAAAACAATACCGTGCATCAGCAAAAGACCACCACATACACACACCATGCCCAAAGTGGTGGTGGCAGCATCATGCTTTGGGGTTGTTTTTCTTCAGCTGGAGATGGGACTTCAGTCAAGGTGGAGGGAATTATGAAGACCAATACCCAGGGGCGCCGTAAGGGGGAGGAAAGCTAGGACGATTCCAAGGGCCCCTGAGTGACAGGGGCCCTAAAGAATTAGGAAAATAACTGGATTGGTTTGGACTGGGGGGCCTAATATGATATGTTTTCATGGGGCCCAAAATCTCTAGCAACGCCCCTGCCAATACCAGTCAATTTTGACCCCAAACCTTCAGGTCCCTGCTAGAAAGCTGAATTCTTCCAAAACAACAAAAGACTGGCTTCAATAGAAGAAAATTAAAGCTTTGGAATGGCCCAGCCAGAGCCCAGACCTAAAATCCAATTGAAAATACGTGGAGTAACCTGAAACGGGCTGTGCACAAGAAATGCCCTTGCAATCTGACAGAGTTGGAGCACTTTTGAAAGGTGGAGTGGACAAATATTGCCAAGTCAACAAGCTGATAGACTCCTACCCAAAAAGACTGAATGCTGAAATAAAATCAAAAGGTGCTTCAAAAAAGTATTAGTTTAAGGAAGTACAGACTTATGCAACCAGCTTATTGTAGGTTTTTTATTTTTCCCCCTAACAGATTTGTTTCTTTCTCAATTGAATTGTACAGGTTATGGGACACATTAAAGGTGAAAAAACGTCTTGAAATGATTTATCTTGGTCTTATTTTTTACATCATAAAAACCTAGCATTCTAACAGGGGTATGTACACTTTTTATATCCACTGTACCCCCCGCCCCCCCCATAACTAATGAATGCTTCACTGTAAATGAGCTGATGGTGAAATTTATCAAATACATGGTCCCTGAAGAGAGACTTGTGAACTGTGTGCTTCTAACCATCCAGCAAGATATCAGTAACTTTTTGGAGATCAGAAGAAATTCCTGTTAGTCTTTATTAGGTTAATCGGTAACATTTTAATTGAAGGGACACAAATAATGTAGTATTATCAGAATCAGCTTTATTCGCCAAGTGTGCTGGGGCACACAAGGAATTTGGTTTCGGCTACTAGAGACTCCCTAGTACACAGACAATGTCACTGTACAAACAATAAATTACACTATACAGGAAATAAAATTTTAAACATATGCACATGGGTAACGCTGTACAAGTATAAGGTGTGAGGTTGAGTGCAAACAGAATTTAAGGGGGGGAAATTTACAGAAGGCAGGTGACACAGCTTAGCTGTTCATGAGGGTGATGGCCTGAGGGAAGAAGCTGCTCCTATGTCTGGTGGTTTTTGTATACAGAGTTCTGTAGTGCCTGCCAGAGGGGAGAAGCTGGAAAAGATTGTGTCCAGGGTGCGATGGATCTGCAATGATTTTATCTGCCCGTTTCCTAGTTGTAACCCACTCAAAGCAGGCTGTAAAAAAAGGGGGGTTAACTCATTTTAGTTTTGTAGCCGAATCCTATGTTGCTTTTAGGTTGTTCAAATCTTCCTGTCCGGTAGATGGCAGTGTGTCGTGCTGAAGGAAGAATTTTTTTTGCGTTTACGAGCAAACGGAGAAGAAGGGAAAAAAGACCGCGAGCGGTGGAACATTAGTGCACTGGAGATGAAGTTAATATGACGAAGGTTGATAAATAGCTCAGAGGGTTAATAGCGAATTATTTCTTGCTTTTATAAGCATTAAGCAGATAGTTAGAAAGTTGGACAGGGATATTTTCTTTTCACCGGTTGGTTTTTTTCATTGGATCGAAACTGTCGATTGGACGGACGAGCGGCAGCGACGGAGGATAAGGTTGAAGAGGAGCGTCTGCTGACCGAAGCGGACCTTTCCGTGCCTTGTGCCTTCGTCCCATATTACAGATAAGCATTGAGACCTCAATTCACCTTGAAAGCAAAACAAAAATATGCTACCCGGGTAGATTGGACATTTTATGTTGGACATTTAGTTTATTTTTGTTTCAGTTATGTTTTGTAATTACAACTGTGGGGAAAAGCCTTAAAAGAGGTGTACTTTGTTTATATCTTTTTTTTTGTAAATAAATGCCGGCTATTCATCTTCAGTGAGGTCCAGTTACTCCTATTCCTCTACTCCTCTTTGAAAAGTTCCTTAGAAAGAGGGCACTGACCTGTCACACTGACTTGTCGCAGTAACATTCTGTACTACGTAGTGTGCCCCCTTACATAGTCCTTGCGTAACACAAGTCCTGGATGGAGGGCAGGGGGGCACCGATGATTTTTGCCGCTGCCCTCACTGTTTGCTGCAGTCTACCTTTGTCCTGTTTAGTGGTTGCTCCAAACCACACTGTGATTGATGAACAAAGGACAGACTCAATGACAGCAGTGTAGAACTGGCTCAGCAGCTCCCGTGGCAGACCGTACCTCCTTAGGAAGTACATCCTTTGCTGGTCCTTTTTGAGGACGCAGTTGATGTTGGGCTCCCACTTCAAGACTTGGGAAATGGTTGTTCCCAGAAACTTGAAGGTCTCCACCGTTGCCACAGGGCTGTTTAATATGGTGGGTGGAAGACATGCCTGACGTTGCCTCCTAAAGTCCACTGTCATCTCCATAGTCTTGAGCGTGTTAAGCTCCAGGTTGTTCTGACTGCACCAGAACACCAGCCGGTCAACCTCCCACTGATTTGCAGACTCGTCACCATCCTGAATAAGTCCGATGACTTGTAGTGTCATCTGCAAACTTCAGGAATTTGACTGCTGGGTCATTGCAGGTGCAGTCTTAAGTGTAGAGGGTGAAGAGCAGTGGGGACTGAATACAACTCTGGGGAGCACCAGTGCTGACTGTCCGTGTACCAGAAAACACGTCCCCCAGCCTCACATGCTGCTTCCGGTCTGTTAGGAAGCTGGTGATCCACTTGCAGATGGCAGGGGAAACGTGGAGTTGTGAGAGTTTGTAGGAAAGGATTTCAGGAATGATTGTGTTAAAAGCCAAGCTGAAGTCCACAAACAGGATCCGTGCATAAGCCCCTGAGTAGTCCAGGTGTTTCAGGATCAAGTGCAGACCCATGTTGACCAGTAGGGGATCGAGCAGGTGGTCAGTGGTGCTCTTCAGGTGGGTTAGCACCAGTCGTTCAAATGACTTCATGACTGTATACGTCAGGGTCACATTCAGTCCTGTGATGGAGGGTTTCTTGGGGACTCAGATGATGGTGGAACTTTTGAAGCAGGAGGGGACTTCACTAGGGGTGTAAATCACAGCTTTCCTCGCGATACGATACAGTATCGATTCCTTAAGCCAATGGTTTGATTTTTTTTGATATCTCAGATATTCCCACGATATGATATGATGCGATACGATACGATTCGATTCACCTCGATACTGGGGCTAGTAGTCAAAATGATGAAATTTCACACAATCCTTTACATTTCAATGGATTAAAAAAGGCAAATATAATAAGCATTTTATCATATTTTATTGTGAACTGTAAACAAAATCTAGTGTAGTCAAGTATGTCCCATAAATCAAGCAAAATAAAATGCAATAAGGTAAAAATAAAAACTTTGGATGGATGTAGATTAACATGGTGAATAATTTTTATTTTGAATCAAGTCTTCTCCAGACAAATACAAAAGTGTAACAAAAAGTATGTCCATGACCTGCTCGTATGACCCTCTCGTTTGCTAGAGGCTTCTTACTTGGTCCAGCTCCCCCATTCATTTTTATACCCTTTCTTAAGTTTAGTAGAAATTAATTGCAGGCTAACTAGGCGACTCTGAAGCTTGCAGCAGCTGGAGCGGTTGAACGCGTCATCCATCCTCTATTTTTTATGCCATATGATCTACCCACACTACCTTTGCGATCGACCAGTAGATCGCAATCAACATATTGGGCCCCCCTGGTGTAGACCATGTATACGTCGGAGTGTATCATGAAAACAATACTGGAACAGACCAGAAAATAAAAATGCATGTATCGATATTCATGCGGTCACATCGATGCATCGTATCGTTTGCCGTTGAATCGATATATCGATACAAATCGATGTATTGTTACACCCCTAGACTTCACACAGCTCCAGGGATCTGTTGAAGATCTGCGTGAAGACTGTAGCCAGTTGGTCAGCACAGACATTGAGACAGGAGGGGGCGACACCATCTGGGCCCGGTGCTTTCCTGGTTTTCTCTTTCCAGAATAGCTGGATCACATCCTTTTCGCATATCTTGAGTGTAGCCTGTGTATCTGAGGGAGGGGGGGGGGGAGGGTACTGGCAGAGGTGTGATGGAGGCTCTTGCTGCTGGGCTGGAGTGGGGTGTGAATTTGTTTCTTTCAAACCTACAATAGAAGTCGTTCAGGTCGTCAGCCAGCTCTTATACCTTTTGAAGCCAGAAGTGACGACATGCGCGCTCCCGTTTCTCGGAGATCTGAGAAATATCTCGGACAACACAGATGATCCCGAGTTCAGAATCCAAGATGGCTGCGCCCTTTATCAACAGAAGGGAAAGTTGTAGTTTTATCCTGTTTACGCACTACTTCTCATTTGTGGCTCATTAAATCGGTCGCACACACTACACCGTCCAACTTATCTGTGGATGTGTTGCTACGGAGTTTTATAGGTGAAGCACCGCGCGTAATGTGTTATCAAGTGATATTGCTAACAATGGCTACCAATTAACCGGTCTATAGTTGGATTTCATGATTATTCGGGCTAATTGTAAGTGAACGAAGATAAAGGCCATTTAAACTGAGGTACCTTAAATCTGACAAGTTGTCCGGCTAAGCAAAAAATCTTGCTTTTTCATATGGGTCCATGGTATTGCTACTTCTGTGGCGAATGGAATGTATCCGACTCGGTTTTCCCGAGTTTTTAGCGGATGTGACGTAATATCGGAATCCGAAAATCGGATCCCGAGGCAAATGGAATGCACCATTTATTTGCCTCAACAGGGGGGGATGGTTTCCTGTAGTTAGTGATCTCATGCAAGCCTTGCCATACTGCTGCAGGGTCATTGGCTGAAAACCTGTTCTTCAGCTTTTCTGCGTAGCTTCTTTTAGCTACTTTGACCTCCTTAGTCAGTAGGTTTCTGGTCTGCTTGTACAGGGCTCTGTCCCCACTTCTTTAGGCATCCTCCTTAGCCTGACGAAGTTGACCTAGACTTGCTGTGAACCATGGCTTATTATTGTTGGATGTGCGGAAGGTCTTGGAAGGGACATGTGTCTTCACAGAAACTGACATATGACAACACAGTGTGAGACCATTCATCCAGGTTGTTGATTGCAGCTCTAAAAATGCTCCAGTCACTGCAGTCAAAGCAGTCTTGTAGTTCCTGCTTTGCCTCATTAGTCAATTTCTTTACTGTCTTGACCACAGGCTTAGCCGATTTCAGTTTCTGCCTGTACGTAGGGATGAGATGGACCAGACAGTGATCAGAGTGCCCCAGAGCTGCCCGGGGAACAGAGCGATATGCATCGTTAAGGACTGTGTAGCAGTGGTTCAATGTTTTATTGTCCCTGGTAGGACAGTTAATATGCTGTCTGTATTTTGGTAGTTCGTGGTTTAATTTAGCTCTGTTGAAGTCCCCAAGGATGATGAAGAGGGAGTCTGAGTGCTTCTGTTCCAGACTGGATATCTGCTCGGCCAGGGTTTGCAGTGCATCCTTCACGCTGGCCTGAGGTGGAATGTACACACCTGACCAGGATGAAGGAGGAGAACTCCCGTGGTGAATAAAATGGCTTGCAGTTGATGAACAGTGTCTCCAAATCCTTGTTGCAATGCTTGGCTAGTACAGTGAAATCTGTACACCAACCTTCATTTACGTAGAAACAGATGCCGCTGCCCCTCATCTTTCCCGATAGCTCCAATATGCGATTCGCTCAGAGCAGATGAAAGCCCAGCAGACGCAATCCATTGTCGGGGATTGTTTCACTGAGCCAGGTTTCAGTGGAACAAAGAGCAGCAGAGTGTGAAAAGTCCTTATTAGTTCCATTTAGGAGAAGCAGCTCGTCCATCTTGTTAGGCAGAGAACAGAGATTCGGCAGGTGAATTGACGGGAGTGTGGTTCGGAACCCCCGCTGTCACAGCTTCACTAGTGCGCCGCCGCACTTTCCCCGTCGGCGTCTCCTCCATGTCCTGCAGACCGCCGCCGCTCCTCCGACTAAGGGCGTTTTTCCACCGCACCAGGTACCGTACTTTCGGTACTTCCATAAAGTGCCGAAAGTTTGGTACTTCTTTCATGTCGGTTTTCCACTGCCGTAAAAAATGGTACCGGCGCCAAATGACATCATCAGTGACCGCCCCTGACTGACAGCCCAAAATTAAAACTAAACAGTTGAGGCTGGAAAATTCAGTTTATTGTTATGTCAGCTTCTATCACAGTATAAGATTCAGTAAAATCCAAATCATGCTGTCATCAATTACGTTTACGTAGGTACATTTACTTTGGCTAAGCCGATCAAAGCAGTAAGAATTAGCTTACTGCTAATTCAGTCTTTTGAAAGCAAACAAATTATTTAATTATTGTTTTTTGATTTTCAAGCGGCATTGTTCGGTGTTTCGCGTGTGCCCCATTTCTTCCAAGCGGCTTGGTATTACGGTGTTCCGGGCAATTAAGTTTCCCTATATTTCTCCTGTCTATCAGGAAATAATGTTTCCCCTAATATTAAAGCAAAGAGGTATGTGAAATGTCTGAAAATCAATCAGGTACATTATTACATGTGAATACAGTAGATCGTCACACATAATATAGCAGGGCTAGACATAAGCCGCGGCACCGCGGGCAATGGCCGTCGTGCCTTTCAAAATTGGCCGCACGCCTCCTCAAAATTGAAGTACCTTACGGCCAAGATTGGCCTGCCTTTAATGTTTGTCTGGCCGTATGCCCCCTTTTTACCGAAAGTAACGTTCATTACGGTCCACTTTACCTCGTCAACAATCGATGCATCTGTACTGAAACCCGAACCCAACCTTCGATACGAGAAACGAGGTCGACCCGCACATCTCGTAATTCCCAACTACTGAATGAACCGCAATGAATTCTGGACTAATACGATCATGTGTTCGTCGCATGATTGGCTGGTACGGTATGTATCGTCCAGCCTACTATGGAGCCACAGCAATGACAATGGTGCATCATCGGGGGTTACGTTTTTGATTGGAAAAGCCATCCGACGGTTTCCAAATAACAGATAGGTGTCCTCTTCGGTAATCATCGTGTAGTTGTCGTCTGCTGCTTATGCTGTCACCATGCCTCGCAAAGATCGAGAACGTAAAAGAAAGCAAGCTGAACTCGCGGCTACTGCCGCAAAATGTTGCAAATTATCTACTTTGTTCAGGTAAGTGTCAGATGGTGTTGTAAAAAAACATTTGCCGAGGCAGAGCAGATTTGACTCAGAGAAGTACCAAGCTCTGCTGGGAGGATATAGGACTGGTAGCGTGCAGTGTGCAAAAAATGAACGTCAAGTCAATTGTCATGTACACTAAAAGAATACGGGTGTTCTGAGCAAACAAATACAAAAATATTGACGGCTCCTTTATTGTTGGATTTTGTTTTTTGAAATAAAGCTATATATATCTATATATATATATATATATATATATATATATATATATATATCTATATATATATATATATATATATATATATATATATATATATATATATATATATTCTGTCTCAAATCGATGGTCGTATTGCGTAGGTTGTCTAAACTTGGTAATTACAGTAATTGGTAATTAGTGACTCAGTATTGGCCCAATGCCTTTTTGGAAAGTTTCTGCTTTTTTGCAAATAAAAAAATGCATCCTTTATGGAAATAAAATTCCTCCACAAGGCCCGAGGTGTCCTATGAAATTTAAATAAATGAAAAAAACATTTTTTCAAATTTAAATTTTTAATTTGTCAATGACTTCACAAAAAACAATACCACTGATTTTAAAACTTTGGCCAACATACTAGAATGTTCATAAAGCCACCACTGGTAGTAAAAGAGTTAATTGTAAGGTCAGGTACCCTGGACTGGTTACATATAGTTCTGATCAGATGATTCCATGGAATCCATTAATTTGAGTTTTGTGTCCTTTTTAGAGTGGTGCTCGCCTGACAGTGGTGTTTCTAAGGGGTTTTCAGATAACATTAGCCAATTAAGAAATTAAAATGCTCTGGCCCTTATAGAGTGGTCATTGGCTACAATTATTCTTCTTTGTGACCAGGAATTCCAGTTATTTGGGCTACTAACTAAGCCACTTGCTGATATGGACATAATGTACATTTAATTTTGGTCCAGCTGGAGCCTTGCAGTGCACTAGGAAAAGATACCCAGTGACTCATAATTCTTTGTACCAAGAAATTAGATAGGTGGTCCAAATACTTAATTAATGTAAGCTTTGGAAATTATCAAATTACTACATAGTCTGCGAGCCTCGGATATGTGGCCTTGGTGCCCTGGATTTACTCCAGATTTTGGCCTTGTGCCCAGGCTTAATGGCCTTGTGCCCTAGAAAAAATATGAATAGCCAAGGCCAAAGTGGCTGTGCCCTCCTAAATCCTTATGTCTAGCCCTGATATAGTCTTATAAGCAATACTATACCGTTTTCATCAAGAAATACCTCTATCCAGCGAATTAAGTAATTTCATTTATCTGTAAAAAAAACATACAAAAGGCATGTGATGTTTTAAAATTAATATATGGCTTGTTTACCTCGTAAAAAGACATGAAAACAACAGCGAAACCGTGTACAACTCAGTGCGCGACAGGGGAAACATAAGGAAACTGAACTGCTCGGAACGGCAAAAACTTTTTTATTTCGAGTTGTGCCATCCAAATCCCACTGGATCTGTTCATCCGACCATATGGCGATTAAAGCCTGTGTTTCCTCGTTTGTCCATCCTTCCATTTTACTTTTTTATATTTTTGTTTCTACTGCTTTTTATTTTGTTTCTCGCTGTGTATTTCAAAAGATGGCAGTTGTATTTTGTGTTTCAGCGGCAGGCTATTTGCATAACCAATCGACAGCAAATACATTTGCAAGTCCCACCCCAAAGTACCGAAGTACCAAAGAAGTACCCCAACTGGTTTGGCACTTTCGGTACTAGAGATTTCGGTACTGGTACTCGACCGGAAGTCAATGGAAAAGCGAAAGTACCGTACCAAAAGTACCGTACTTTGTGCAGTGGAAAAGCGCCCTAAGATCTCCAGAAAAGCTTCCGGATTTGTGAAAAATTATGGGAAACTGTCTGGAGTGCACTGCCTAAAGTTCAGCAGTTCTTCTTTAGAGAAAGTAACTGCTTGGGTTTGGGTTACCAAACACAGAGAAAACAAACAAAAACAATTGCTTGTGTATTAATTAACCACTAACTGAGTGTTAATTGCAAACTGATGTCATGTTTGTTCATTAATGAATTATCACATCTATCTCAAGCAAGTACAATATTTACTACTATATCTAATTCTGTAAACCTTTGTGAACTACTGAATGAACCACTGAAGGAATTACTATAGGAACAAATAATGAATAACATATGTAAAATACTGATCCTATGTTTATTCATCATTAATGAATTGTGACATCATTTACTCTAAACAGTTATGATGTAGTCTTGAAAAAGTATTCATACCCCTTGAACTATTCCACATTTTATCACGTTACAACCACAAACTTGAATGTATTTTTTGGGATTTTATGTGATAGTCTAACAGAAAGTAGTGCATGGTTTTCAAAATTTTTTACAAATAAATATTGGAAAAGTTGGCATGCATTTGTATTCAGTCTCCAGTACTCTGATACCCCTAAATATAATCAGACAATTGCCTTCAGAAGTCACCTAATTATTCTTAATAGTGTTACTGTTACTTTTGTAAATCTTAAAGAACTACCTTTAGGAACTACTAAGGAACTATTGAAGGCACAAGTAATAAATGTCATGTTTGTTCATCATTAATGAATCATGACACGTCTTTCATCTTAAGTAGCGATACTATTTGTTTATGATTCGTTCATGATTTGTACTTCAGCAGTAACTCAGTTACTATTAATTATTTGTGTCCCTTTCAAGTAAAATGTTACCGGTTAATCTTAATTTGCATATATACTAATGTTACATTATATTTTTTTCCAGAGTAAATGTATATTTACTACCCAGATAAATAGTTTTAACCATTTCCTTTGACTGTCTAAGACTTTAGCGCAGTACTGTAGCCAAGGTGACCAAGGGGCATCTTTGTATTCAGTCGCCGCATGATTCACCAATTTTCCCCCTTTGAGACTTTGGCACAGTACTGTAGCTTCCTCCTTGGAGACTTTTGCGCAGTACTGTAGCTTCCTCCTCTGAGACTTTCACACAGTACTGTAGCTTCCTCCTCTGAGACTTTCACACAGTACTGTAGCTTCCTCCTCTGAGACTTTCGCGCAGTAATGTAGCTTCCTCCTCTGAGACTTTCACACAGTACTGCAGCTTCCTCCTTGGAGACTTTCGCGCAGTACTGTAGCTTCCTCCTCTGAGACTTTCACACAGTACTGTAGCTTCCTCCTCTGAGACTTTCACACAGTAATGTAGCTTCCTCCTCTGAGACTTTCACACAGTACTGTAGCTTCCTCCTTGGAGACTTTCGCGCAGTACTGTAGCTTCCTCCTCTGAGACTTTCACACAGTACTGTAGCTTCCTCCTCTGAGACTTTCACACAGTACTGTAGCTTCCCCCTCTGAGACTTTCACGTAGTACTGTAGCTTCTTCCTTGGAGACTTTCGCGCTGTACTGTAGCTTCTTCCTTGGAGACTTTCGCGCGGTACTGTACCTTCCCCCTCTGAGACTTTCGTGTACTACTGTAGCTTCCTCCTCAGAGACCTTCACGCAGTACTGTAGCTTCTTCCTTGGAGACTTTCGCACAGTACTGTAGCTTCCTCCTTGGAGACCTTCACGCAGTACTGTAGCTTCCCCCTCTGAGACTTTCGTGCAGTACTGTAGCTTCCTCCTTGGAGACCTTCACGCAGTACTGTAGCTTCCCCCTCTGAGACTTTCATGCAGTACTGTAGCTTCTTCCTTGGAGACCTTCACGCAGTACTGTAGCTTTCCCCTCTGAGACTTTCACACAGTACTGTAGCTTACCTCTCTGAGACTTTCGCACAGTACTGTAGCTTACCTCTCTGAGACTTTCGCGCAGTACTGTAGCTTCCCCCTCTGAGACTTTCGCACAGTACTGTAGCTTCCTCCTCAGAGACCTTCACGCAGTACTGTAGCTTACCCCTCTGAGACTTTCGCACAGTACTGTAGCTTCCTCCTCGGAGACCTTCACGCAGTACTGTAGCTTACCCCTCTGAGACTTTCGCACAGTACTGTAGCTTACCTCTCTGAGACTTTCGCGCAGTACTGTAGCTTACCCCTCTGAGACTTTCGCACAGTACTGTAGCTTACTACTCTGAGACTGTGTCAGTGCCCTGGAAAGGCCAAGGTGACCAAGGGGCATCTTTGTATTCAGTCACTGCACGATTTACCAATTTTTCAAAAATTAAATGCTTACGTTGTTTGCTCAATATTAATTACTCTTTGAATTCTTCAAAAGGAGCATTTTCTTAAATACTTACCTTGCAGGTTTTTTTTTCCCCACTGAACTCTGCACATCTTGGCAGGAGATTTTCCTTGCAAGGCAGTCTGTGCCATATAATGTATGAAGCAGAGAAGGGACTGCATTAAAAATCTTATTCCTGTAAGTCACTCTGCATCATTAAATCAGGGCTGTGCTTGCTGTAAACATCTGCCCTGCCAAGACCCCCCCCCCCCTTTTTCTGAGGTGGTGGGGGGGGTCCATTATTTTAATTGCCTTTATGCTATAATCAATATTTACTGCACAGTGGGCACAGGACTAAGCATTCTTTCTGTATTTTGGTCTGATTTGATTAAAGTTTAGTTGCTCACTGTGTCCTTTTTTTCTTCAAATAAAGAAATACACCCGCCATTTCCTCCCCCACTATTTGTGGGACAGTATGGCTGAGACAGACATGTAACCAGGCTAATTATATCTTTTATTTTATGCAAATAAGTCTCAGTGCCCCTCTTACCACACTCGCCTGTTTTGTGAGTTCGAACTGACCAGGATGTTTAGTAAACGACATGCCTGACATAGTATGGTGGTAGGCAGACATGTTACTGGCTTGTGGTTTGCCGCACAGGATGACAGGTAAATAAACAATGGAGACAGCTAAACAGATAAGTGGCCTGAAAAAGACAGACAGGCTCTTTACAGACATAGATATACCAGGAGGACAAGCTGGAAGACAGAGATCCATCAGTACAGGTAATTCGGCAGGCAGATGGACAGGGACCCATTAGGATGGGTATTCTGGCAGGCAGGAAGACATGGGTCCATTAGGATGGGTAATCCGGTAGGCAGGAAGACAGGGACCCAATTAGGATGGGTAATTTGGCAGGCAGGAACACAGTGGCCCTTCAGGGTAGGTATTTTGGCCAACAGGAATACAGTGACCCATCAGGACGGGTATTTCGGCAGCCAGGAAGATAGGGACTCAATTAGGGTGAGTAATCCAGCAGGCAGGAAGACATGGATTCATTAGGATGGGTAATCTGACAGGCAGGAAGACAGGGACCCATCAGGGTGGGTATGTAGGAAGGCAATGACCACTTATGATGGGTAATCCAGCAGGCAGGAACACATAGACCAATTAGGAAGGGTAATCTGGCAGGCAGGAACACGGTGACCCTTCAGGATAGGTATTTTGGCCAACAGGAAGACAGTGACCCATCAGGATGGGTATTTTGGCAGGCAGGAAGACAGGGACCAAATTAGGATTGGTATTTTGGCAGGCAGGAAGACAGGGACCAAATTAGGATTGGTAATCCAGCAGGCAGGAAGGCAGGGACCCATTAGGATACATAATCTGACAGGCAGGAAGACTGGGACCCATCAGGACAGATGAGAAGGCAAGTAACTGGGATGATGGGTAAACTGACAGACAGGCAAGCAGGTGCAAAGACAGGCAGATTACTGCTCCTCCAAGTCTTGTCAAAACTGATCTGCCTTATATGTGACTTATGTGTAAAGAAAAATAGAATAATAGACAAAGAATTTTGGGGTGATTGAATGACTGAGCTAGAAATAAAGTGGACTGAAGAAGGAGGAATGCAAGTGATGTGCAAAGTAGCTGTGCTGGTATCATGGTGACCGTTACACATCCAACTCCATCTCTCTAGCTTCTTTGGATTACAACCATTTGTTTTCATTCATGGATGAACTAGGCCCAGCTCAAATAATTTCCCTGGGGAAATCGATGCCTAGTAGTAACCTAGGTCTTAACCTCGCCTCTTTTATTTTGGAGAATTGGCTTACATATGTTCATTGAACAGTGCAGTATTTTGCCATGCATTCCTTTGCATTCACTTTAAAGATATTCCTATAACATATGCTGTTCTTTAAATATTCCATCCTTAAATCTATTTGTAAAATGAAAAAGGAATATGTACATTTATTCAGACATGGGAGAGATTGTAGTTTTCTTTGCGCAGAAATTAATTTGGCTGGGTTGGTGATGTGCTAACTTCAAAAAGTAATACACAGCACTGTCACATTGGAAATGTATATTGCCTTGACAGCTTGATACTTTGATGCAAAACAATCTGTCTTTTCTTCCTGTAATGTCTGATTATTTAACCACTGCCTTCACATTTAGACAAAAGTTTCCTTGTTTTACACATATAAATTAATTGAACTTGGAAATTGTGATTCGATAGCATGGGTACAACTGATATCATCTGTTAGCCAGTAATAAATACTGGAATAGATTCTGTGGCTCCTTATATCTCTGTTATTTAAAGGGCTGTATCTTAGTAAGTCACATGACTGTCTTTGACCTTAACTTTGGTTTTGATGGGAGGAAATGGTGCGTCAGTCCTTGGTGGTTGGGAGTATCGTGCATCAGTGGCCATAGAATAGTTTAATGGCACAATATAACCATTACCCTAATCAATCAGAGGCAGACTTCTGCGCAACCCACTAAGGTTTTTGAAGCAACGTGTAATCACTGTTTCAAAACGTTTTTGTACCCCATTACAAAAAAAATAAAAACAGCTGGGAAGCGGAAGTTATTCCGGATGCTGTTCAGATTGGTAGTGGTTGATTGAGTGAAAATAGCTGTGGCAAATGTAGCCTGTCTTTGCTGATGGAAGACTGATTGGTATGGGGCTGTGACGCAGGCCAGCAACAGCTTTGCTGGTGTGAAGTGTAGAGGCGACTTGTGATTTTGAATGACAAAGCCTTTTTTTATCAGACGGGGGCTTGATGGATT
The DNA here is from genome assembly GCF_048594095.1 of Paramormyrops kingsleyae. Classification (NCBI taxonomy): domain Eukaryota; kingdom Metazoa; phylum Chordata; class Actinopteri; order Osteoglossiformes; family Mormyridae; genus Paramormyrops; species Paramormyrops kingsleyae. The sequence continues at coordinate 45,455,385 of NC_132800.1, forward strand.
GAGTGGCTGAATACTCTTTGTCACTGATGAATCGCAGTATTATAGAGAATCATTCAAACATTAGAAAGAAGTATATTTAGATACAATGAGGCATTTTGTTCTAACTCTCCGTTAAGCATTTGTAACGTTACTGTAGCAGAAGGAAACGTCAGTAATGAATTAGCTTGTCGTTAAAGGGAAATTATTTGTTTTTCTTTTAATATTTTTTTAGCTGAAGCTGTATCACATTCCATTCAGCAGCAAAAGTTATGAAAATTTAATCACTGGGGGGGGCAAACTAAAAAGAAAAAAAATACCCTGGTTGGGCCTCTTAAACTTTACACCTCTTAAATAAAATGTACTGTTATGTGTCCGAGTCAAACCTTTTGTGCTAATCCTTCATCTGGCTTTCACTGGTAAGTAGTTCTTTAGTTTTTTCCTTAAACTTTTTTATTCCGTAAGTCATATAATTTCTTTAAGGACGCACCTCTAAGACATTAAACCTTCAGTTGGATTTTGGGTCTGAGTTTGACCTGCTGATCCACCATCGTTATAGCGCATGCTTTTCTCACAGTCTGTATTTGCATGGTCCCAGTCAGGTACTGTTTGTTCTGACTCTGCGTGCTTGCTGTCAGTCATTCTACAGTCCAGCAGGCCAAGCACTGGACCATTGAAGCTCTGTCCCACAGGGGATCTAAGCCCAGGCCCATCTGGTTACTCTGTCCACAGTGTGGGGCAGAGGTGGAGGTGCAATAAAAGGAGAAGTTTGTTCTTGTTGCTTTCAGCTTGTCGCTTTCAGCAGATGTGTGCCTTTTTGTGATTTGTGTTGGACTGAAACAGAATCTCTAAAAATACCCCTCATCTGAATAATCCTGCCATGTGCTGAAGCCGACTCACTGTGAGAGTGAGTGTACCGGTGTGTTTGTGTGAGGTGGCATGTGTATGTGTGTCTGTGTGTAAATAATCTAAAGTCCTGCATTCCCACAAGAGCTATTGTGTTTTTGTTTGCCCTCGTTTATTCACCCATCCATTTAGAGATACAATGTATCAGATAAAATATCGGTATAGGCTGTATATAATGTGTTAAAAAAAAACGATATCTACATCCATTTTCAAACTGCTCTTTCTGGTTACAGTCACTACTCTCTTATCTAACACTTATCTTGGAAGTTATCCAAAGGTTTTATATCCAGTGATTTGCGTTGGTTTCCCCCCACAGTGTCACTGGCTGGCCCTTCCTGGCACTACAGGGTGCTGCTGGTGAAAAGGTCTCTGGGATGAAAGTGTTTTGAGTCTTATTTAGGTGTACTTTACTGACTTCCCACTGCACAGGCCAGAAAATGCTTAACAAGAAAACCAGTCATGTGTTGTGTCGGTATTTTAAATCATAAGTGACCACATTTTAAAATGTTATCTTTTGTGGATGAAACGAATTACCAGGCATTGCTCTGCTTAGTAAATCTTGTTGATCAATCTCTCATGTGAAAGCCAGCTGGCATATCACTCCTCTTTGCGACCTGTGCCTTTTCTCTATGCCATTATTACGCAGTTGCTTAGCAGACACTTTTATGTAAGAGACTTGGAGAGAGCTTACTTTCTCACAGCTGGGTATTTTATTGAAGCAATTCAGACTAATTACCTCCCTCTGGGTTACAACAGCAGGGCCCCTTTTGGGAGATTTAACCTGCTGCTGATCTTCTTCTAAAGTTGCTGTCTCCCCACCATGACACTGTGGTTCTCTTGCATGTGGTTCTGCGTCTCGTCCTTGGGAGTAGGCCGCTGGAGGAAATCTACTTAGTAGGGCGTGTGGCTCTGCATTTCATCCTTAGGAGTAGGCCGCTGGAGGAGGTCTACCTTCTATCTTTGTTGTATAATGAAAAAGTAAGGATTGTGGGCTGTGTAGGAATCTAGATAGGTGAGTTTTTAATCGTAATGGCCAAATGGAGATATAGAAGAGCCTAGAAGTGTAAACACGGGACATGACTGATGGGAAGAGGGGATGCTGTAAGGAATGTCATAAGAAGTGAGTGACAGGAAGAGAGGACAGCAGAAGAATGAGTCAGGGGAAGAGAGAAGTGACAAAACAAAGTTTCAGTAAAGCAGCATTTGGAGAGAGCATAATGTCGCTGGCTTCACCATTGCATTAAGGGAGCCTTAAGTGAGCCAGTTTTTCAGACACAGGGAGTATATTGGCCACTAGCAGAAGGGCAGAAAGGAAGAGCTTCTGAAACATGTACATCACTGTAATTAATATTGATTACACTGTGAGACACATCAATCTTGCTCTGAAAAGGGAAAAATGACACCAGGCCGGCAGTACCGTAAAATACCAGAGTAAATAGCAAATATTGTGACTGTGAACCAAAATGAAAAATAGCCCTGTGCTCCCTTATACAAAGACATCCATGTTTTGTCGAACATGCAGTATGTTTAAAACGAATTATATAGCATAGTCTCAGCAAAAACAGCAGCTTTCTTTGGAATGGAAAGCTGGTTGTTAACGTTTTATTTCATGTGGTTTGGGCAGTAGAGCTGTTCTGCTTTACTCACCAATCGATTAGTGCTAGTATATTAGCTGGAACAGCAGCTATACCAGGTAGTTAACCAGTGACTTCAAATACAGTATACTTCAGCTGTAGTAGCTTGTATATTCACAGAGTTCTGTATGGACACTGCAGTGTTTGAGGCAGTGCACACACAAACGCATGAGTGCTACAGATAATGAGTTATTGGACTAATTAAGTCAAGGGAATGGGCTGGAATGAAAAGCAGCATACCTGGGGCCATCCAGAAATTGAGTTTGGCAACCTATAAAATGGACGTGATAAATGCAGAAAGCAGCGGCACAGTGACCCAGTGGCTCAGTGGGTAGTCAGCGATGCTCTGGGACTGCGTCCAGTGCTTTATAGAAGCCTGCTTTTCCGGACACTGCCCTTTGCTGAATCTATAGCCACTGGCTGAAGATTGCTTAAGTTAGGGTGTCTTTCGTTGTAGAGGTAGTTTGCTTCTTGGCAGTGGGATGTTATGCCTGCAGTGTCTCTCTCTTGCGGCTCTGTGGTTGTGGTTATATAATTGACTGCCCCACTGAGGCTTTTGCTGGTTGAGAAGTAGTGCAGCGGGGTTGAAGACTATTTCATGCACGTTGTTCAGCGACTCTTCACTGTGCCACTTCAAACTGTGACGGAGACAAAGGGAGGCTCGCGGCCGCCTACTCCACACGGTGACGACATTGTCATTCCTGATGTGACAGGCCCATGCACTCGGAAGTGGCACATTTCTGTCATTTGCGCTCAGCCGCAGAAATAAGAATATGAGGGAGAGAAATAAAAAAAATAAAAAACACGCCCACAGAGAGGAGGGCAGGATCGATGAATGTGTCTGTAAGTGCCTTGGCTGCCGCACAGTAGGGATCCTGCTTTCTCGTGGCTCGCCCTGTTGGGAGTGTTGTGTTGGGAGCTCGGGATGCAGATCTCATTAATCTGTGGACCGTGGTGTGTTTTTGTGGAGGCGGTGGAGGTGCTGACTGCTGTGGGTCAGAGTGATGGCGCTGCTTGACACACTTGTACACATTTCACCATGCATGCAGACTCGCACGGCCCCGTCAGTGCTGCCAGGCCCCCGGAGCCTTTCAGCCTCCAAACGGGAAGCTCCTCACTGTCCGCCGAGCAGCCAGCACAGACACAGAAGCGGGTGAGGGTGAGAAAGAGAGTGGGAGGCCAGTGCTGCAGAGAGAGCGAGGAGGAGGAGGAGGGCCGAATGCTTATGGGAGAAGGTCACAGAGAGGTCAGAGGGGATGCTCCTGGGTAAAGAATCAGCATTCACTCCCATAATATTTTTCTACCCCTGCGACCAGGCCCATTTTATTTAAACTGCTTCTGTACCTTGCCCCATTGTTGTGGACTCCTAATGGTGTTCTATTCCTTAGTCATCACATGACCCGCTACCCCGTGATAGTCCAAACCACTGCAGAGGTTCGGAATGAGCAGTCACACTGTACAGCCATAAAAAATGCAGACAGAGAAGCTGAGCTGTGCCCCCACAGGCCGGGGGCTGCAGTGATTTACATCTGCCGAGTAATTACCTATAGATGTCCTACCAAATGCCACTGGTGACATTTCCCCTGATTTCCATATGAATGGTTGGAGGGGGTGGCTCCCATTGGTGTAGCAGCACTGCAGAAACGGGGAGACAGTTATGTTATAGAGATGCACCTATCGATCGGCCTGGGACCGGAATCGGCCAATTTTCAGTGTGCTTGGCCGGACCGGAGACCAGCCTATCAGTCTCATGTATTCTTGGTACCGAACCGGTCAGTCTTACGCATGCACCGCCCGTCATGCACAGTGGCACAGGTAATAGCCTCACAGCTGCAGGCTAACATGTGGAAGTTCTTCATTGTGAAGACTACACATAGCCTGCAATTTGCAATACATGTAAACTCAAAGTAAATAGTGGGGGAATCACCACGAAAACATGGTGAAACATCAGAGGTAAACTTTAAAATGATTTTTAAAATATATACTTGATCATCTTGAAAACGAATAGTCATTAAAATTGCAAAGCTAGCTAAGGTTTTTATTTCCCTATAAACAGAGTAAAAATGTTTTAGCAAAACTTTAACTCCAAATCAGATCAGTCATAATGTCCGTAAAGTATGAAGGTATGAAATAACCTGATCTTAATCTATCTTACTGGCGATGTAAGAATTGTGCGTGCATAACATGCGATGTTGGTATTAATAAAATGACCCTGCACCTATTGTTATTTGGAAGAGAATAGTATACTTTAGTTTTATATGGAGGGTTGTAATCTATGACTTTATTTTAAGACAAGTAAAGAGAAAAAGGTCAATGTCATTTTATCTGGTGAATTTAAACATACTGGAAAATGACATAACTAAAATTTGTTTTGTTATTTAAATCTGATGCAAGTAAAATCTGTCAGATGAAGTTGTGTGTACAGCAACTCGTTTTAGTCAGTTCTTACTTTTACCTCTTTCCAGTCACAGAGCATTTTAGTATGACACTTATTTAAGTGAGAGAAGATCCTGTAACTTAGTGCAATTCGGGGGAAATTGTCAAGTTAAATAGTTTCTTTTATGAAGATAAAATTTTGCATTGAAAAAAAGCTGATTTTTGTTGGTATCAGTTTGTCCCATACTTGCAAAAAAATCGGAAATCGGAATCAGCCAAAAGAAAATTGCAATCGGTGCATCTCTATGTTGTTAAGACTAGCTTTTCTATAGAAATGGAAAAATAAACATGGTCTGCTTGTCCAGGAGGGGCTCCATCTGTAATTTGTGCAGCTTGCATTTTTGTGAACCTTTAGTATGAGAAAGGAAAACCTCAGTGCTGTGTTGGAGTGCGAGGTCTTAAGGCAGCATGGAGTAGCAGAACAACACCACACAGGGGTGCGAAACCCTGTTCACTGTCACACAGCCGTACTTTCACCCCACTGGGGATCCACAGCCTGTCTTCGGAGAGCACAGTCCTGCACCACTCACTGTTTATGCCCCCCCCCATGTACGAGTAATTATCCGTCAGTGTTAATTAGCGAGCCAGTATTTTAGATTTATGCAGTGCCGTTAAACAGAGTGCCTTCCTTGGGACTGGCCGCGCTGTCACAGATGGGTTTCGGGGTGGGGGCCCAGGCGTGGGTGGGGTAGCTGCAGTGGGCATCTGTCTTTGAGGTAATGTTAAGGCTGATGAGGACTGAGTTAGAGGCCCCTCTAAAGGCTGCTTATGTTTTTAGGCTGCGCTCTGTTCTTTTGACCTTGGACTTTGCCTTACAAAGTCGCCTTAGCAATGCAGGCTGGCCTACACACCACGTCTTTTTATTTTTCTTTTTATACATGCTGGCTCTGCATTTAGTTGGTACGTGTGGCACCCTTTGAGAAGTGAAAGTCAAGTCAGTTAAAACAACACATTGGTGCTGTGTCTGGAAGTGGTCAGTCTGCACATCAGAGTTATTCTGCAGTCACTGCATCCTCATGATGCTCTTGGTTAGCACAGTGTGGATCACAGGCTATGGTGCAGGGGGTCACTAGGTTGCAGGATCAAGCATAAGGGTCTTAGCCATTCTGTATGAGAGTCGTAATCAGACACAGGTGAAGTAAAGGAATGGGCCTCCCAAGGAACTGGGAAAGCTGGATTCACTAAACCTCAGGGGTGGCTTCCACAGGCAGTCCATGCACAGGTTAAACGGAATGCCCATGTAGTCAGACCTTCTCTGTCTTTCTGTAGTCTTTACACTGCGTGGGGGCCATGCGTCACTGGGTCAATCAAGCATGCGTTTTGGGGTTCAAAAAATGGGCAAATATCAAACATATGAGCCAGACCTAGAAGAAAGTTCTGCTTTGAATCTTTCTGCAGGCTCAGCAGAAACAGTCGGTCCTCCCAATTTTTATTTGGGGAAGTTGAGCAATGTGTTGCACTGGCACTGTTTAATACAATGAAAGTCTGCAAGTCAAGATCATAGTGATTACCAAATCCCCTCTGTAAGATGTCTGCTAACATTGATCAAATGTCGATTCATTAAGCGATCTGTGGCACTTGAGGTATGTAGTGTTGGACTTCCGTTTTAGCAAGAAAAAATTGTGCTGCATCACCCACCAGTGGTGAGAGCAGGAGAAACACATTGCGTTTGTCACTGAGATTTGACTGAGGAGCGAAATGGTGAGACTGGGTGAGAGAGAGAGAGCTTCACATTGAGATCCTCAATGCCAAAAAATATCACGAATTGTATGCAGTTGCCTGCCCTGTTTGACACGAGTTAATTGGCTGTCTTTCCTGTGGGATGAAGTAAAATTTTCAGTAAAGCCTGCAGGGTCTGACTGCTTCTTCATAATAAAAGGACCTGAGTCTCTGCTTTCAGATTTTCATGTTATACTTTCAAATAACTACGTTTACATTTGCGAGCATTCGTATCAGTTCAGAGGGTCCCAGGGTGCTCTGTGTGACATAACCTCAAAAAAGTTATCACATCCATTCGAACACATTGTCACAGCTCCTGCCCTTGTGATAGTTGCTGATCCAGGATCAGATTAATTGGTATGGCCACGTAACAAAATGAAAAACGCTTAGTGCACATTTCCTGCTGGGTGCTTGAAGCTTATCGAGTCAGAATGTTTTTCAGAGCAGATATACTTTGTTCCTTCCCCTCCATACCAGTGTGGCTGACACAGCTGCAGAAGGAACCTTTATATACACTCAGGCTGCTGGACTGTGTCATGCGAGGTGTGGTAGTGAGATGACGGCTGTTCGGGGGAGCTGGCTGCGCAAACAGCACCTTTTCCATTTTTGAGGTTTGTGGTGTTCTGTCTCAGCCTGATAATGGATGCTTTGTGGTGCACTGAAAAGACTGGGCTGGCATAGTTGGCTTGTCAGGACACGGGTGGCTATACAAGTAATAACAACCCCCCACCCCCCCCCCCCCAAACATGCATGAGATTATGTGTAAGACTACACAGCACTGCTCAGACACAGGTTATGACTTTGGTGGGCCTCCATGTTGCCTGCCTGACCATGAGCATACACAAATGACCAGTGCAGAGCTGCTAGCAGCCTACTGTGGTGTAGTGAGGGCTGGGAATGGAATCTTCTGCACCAGGAATCACTCATCTAAGTGTGACAATGAACTGTGAGTGGTGAATGGGAATGGAATCTTCTGCGCCAGGAATCACTCGTCTAAGTGTGACAATGAACTGTGAGTGGTCAAAGGGGTTGAAGGTCTCTGTGCGCTCTTAGCAGGAAAGCCCAAGGCACTGAATTTACCATGCTATACATTCTTCAATCTGCTCCCTCCTACTCTTTCGTGTTGGGGAAGGAATTGAGCACGAGTTGGATTTCACCGGAGTATGTTAATCATGGAGGTCTATAGAGGACAGTGAGTGATGAGGTAGAGCTGGAAGATTAACTGAATTTTAATTTCAGTTACGATCTTGGCGTCCAACGATTATAAAAAAATAATCAAGATAAGGCAATTATTCTGCTGCATTTTGTTTCACAGTGATGGTCCTGTTTTGCACCCCTTTCGAGTCCCTTTTCATTTGTTTCTCAGTTGAATTTTATTTTGAGTTCATGGAAATCCATGGTTAAAAAGACAAGCTTTTGTAAAAGTTCAACAAAGGCATGATATTTCTAAAGTCAATGAGTAAAGTAATTTTAAGTAATTGTTAAGTAATTGTGATTAGAGCCCGACCGATTTATCGGCAGGCCGATATTATCGGCCGATATTAGGCATTTTCCAAACTATCGGTATCGGCATTTATAATGGCCGATAAATGAATATTTCAAAAATAAAATATAAACGGACGAAACACCCTTCAACCATGTCATGAGTGTTGGCGTTGTATAATTTGTCCACCAGAGGGCACTCTACACCGTCCCTGTTGGCAACACTCGTGTATAACGCGCCACACATCCTGCAACCTGCTGATCCAGCCAGAGTCAGGCAGAGAGAACCAGTTATCCGCGAGTGAGATCATCGGTAAAGTGTGTTCATGGTGAGTTGGTCACGAGACATACATTGCTTGAATAACAATTAAAAGAACATCCCCATCAGTTCTCTTAACTCAAATAAGTGTAACAGGTGAGGTCGAGTAGTTTGGATTTCACCAAAACATTTAACATTTTTTTATTTTCACTGTTCTTTTTCTTGGTTAATTACGTGTTGTAACTTTGTCCTACCTGTATGTCTTGAGTCTGCATGTGGGAGTGCCCCGAGTGGTGACGTAGGTTCGCGCGGAAAAATGCTACAGCCAGAGCTTTTCTAACATGGCTGGAGGTAAGATCGTTTGTTGCGCGCTGCTGGTAAAAGTTTCTCTTATAAGTTTGTAAATAATATTTGGGTACAATCAAGCTGGGAAATTGTTGGGGATAATATTTAATTTGGTTTGATTGATCTTTTGGGATTATGTGTGTAAATTTGATAAAGTAAAAAATATATGTGTATTAAGTTTTCTTTTCTCGTCAGAGTTCTGAAATGTTTAGAAGATGTTTTTCTGTTTTTTTGTTTATTCCGGAGTTTTGTGTTAATTTAGCTTTGTGGTATAATTAAGCCAGAGCTTTTCTTACATGGCTGGAGGAGCTGGAGTAAAAGTCTTCAGACCAAGCACGGTGTCCGGTCATCTTTGCGCGCCAGAACACAACGCAGGAAGAATTTCGGGCGGGACGGACTGACACGGGTTACATTGGTGCCGTGACCCGGATTCAATAAGCATCGACGTCATCTCGATCGCCGAGGGAAATTCATCGCATTCGCCTTCAAGTCGGTTATTTCCAACTATATGGAACGGTTTATTTGTTTTTTTTTTGTCTTCCGTATATGTTTTTGGGACATTTAATCATCTTTCAAGTGTTGGAAGTGCAGATTATAAGTGCAGGGTGTAATTATATGTGAGGAGTTTTATTTTGTTGTTTTTTTACGATGGAATCAGCAGCTAGTTTGGAGGGAGCAGACCTTTATGAAGGGGAGGTTTACCCTAAGGTGAGTTGTGGGAGGGGGTGGTTCCTTAGGGGTGGGGTACAGGCACCCGGGGTTGAAGTGTTGGACACACCCAGGCATTGTTCCACGCGAGTTCATGGTTCTCCGGGTGGACTACAGGCCCCGCCTACAGGAACTCCTGCTGAGTTGGGCGCCCTCATCTCTGAGTTAGCAACCCAGATCGGGCAGTCTGTAGTGGCGCAGATACGGCATACTGAGGGAAGCGGTGAGCAAGTGTCAATAGCGACTTCTAGGATGGAGAACCCGACCGAGCTGAATTTGTCAGGGATGAAGCTAGTGGTGCAGTCCGACGTGAAGGAGCCGCCGATTTTCAGGGGAGATACTAGTGACAAATGTACAGTTCGGGAGTGGATAGGATTGGTGGAGAGGTACCTAGTGAAGACTAACATACCGATATGTCAGCAGCCACAGGAAATATTGACCAGGTTAATGGGCAAGGCTAAGGACGTGGTGAGGATTACACTTCGTTTCAATCCGTCTCCTGATCACACCAAAATTCCAGAATTGATTTTTGACACCCTTAAGCAGCATTTCGGTGACTTAACTTACTCTTCTATGCCTATGGCGGACTTTTATAATACTAAGCCATTACCACGCGAGGGGGTGATGGAGTATTGGCTCAGATTAAATAACGCTATAGACGTAGCGGACGAGTGTTTACGGAGGCAGGGACGTTCGGTTGAACAGCCCGGACGTGAGGTGTCGATGATGTTTCTTAAATATTGCCCAGATCCTGTTCTCTACAACCGATTTAGTATTAAGGCAGCCGAAGAATGGACAGCCGCAGAGGTTCAGGAGCGTATTTGTAGCTTCCAGCGTGAACTCAAGGCGAGTGTTCCTGCTGTTACCAGAGTTCCACGGGAGCAGGCGGGCGGCTTTAACCAAGTTGTTATGTCGCAGGAAGGGGAAATTTCACAACCCAGACAGGTCCCAGTATTCTCCCATATGGAGCCAGCTGTCGCCTGTCCAGTCACTCAGCCTCCAGTATCTCCCGCAGCTTACATGACTAGAGTGGAGCCTGTCCCTAGTCAATACGCTCCGACACCTGCGCCAGTTATGGATATAAATGGTTTGCATTCTGTGATTAGTTTATTAGATCGTATGATGGCCCGTCAGGGTGTACAGGCGGCTGCTTTGGCACCGGCGGTATCACCACCGACAGTTTCAGGGCCCTATCAAAGGAGGAACTGTCAGGTTTGTGGTGAAAGCAGCCATACCACGCTTATACATTGCAGAAAAGAGAATCTATGTCTCTTTTGCTTCTCTCCTGGTCATTGGAAGAGGGACTGTGAAAGGCGGAGGCAGAGGCAGATACACCACCAGACAGGCTCCAACCAGGTTCACCCCTCGGGAAACTAAGACACCCACATTTGGAGAGGGGCAGTGTGGGGGGTGTACCCAAAACCCTCAAGACGGATGAATCGGATTTAGAGCTTCTCTATGTTAATGCTTGTTCGGTTATGCTAGAGGGGTGTCATGTCGTGGTACAGGGATCAGGAAAGGTGCCCGCTTTCAGTGAGTTGTTTTACACTGAAGTGGTAGTGAACAACAAAATAGGACTGAGGGGCATGTTGGACTCTGGATCCATGGCTTGCACCATGAGTGAGAAGGCTAAACGGTCACTTAGAGAGGCAGGGGTTCTTGTGGGGGAACCTCAGTCGACAGATTGTATTATATTAGTTGGTTGTGGGGGGAAACAAACCAGTCCCAAATGTATGTATGACCTGACACTGACTGTTTATGGGATGGAGTGTGCAGTCCCAGTTTTGGTGGTTTCGGGTCAGCGGGATGAGCTTATTGTCGGTTCAAATGTCCTCAAGCATTTAATGCGTGAAATGAAGAGTGGTGTGGATTATTGGAAGCTTGTCCAGGGTACAGGGGGTAAGCACACGTTCCCTGAATACGAGCATTTTTTGGACGTTATGTCCTGTGCCACCAGGTGGAGAGGCCGTGTGGTTCCAGATAAGGTTGGCGTTGTAAAATTGCCTCGCGCTGTTACGCTCCTCCCACAACATGAACACCTGGTGTGGGGCAAGCTACCCAGTAATGTACCTGTGTCCCCAGGCAGCACAGTTATTGTGGAGCCCAGTAGCGCTAAATCCAGGCCGAGAGACATTCTTATTGGTCGATTAATCACACCCATGTGGGGTGATCGGTGGGTACCATTGAAGGTGACTAATCCCTCAACGAAACCAGTTACGCTTAGACGCAACTCCAAGATTGCAGATGTGTCTGTTTGCTTAGCAGTAGAGGACTTTGACATAAAACAGGGCTCCTGTAAGGGGGTGAGTCAGGAGCGGGAACAGGACAGACGATCAGCTGTCACTGAGGCCAATTTCAAGGAGAGGTTGACAAACCTCGGTTTGGGTGATCTTGATATAGATTCGTGTCAGACTGACTCTTTGTTTAAAAGGGAGTTAGTTGGCCTCATAGAGGAATATGAGGATATTTTTTCTAGACACTCACTTGATTGTGGTGAAGCAAAAGGAATTGTGCATCGTATACGCTTAGTAGACGACCGGCCATTTCGCATGCCGTATCGGAGGGTGCCTCCAGCACACTATCAACATCTCCGGCAGGTTCTTACAGAGATGGAGGAGAGAGGGATTATTCGGAAATCCATCAGCGAGTACGCGTCACCTCTTGTGATGGTTTGGAAGAAAGATGGTGGCATGAGAATTTGCACGGACTTTAGATGGCTAAATGCACGTACCTTGAAAGACGCCCATCCGTTTCCTCATCAAGCGGACTGTCTTGCAGCGCTAGGAGGTAACACTTTCTTCAGCACGATGGATCTAACCTCTGGGTTTTATAACATCCCCATGTGTGAAGAAGATAAGAAGTACACCGCATTTACAACACCTGTCGGTCTGTACGAGTACAACAGAATGCCTCAGGGGCTCTGTAACAGTCCAGCTTCATTTATGCGGATGATGTGAAGTATTTTTGGGGACCTTAATTTCGCTAGTCTGCTCTGTTACCTGGATGATCTGCTTGTCTTTGCTCCTACTGCAGGTGAAGCATTGCGTAGGCTTAGGGTGGTTTTCCAGAGGCTGAGAGAGAGTAACCTCAAGTTGAGCCCCAAGAAATGTCATTTATTGCAGAGATCGGTCAGGTTTCTTGGTCATGTCATCGACCAGAGTGGGGTGGCTGTGGACCCAGAAAAGGTAGATACTATCTCCAAGTTACCAAAGGAGGCCGTAATGGAGGAAGATGGTTGTACTCCATCTGCAAAAAGGCTCAAGTCTTTTCTGGGTATGGTGTTCTTTTATCAGAGCTTCATTCCAGGGTGTTCAGCTATTGCAAAGCCCCTTTTTGCGTTGACGGCGGGTCAGATGGGGTCAGGGCGGATTGGGAAGAATGGGAGAAAATCTGGTACGTTCAGGAGGCTTACTGCGGTAGATTGGAGCCCCGCTTGTGAGGAAGCCTTCGACAGATTGAAAAAGGAGCTTCTCAATTGTGCAGTGTTGGCTCACCCTGATTTCTCGAGGCCTTTTATTTTGTCTGTGGATGCGTCCTTGGATGGACTGGGAGCAGTGTTGTCACAATTGCCGGTCGGAGAGAATAAGGCGCGTCCCATTGCTTTTGCTAGCAAGGCTCTTAGTAAGCCTCAGCAGAAATATCCTGCTTATCGCCTAGAATTTATGGCATTGAAGTGGAGTATTGCGGAGAAGTTCAGTCATTGGCTGAAAGGGCATCACTTCACTGTGTGGACAGATAACAACCCGCTCACCCACATACTTACCAAGCCCAAGCTAGATGCCTATGAACAGCGATGGGTGTCTAAATTGTCATCCTATAACTTCGACTTGAGGTATATCCCGGGACCGAAGAATATAGTGGCAGATGCGCTCAGTCGTGACCCTTTCACTTCTCGCGTCAGTCAGCGTCTTATTCAGGAGCCCTATGACAGTTTGGTGCAGGAGGCTGAAGGAGCTGCAGCCCAGGAGGTGCAGGACACTTTCAGAGCTGGAATCCAGCATCTCCAGGTTGTACAGCATTTGGGCCCCGATGTGGGCCTAGCTGGTGCCTGCAGTTCGGTGGAGGTTAGAGCCGCTTTGCTAAACCACAATGATTGGGAGGATCATGTAGTGAATAGGGCCACTAGACTTGTCCACCATGTGCAACAGCTTCAGTCAGCTGGCCAAGACACTTTGCCCTCACTTACTATGCGGGAGTTGGAGGATAGCCAGGTACGAGATCCCATCCTCTCGGGTGTTTTGCCATATGTGCTACGTAAACGACGGCCTTCTAGGCGTGAGCAGTATGGTATGGATATGAGGTCGTTATCTGTGATGAAGCATTGGGAGAGGCTCAGGATGAGAGAGGGAGTTTTATATAGGGAAACGAGGGACCCCGTGAGTAGGACAAAAAGGTTCCAGCTGGTGTTGCCGGTAAGGTTGCAGGGGAGGGCATTGGAAGGTGTTCATGACCTAGCTGGACACCAAGGCCAGGCTAGGACCCTCCATCTGGCGAGGCAACGGTTTTTTTGGCTGAACATGGAGAGGGATGTGAAAGAATACGTCCGGTGTTGTAAAAGATGTGTGCTCGCCAAGACTCCTGAACCCGCAGCTCGAGCGCCTCTAGAGAGCATAAAGACCACAGCTCCCATGGAGCTTATTTGTGTGGATTTCTGGTCTGCTGAGGATAAGAACAAGAACTCTGTTGATGTACTTGTAGCGACGGACCATTTTACGAAGATGGCATTTGCTTTCCCGTGCAGAAACCAGACAGCTAAGCAGGTTGCCAGAAGGTTATGGGACTGCGTTTTTTGCATATACGGTTTTCCAGAGCGTGTTCATTCGGATCAGGGTCCGAGTTTTGAAAGTGCCCTGATGACTGAATTACTGCAATTGACTGGAGTCGGCAAGTCCCGTACTACGGCTTACCATCCGATGGGCAACGGTGGAACAGAGCGGTTTAATCGTACCCTGGGCAATATGTTGCGGACCCTCCCTCTTAGGGCCAAACAGGAATGGCCGCAGCAGATACAGACATTGACTTTCGCCTACAACGCGACGGTTCATGAGACCACGGGCTTTGCACCATTCTACTTGATGTTTGGTCGAGTTCCGAGACTCCCAGTGGATGTAGTGTTCAGGTCTGCACTGTATGATCCTGTCAGTGTCGATTTCGGGAGTTATTCTAAAACCCTCCTGACATATTTGGCGGAGGCTGCTAGGATAGCTCAACAGCATACTGATAGGGAGCAAGAGCACCAGGCTCAGCAATACAATAAAAAGGTTAAGGGATTCTGTCTACAGCTTGGTGATCGGGTGTTGCTCGCCAACAAGAGTGAGCGAGGCAAGAAAAAGCTTGCAGACAAGTGGGAACCGATGGTGTATACCGTTGTGGAGAAGAATCCTAAGACTCACATTTATAAGATCAAGAACACTGCAGGTCAGTGCAAGGTTGTGCACAGGAACCTTCTGCTAGACGTGACTTTTCTCCCTATCCGGGAGACACGGGGGAACCAGTCATTAGCTGGTACATCAGTCATGGGTGGTTTTAGTGATTGTGGGGAGCTGAGCGGACCCAGCTGCTTGGCGGAACAAACTTCTCGCGCACGAACATCCCTGTGGGTCCATTCCGATCCGGGTGCCAGTGATAGTGATGGCTCTGTGATGGAGAAGTCTGTATCACAATGTACGGCAGGAAATGGTGACCCTTGTAGTGAGTGGGGTGACCTGGATGACCCCCCTGATGCATCTTCTGGGACTCGTGTGAGGGGAGACTCTGACCCTGCCTACCACCTTAGTGATTGCCCAGGAACAATGGCTGCCTCTGATTTTGATTCTGATGGTCCTTGGGTTCTTGATCGTCGGCATGCACCACTAAGTGATGCAAATGAGTGTGGTACTGAACATGCCACAGCTGGAGGGGGAGTGGTTACCAGAACAGGGAGGGTGGTCAGGAGAGTTAATCGTCTTATAGAAACAATGGTATAGAGTATAGATACCTATTCTGGGAGAGCCTGAAGTCACTGCCGCGGAACTAGTTCGAGGTTTAAAAGGAAATTAGAGTGGTTTTGAATATACTGAGGGGCGATTAGCTGGGACATTATCAGCGTTGGTACCAGGGAACCAGGTGGACGGGGTGTAGGCTGCACCTTGGCATTCTTGGGGAGGTTGGGGGGGTTTGACCAGTTTTTCTCTCAACTTCTCTGGATCTGTTGCACAGATAATTTCAAATTGAACTAAAGGATGAGGTCCTTTGTATCAGATGGTTCAGATGGGTAGCAGTGACTGATGTTCTCAAGTATCCAAGCTGCCTCAGTGGGTTTCAGGGGTGAAATGATTTTGGTGGAATTCAGGGAGGGTGAATGTAACAGGTGAGGTCGAGTAGTTTGGATTTCACCAAAACATTTAACATTTTTTTATTTTCACTGTTCTTTTTCTTGGTTAATTACGTGTTGTAACTTTGTCCTACCTGTATGTCTTGAGTCTGCATGTGGGAGTGCCCCGAGTGGTGACGTAGGTTCGCGCGGAAAAATGCTACAGCCAGAGCTTTTCTTACATGGCTGGAGGTAAGATCGTTTGTTGCGCGCTGCTGGTAAAAGTTTCTCTTATAAGTTTGTAAATAATATTTGGGTACAATCAAGCTGGGAAATTGTTGGGGATAATATTTAATTTGGTTTGATTGATCTTTTGGGATTATGTGTGTAAATTTGATAAAGTAAAAAATATATGTGTATTAAGTTTTCTTTTCTCGTCAGAGTTCTGAAATGTTTAGAAGATGTTTTTCTGTTTTTTTGTTTATTCCGGAGTTTTGTGTTAATTTAGCTTTGTGGTATAATTAAGCCAGAGCTTTTCTTACATGGCTGGAGGAGCTGGAGTAAAAGTCTTCAGACCAAGCACGGTGTCCGGTCATCTTTGCGCGCCAGAACACAACGCAGGAAGAATTTCGGGCGGGACGGACTGACACGGGTTACATAAGCATGACAGAATTCGTGACTATCATGTCCAGTTTTGCTGCTGTTAAATAAGCCGAGAGTGAAGCGGAATTAGCTAGTAATTACGTTACGTTGTTACAGTGTAGTTGACTGACTGTCCTTTTAACTTTTGACAATGAGACTGAAGTATTTCTTTAATAGCGTGACAGTTATAGCAGTGAGATGTATCATCTCTCCTTGGCCTGTTATATTGAAAATGTATGTTTTACAATTTGCAGTATGACGTTATCCATTGCTAAATTATGGCTCATCATAGACTAGCTAACCACAAAGCTAACTAACGCCACTATCAGTGGAAGACCGCTAACGTTAACATTAATGAGCTTGGAAACCACAACGAACTTATTCTGCCTAAATAAAGTAATGATTACTGTATTTATAACTAGCATATCTCTAGTTACAGTCCCTGCATTGTAAAATGTAAGTTAGACATTTGCGAGGAGTGAACATTTAGACATAGAGAAAAAGTATCAAACGTAGCTTGTGCATAAAAGTTAGCTTTTCTTTTACATGTGTGTGAAATCCAATGATGCCAAGTGTGCGTTGCAGACTGTCGTTCAGCCGCAGCATTAACGAGTCACATAATGGATTTAGATCGCTAAATAGTAGGTTGTTGTTGTTTTTGTGTTTTTGTTCAAAGGACTTTCCATACTTCCATACTCGTTTCATATCTTAAGTTTGTATTTTTATTAGGGCTGTCAAAATTAACGCAGATTAATCCATCATCATGGTTAATTTGATTAAAATTTTTAACGCAATTAACCCATCTGCAGCGCAGAATGACTCAAAATCCCTGAAATGTGTATGTCAACCCGTTTCGGGCAGTTTTGGTGCGTTCCATATGCCCTGGGAACTCGTATTCCGAGTCGTATTCCGGAGTTTTGAAGCCGGAAGTGACAACATGCCCGCTCCCGTTTCTTAGACATCTAAGAAATATCTCGGAACAGCACAGATGATCCCGAGTTCAGAATCGGAGATGGCTGCGCCTTTTATCAACAGAAGGGAAAATTGCGAAGTTTTATACTGTTTAATACAATTTGTGGCTCATTAAATCGGTCATGCACACTATACCGTCCAACTTATCTGTGGGCGTGTTGCTACGGAGTTTTATACATAAAGTACCGCGTGTAATGTGTTATCAACTGATATTGCTAACAATAGCAATTAACCGGGCTAGAATTGGATTTCCTGATTAGTCGGATTATTTGTCGGATTTATAGTAGTTCGGGCTAATTGTAAGTGAGCCATTTAAACTGAGGTACCTTAAATACCACAAGTTGTCCGGCTAAGTAAAATATCTTGCTTTTTGATATGGGGCCATAGTATTGCACTTCTGTGGTAGATGGAATGCATCCGACTCGTGTTCAAGATGTTCAATAAACATGTTATTGTGCATATATATTGTCTTTTTTCTTGAGTCTGTTTGCTCATGCAAAATGAATTGTGATTAATATAGATTAAAAATGAATGATATTTAATCGTGATTAATCTAAATTAATCCACAACAACCCTGTGATTAATCTGATTAAAAATTTTAATCGTTTGACAGCACTAATTTTTATACATTTTATTTATCAGAACTTTAATATATTTTGATGTTCCTCTGTTCTGTTGTGACAATAAAAGAAACAAGTTTCTTTTTAAAATGCATTATCATATTATGTTAGTTAAAACTCATAAATAACTACAAATAACTAATGTTAGGGAAATCTGTTAATGTTTTGTTGCGCGTTTCTGAAATTTAAAAAAAAAATATATATATATATATATCGGCCGATATATCGGAATATCGGATTTTAAAACCAACAAATATTTATATCGGTATCGGCCTTCAAAATCCTTTATCGGTCGGGCTCTAATTGTGATCTTATTGTTAACCAAAATAATCATGATTATGATTTTTGCCATAATCAAGCAGCCTTATGAGGAGCTGATTTCTTCTCTCATGTCTGCTGGCCATTACCGTAAGATTAAGCGTGGGGTGAAGATGCATTTATATCTTCAGCCTCCTCTCCCACTTCTGCTTTGTACAGTTTAACAACGTTTGTTGTCACGATTTAGAGAGCGATTGTGGTGCTCGTGTACAGAGCTGCTGTGTGACGCACTAGCTGGTCTGCTGCAGGATGCTTACTGCTAGCCCAGCAATTCCTGAGACCATCAGTACTGATAAAACGTGAGATCATTACTGTGATAAGGTGTGAAGCGTTAGTGTGAGGGTTCTGGGACACTGACGCAGACAATACTGTCGCACAGGTGTAGGCACTGGGTCAGGGCTTAAAAGCTGAAATCTCATTCTCAGATGTTTTATAGTAATTCAGTTCAGCTCTTATTCAGCTAACAAAAGTGTGTAAATGTAGAGATGCGAAAGGAGGTTTGGAGGAAAGCCTGACTTCCGCCAAGACCTGTACTTTGACAGCAGCCCCACCATGGCAGGCTGGGTGCTCCCCTTCCTCCAGAATATTTGCTTTTTTATTCTCTCCTCAATTTACATCCTAGCCTTCCTTCTGGGGGGCGTCAGCTCTGTTCAGGTGCCACTGACTGCCAGACACCTGGTATACAGGTGCTCAGCAACCCTGCGCCTGGATTTGTGGTGGATTGTTCTACAGCTTACAGCTGCCTGCCAGACAGTTGGTCTCCTGACACCAGCATCTGCCTTCACGCTTTGCTAGTTTATACAGGTACAACAGCTGGGCTGGTTCTGGTGCTGAAACACACCAATCATGGCATTTCTGCCATGGCTACCTGGAGCCCTGCCCACATTTTTACTATAAATTTCAGAGAACAGTGCAACCCTGGGCACAAGGGTAGGGGCTGATGGTTAATATAGGCAATCATTCTGCGGTGGCAGCGGGACAGCGAGGGGAGAGACCTGTGTGTGTTACCTTCATGCATGTCCTCCTGCTAGCCAGTCATTAATCATGTGGGCCTCAGAAGAGCCAATTAGTTAACAAGGTCAATTCAAAAGACACATTTGTCAATATATCAATGGACATGACATGACCCCAGCTTTAAGGGAATGGGAACGTATCCAATACCTGTCCCTTACTCTTCATTTATTATTCAGATAGTGTCTGAAGCATACTGAATAGAAATACCAATTACAGAGTTCAGTGGTTTGGGGATATTGTTTTCTGTGACAGTACTGGTAGCTGAGCATGAGGAAGACCTGCGATCAGTGAAATGCTGCCTTGTTTTGTGCTTAGGCAAGTCTGTGGTGACACCTAACAATATCCATCCATCTTCCTTTTACTGGAAAGGAATGCAGGGACCCAATAATATATGAAGGAGAAGTGTTTCAACAGAACTGAATGAACTCTAAGGTGGTGAATCCTTCCCAGTGTTTAGGTATAAAGACTCAGATTATTGTGTATTTGCTGCCCCCTGGTGGTAATATACAATACAGGCCATCCAACTTGGAATTAATAATTCAGCTATCCAGGTCTTGTTGCAGGCGTGCGATGACCAGGGGTTTCCCTATCTTGTGTCCTATAGGATTGACTCCACTCACCCCACCATGCATGGGAAGAGTGGTCTGAAGATGGATGGGTGGATGGCTTTTATTGCTCTGAATTGATCTCCAAAGCATGGCCTATAAGGGGCTTGGAGTCAGTGCTGGGAAGATTCTGCTCTTCTCCCTGATGGCTTTGTGGGCTGGATCGCAGATTCCATGATCATGTGATACAAGTGATCATGTGACCTGCATTGTGGTTTTCTTTTGTTTGCTTGACCTGGACAGTAACATCTTCATTCTGTATTCAAGTCAAAGCTGATCAGACACAAGTTTCAAGTCTGCATGATGGCCACTAGATGGGAGAAACATCTTACACTATAAATTTAGAGCATAATCATACTTTTGCAACAATTTTTATTTGTAGAAGGTGCTAAATCACCTATAATCAGAGAAAATGTGTAAATTCTGTTGGGAAGAGACTGGAACTAATATATAAATTTGCCCTCCCTGTTCAAAAATCGTGTTTGAAATCTGACTTTACCATAGCATCATGGAATCAGAAGAGTTTGGTACATGGAACTGACATACTGTGAATCTCACACTGTTGTTCCCTTTTTCAAATATAAACCTGTGTGCCATGTGTAAAAGAAGGTGGTAAAACTGGCTGATTGAAAAATCCTAGACTGTTACACAACGGTATTAACTACGCCCCCAAAGTTACACATAAATCATTTTGAAGCCCAGTGGACCCGCACAACCTACAACATATATTTTCTCTCTCAAGGAGAATGCATGCAGTTTCCACACCTGGCAAGGAAAACATATATTCTGACAACCACTTATGTAAGGTTATGTATTACTAGTAGGCTAAGAGATAAGTCCAGTTTAGGGTTTCCTGTATATGTGGACCATTATATGGCACATCACTGTAGACATGTTGGTTCTGTGTGAGTCATGGGAGTGCCTCGCTATAAACCAGTCAATCATAGCAGAGCTCATCAACATATTAATGAGCACACCAAATAAGGGAAATGGCCCGTTTCATTCTAGGGCTAAATAATATGGTTGTAAATTGGCCTGTAAGACCACTTTTTTTGTACATTTTTCAACCAAACCAAGTTCACATACCTTCTATGTAGACACCAAAGAACAATTTAAAATACTGGAAAAAATGCATTCTATGACACCTTTAAAAAGGACGTATTTTTTGTGGCTGCATTTTATATTTTCACACAGCATCAAGTCAGTTCTGTTCAGTCACTTTAGCAGACCTGGGGCTTTTCTGAGCTCTGGAGAGCCACAGAGATCCTACTGTCACGTCATGGTGTCATTCCAGGACTGAACAACAGCCACACATTTAATCTTTATTCCTCAGGGTTTCCTCCATCGGTCAGCTGCAAGCAGGAGCTCCCCAAAAGCTACACTTAAAATTTAAGCTTAGTGCGTGTTTAGGGCCCGTGATCCATCCCCGTAGTGATGAGTACCTGTCCCTCAGAATACTAATAAGAGTGAGTCCCCTTCCCCTCTCTGCACATAGAATGCCCATTCACTGCTCTGCAAACATGTGCCCTGGGCAGACAGACAAAAAGAGCTTTAAGTCCATGAGCAGTGGGCTGTGCTCAGTATTATTGGCAGCTTTTTGTTCCAATCAAAGGTGATGAAAAAGTGCAAGAGGAGAACGTAAAACACAGGCTTATTCCATGAATGCTAATTGGTTTGGAAGGCTTGTCTCCTGGCAAACTCTGTGAAAAAGCATCGTCCTTCTCACCCAGAGGAGCCGGATTCCAGTGCTGTAGCCGAGGGCCTGGCGTCAGGGAGACTGGGTTCAAGGAGGCGGGGGAGGGCAGGGGATGGGGAGCCGAGACTGTTAACCGATTAACGCTTCTTCAGGTGGAAATGAACGATTTGTTAATGTCTCAGTTTGTCCTCTTTTTCTCCCTCCCTCCCTCATTCATTGGATCATCGCCATCGTGGGAAATCACAGGACAGAAAGTGCTCCGTAATCCCAGCAGAGCAAATCCGCAGCCCTGCATCAGCTCACGTGCTCAATGCTCTGCTCTCCTTTCTACACACTGCCGTGCTGCTCACTGGAAAGCCACCTCGCCCCCCAAGGGGCATCAGGGCTGATTTGTCAAGGGCCAGTTTCCTGATGAGCTTCAGTGAGACAGTAGCAGTTTCATTGAGATAACATAAAATCCTTAGATAACCTGAGATAACATAAAAAACTTAAATCCGAAGCTCCACTTGTTAAAATAAAAGTGTTGGCACAATAAGGCACCCAGACTAACATCCTGCTTGCTAAACTGCCGGACACGACAAGGGGGAAAAAAAAGCGCTCCCCTAGTGGCCATAGGAGTACATTTCCCCTAGCACAAAGTGGGAGGTGCCTTCATTGCTTTCAGATTACAACTTGGGGTAGAACAACAAACCAAATCATTCTACATAAGAACATAAGAAATTTACAAACAAGAGGAGGCCATTTGGCCCATCAAGCTTGTTTGG